>NW_027466832.1:627500-1255000 GCF_046128005.1 Genypterus blacodes
AGGGGAGTCCACCAAGACACCTACGATCACTCTGAAGGAGTTAAAACCTTCAGTGGCTGAGATTGGAGGGACTGTGCATACAACTGTTGCCCGAGTACTTCACTAGTCAAAGCTGCATTTGAGGGTGGCAAAGAGAAAGCCACTGTTGAAAAATCTGGAACTGGAGTTCGCCCAAAGGCATGTGGGAGACTCCAAGGTCAATTTGGAGGAAGGTTAGTTGAACTGATGAGACAAAAATTTAGCTTTTGGGTCATCAGATTTTTTGCTCTGTTTGGATAACACGTAAACACTGCATATCTCCACAAACACACCATCCCCACATTGAAGCATGGTGGTGGCAGCATCATGGTGTGGGATGCTTCTCGGCAGCAAGTGCAGTCAGCGCCGACAGGTTTGAATGCATGTGTGCCGTGAGGAAGGGTGTGTTTCCTGTGTGTGTGACTAAGAGAACAAAAGGGAGCCGCGTGTGTGTCCAGTTTGGGCTCCATTGCAAATACGAAGTACATAAACTCTGAAATTTGAAGCTGAAAATTGTAGTAGAAGTACAACTACTAAAAACTTGTACATAAAGTAGTGGTCAAAATTGATGGTTGAATGTTCCTTCTGGCAATATAATCGGTTAAAAACCTGTTGCAGTGTTGTTTTGTTGTGTGCTGCGGGAGCACTGCTTTTACGGTGTTGAAAAATAGTTGAAACTTACGTTGCTATATTTTGTGCTGTATTGCTATATTCACCCAGTGTGTTGAGACAGATGTGTACGCAGCTCTGTCCTGTGCCCTACTGAAGCATAGGAGGGGCGTATACCACCGAGTGGGCGTGCCTAGACCTCACACACTCGGGCCTGCTTAACAGGAAGAAAGGAGAGAGGCTGACTTCCCTCCTCCCCATCTGAGACTCTATGGAGTCAGGTCTGACCACTTAATATTATTTGGCTTACACCACATATTCTGTACATTAACTGAGAGCTGCAATACAGTATTGGCATATATGGTTGCATTGTTTGATTTAAATGTATTACCAGATGCTGAATTCAGAATAAGTGCTTAAGAAGAGGTGACGTAGGACATATAACATAACTTGTGCTTGAAACATGTATGTTGCTTAACTTAGTTAAGAAGACCAAATTGCAATTATTGCCATTCTAAAACTACGCAATTGAGCCTATCCAGGTATAAAAACATCAAAAGACAATATTCAAATTGTTGATACGCACAGCAGAAATGGACGGAATACCGGTAACCCTCTTGGGAATGAAATATCCCCTGAGCAAAAAAGACATAGTGAAAACATCTGAAAATTGGGAGAAGCGAACTAAAAACTTATGCAGTCCTTGGCCAGCTGGAGGCACATTTGACGTCAATGCATTCGAAGAGATGCAACTCAAAAAAAAAATAAAAGACTAAAAACCGTTGGACAAAGGCAAGAAAAGACAACAGAAAAGACAGAAAGAGGAAGAGATAATTAAATTGTTCAAAGATGAAGGCACAAATTACAGGAACAGGTTGAGAGAAATCCGAGAGAATTTAAGAGCTAAAAAGGTGCGAGCGGAGAGGAAACAGACAAAGAAACAGCTAGTGTCAACAGATACTGCAGGAATATATCCAAATCTGGCAGGGGTCGTTCAAATTTCAGGAGACATTGAATTTGATCCTTACCGAGCATCTCATGTCCAATATAAAGAGTCGACTCCAAAAGTTTACAGCAGAGAAAGGAACAAGGAAGTTGTAAAGGACAAACCAAAAGTCTTAGATTGTTTTGCAGAGAGAAACCAGGCTCTGAAAGAGAAAGAGGCAGAGGCATATTGGTTGAAGTTTGACCAACTAAGTGAAGAAAACCTGTAACATACTAAGTATCAAGAGATAGAAGTAGAGGCAGAACAGGAAAAAGGGCTTAAGAGATGTTAAGGGAGAAGCGAGGGCACACGATATGAGAGAGCAGGGCAAAGTATGTGACGCTCGAGCAAATTACACTGAAGGACCTCGGGAAGTAGAACAGAGAGATATTGTGTCAGGAAGTCTTACATTTGCTGCAGGAAGCCAACAGGGGGCCAAAAGCAAGGAGAAAGATTATGACCTTAGATACAGACCTGCAATAAGGCCTCCAGACAGATATGACCCTGGGCAATATCCAATATGGATAAAGGGGGCACAGGGACAGTATAGCCCATGGCAAACACTCGACCTTGAGGGACTGATTGCTCGACTTCCTAACGTCCATGAGGGGGCCAGCAAATGGATAAAAGCATTCAAGGAAGAGACAGTGGGCAAAATATTGGCTCTTGGCGACATTAAGGCACTGTGGGCCCGAACCATGGGGGTGCCAACAATGGAAAATGTCTTGCGCATGAGTGGCGCACAATGGATGGTTGATCCACTAGCCGATGGAACTGAATTCAATCCATATCGAGCTGGCCTATGGGGGGTCCTGAGGAAAGAATATCCGGTCAAGATTGACCCCAAGGCACTGAAGGGTGAGCTTCTTACTGATACAGAGAATCCAGCTGCCTACATCAGTCGTCAACTGAAAAGATGGAAGCAGGAAACTGAGGAGGAAGCTGAGAGAAGCCACAATGACACAATGACACCACAATGACAATTCTGGAATCAATCTTCAAATGAGTGTAACATAAAAAAGAACAAATGTTTATTGGCTGGGGGATATAACTGAACAAATGACTTAAATTCTACAGAAGTGGGAACATTTTAAATTTAATCTAATACATAATAATAGGAAAACAGGGAGCAACCATAAATATTGACCCCAATCCTTTCATTTTCAGAGTGATACAATGTTCCTGAATCTATAACATACATGACTTTGCGGGTAAATCTTAATTTGGAATCAAAAGACTTGAGAGGTACTTTTAGGGCGCTGCTAGTTTACTGTTTTATTTTTACTATTTGTATTATTGAGTTGTTTACGCATCTGAAGGTTAAAAGCTCCAGAGTGCCTGTGTGGGGGCGTACATGTGTTACATGCTCTGTACGTTGGTGGGGTTGATGCATAATGAAAGTTTACTATTTTGTTTATTTTCTTATTAAATTGATAGTTGCAGCTATGGCATTGCTAACCATGTTGATTTCTGATTTGCACAGTGTAGATACACTGTGCAAGAAAAATTGCAAACAACAGGGATATTGGTCGCCATTTTTGCAGACAATGGTGGATGATGTGCTAGGACAATGGGAAATTTGTGCCCAAAATAATGCAAGAAAAGGAATATTAGCCATATTCCAGTGCCAGAAGGACCATTCAAACATCTGTTCACAGACTATGTTGACGTGAGAAAATCAGTGCATGGAAAGCATTGCATGGTAGTAATAATTGATCGCTTAAGTCGTTGGGTTGAAGAAATAGCATCAAAAGGCCTAGGGTCAGAAACTGTTGTTAAGTTCTTGATAAAAGAAGTAATTCCACGTTTTGGTATACATTCAGAAATAAGTTCAGATAATGGATCAGCATTTGTGCAGAACGTAGCTTGAGGAATCTTATAACAGTTAAGAAGCAGACAAAGGTTGGTTGGTTGGTTGGTGTATATCATCATCAGTCTCAAGGGACAGTCAAAAGAGTTCTCTAAAAGGCAAAGCAGCACAAAGCTCAATTGCAATGATGCTCTACCACTTACACTAATGAGTTATCGCATGCAAACTAACAGAAGCAGACATTTAACCCTGCATGAGAGGCGGACTGGTGGACTCATGCCACACCGCATTTGAGAGGACCCTATAAGGGACCTCCGCTTGAGCAGTTGCAAATGCAGTTGAAGGAATATATGAGGTGGCTAACTGCCATACATGAAGTCATCTATTTACAGGAAAAAAACAGGGTTCCTGATTCTAGTTCAGTAGCAGAGAGCCCGGTGGTGCCAGGAGACCAGGTCCACATTCAGGTCCAGAGAAAGTGACGCGAAGGGCCATACACAGGGCAACACCAACTGCTGTCCAGGTGGAGGGAAGAACTACATGGTACCATCCAAACCACTACACCACTGTCCATAGAGCTGAAGCAGACATCTAGCATTGCCACGCACGAGGACATCTATATCAACATATATGAACTTTGCACTTCCTGTATCAGTATCGGGTTGATATATGTATACTCTGTATCAGCATATTAACATGCATTTGTTACTCATGGTGTTTGCATCTGTATTGGTAAATGCAGGAACTACAATATTCCTATAGGAAGAACTCTTGATTGTGTAAATTTATGCTAATCTCATTTTGATCTTATTTTCAGTTAAATAGGTTATTCATTTACTCAGTAATCACAGTGAAGCAATTCATATTTCAGTTTTACATTGTTGGTTTATGTTTATGATCTACACACAACTGGGCACCGCAGGCAAAATGCTGACTTGACAAGATCTGCCAGGCTTACATTCCATTTATAACCTATATTTATGTATGTAACCTATTTTTATGTATGTATTGTAATGGAACCATATCCAGCGCAAAAGCGTGATCGCCCATGATTAAGTTGAGAGGCAAGGGGGTCTTGAGGGAATTTTTCTAGCATTTTGATGCTAGTTTTTGTCCGTCACTGGTTGTTTGGTTCCAGCTAAAATATGTATATCATCATGTTGGCGATATTGAAATCGCCAAAGGGGGAATTATGTGGAAGAAAATGTACTATATTCAGGACAATAGTATGCAAGTGAACCGTGTGTTCTTGGCAATCATTTAATATTATGTAACTGTTCAATATCAGAAAGGAAGTACACAAGTTGTTTTTAACCTTGAGTGTTTTACCAGAAACATCCATCATCAGCGAGGAAGCGACATTGTGTATTGCCAGGTCACCGTGACATGGTTACTAAGGTAGCCAGGGCCAACAATAGAACAATGGAAAGTTCTAGTTTGGGTTTGTGAGGGCTGGGGTGAGGTTCTAAGAACTCCTTGATATAAACTGATGTTGGCTCTATGTGGAGCCAGTGCCCATATTCACAATGACGTGTAAGATAGCACTCATGTGTGAATGAATAAACGAAGATACACAGCCTCAACTGTCTCCGCAAATTGATATATAGAATTATGCTATTGTATATTGTTCTTCTAAACACCTTCAAACTGCACCTAGTCACCCCATCTCATTTCCATTGAGTGCAGTTAATGTGTCTCAAGTGATTGTAGTATAACGACACCTGTGTCTGAGAGGTCCAGTCACTGGTTCAGAAGTATTCCTGCCAGAATTACACAATGAAGACAAAAGAACACTCCAAGCAACTCAGAGAAAAGATATTTGAAAAGAATAAGTCAGGGGATGGCTACAAAACAAATTCCAACTCACTGCGCATCCCCCCCGAGTTCATTTCAATCCATCATCAAGAAATGGGAGGAGTATGGCCATCCTTGCAAATTGAGTGACTGGGCAAGAGGGAGACTGGTGAGGGAGACCACCAAGGCACCTACGACCTCTCTGAAGGAGTTAAAACCTTCAGTGGCTGAGATTGGAGAGACTGTGCATACAACTGTTGCCCGAGTACTTCACTAGTCAAAGCTGTATGGGAGAGTGGCAAAGACAAAGCCACTGTTGAAAAATCTCGAACTGGAGTTCGCCCAAAGGCATGTGGGAGATTCCAAGGTCAATTTGGAGGAAGGTTATTTGATCTGATGAGACAAAAATGTAGCTTTTGGGTCATCAGATTATTCGCTCTGTTTGGCCAACACGTAAACACTGCACATCTCCACAAACACACCATCCCCACATTGAAGCATGGTGGTGGCAGCATCATGGTGTGGGATGCTTCTTGGCAGCAGGCCCTTGAATGCTTGCAAAGATAGAGGGGTAAATGAATGCAGCAGAATTTTGTAAAATCCTGGAGGACATTATGACTCAGTATGCAAGAGAGCTACAACCTCGGAGAAGAGCTGTTCACGCCCGATCCTGAAGCAAGCTTACAGAGCTTGTGCTTTTTTGCAAGGAAGAATGGACAGAAATTTCAGTATCCAGACGTGCAAGCCTGATAGAGACCTCTCCACACCGACTCAGTGCTGTGATTGCAGCCAACGGTGCATGTACTAATTGGCTTGTACCTGTACCATGCTCAATGACAATGAAGTTGAAGCAAATCTAATTCACTGGTGTAGCCTTACTGACACCTACTGGAAGTTTGCAGATATTGCTGCATAGTAATGACAAGTGATCAAAACACATCACACACAATATTAAACCCAAATAACACAAAAAAAAGAATATAAAGTAACCCTCATATTAACATCCTTTCAATGGAAATACGCTTGTCTACCCTAAACATGACATCTACGCCACATTGAGGTCACAGACATTCCTTATGTCACCCTTTGTCCTTTTGTCACCATGGAGAGAATTATCATTTTGGTTTAATTTAATCAGTGTTACATATTGGCAACATACACAAATCTATTCCCATGTCTGAAGAAACACTAAGCAGTGTATTGGATACACAGCAACATGACTTCATCCAGGGTCATGGGTGGCTTCATCACTTTCTTCTAAACACTGTAAAATGGCACCTTGTCCTCCCATCTCATCTTTACTTCATGTATGAATTTGCTCTTGGCCACACCCAGAATCGGCCTCAGCTCAAACATCACCTATAATGCAAGTAAGTGTTAAAACTTGCAACAATGCTTGCTGAGTGCATAAGCCAAAATTATGATTTAATCACTGGCATTATGAAGATCCTTGAAACATGGCTATGCATCAGGGATCATTGTTAGCTTGTCCTCTTCTTTCAGGATGTAACTGTTGATGAAGGCTCTTCTAAACACCTTCAAACTACACCTAGTCACCCCATCTCAATTCCATCGAGTGCAGTTAATGTGTCTCAAGTGATTGTAGTATAACGACACCTGTGTCTGGGAGGTCCAGTCACTGGTTCAGAAGTATTCCTGCTAGAATTACACAATGAAGACAAAAGAACACTCCAAGCAACTCAGAGAAAAGATATTTGAAAAGAATAAGTCAGGGGATGGCTACAAAACCATTTCCAACTCACTGCACATCCCCCCGAGTTCATTTCAATCCATCATCAAGAAATGGGAAGAGTATGGCCATCCTCGCAAATTGAGTGACTGGGCAAGAGGGAGACTGGTGAGGGAGACCACCAAGACACCTACGACCTCTCTGAAGGAGTTAAAACCTTCAGTGGCTGAGATTGGAGAGACTGTGCATACAACTGTTGCCCGAGTTCTTCACTAGTCAAAGCTGTATGGGAGAGTGGCAAAGAGAAAGCCACTGTTGAAAAATCTGGAACTGGAGTTTGCCCAAAGGCATTTGAGAGACTCCAAGGTCAATTTGGAGGAATGTTATTTGATCTGATGAGACACAAATTTTGCATTTGGGTCATCAGATTATTCGCTCTGTTTGGCCAACACGTAAACACTGCACATCTCCACAAACACACCATCCCCACATTGAAGCATGGTGGTGGCAGCATCATGGTGTGGGATGCTTCTTGGCAGCAGGCCCTGGAAGGCTTTTAAAGAAAGAGGGGAAAATGAATGCAGCAACATTCTGTGAAATCCTGGAGGACATTATGACTTAGTATGCAAGAGAGCAACAACCTCGGAGAAGAGCAGTTCACGCCCGATCCCGAAGCAAGCTTACAGAGCTTGAGCTTTTTTGCATGGAAGAATGGACAGAAATTGCAGTATCCAGACGTGCAAGCCTGATAGAGACCTCTCCACACAGACTCAGTGCTGTGATTGCAGCCAAAGGTGCATGTACTAATTGGCTTGTACCTGTGCTCTGCTCAATGACAATGACGTTGAATCAAATCTAATTCACTGGTGTAGCCTTACTGACACCTACTGGAAGTTTGCAGATATTGCTGCATAGTAATGACTATTGATCAAAACACATCACACACAATATTAAATCCAAATAACACAAAAAAAGAATATAAAGGAACCCTCTTATTAACATCCTTTCAATGGAAATACATTTGTCTACCCTAAACATGACATCTGCGAAACATTGAGGTCACAGACATTCCTTATGTCACCCTTTGTCCTTTTGTCACCATCGAGAGAATTATCATTTTGGTTTAATTTAATCAGTGTTACATATTGGCAACATACACAAATCTATTCCCATGTCTGAAGAAACACTAAGCAGTGTATTGGATACACAGCAACATGACTTCATCCAGGGTCATGGGTGGCTTCATCACTTTCTTCTAAACACTGTAAAACGGCACCTTGTCCTCCCATCTCATCTTTACTTCATGTATGAATTTGCTCTTGGCCACACCCAGAATCGGCCTCAGCTCAAACATCACCTATAATGCAAGTAAGTGTTACAACTTGCAACAATGCTTGCTGAGTGCATAAGCCAAAATTATGATTTAATCACTGGCATTATGAAGATCCTTGAAACATGGCTATGCATCAGGGATCATTGTTAGCTTGTCCTCTTCTTTCAGGATGTAACTGTTGATGAAGGCTCTTCTAAACACCTTCAAACTACACCTAGTCACCCCATCTCAATTCCATCGAGTGCAGTTAATGTGTCTCAAGTGATTGTAGTATAACGACACCTGTGTCTGGGAGGTCCAGTCACTGGTTCAGAAGTATTCCTGCTAGAATTACACAATGAAGACAAAAGAACACTCCAAGCAACTCAGAGAAAAGATATTTGAAAAGAATAAGTCAGGGGATGGCTACAAAACCATTTCCAACTCACTGCACATCCCCCCGAGTTCATTTCAATCCATCATCAAGAAATGGGAGGAGTATGGCCATCCTCGCAAATTGAGTGACTGGGCAAGAGGGAGACTGGTGAGGGAGACCACCAAGACACCTACGACCTCTCTGAAGGAGTTAAAACCTTCAGTGGCTGAGATTGGAGAGACTGTGCATACAACTGTTGCCCGAGTTCTTCACTAGTCAAAGCTGTATGGGAGAGTGGCAAAGAGAAAGCCACTGTTGAAAAATCTGGAACTGGAGTTTGCCCAAAAGGCATTTGAGAGACTCCAAGGTCAATTTGGAGGAATGTTATTTGATCTGATGAGACACAAATTTTGCATTTGGGTCATCAGATTATTCGCTCTGTTTGGCCAACACGTAAACACTGCACATCTCCACAAACACACCATCCCAACTTTGAAGCATGGTGGTGGCAGCATCATGGTGTGGGATGCTTCTTGGCAGCAGGCCCTGGAAGGCTTTTAAAGAAAGAGGGGAAAATGAATGCAGCAACATTCTGTGAAATCCTGGAGGACATTATGACTTAGTATGCAAGAGAGCAACAACCTCGGAGAAGAGCAGTTCACGCCCGATCCCGAAGCAAGCTTACAGAGCTTGAGCTTTTTTGCAAGGAAAAATGGAAAGAAATTGCAGTATCCAGACGTGCAAGCCTGATAGAGACCTCTCCACACAGACTCAGTGCTGTGATTGCAGCCAAAGGTGCATGTACTAATTGGCTTGTACCTGTACTCTGCTCAATGACAATAAAGTTGAATCAAATCTAATTCAGTCGTGTAGCCGTACTGACACCTACTGGAAATTTGCAGATATTGCTGCATAGTAATGACTGGTGATCAAAACACATCACACACATCATTAAACCCACATAACACAAAAGAAGAATATAAATGAACCCTCTTATTAACATTCTTTCAAAGGAAATACGATTGTCTACCCTAACATGACATCTGTGCCACATTGAGGTCACAGACATTCCTTTTGTCACCCTTTGTCCTTTTGTCACCACCAAGAGTATTATCAATCTGAGTGTATTTAATCAGCGATACGTATCGGTAACATACACCAATCTATTCCCATGAGTGGCGTCCGGCAGGAGACCGTAAGCGTCTGGTCAGGACAGGGTCCGATTCTTTTGTCTTTCAATGGCCAAAAGAAGGGGGAGGCTGACCTGACCCAAAGACTGACTCAAGTTCTGGGCTTGGGAGGAGGAGGAGATTGCGGTGGCAGCGGTGGTAGTAGTCGCCAGAGTTAGAAAGGAGGAAGACAAAATCTACCACCCGACCTGCCCCCAGTCCAGTATGTGTGATGTGGCCCAAGGTGAGTAGTGTGAAAATACACATTTTAATATGTCACGTAGAAGATTGGGGGATTAAAAATCACTTATTCTCACTTGTGTAATTACTCGCAGCTATGACACCAGACAACTGAAAAGACACCAGCATGGCAATGCCAGTGATCAACTGCCAGCGGACAGTCCTGTCCCTCAGTAACTGTAGAACAGAAACAACTTGTAGATTGTTCTGGCGCTCCATTCCGTCATTCCATGCATTCCATTCATCTCTCCTTTTTTTCAGAGGAATCTCCTGAGGGGTGAGACCAAAACAGAATATTTAAAAGTAGCATTGAACTGCTTAATTCCAGAAGTTTTAAATAGAGTTACTTGTGTCTAGTTTGTTTGTAATTTATGTTGAAAATTACCAGTATTTGTCCTTTAGAACCAGTTTAACAAATCAGGCTGGGTTTGCTCTTTATTTACCCAATAAGCTGGCAAGTGCCTGTCTCTTGTTCCAAACATGACCTCCATTTCCAGAAGTGTCAGCATCCTTAAAATAAAAACTAAAACGCACAATTTTCTCTGAAATAAGTTGAAATTGACCATTAATTATTCAATATCTGATAGATGTGATACTTTGCCTTGCTTTCCAATGTAACATATTTAAAATAATATAACAAATGAATAGTGCTGGACTAAATTATAGCAATCCCTGAGAAGTGATAATAAATAATGGTGTCTTCAACCTTAGAATCAATAATTCAGCCTCTATAAATGGAGAAAACCTTTCCAAGTGCTGTTTTCTCTCAGGGACAATTTTCGACTTTTTATTTTTAGGGTACCAAGACTTTTAGCCATGTCTGCATATCAAGACTCCAGGCTTAGCACAGTCAGCTCAGAACCAAGAGCGCAGTAGAACAGGCTGAACCTTGCAAACAACAATGCACTTTTTTTCTGCAGCAGCCTCATCGTTCTTCTCTATCAGCAGGTATCCAGGGCTCTCAGGCATGGAGAACAGCCCACCAAGCTGCGCCAATGCAAGTATGGCAATACCTGCGTTCCAAATTATTATGCAAATTGGATTTAAGTGTCATAAACATTAATTTTTTTTGCTTTTCAATTATATTCATGGATGGTATTGTGTTATTGAAATCCATCTCAGACACCTGTGGAAATTAGTTTGCGAGGTGGGCCCAATCAAAGGAGAACTACTTAAGAGGGACGTTCCATTAAGCAGGCCACAGGTTTCAAGCAATATGGGAAAGAAAAAGGATCTCTCTGCTGCCGAAAAGTGTCAAATAGTGCAATACCTTGGACAAGGTATGAAAACATTAGATATTTAGCAAAAATTTAAGCGTGATCATCGTACTGTGAAGAGATTTGCGGCTGATTCAGAGCGCAGACGGGGTCGTGCAGATAAAGGCATAATGAGGAAGGTTTCGGCCAGACAAATTCATCGGGTTAGGAGAGCAGCTGCTAAAATGCCATTACAAAGCAGCAAACAGGTATTTGAAGCCGCTGGTGCCTCTGGAGTCCCGCAAACCTCATGGTGTAGGATCCTCCAGAGGTTTGCAGTTGTGCATAAACCTACTATTCGGCCACCTAAACAATGCTCACAAGCAGAAACGGTTGCAGTGGGATCAGAAATACATAAGGACTAATTTTCAAACAGTCTTGTTTACTGATGAGTGCTGTGCAACCCTGCAACAGCACTGCAGATGGATAGAGTAGTGGATGGCCACCATGTCCCAACAAGGCTGCAACGTCAGCAAGGAGGTGGCGAGGTTATGTTTTGGGCCGGAATCATGGGGAGAGAGCTAGTAGGCCCCTTTAGGGTCCCTGAAGGTGTGAAAATGACCTCAGTAAAGTATTTAAAGTTTCTAAACTGACCACTTTCTTCCGTGGTAAAGAAAGCAGAACCGTGCCTTCCGTGGTAAAATCATCTTATGCACGACAATGCACCATCTCATGCTGCAAAGAGTACCTCTGTGTCATTGGCTGCTATGGGCATAAAAAGGAGATAAACTCATGGTGTGGCCCCCATCTTCACTTGACCTTAACCCTATTGAGAACCTTTGGAGCATCCTCAAGCAAAAGATCTATGAGGGTGGGAGGCAGTTCAGATCAAAACAGCAGCTCTGGGAGGCTATTCTGACATCCTGCAAAGAAATTTAACCAGAAACTCTCCAAAAACTCACAAGTTCAATGGATGCAAGAATTGTGAAGGTGATATCAAAGAAGGGATCCTATGTTTACATGTAACTTGGCCTATTAAGATGTTTTTGATTGAAATAGCTTTTGATTTCAGTAAATATGACCTCCTAATGCTGCAAATTCAACAAATGGCCATTTTTAGTTCTTTACAACCTATAAAATGTTTTGCAACTCTGTTGTGCATAATCATTTGGAACAGTGCATTTTGAGTTTATTATTTAAAAAACAAAAAAAATACTGTTATCATTGGGAAGTTTGTTCAATACGATTTGAATTATACTCTAAAATTATACTGACTATCATTTGCATCGACGATTTAGGAAAATCTGAGAAAAATATCACTTGCATAATACTTACTGCAAAGTGGACTCCTGTATCCACAGACAATGAGGGTCAACTATACAATAGATCTATTTAGCTCATAGATTTAGAGGTGATGGTGTAACCTTTGGGATC
Organism: Genypterus blacodes; assembly: GCF_046128005.1. Lineage (NCBI taxonomy): Eukaryota > Metazoa > Chordata > Actinopteri > Ophidiiformes > Ophidiidae > Genypterus > Genypterus blacodes. Next base: position 640,134 of record NW_027466832.1, read on the forward strand.
CTAATTTTATTTAAGAGGATGTTATTTTTTTGAATGTGGACAAGATAAACCACATTTCCTGTTTACATCTGCCACTCATCTGTCCAAATATCTCACGGAGACTTAATATCTGCCCAGCAAGCACACCCAGCAGTGTGGCCTTCTTGGGCATGTCTGTTGATGGTTGCCTCTGTGGCCAATTGAGAATTCAACCAGCCTATATACTATATTGTAGCTGACAAGATGGCAGCGCGTGTACATCGCGCGGCTCAACTAAATTTAGCAAATTAGTGCTTATTTACATAGTTTTCTCCTGCGTGTTCGCCCGATTCAGCGGGCCGAACCATTCATATAGTAGAGAGTCACTTTTAGACATTTTTTACCGAAGCAATAACGTAGTTTTGGACCACCCATTCAACTTCGACGAGCTCACACCTGAGTTGGTAAAGTCACCGAGGTGTCAAGGAGTCATCCTGCCGACCGGCTACTCTCTGCGCCGGCGTCAGACCGCAAACAAAGACGGGGGAAACGCGGAGGTCTGCGTGCTAAATCCACACCGGCCATCGCTCCCTAGCATTTTCCTCGCCAAAGTGCGGTCTCTGCGAATAAGATGGATGAACTCAAGATCTGGACCCTCACACAGAAAAGGCTCATGGACTGCAGTCTCATGTTCTTCACTCTTCACGGAAACATGGCTTAGCGACGCTGTCCCGAACTGCGTGGTGGAGCTTGAGGGGCGCACCATCTTCAGGGCCGATAGAGAAGCGGCAGCCACAGGTAAAATCAGAGGTGGAGGAGTATGCATTTATGTAAACAAATCATGGTGCATGGACTCTGCCGTTGTGGATACCCATTGTTCTGCTGATCTGGAGTACCTGGTTATCAAGTGCAGGCCCTTCTACCTTCCACGTGAGTTCACCTGCATTGTTGCTGCTGCGGTTTATGTCCCACTGGATGCTAATGCTAAAGTGGCCATGAGAGAACTTTATGCTGCCATCAACAAACTGCAGACCATGCATCCGGATGAGGCCTTTATTGTCGCTGGGGATTTTAACCACCGCACTCTATGATCTGTTCTTCCTAAGTTCCGACAGAACGTCTCCTGCTCCACAAGGGGACAAAGGACTTTGGACCATGTTTACACCAGTGTAGCTAAGGCATACAAAGTCACTCCCCTCCCCCACCTTGGTCACTCTGATCACCTCTCTTTGTTCCTGATCCCCAAGTACTCCCCCATCATCAAACAGATCAAACCCACAACAAGGACCGTCAAAATCTGGTCCGAGGGTGCTGATTCCATTCTCCAACAGCAATTCCAACAAACAGATTTGAATGTGTTCTCCCTTCAGGCCACCACAGACTCCCTGATTAACATTGACATTCTCACAAACTCTGTCCTGGATCATTTCAACAGGTGTGTGGACAGAGTGACATCACTTAAAACAATAAAAACTTTCTCCAACCAGAAGCCCTGGATGAACAGAGAGGTTCGCCCTCTGCTCAATGCCAGAGATGCAGCCTTCAGGTCTGGAGACCAGGAGCCCTTCCCCTAGCTAGGGCCAACCTGAGAAGTGAAATCTCACAGGCCAAACATGGCTACAAACTGAAGGTTGAAGAGCACTTCAACTCCTCTGACCCCCAGCTTATGTGGCAAGGCATACAGTCACTCACCAGCTACAAACCACCCAACACTGTGCCCCCTACCAGCTCCACCTCCACCCCCCTCCCTGACGAGCTCAACCACTTCTACGCTCGCTTTGACCGGGAAAACAGGGAGGTGATGTCCAAGGCAGATCTACCTCTCAACGATCTGCCTCTCACACTCTCCACCTCAGAGGTCCTGAGCAAGGTGAACGCCCGGAAGGCAGCTGGCCCCGATGGAATACCTGGGCGCGTGCTCAAAGCGTGTGCAGAGCAGCTGGCCGGGGTCTTTGCGGACATTTTCAACCTGTCCTTGGCCCAAGCAGTTGTTCCCACTACCTTTAAGACCGCCACCATCGTGCCAGTGCCGAAGCACTCCACCGCTACGGCCCTGAATGACTTCCATCCTGTTGCCCTCACCCCCATCATCGCCAAGTGCTTTGAGAGGCTGGTCCTCTCACACTCAAAAACCTGCCTGCCTGCTACTTGGGACCCTCACCAGTTTGCCTACCGCCACAATAGGTCAACTGAGGACGCCATCTCCACGGCACTTCATTCCACACTGACACACTTGGACACCCAGAACTGTTACGCCAGAATGCTGTTCATTGACTTCAGCTTAGCATTCAATACTGTGATCCCCTCCAAGTTGATATCCAAGCTCAGCCAGCTTGGTATCAACTCATCCCTCTGCAATTGGACTCTGGACTTTCTATCTAACACACCCCAGTCTGTTAAGATAGACAACCTCTCCTCCTCCACTATCACCCTGAACACCAGCGTGCCACAAGGTTGCGTGCTGAGCCCTCTCCTTTACTCCCTATTCACCCATGACTGCGCTCCTATCTATGGTTCCAATTCCATAATTAAGTTCGCAGATGACACCACGGTGATAGGCCTGATCAGAGGCGACGATGAGACGGCCTACAGGGAGGAAGTACGGTACCTGACCACGTGGTGTGCACACACACCCATCTCCATCAACGGAGCTGCAGTGGAGTGTGTGCCCAGCTTCAAGTTCCTTAGCATCCACATCTCCGATGATCTCACCTAGTCCATAAACTCCTCCACCCTGGTCAAAAAGGCGCACAGCTCCTCTACTTTCTTCGGAGCCTTAAGAAAGCTCACCTTTGTCCCAGGATCCTGGTGAACTTCTACTGCTGTGCTATTGAGAGCATTCTTACAAACTGTATCACAGAATCTATAAACTAATTTTATTACTTTGAAAGGAATTCTGTAATGTAGTTTTGATTTTATGTTCAGAAAAGGCTGCTTTAAAGATCAAAACGTACTGCTCTGCATCAGACCGGAAAGCACTCCAGCGGGTGGTGAAAACTGCCCAAAGGATCACCGGTACACAACTGGACAGTATCGAACAGATCTACCGTCGACGCTGTTTGGGCAAAACCAGGAACATGATAAAAGAGTCATTCCACCCCAATAATAAACTTTTCACCATCCTCCCATCCGGCAGGCGTTACAGAAGCCTCCGCTCTCGCACCAGCAGGCTCAGGAAGAGTTTCTTCTACGAGGCAGTGACCCTGTTGAACTCTACTTCATTCCCCCACTCAACTCCATCCTCCCTCTAGCATCATCTTGCACTCCACTGCCATTTGCACAACTTTCGGTTTTGCACTGATCTTTTTCATTTCACTTCCACTGCCATTTGCACAACTTTCTGTTTTCACTGATCAGACTCCTTGCACTATTTATTTACATATTTATTAATTTATAATTATAGTTAGTATTTAAAGTATATATAGTGTATATAGTTTATTCTGTATATATTCTGTGTTCTGTATATATAATAGTACACTTTCAGTGGCCCCATCTGGCCCCTTGGAACAATTTCTAGAGGCACTATTGTAGGCCTGTAGGCCTGAAAAAGGCCTGTGTGTGTATTTGATCCTAGGGTATACGAATAAATGTTATACAAATAAATGTTATTTGATCATTAGACATTTTATATATTAAATGCTGTTGACTTTGAAATCAGTGTTGTTTCTTTTTCTGCATTTACAATTCATACACAATGTGTTAACTTGAAGCAGTACACACACACAATCACATACGGTGTGCGCGCACTCACATATACAACCAAATATGCGCACACCACAAGTTTAAAATACTTCAGATTTTACAGGTTTTGGGGATTTTTTGCCATTCCTATTAAAATAAGTTTACATTTCCTTCAGGCCCTCCAAACCTTCAAGCACTTGTAGGCTTAAATCTTTCAGGCATTTTAGCAGCGTTCAGCTAAAATTCAGCTCACCAAGAAGAGGCTTTTTCGGCTCCCAAACAGCTCTTTATTATTTTTCAATTTTTTGCCAAATTTAGTGCTACTTTGACATATGATATGTCTAGTCTAGTTCCTGAGCCCACGTGGTAATATCCTTCACAGAATGATGTCGGTTATTAATGCAGTGCCGCCTGAAGGATCGAAGGTCACGGGCATTCAATGTTGGTATTCGACCTTGCCGCTTACGTGCAGAGATTTCTCCAGATTCTCTGAATCTTTTGATGATATTATGGACTGTAGATGATGAAATCCCTAAATTCCTTGCAATTGCAACAAAACGTTCTTCAACTGTTGGACTATTTGCTTTTGCGATTTGGTTTGTAATTATACTAAACCTTATAATTTCCAGAATTCCTTAGTTTTACATGTTTAGTATAAAAAGATTAAATGTAAAAACAAACACTATTACACATTTTAATGTGGGAACACGGCACGCGGCTTCTTCCTTTAGAGCTCTTCCTTTACAGCAGCAGCTTTTTAGAGGTTTAATCATGAGAACTGTAGCCGAAGAGGTAGCGGTGTCTTAAAATCTGGACAAATATAACATGCATAGAGAGATACCACTAGAAGTTGATTGGAAAATTGTTTTGGTCTGCTTTGATCTATCCATAAAAATGTCACGGGTTAAGGGAACAGAGGACCCATAAGGTCCGAGGGCTGGCGGTGAGAGACGAGGTCGAGGGCAGGCGCAAATCCAAGGGCTGGAGAAGGGAAATGAGGTCAGGTGCAGGCATGGGTCGGTACACAGGAGCTGAGACAGAAGACGTGGTCAGGTGCAGGCATGGGTCAGCACACAGGTAAAACAAGATCAGATGAGGAGTACTGTCACGAGGATTACAAACACAAGGAAGTCACGAACGATAACAAACTGACAAAGAACACACAGAACACATGGGTATATGTATACAAGACAAGGGAGGAGACAACAAGACACAGGTGAACGACATTAGGGAAGGCAGGTAATCACACTGACGGGGACGCACAGGAAGGTAGGAGGTGAAGACGCCTGAAACAGAGACAAGACTGTGAGTTTCAAAAATAAAATAAAATTACATTACATTGCGATCATTTAGCAGACGCTTTTATCCAAAGCGACGTACATTGCATTACCACCCATTACAGAGGGGGGAGCAGTTGGGGGTTCGGTGCCTTGCTCAGGGGCACCTAGGCAGGGACTCGAACCTCCGACCCTGCGGTTCCCAAGCGGAAGCCCTACCGACTCAGCTACTGCCTCCCCCTATTTATAAAATAGATAATTTAAAAAAATCAATAACAAATTATGAGAAGAACATGAATACATAAATAATAACAGGCAACACAGCAGCATCAAACAGTCTCTCTCTCTCTCTCTCTCTCTTTCTCTCTCTTTGAAGGCGCTGATCATTTTGTCTTACGAGTCAAAGAAATGTTTAGGTAGGAGATTAAAACAGGTAAAAAAATCTGAACGTGATCATTTTGATCACGTTTATTTTCCCAATTAAGGAGAGTGGTAAACTCTTCCATCTAAGAAAGACTGTCTTTCAAGTCTTCAGGGTTGCGGTGAGCGCAGTGTCTGTGGCGGGAAGGAGGTCTGAGAATGTACGAGTCATATTCTCGAGATACTTCAACCCCGAGCTACCGAGCTTGAAGGGGAAGTCTGTTTTGCGGAGATGCAAACTTAAAGTATTAATGGGGTAACATTTGCTCTTTGAAATATTGATTTTGTAGCCAGAAAAAACTTCCATTGAGTGCAGTTAATGTGTCTCAAGTGATTGTAGTATAACGACACCTGTGTCTGGGAGGTCCAGTCACTGGTTCAAAAGTATTCCTGCTAGAATCACACAATAAAGACAAAAGAACACTACAAGCAACTCAGAGAAAAGATATTTGAAAAGAATAAGTCAGGGGATGGCTACAAAACCAATTCCAACTCACTGCGCATCCCCCCGAGTTCATTTAAATCCATCAACAAGAAATGGAAGGAGTATGGCCATCCTCACAAACTGGGCGAGAGGGAGACTGGTGAGGGAGACCACCAAGACACCTACGACCTCTCTGAAGGAGTTAAAACCTTCAGTGGCTGAGATTGGAGAGACTGTGCATACAACTGTTGCCCGAGTACTTCACTAGTCAAAGCTGTATGGGAGAGTGGCAAAGACAAAGCCACTGTTGAAAAATCTCGAACTGGAGTTTGCCCAAAGGCATGTGGGAGACTCCAAGGTCAATTTGGAGGAAGGTTATTTGATCTGATGAGACAAAAATGTAGCTTTTGGGTCATCAGATTGTTCGCTCTGTTTGGCCAACACTTAAACACTGCACATCTCCACAAACACACTATCCCCACATTGCAGCATGGTGGTGTGGCAGCATCATGGTGTGGGAGGCTTCTTGGCAGCAGGCCCCAGAAGGCTTGTAAAGATAGAGGGGAAAATAAATGCAGCAAAACTAAGTGAAATCTTGGAGGACATTATGACTCAGTATGCAAGAGAGCTACAACCTCGGAGAAGAGCTGTTCACGCCCGATTCCTTTTGCAAGGAAAAATGGAAAGAAATTGCAGTGTTCAGACGTGCAAGCCTGATAGAGACCTCTCCACAGAGACTCAGTGCTGTGATTGCAGCCAAAGGTGCATGTACTAATTGGCTTGTACCTGTACTCTGCTCAATGACAATGAAGTTGAATCAAATCTAATTCACTGGTGTAGCCATACTGACACCTACCGGAAGTTTGCAGATATTGCTGCATAGTAATGACTAGTGATCAAAACACATCACACACAATATTGAACCCAAATAACACAAAAGAAGAATATAAAGGAACCCTCTTATTAACATCCTTTCAATGGAAATACGTTTTTCTACCCTAAACATGACATCTGCACCACATTGAGGTCACAGACATTCCTTATGTCACCCTTTGTCCTTTTGTCACCATAGAGAGAATTATCATTTTGGGTTCATTTAATCAGTGTTACACATTGGCAACATACACAAATCTATTCCCATGTCTGAAGAAACACTAAGCAGTGTATTGGATACACAGCAAAATGACTTCATCCAGGGTCATGGGTGGCTTCATCACTTTTTTCTAAACACTGTAAAACGGTACCTTGTCCTCCCATCTTGTCTTTACTTCATTTATAAATTTGCTCTTGGCCACACCCAGAATCGGCCTCAGCTCACACATCACCTATAATGCAAGTAAGTGTTAACACTTGCAACAATGCTTGCTGAGTGGATAAGCCAAAATTATGAATTAATCGCTGGCATTATGAAGATCCTTGAAACATGGCTATGCATCAGGGATCATTGTGAGCTCATCCTCTTCTTTAAGGACGTTACTGTTGATGAAGGCTCTTCTAAACACCTTCAAACTGCACCTAGTCACCCCATCTCAATTCCATTGAGTGCAGTAAATGTGTCTCAAGTGATTGTAGTTTAACGACACCTGTGTCTGGGAGGTCCAGTCACTGGTTCAGAAGTATTCGTGCTAGAATTACACACAGTGAAGACAAAAGAACACTCCAACTCCACACTGGTGAGGGGGGACCACCAAGACACCTACGACCACTCTGAAGGAGTTAAACCTTAAAACCTTCAGTGGCTGAGATTGGAGAGACTGTGCATACAACTGTTGCCCGAGTTTTTCACTAGTCAAAGCTGTATTTGAGGGTGGCAAAGAGAAAGCCACTGTTAAAAAATCTCAAACTGGAGTTCGCCCAAAGGCATGTGGGAGACTCCAAGGTCAATTTGGAGGAAGGTCTGATTGATTGAAATTTAGCCTTTGGGTCATCATATTATTCGCTCTGTTTTGCCAACACTTAAACACTGCACATCTCCACAAACAAACTATCCCCACATTGCAGCATGGTGGTGTGGCAGCATCATGGAATGGGATGCTTCCTGGCAGCAGGCCCTGGAAGGCTTGTAAAGATAGAGGGGAAAATGAATGCAGCAACATTTCGTGAAATCCTGGAGGACATTATGACTCAGTATGCAAGAGAGCTACAACCTCGGAGAAGAGCTGTTCACGCCGGATCCCAAAGCAAGCTTACAGAGCTTGAGCTTTTTTGCAAGGAAGAATGGACAGAAATTGCAGTATCCAGACGTGCAAGCCTGATAGAGACCTCTCCACACAGACTCAGTGCTGTGATTGCGGCCAACGGTGCATCTACTCATTGGCTTGTACCTGTACTCTGCTCAATGACAATGAAGTTGAATTAAATCTAATTCACTGGTGTAGCCTTACTGACACCTACCGGAAGATTGCAGATATTGCTGCATAGTAATGACTAGTGATCAAAACACATCACACACAATATTGAACCCAAATAACACAAAAGAAGAATATAAAGGAACCCTCTTATTAACATCCTTTCAATGGAAATACGTTTGTCTACCCTAAACATGACATCTGCGCCACATTGAGGTCACAGACATTCCTTGTGTCACCCTTTGTCCTTTTGTCACCATCGAGAGAATTATCATTTTGGTTTAATTTAATCAGTGTTACATATTGGCAACATACACAAATCTATTCCCATGTCTGAAGAAACACTAAGCAGTGTATTGGATACACAGCAACATGACTTCATCCAGGGTCATGGGTGGCTTCATCACTTTCTTCTAAACACTGTAAAACGGCACCTTGTCCTCCCATCTTGTCTTTACTTCATGTATAAATTTGCTCTTGGCCACACCCAGAATCGGCCTCAGCTCACACATCAGCTATAATGCAAGTAAGTGTTAAAACTTGCAACAATGCTCGCTGAGTGGATAAGCCAAAATTATGAATTAATCACTGGCATTATGAAGATCCCTGAAACATGGCTATGCATAAGGGATGATTGTTAGCTTGTCCTCTTCTTTCAGGACGTTACTGTTGATGAAGGCTCTTCTAAACACCTTCAAACTACACCTAGTCACCCCATCTCAATTCCATTGAGTGCAGTTAATGTGTCTCAAGTGATTGTAGGGAGGCAGTGGCTCAGTGGGTAGTGTAACTTGGGAACTGGAGGGTCGCCGGTTCGAGCCCCTGCCGAGGTGCCCCTGTGCAAGGCACCGAACCCTCAATTGCTCCCCCCTCTGCGAAGGGTGGTAATGTAATGTAAGTCGCTTTGGATAAAAGCGTCTGCCAAATGATCGTAATGTAATGTAATGTAGTATAACGACTGTGTCTGGGAGGTCCAGTCACTGATTCAGAAGTATTCCTGCTAGAAATACATAATGAAGACAAAAGAACACTCCAAGCAACTCAGAGAAAAGAAATTTGAAAACAATAAGTCAGGGGATGGCTACAAAACCAATTCCGACTCACTGCGCATCCCCCCCGAGTTCATTTAAATCCATCATCAAGAATTTTTTTATTTTTGTGAGTATGGCCATCCTCACAAACTGAGTTACTGGGCAAGAGGGAGACTGGTGAGGGAGACCACCAAGACACCTACGACCACTCTGAAGGAGTTAAAACCTTCAGTGGCTGAGATTGGAGAGACTGTGCATACAACTGTTGCCCGAGTACTTCACTAGTCAAAGCTATAGGGGAGCGTGGCAAAGAGAAAGCCAATGTTGAAAAATCTTGAACTGGAGTTAGCCCAAAGGCATGTGGGAGACTCCAAGGTCAATTTGGAGAAAGGTTATTTGATCTGTTGAGACAAAAATTTGGCTTTTGGGTCATCAGATTATTTGCTCTGTTTGGCCAACATGTAAACACTGCACATCTCCACAAACACACCATCCCCACATTGAAGCGTGGTGGTGGCAGCATCATGGTGTGGGATGCTTCTTGGCAGCAGGCCCCACGAGGATGTAAAGATAGAGGGGAAAATGAATGCAGCAACATTTTGTGAAATCCTGGAGGACATTATGACTCAGTATGCAAGAGAGGGACAACCTCGGAGAAGAGCTGTTCACGCCTGATTCCCAAGCAAGCTGACAGAGCTTGAGCTTTTTTACAAGTGAGCATGGAAAGAAATTGCAGTATCCAGACGTGCAAGCCTGATAGAGACCTCTCCACACAGACTCAGTGCTGTGATTGCGGCCAACGGTGCATCTACTCATTGGCTTGTACCTGTACTCTGCTCAATGACAATGAAGTTGAATCAAATCTAATTCACTGGTGTAGCGTACTGACACCTACTGGAAGTTTGCAGATATTGCTGCATAGCAATGACTAGTGATCAAAACACATCACACACAATAATAAACCCAGAAAACACAAAAGAAGAATATAAAGGAACCCTCTTATTAACATTCTTTCAATGGAAATACGATTGTCTACCCTAAACATGACATCTGTGAAACATTGAGGTCACAGACATTTCTCTTGTCACCCTTTGTCCTTTTGTCACCATCGAGAGAATTATCATTTTGGGTTAATTTAATCAGTGTTACATATTGGCAACATACACAAATCTATTCCCATGTCTGAAGAAACACTAAGCAGTGTATTGGAAACACAGCAACATGACTTCATCCAGGGTCATGGGTGGCTTCATCACTTTCTTCTAAACACTGTCAAACGGCACCTTGTCATCCCATCTCTTCTTTAATTCATTTATAAATTTGCTCTTGGCCACACCCAGAATCAGCCTCAGCTCACACATCAGCTATAATGCAAGTAAGTGTTAAAACTTGCAACAATGCTTGCTGAGTGGATAAGCCAGATTTGATCGGCTGGATTCAGCCCTGAAAATCCAGATGGCCCATTCAGTGACTTGGAGGAGGAGGAGCTACAGATCCCATGATGATCACACACATCTCACACACTTCTCACTGCAAAAGCTTTTTCAGTAAGAAAAACGTCACTAAATTATTTTTTTAATCAAATATTCACTCAAGCCAACTCACTGCGCATCCCCCGGAGTTCGTTTCAACCCATCATCAAGAATTGGAAGGAGTTTGGCCATCCTCACAAACTGAGTGACTGGGCAAGAGGGAGACTGGTGAGGGATACCACCAAGACACCTATGACCTGTCTGAAGGAGTTAAAACATTCAGTGGCTGAGATTGGAGAGACTGTGCACACAACTGTTGCTCGAGTTCTTCACTAGTCAAAGCTGTATCGGACAGTGGCAAAGAGAAAGCCACTGTTGAAAAATCTCAAACTGGAGTTTGCCCAAAGGCATGTGGGAGACTCCAAGGTCAATTTGGGGGAAGGTTATTTGATCTGTTGAGACAAAAATGTACTTTTTAGGTCATCAGATTATTCGCTCTGTTTGGCCAACGCTTAAACACTGCACATCTCCACAAACACACTATCCCCACATTGCAGCATGGTGGTGTGGCAGCATCATGGTGTGGGGGGCTTCTTGGCAGCAGGCCCCAGAAGGCTTGTAAAGATAGAGGGGAAAATGAATGCAGCAACATTTTGTGAAATCCTGGAGGACATTATTACTCAGTATGCAAGAGAGCTACAACCTCGGAGAAGAGCTGTTCACGCCCGATCCCTTTTGCAAGCTTACAGAGCTTGAGCTTTTTTGCAAGGAGGAATGGACAGAAATTGCAGTATCCAGACGAGCAAGCCTGATAGAGACCTCTCCACACAGACTCAGTGCTGTGATTGCAGCCAACGGTGCATGTACAAATTGGCTTGTACCTGTACTCTGCTCAATGACAATAAAGTTGAATCAAATCTAATTCACTGGTGTAGCCTTACTGACACCTACTGGAAGTTTGCACACATTGCTGCAAAGTAATGACTAGTGATCATAACACATCACACACAATATTAAACCCAAATAACACAAAAGAAGAATATAAAGGAACCCATGTCTGAAGAAACACTAAGCAGTGTATTGGATACACAGCAACATGACTTCATCCAGGTCATGGGTGGCTTCTAACTTTCTTCTAAACACTGTAAAACGGCACCTTGTCCTCCCATCTCATCTTTACTTCATGTATAAATTTGCTCTTGGCCACACCCAGAATCGGCCTCAGCTCACACATCATCTATAATGCAAGTAAGTGTTAAAACTTGCAACAATGCTTGCTGAGTGGATAAGCCACAATTATGAATTAATCACTGGCATTATGAAGACCGTTGAAACATGGCTATGCATCAGGGATCATTGTTAGCTTGTCCTCTTCTTTCAGTACGTTACTGTTGATGAAGGCTCTTCTAAACACCTTCAAACTACACCTAGTCACCCCATCTCAATTCCATCGAGTGCAGTTAATGTGTCTCAAGTGATTGAAGTAAAACGACACCTGTGTCTGGGAGGTCCAGTCACTGGTTCAGAAAACAAAAGAACACTCCAAGCAACTCAGAGAAAAGATCATTAGAAAGTATAAGTCAGGGGACGGCTACAAAACTCTTTCCAACTCACTGCACATCCCCTGGAGTTTATTTAAATCCATCATCAAGAAATTGAGTGACTGGGCAAGAGGGAGACTGGTGAGGGGAGTCCACCAAGACACCTACGATCACTCTGAAGGAGTTAAAACCTTCAGTGGCTGAGATTGGAGGGACTGTGCATACAACTGTTGCCCGAGTACTTCACTAGTCAAAGCTGCATTTGAGGGTGGCAAAGAGAAAGCCACTGTTGAAAAATCTGGAACTGGAGTTCGCCCAAAGGCATGTGGGAGACTCCAAGGTCAATTTGGAGGAAGGTTAGTTGAACTGATGAGACAAAAATTTAGCTTTTGGGTCATCAGATTTTTTGCTCTGTTTGGATAACACGTAAACACTGCATATCTCCACAAACACACCATCCCCACATTGAAGCATGGTGGTGGCAGCATCATGGTGTGGGATGCTTCTCGGCAGCAAGTGCAGTCAGCGCCGACAGGTTTGAATGCATGTGTGCCGTGAGGAAGGGTGTGTTTCCTGTGTGTGTGACTAAGAGAACAAAAGGGAGCCGCGTGTGTGTCCAGTTTGGGCTCCATTGCAAATACGAAGTACATAAACTCTGAAATTTGAAGCTGAAAATTGTAGAAGAAGTACAACTACTAAAAACTTGTACATAAAGTAGTGGTCAAAATTGATGGTTGAATGTTCCTTCTGGCAATATAATCGTTTAAAAACCTGTTGCAGTGTTGTTTTGTTGTGTGCTGCGGGAGCACTGCTGTTACGGTGTTGAAAAATAGCTGAAACTTAACTGTTGCTATATTTGGTGCTGTATTGCTATATTCACCCAGTGTGTTGAGACAGATGTGTACGCAGCTCTGTCCTGTGCCCTACTGAAGCATAGGAGGGGCGTATACCACCGAGTGGGCGTGCCTAGACCTCACACACTCGGGCCTGCTTAACAGGAAGAAAGGAGAGAGGCTGACTTCCCTCCTCCCCATCTGAGACTCTATGGAGTCAGGTCTGACCACTTAATATTATTTGGCTTACACCACATATTCTGTACATTAACTGAGAGCTGCAATACAGTATTGGCATATATGGTTGCATTGTTTGATTTAAATGTATTACCAGATGCTGAATTCAGAATAAGTGCTTAAGAAGAGGTGACGTAGGACATATAACATAACTTGTGCTTGAAACATGTATGTTGCTTAACTTAGTTAAGAAGACCAAATTGCAATTATTGCCATTCTAAAACTACGCAATTGAGCCTATCCAGGTATAAAAACATCAAAAGACAATATTCAAATTGTTGATACGCACAGCAGAAATGGACGGAATACCGGTAACCCTCTTGGGAATGAAATATCCCCTGAGCAAAAAAGACATAGTGAAAACATCTGAAAATTGGGAGAAGCGAACTAAAAACTTATGCAGTCCTTGGCCAGCTGGAGGCACATTTGACGTCAATGCATTCGAAGAGATGCAACTCAAAAAAAAATAAAAGACTAAAAACCGTTGGACAAAGGCAAGAAAAGACAACAGAAAAGACAGAAAGAGGAAGAGATAATTAAACTGTTCAAAGATGAAGGCACAAATTACAGGAACAGGTTGAGAGAAATCCGAGAGAATTTAAGAGCTAAAAAGGTGCGAGCGGAGAGGAAACAGACAAAGAAACAGCTAGTGTCAACAGATACTGCAGGAATATATCCAAATCTGGCAGGGGTCGTTCAAATTTCAGGAGACATTGAATTTGATCCTTACTGAGCATCTCATGTCCAATATAAAGAGTCGACTCCAAAAGTTTACAGCAGAGAAAGGAACAAGGAAGTTGTAAAGGACAAACCAAAAGTCTTAGATTGTTTTGCAGAGAGAAACCAGGCTCTGAAAGAGAAAGAGGCAGAGGCATATTGGTTGAAGTTTGACCAACTAAGTGAAGAAAACCTGTAACATACTAAGTATCAAGAGATAGAAGTAGAGGCAGAACAGGAAAAAGGGCTTAAGAGATGTTAAGGGAGAAGCGAGGGCACACGATATGAGAGAGCAGGGCAAAGTATGTGAAGCTCGAGCAAATTACACTGAAGGACCTCGGGAAGTAGAACAGAGAGATATTGTGTCAGGAAGTCTTACATTTGCTGCAGGAAGCCAACAGGGGGCCAAAAGCAAGGAGAAAGATTATGACCTTAGATACAGACCTGCAATAAGGCCTCCAGACAGATATGACCCTGGGCAATATCCAATATGGATAAAGGGGGCACAGGGACAGTATAGCCCATGGCAAACACTCGACCTTGAGGGACTGATTGCTCGACTTCCTAACGTCCATGAGGGGGCCAGCAAATGGATAAAAGCATTCAAGGAAGAGACAGTGGGCAAAATATTGGCTCTTGGCGACATTAAGGCACTGTGGGCCCGAACCATGGGGCTGCCAACAATGGAAAATGTCTTGCGCATGAGTGGCGCACAATGGATGGTTGATCCACTAGCCGATGGAACTGAATTCAATCCATATCGAGCTGGCTTATGGGGGGCCCTGAGGAAAGAATATCCGGTCAAGATTGACCCCAAGGCACTGAAGGGTGAGCTTCTTACTGATACAGAGAATCCAGCTGCCTACATCAGTCGTCAACTGAAAAGATGGAAGCAGGAAACTGAGGAGGAAGCTGAGAGAAGCCACAATGACACAATGACACCACAATGACAATTCTGGAATCAATCTTCAAATGAGCGTAACATAAAAAAGAACAAATGTTTATTGGCTGGGGGATATAACTGAACAAATGACTTAAATTCTACAGAAGTGGGAACATTTTAAATTTAATCTAATACATAATAATAGGAAAACAGGGAGCAGCCATAAATATTGACCCCAATCCTTTCATTTTCAGAGTGATACAATGTTCCTGAATCTATAACATACATGACTTTGCGGGTAAATCTTAATTTGGAATCAAAAGACTTGAGAGGTACTTTTAGGGCGCTGCTAGTTTACTGTTTTATTTTTACTATTTGTATTATTGAGTTGTTTACGCATCTGAAGGTTAAAAGCTCCAGAGTGCCTGTGTGGGGGCGTACATGTGTTACATGCTCTGTACGTTGGTGGGGTTGATGCATAATGAAAGTTTACTATTTTGTTTATTTTCTTATTAAATTGATAGTTGCAGCTATGGCATTGCTAACCATGTTGATTTCTGATTTGCACAGTGTAGATACACTGTGCAAGAAAAATTGCAAACAACAGGGATATTGGTCGCCATTTTTGCAGACAATGGTGGATGATGTGCTAGGACAATGGGAAATTTGTGCCCAAAATAATGCAAGAAAAGGAATATTAGCCATATTCCAGTGCCAGAAGGACCATTCAAACATCTGTTCACAGACTATGTTGACGTGAGAAAATCAGTGCATGGAAAGCATTGCATGGTAGTAATAATTGATCGCTTAAGTCGTTGGGTTGAAGAAATAGCATCAAAAGGCCTAGGGTCAGAAACTGTTGTTAAGTTCTTGATAAAAGAAGTAATTCCACGTTTTGGTATACATTCAGAAATAAGTTCAGATAATGGATCAGCATTTGTGCAGAACGTAGCTTGAGGAATCTTATAACAGTTAAGAAGCAGACAAAGGTTGGTTGGTTGGTTGGTGTATATCATCATCAGTCTCAAGGGACAGTCAAAAGAGTTCTCTAAAAGGCAAAGCAGCACAAAGCTCAATTGCAATGATGCTCTACCACTTACACTAATGAGTTATCGCATGCAAACTAACAGAAGCAGACATTTAACCCTGCATGAGAGGCGGACTGGTGGACTCATGCCACACCGCATTTGAGAGGACCCTATAAGGGACCTCCGCTTGAGCAGTTGCAAATGCAGTTGAAGGAATATATGAGGTGGCTAACTGCCATACATGAAGTCATCTATTTACAGGAAAAAAACAGGGTTCCTGATTCTAGTTCAGTAGCAGAGAGCCCGGTGGTGCCAGGAGACCAGGTCCACATTCAGGTCCAGAGAAAGTGACGCGAAGGGCCATACACAGGGCAACACCAACTGCTGTCCAGGTGGAGGGAAGAACTACATGGTACCATCCAAACCACTACACCACTGTCCATAGAGCTGAAGCAGACATCTAGCATTGCCACGCACGAGGACATCTATATCAACATATATGAACTTTGCACTTCCTGTATCAGTATCGGGTTGATATATGTATACTCTGTATCAGCATATTAACATGCATTTGTTACTCATGGTGTTTGCATCTGTATTGGTAAATGCAGGAACTACAATATTCCTATAGGAAGAACTCTTGATTGTGTAAATTTATGCTAATCTCATTTTGATCTTATTTTCAGTTAAATAGGTAATTCATTTACTCAGTAATCACAGTGAAGCAATTCATATTTCAGTTTTACATTGTTGGTTTATGTTTATGATCTACACACAACTGGGCACCGCAGGCAAAATGCTGACTTGACAAGATCTGCCAGGCTTACATTCCATTTATAACCTATATTTATGTATGTAACCTATTTTTATGTATGTATTGTAATGGAACCACATCCAGCGCAAAAGCGTGATCGCCCATGATTAAGTTGAGAGGCAAGGGGGTCTTGAGGGAATTTTTCTAGCATTTTGATGCTAGTTTTTGTCCGTCACTGGTTGTTTGGTTCCAGCTAAAATATGTATATCATCATGTTGGCGATATTGAAATCGCCAAAGGGGGAATTATGTGGAAGAAAATGTACTATATTCAGGACAATAGTATGCAAGTGAACCGTGTGTTCTTGGCAATCATTTAATATTATGTAACTGTTCAATATCAGAAAGGAAGTACACAAGTTGTTTTTAACCTTGAGTGTTTTACCAGAAACATCCATCATCAGCGAGGAAGCGACATTGTGTATTGCCAGGTCACCGTGACATGGTTACTAAGGTAGCCAGGGCCAACAATAGAACAATGGAAAGTTCTAGTTTGGGTTTGTGAGGGCTGGGGTGAGGTTCTAAGAACTCCTTGATATAAACTGATGTTGGCTCTATGTGGAGCCAGTGCCCATATTCACAATGACGTGTAAGATAGCACTCATGTGTGAATGAATAACGAAGATACACAGCCTCAACTGTCTCCGCAAATTGATATATAGAATTATACTATTGTATATTGTTCTTCTAAACACCTTCAAACTGCACCTAGTCACCCCATCTCATTTCCATTGAGTGCAGTTAATGTGTCTCAAGTGATTGTAGTATAACGACACCTGTGTCTGAGAGGTCCAGTCACTGGTTCAGAAGTATTCCTGCCAGAATTACACAATGAAGACAAAAGAACACTCCAAGCAACTCAGAGAAAAGATATTTGAAAAGAATAAGTCAGGGGATGGCTACAAAACAAATTCCAACTCACTGCGCATCCCCCCCGAGTTCATTTCAATCCATCATCAAGAAATGGGAGGAGTATGGCCATCCTTGCAAATTGAGTGACTGGGCAAGAGGGAGACTAGTGAGGGAGACCACCAAGACACCTACGACCTCTCTGAAGGAGTTAAAACCTTCAGTGGCTGAGATTGGAGAGACTGTGCATACAACTGTTGCCCGAGTACTTCACTAGTCAAAGCTATAGGGGAGAGTGGCAAAGACAAAGCCACTGTTGAAAAATCTGGAACTGGAGTTTGCCCAAAGGCATTTGAGAGACTCCAAGGTCAATTTGGAGGAATGTTATTTGATCTGATGAGACAAAAATGTAGCTTTTGGGTCATCAGATTATTCGCTCTGTTTGGCCAACACGTAAACACTGCACATCTCCACAAACACACCATCCCAACTTTGAAGCATGGTGGTGGCAGCATCATGGTGTGGGATGCTTCTTGGCAGCAGGCCGTGGAAGGCTTTTAAAGAAAGAGGGGAAAATGAATGCAGCAACATTCTGTGAAATCCTGGAGGACATTATGACTTAGTATGCAAGAGAGCAACAACCTCGGAGAAGAGCAGTTCACGCCCGATCCCGAAGCAAGCTTACAGAGCTTGAGCTTTTTTGCATGGAAGAATGGACAGAAATTGCAGTATCCAGACGTGCAAGCCTGATAGAGACCTCTCCACACAGACTCAGTGCTGTGATTGCAGCCAAAGGTGCATGTACTAATTGGCTTGCACCTGTGCTCTGCTCAATGACAATGACGTTGAATCAAATCTAATTCACTGGTGTAGCCTTACTGACACCTACTGGAAGTCTGCAGATATTGCTGCATAGTAATGACTATTGATCAAAACACATCACACACAATATTAAACCCAAATAACACAAAAAAAGAATATAAAGGAACCCTCTTATTAACATCCTTTCAATGGAAATACATTTGTCTACCCTAAACATGACATCTGCGAAACATTGAGGTCACAGACATTCCTTATGTCACCCTTTGTCCTTTTGTCACCATCGAGAGAATTATCATTTTGGTTTAATTTAATCAGTGTTACATATTGGCAACATACACAAATCTATTCCCATGTCTGAAGAAACACTAAGCAGTGTATTGGATACACAGCAACATGACTTCATCCAGGGTCATGGGTGGCTTCATCACTTTCTTCTAAACACTGTAAAATGGCACCTTGTCCTCCCATCTCATCTTTACTTCATGTATGAATTTGCTCTTGGCCACACCCAGAATCGGCCTCAGCTCAAACATCACCTATAATGGAAGTAAGTGTTAAAACTTGCAACAATGCTTGCTGAGTGCATAAGCCAAAATTATGATTTAATCACTGGCATTATGAAGATCCTTGAAACATGGCTATGCATCAGGGATCATTGTTAGCTTGTCCTCTTCTTTCAGGATGTAACTGTTGATGAAGGCTCTTCTAAACACCTTCAAACTACACCTAGTCACCCCATCTCAATTCCATCGAGTGCAGTTAATGTGTCTCAAGTGATTGTAGTATAACGACACCTGTGTCTGGGAGGTCCAGTCACTGGTTCAGAAGTATTCCTGCTAGAATTACACAATGAAGACAAAAGAACACTCCAAGCAACTCAGAGAAAAGATATTTGAAAAGAATAAGTCAGGGGATGGCTACAAAACCATTTCCAACTCACTGCACATCCCCCCGAGTTCATTTCAATCCATCATCAAGAAATGGGAGGAGTATGACCATCCTCGCAAATTGAGTGACTGGGCAAGAGGGAGACTGGTGAGGGAGACCACCAAGACACCTACGACCTCTCTGAAGGAGTTAAAACCTTCAGTGGCTGAGATTGGAGAGACTGTGCATACAACTGTTGCCCGAGTTCTTCACTAGTCAAAGCTGTATGGGAGAGTGGCAAAGAGAAAGCCACTGTTGAAAAATCTGGAACTGGAGTTTGCCAAAAGGCATTTGAGAGACTCCAAGGTCAATTTGGAGGAATGTTATTTGATCTGATGAGACACAAATTTTGCTTTTGGGTCATCAGATAATTCAGAAATCCATATCCACAAACACACCATCCCCACATTGGTGGGGCAGCATCATGGTGTGGGATGCTTCTCAGCAGCAGGCCCTGGAAAGCTTGTAACTATAGAGGGGAAAATGAATGCAGCAACATTTTGTGAAATCCTGGAGGACATTATGACTCAGTATGCAAGAGAGGGACAACGTCGGAGAGAACTGTTCATGCCCGATTCCCAAGCAACCTGACAGAGCTTGAGCTTTTTTGCTAGGAAGAATGGAAAGAAATTGCAGTATCCAGATGTACAAGCCTGATTGAGACCTCTCCACACAGACTCAGTGCTGTGATTGCAGCCAAAGGTGCATCTACTCATTGGCTTGTACCTGTACTCTGCTCAATGACAATAAAGTTGAATCAAATCTAATTCAGTTTTGTAGCCGTACTGACACCTACTGGAAATTTGCAGATATTGCTGCATAGTAATGACTGGTGATCAAAACACATCACACACATCATTAAACCCACATAACACAAAAGAAGAATATAAATGAACCCTCTTATTAACATTCTTTCAAAGGAAATACGATTGTCTACCCTAACATGACATCTGTGCCACATTGAGGTCACAGACATTCCTTTTGTCACCCTTTGTCCTTTTGTCACCACCAAGAGTATTATCAATCTGAGTGTATTTAATCAGCGATACGTATCGGTAACATACACCAATCTATTCCCATGAGTGGCGTCCGGCAGGAGACCGTAAGCGTCTGGTCAGGACAGGGTCCGATTCTTTTGTCTTTCAATGGCCAAAAGAAGGAGGAGGCTGACCTGACCCAAAGACTGACTCAAGTTCTGGGCTTGGGAGGAGGAGGAGATTGCGGTGGCAGCGGTGGTAGTAGTCGCCAGAGTTAGAAAGGAGGAAGACAAAATCTACCACCCGACCTGCCCCCAGTCCAGTATGTGTGAAAATACACATTTTAATATGTTACGTAGAAGATTGGGGGATTAAAAATCACTTATTCTCACTTGTGTAATTACTCGCAGCTATGACACCAGACAACTGAAAAGACACCAGCATGGCAATGCCAGTGATCAACTGCCAGCGGACAGTCCTGTCCCTCAGTAACTGTAGAACAGAAACAACTTGTAGATTGTTCTGGCGCTCCATTCCGTCATTCCATGCATTCCATTCATCCCTCCTTTTTTTCAGAGGAATCTCCTGAGGGGTGAGACCAAAACAGAATATTTAAAAGTAGCATTGAACTGCTTAATTCCAGAAGTTTTAAATAGAGTTACTTGTGTCTAGTTTGTTTGTAATTTATGTTGAAAATTACCAGTATTTGTCCTTTAGAACCAGTTTAACAAATCAGGCTGGGTTTGCTCTTTATTTACCCAATAAGCTGGCAAGTGCCTGTCTCTTGTTCCAAACATGACCTCCATTTCCAGAAGTGTCAGCATCCTTAAAATAAAAACTAAAACGCACAATTTTCTCTGAAATAAGTTGAAATTGACCATTAATTATTCAATATCTGATAGATGTGATACTTTGCCTTGCTTTCCAATGTAACATATTTAAAATAATATAACAAATGAATAGTGCTGGACTAAATTATAGCAATCCCTGAGAAGTGATAATAAATAATGGTGTCTTCAACCTTAGAATCAATAATTCAGCCTCTATAAATGGAGAAAACCTTTCCAAGTGCTGTTTTCTCTCAGGGACAATTTTCGACTTTTTATTTTTAGGGTACCAAGACTTTTAGCCATGTCTGCATATCAAGACTCCAGGCTTAGCACAGTCAGCTCAGAACCAAGAGCGCAGTAGAACAGGCTGAACCTTGCAAACAACAATGCACTTTTTTTCTGCAGCAGCCTCATCGTTCTTCTCTATCAGCAGGTATCCAGGGCTCTCAGGCATGGAGAACAGCCCACCAAGCTGCGCCAATGCAAGTATGGCAATACCTGCGTTCCAAATTATTATGCAAATTGGATTTAAGTGTCATAAACATTAATTTTTTTTGCTTTTCAATTATATTCATGGATGGTATTGTGTTATTGAAATCCATCTCAGACACCTGTGGAAATTAGTTTGCGAGGTGGGCCCAATCAAAGGAGAACTACTTAAGAGGGACGTTCCATTAAGCAGGCCACAGGTTTCAAGCAATATGGGAAAGAAAAAGGATCTCTCTGCTGCCGAAAAGTGTCAAATAGTGCAATACCTTGGACAAGGTATGAAAACATTAGATATTTAGCAAAAATCTAAGCGTGATCATCGTACTGTGAAGAGATTTGCGGCTGATTCAGAGCGCAGACGGGGTCGTGCAGATAAAGGCATAATGAGGAAGGTTTCGGCCAGACAAATTCATCGGGTTAGGAGAGCAGCTGCTAAAATGCCATTACAAAGCAGCAAACAGGTATTTGAAGCCGCTGGTGCCTCTGGAGTCCCGCAAACCTCATGGTGTAGGATCCTCCAGAGCTTTGCAGTTGTGCATAAACCTACTATTCGGCCACCTAAACAATGCTCACAAGCAGAAACGGTTGCAGTGGGATCAGAAATACATAAGGACTAATTTTCAAACAGTCTTGTTTACTGATGAGTGCTGTGCAACCCTGCAACAGCACTGCAGATGGATAGAGTAGTGGATGGCCACCATGTCCCAACAAGGCTGCAACGTCAGCAAGGAGGTGGCGAGGTTATGTTTTGGGCCGGAATCATGGGGAGAGAGCTAGTAGGCCCCTTTAGGGTCCCTGAAGGTGTGAAAATGACCTCAGTAAAGTATTTAAAGTTTCTAAACTGACCACTTTCTTCCGTGGTAAAGAAAGAAGAACCGTGCCTTCCGTGGTAAAATCATCTTATGCACGACAATGCACCATCTCATGCTGCAAAGAGTACCTCTGTGTCATTGGCTGCTATGGGCATAAAAAGGAGATAAACTCATGGTGTGGCCCCCATCTTCACTTGACCTTAACCCTATTGAGAACCTTTGGAGCATCCTCAAGCAAAAGATCTATGAGGGTGGGAGGCAGTTCAGATCAAAACAGCAGCTCTGGGAGGCTATTCTGACATCCTGCAAAGAAATTTAACCAGAAACTCTCCAAAAACTCACAAGTTCAATGGATGCAAGAATTGTGAAGGTGATATCAAAGAAGGGATCCTATGTTTACATGTAACTTGGCCTATTAAGATGTTTTTGATTGAAATAGCTTTTGATTTCAGTAAATATGACCTCCTAATGCTGCAAATTCAACAAATGGCCATTTTTAGTTCTTTACAACCTATAAAATGTTTTGCAACTCTGTTGTGCATAATCATTTGGAACAGTGCATTTTGAGTTTATTATTTAAAAAACAAAAAAAATACTGTTATCATTGGGAAGTTTGTTCAATACGATTTGAATTATACTCTAAAATTATACTGACTATCATTTGCATCGACGATTTAGGAAAATCTGAGAAAAATATCACTTGCATAATACTTACTGCAAAGTGGACTCCTGTATCCACAGACAATGAGGGTCAACTATACAAGAGATCTATTTAGCTCATAGATTTAGAGGTGATGGTGTAACCTTTGGGATCCTAATTTTATTTAAGAGGATGTTATTTTTTTGAATGTGGACAAGATAAACCACATTTCCTGTTTACATCTGCCACTCATCTGTCCAAATATCTCACGGAGACTTAATATCTGCCCAGCAAGCACACCCAGCAGTGTGGCCTTCTTGGGCATGTCTGTTGATGGTTGCCTCTGTGGCCAATTGAGAATTCAACCAGCCTATATACTATATTGTAGCTGACAAGATGGCAGCGCGTGTACATCGCGAGGCTCAACTAAATTTAGCAAATTAGTGCTTATTTACATAGTTTTCTCCTGCGTGTTCGCCCGATTCAGCGGGCCGAACCATTCATATAGTAGAGAGTCACTTTGAGACATTTTTTACCGAAGCAATAACGTAGTTTTGGACCACCCATTCAACTTCGACGAGCTCCCACCTGAGTTGGTAAAGTCACCTTCAGGGCCGATAGAGAAGCGGCAGCCACAGGTAAAATCAGAGGTGGAGGAGTATGCATTTATGTAAACAAATCATGGTGCATGGACTCTGCCGTTGTGGATACCCATTGTTCTGCTGATCTGGAGTACCTGGTTATCAAGTGCAGGCCCTTCTACCTTCCACGTGAGTTCACCTGCATTGTTGCTGCTGCGGTTTATGTCCCACTGGATGCTAATGCTAAAGTGGCCATGAGAGAACTTTATGCTGCCATCAACAAACTGCAGACCATGCATCCGGATGAGGCCTTTATTGTCGCTGGGGATTTTAACCACCGCACTCTATGATCTGTTCTTCCTAAGTTCCGACAGAACGTCTCCTGCTCCACAAGGGGACAAAGGACTTTGGACCATGTTTACACCAGTGTAGCTAAGGCATACAAAGTCACTCCCCTCCCCCACCTTGGTCACTCTGATCACCTCTCTTTGTTCCTGATCCCCAAGTACTCCCCCATCATCAAACAGATCAAACCCACAACAAGGACCGTCAAAATCTGGTCCGAGGGTGCTGATTCCATTCTCCAACAGCAATTCCAACAAACAGATTTGAATGTGTTCTCCGTTCAGGCCACCACAGACTCCCTGATTAACATTGACATTCTCACAAACTCTGTCCTGGATCATATCAACAGGTGTGTGGACAGAGTGACATCGCTTAAAACAATAAAAACTTTCTCCAACCAGAAGCCCTGGATGAACAGAGAGGTTCGCCCTCTGCTCAATGCCAGAGATGCAGCCTTCAGGTCTGGAGACCAGGAGCCCTTCCCCTAGCTAGGGCCAACCTGAGAAGTGAAATCTCACAGGCCAAACATGGCTACAAACTGAAGGTTGAAGAGCACTTCAACTCCTCTGACCCCCAGCTTATGTGGCAAGGCATACAGTCACTCACCAGCTACAAACCACCCAACACTGTGCCCCCTACCAGCTCCACCTCCACCCCCCTCCCTGACGAGCTCAACCACTTCTACGCTCGCTTTGACCGGGAAAACAGGGAGGTGATGTCCAAGGCAGATCTACCTCTCAACGATCTGCCTCTCACACTCTCCACCTCAGAGGTCCTGAGCAAGGTGAACGCCCGGAAGGCAGCTGGCCCCGATGGAATACCTGGGCGCGTGCACAAAGCGTGTGCAGAGCAGCTGGCTGGGGTCTTTGCGGACATTTTCAACCTGTCCTTGGCCCAAGCAGTTGTTCCCACTACCTTTAAGACCGCCACCATCGTGCCAGTGCCGAAGCACTCCACCGCTACGGCCCTGAATGACTTCCATCCTGTTGCCCTCACCCCCATCATCGCCAAGTGCTTTGAGAGGCTGGTCCTCTCACACTCAAAAACCTGCCTGCCTGCTACTTGGGACCCTCACCAGTTTGCCTACCGCCACAATAGGTCAACTGAGGACGCCATCTCCACGGCACTTCATTCCACACTGACACACTTGGACACCCAGAACTGTTACGCCAGAATGCTGTTCATTGACTTCAGCTTAGCATTCAATACTGTGATCCCCTCCAAGTTGATATCCAAGCTCAGCCAGCTTGGTATCAACTCATCCCTCTGCAATTGGACTCTGGACTTTCTATCTAACACACCCCAGTCTGTTAAGATAGACAACCTCTCCTCCTCCACTATCACCCTGAACACCAGCGTGCCACAAGGTTGCGTGCTGAGCCCTCTCCTTTACTCCCTATTCACCCATGACTGCGCTCCTATCTATGGTTCCAATTCCATAATTAAGTTCGCAGATGACACCACGGTGATAGGCCTGATCAGAGGCGACGATGAGACGGCCTACAGGGAGGAAGTACGGTACCTGACCACGTGGTGTGCACACACACCCATCTCCATCAACGGAGCTGCAGTGGAGTGTGTGCCCAGCTTCAAGTTCCTTAGCATCCACATCTCCGATGATCTCACCTGGTCCATAAACTCCTCCACCCTGGTCAAAAAGGCGCACAGCTCCTCTACTTTCTTCGGAGCCTTAAGAAAGCTCACCTTTGTCCCAGGATCCTGGTGAACTTCTACTGCTGTGCTATTGAGAGCATTCTTACAAACTGTATCACAGAATCTATAAACTAATTTTATTACTTTGAAAGGAATTCTGTAATGTAGTTTTGATTTTATGTTCAGAAAAGGCTGCTTTAAAGATCAAAACGTACTGCTCTGCATCAGACCGGAAAGCACTCCAGCGGGTGGTGAAAACTGCCCAAAGGATCACCGGTACACAACTGGACAGTATCGAACAGATCTACCGTCGACGCTGTTTGGGCAAAACCAGGAACATGATAAAAGAGTCATTCCACCCCAATAATAAACTTTTCACCATCCTCCCATCCGGCAGGCGTTACAGAAGCCTCCGCTCTCGCACCAGCAGGCTCAGGAAGAGTTTCTTCTACGAGGCAGTGACCCTGTTGAACTCTACTTCATTCCCCCACTCAACTCCATCCTCCCTCTAGCATCATCTTGCACTCCACTGCCATTTGCACAACTTTCGGTTTTGCACTGATCTTTTTCATTTCACTTCCACTGCCATTTGCACAACTTTCTGTTTTCACTGATCAGACTCCTTGCACTATTTATTTACATATTTATTAATTTATAATTATAGTTAGTATTTAAAGTATATATAGTGTATATAGTTTATTCTGTATATATTCTGTGTTCTGTATATATAATAGTACACTTTCAGTGGCCCCATCTGGCCCCTTGGAACAATTTCTAGAGGCACTATTGTAGGCCTGTAGGCCTGAAAAAGGCCTGTGTGTGTATTTGATCCTAGGGTATACGAATAAATGTTATACGAATAAATGTTATTTGATCATTAGACATTTTATATATTAAATGCTGTTGACTTTGAAATCAGTGTTGTTTCTTTTTCTGCATTTACAATTCATACACAATGTGTTAACTTGAAGCAGTACACACACACAATCACATACGGTGTGCGCGCACTCACATATACAACCAAATATGCGCACACCACAAGTTTAAAATACTTCAGATTTTACAGGTTTTGGGGATTTTTTGCCATTCCTATTAAAATAAGTTTACATTTCCTTCAGGCCCTCCAAACCTTCAAGCACTTGTAGGCTTCAATCTTTCAGGCATTTTAGCAGCGTTCAGCTCACCAAGAAGAGGCTTTTTCGGCTCCCAAACAGCTCTTTATTATTTTTCAATTTTTTGCCAAATTTAGTGTTACTTTGACATATGATATGTCTAGTCTAGTTCCTGAGCCCACGTGGTAATATCCTTCACAGAATGATGTCGGTTATTAATGCAGTGCCGCCTGAAGGATCGAAGGTCACGGGCATTCAATGTTGGTATTCGACCTTGCCGCTTACGTGCAGAGATTTCTCCAGATTCTCTGAATCTTCTGATGATATTATGGACTGTAGATGATGAAATCCCTAAATTCCTTGCAATTGCAACAAAACGTTCTTCAACTGTTGGACTATTTGCTTTTGCGATTTGGTTTGTAATTATACTAAACCTTATAATTTCCAGAATTCCTTAGTTTTACATGTTTAGTATAAAAAGATTAAATGTAAAAACAAACACTATTACACATTTTAATGTGGGAACACGGCACGCGGCTTCTTCCTTTAGAGCTCTTCCTTTACAGCAGCAGCTTTTTAGAGGTTTAATCATGAGAACTGTAGCCGAAGAGGTAGCGGTGTCTTAAAATCTGGACAAATATAACATGCATAGAGAGATACCACTAGAAGTTGATTGGAAAATTGTTTTGGTCTGCTTTGATCTATCCATAAAAATGTCACGGGTTAACGGAACAGAGGACCCATAAGGTCCGAGGGCTGGCGGTGAGAGACGAGGTCGAGGGCAGGCGTAAATCCAAGGGCTGGAGAAGGGAAATGAGGTCAGGTGCAGGCATGGGTCGGTACACAGGAGCTGAGACAGAAGACGTGGTCAGGTGCAGGCATGGGTCAGCACACAGGTAAAACAAGATCAGATGAGGAGTACTGTCACGAGGATTACAAACACAAGGAAGTCACGAACGATAACAAACTGACAAAGAACACACAGAACACATGGGTATATGTATACAAGACAAGGGAGGAGACAACAAGACACAGGTGAACGACATTAGGGAAGGCAGGTAATCACACTGACGGGGACGCACAGGAAGGTAGGAGGTGAAGACGCCTGAAACAGAGACAAGACTGTGAGTTTCAAAAATAAAATAAAATTACATTACATTACGATCATTTAGCAGACGCTTTTATCCAAAGCGACGTACATTGCATTACCACCCATTACAGAGGGGGGAGCAGTTGGGGGTTCGGTGCCTTGCTCAGGGGCACCTAGGCAGGGACTCGAACCTCCGACCCTGCGCTTCCCAAGCGGAAGCCCTACCAACTCAGCTACTGCCTCCCCCTATTTATAAAATAGATAATTTAAAAAAATCAATAACAAATTATGAGAAGAACATGAATACATAAATAATAACAGGCAACACAGCAGCATCAAACAGTCTCTCTCTCTCTCTCTCTCTCTTTCTCTCTCTTTGAAGGCGCTGATCATTTTGTCGTACGAGTCAAAGAAATGTTTAGGTAGGAGATTAAAACAGGTAAAAAAATCTGAACGTGATCATTTTGATCACGTTTATTTTCCCAATTAAGGAGAGTGGTAAACTCTTCCATCTAAGAAAGACTGTCTTTCAAGTCTTCAGGGTTGCGGTGAGCGCAGTGTCTGTGGCGGGAAGGAGGTCTGAGAATGTACGAGTCATATTCTCGAGATACTTCAACCCCGAGCTACCGAGCTTGAAGGGGAAGTCTGTTTTGCGGAGATGCAAACTTAAAGTATTAATGGGGTAACATTTGCTCTTTGAAATATTGATTTTGTAGCCAGAAAAAACTTCCATTGAGTGCAGTTAATGTGTCTCAAGTGATTGTAGTATAACGACACCTGTGTCTGGGAGGTCCAGTCACTGGTTCAAAAGTATTCCTGCTAGAATCACACAATGAAGACAAAACAACACTACAAGCAACTCAGAGAAAAGATATTTGAAAAGAATAAGTCAGGGGATGGCTACAAAACCAATTCCAACTCACTGCGCATCCCCCCGAGTTCATTTAAATCCATCAACAAGAAATGGGAGGAGTATGGCCATCCTCACAAACTGGGCAAGAGGGAGACTGGTGAGGGAGACCACCAAGACACCTACGACCTCTCTGAAGGAGTTAAAACCTTCAGTGGCTGAGATTGGAGAGACTGTGCATACAACTGTTGCCCGAGTACTTCACTAGTCAAAGCTGTATGGGAGAGTGGCAAAGACAAAGCCACTGTTGAAAATCTCGGACTGGAGTTTGCCCAAAGGCATGTGGGAGACTCCAAGGTCAATTTGGAGGAAGGTTATTTGATCTGATGAGACAAAAATGTAGCTTTTGGGTCATCAGATTGTTCGCTCTGTTTGGCCAACACTTAAACACTGCACATCTCCACAAACACACTATCCCCACATTGCAGCATGGTGGTGTGGCAGCATC
The DNA here is from genome assembly GCF_046128005.1 of Genypterus blacodes. Lineage (NCBI taxonomy): Eukaryota > Metazoa > Chordata > Actinopteri > Ophidiiformes > Ophidiidae > Genypterus > Genypterus blacodes. Next base: position 669,282 of record NW_027466832.1, read on the forward strand.
ATGGTGTGGGAGGCTTCTTGGCAGCAGGCCCCAGAAGGCTTGTAAAGATAGAGGGGAAAATAAATGCAGCAAAATTAAGTGAAATCTTGGAGGACATTATGACTCAGTATGCAAGAGAGCTACAACCTCGGAGAAGAGCTGTTCACGCCTGATTCCTTTTGCAAGGAAAAATGGAAAGAAATTGCAGTGTTCAGACGTGCAAGCCTGATAGAGACCTCTCCACAGAGACTCAGTGCTGTGATTGCAGCCAAAGGTGCATGTACTAATTGGCTTGTACCTGTACTCTGCTCAATGACAATGAAGTTGAATCAAATCTAATTCACTGGTGTAGCCATACTGACACCTACCGGAAGTTTGCAGATATTGCTGCATAGTAATGACTAGTGATCAAAACACATCACACACAATATTGAACCCAAATAACACAAAAGAACAATATAAAGGAACCCTCTTATTAACATCCTTTCAATGGAAATACGTTTGTCTACCCTAAACATGACATCTGCGCCACATTGAGGTCACAGACATTCCTTATGTCACCCTTTGTCCTTTTGTCACCATAGAGAGAATTATCATTTTGGGTTCATTTAATCAGTGTTACACATTGGCGACATACACAAATCTATTCCCATGTCTGAAGAAACACTAAGCAGTGTATTGGATACACAGCAAAATGACTTCATCCAGGGTCATGGGTGGCTTCATCACTTTTTTCTAAACACTGTAAAACGGTACCTTGTCCTCCCATCTTGTCTTTACTTCATTTATAAATTTGCTCTTGGCCACACCCAGAATCGGCCTCAGCTCACACATCACCTATAATGCAAGTAAGTGTTAAAACTTGCAACAATGCTTGCTGAGTGGATAAGTCAAAATTATGAATTAATCGCTGGCATTATGAAGATCCTTGAAACATGGCTATGCATCAGGGATCATTGTGAGCTCATCCTCTTCTTTCAGGACGTTACTGTTGATGAAGGCTCTTCTAAACACCTTCAAACTGCACCTAGTCACCCCATCTCAATTCCATTGAGTGCAGTAAATGTGTCTCAAGTGATTGTAGTTTAACGACACCTGTGTCTGGGAGGTCCAGTCACTGGTTCAGAAGTATTCGTGCTAGAATTACACACAGTGAAGACAAAAGAACACTCCAACTCCACACTGGTGAGGGGGGACCACCAAGACACCTACGACCACTCTGAAGGAGTTAAACCTTAAAACCTTCAGTGGCTGAGATTGGAGAGACTGTGCATACAACTGTTGCCCGAGTTTTTCACTAGTCAAAGCTGTATTTGAGGGTGGCAAAGAGAAAGCCACTGTTAAAAAATCTCAAACTGGAGTTCGCCCAAAGGCATGTGGGAGACTCCAAGGTCAATTTGGAGGAAGGTCTGATTGATTGAAATTTAGCCTTTGGGTCATCATATTATTCGCTCTGTTTTGCCAACACTTAAACACTGCACATCTCCACAAACAAACTATCCCCACATTGCAGCATGGTGGTGTGGCAGCATCATGGAATGGGATGCTTCCTGGCAGCAGGCCCTGGAAGGCTTGTAAAGATAGAGGGGAAAATGAATGCAGCAACATTTCGTGAAATCCTGGAGGACATTATGACTCAGTATGCAAGAGAGCTACAACCTCGGAGAAGAGCTGTTCACGCCGGATCCCAAAGCAAGCTTACAGAGCTTGAGCTTTTTTGCAAGGAAGAATGGACAGAAATTGCAGTATCCAGACGTGCAAGCCTGATAGAGACCTCTCCACACAGACTCAGTGCTGTGATTGCGGCCAACGGTGCATCTACTCATTGGCTTGTACCTGTACTCTGCTCAATGACAATGAAGTTGAATTAAATCTAATTCACTGGTGTAGCCTTACTGACACCTACCGGAAGATTGCAGATATTGCTGCATAGTAATGACTAGTGATCAAAACACATCACACACAATATTGAACCCAAATAACACAAAAGAAGAATATAAAGGAACCCTCTTATTAACATCCTTTCAATGGAAATACGTTTGTCTACCCTAAACATGACATCTGCGCCACATTGAGGTCACAGACATTCCTTGTGTCACCCTTTGTCCTTTTGTCACCATAGAGAGAATTATCATTTTGGTTTAATTTAATCAGTGTTACATATTGGCAACATACACAAATCTATTCCCATGTCTGAAGAAACACTAAGCAGTGTATTGGATACACAGCAACATGACTTCATCCAGGGTCATGGGTGGCTTCATCACTTTCTTCTAAACACTGTAAAACGGCACCTAGTCCTCCCATCTTGTCTTTACTTCATGTATAAATTTGCTCTTGGCCACACCCAGAATCGGCCTCAGCTCACACATCAGCTATAATGCAAGTAAGTGTTAAAACTTGCAACAATGCTCGCTGAGTGGATAAGCCAAAATTATGAATTAATCACTGGCATTATGAAGATCCTTGAAACATGGCTATGCATAAGGGATGATTGTTAGCTTGTCCTCTTCTTTCAGGACGTTACTGTTGATGAAGGCTCTTCTAAACACCTTCAAACTACACCTAGTCACCCCATCTCAATTCCATTGAGTGCAGTTAATGTGTCTCAAGTGATTGTAGGGAGGCAGTGGCTCAGTGGGTAGTGTAACTTGGGAACTGGAGGGTCGCCGGTTCGAGCCCCTGCCGAGGTGCCCCTGTGCAAGGCACCGAACCCTCAATTGCTCCCCCCTCTGCGAAGGGTGGTAATGTAATGTAAGTCGCTTTGGATAAAAGCGTCTGCCAAATGATCGTAATGTAATGTAATGTAGTATAACGACTGTGTCTGGGAGGTCCAGTCACTGGTTCAGAAGTATTCCTGCTAGAAATACATAATGAAGACAAAAGAACACTCCAAGCAACTCAGAGAAAAGAAATTTGAAAACAATAAGTCAGGGGATGGCTACAAAACCAATTCCGACTCACTGCGCATCCCCCCCGAGTTCATTTAAATCCATCATCAAGAATTTTTTTATTTTTGTGAGTATGGCCATCCTCACAAACTGAGTTACTGGGCAAGAGGGAGACTGGTGAGGGAGACCACCAAGACACCTACGACCACTCTGAAGGAGTTAAAACCTTCAGTGGCTGAGATTGGAGAGACTGTGCATACAACTGTTGCCCGAGTACTTCACTAGTCAAAGCTATAGGGGAGCGTGGCAAAGAGAAAGCCAATGTTGAAAAATCTTGAACTGGAGTTAGCCCAAAGGCATGTGGGAGACTCCAAGGTCAATTTGGAGGAAGGTTATTTCATCTGATGAGACAAAAATTTGGCTTTTGGGTCATCAGATTATTCGCTCTGTTTGGCCAACATGTAAACACTGCACATCTCCACAAACACACCATCCCCACATTGAAGCGTGGTGGTGGCAGCATCATGGTGTGGGATGCTTCTTGGCAGCAGGCCCTGGAAGGCTTGTAAAGATAGAGGGGAAAATGAATGCAGCAACATTTTGTGAAATCCTGGAGGACATTATGACTCAGTATGCAAGAGAGAGACAACCTCGGAGAAGAGCTGTTCACGCCTGATTCCCAAGCAAGCTGACAGAGCTTGAGCTTTTTTACAAGTGAGCATGGAAAGAAATTGCAGTATCCAGACGTGCAAGCCTGATAGAGACCTCTCCATACAGACTCAGTGATGTGATTGCGGCCAACGGTGCATCTACTCATTGGCTTGTACCTGTACTCTGCTCAATGACAATGAAGTTGAATCAAATCTAATTCACTGGTGTAGCCTTACTGACACCTACTGGAAGTTTGCAGATATTGCTGCATAGCAATGACTAGTGATCAAAACACATCACACACAATATTAAACCCAAATAACACAAAAGAAGAATATAAAGGAACCCTCTTATTAACATTCTTTCAATGGAAATACGATTGTCTACCCTAAACATGACATCTGTGAAACATTGAGGTCACAGACATTTCTCTTGTCACCCTTTGTCCTTTTGTCACCATCGAGAGAATTATCATTTTGGGTTAATTTAATCAGTGTTACATATTGGCAACATACACAAATCTATTCCCATGTCTGAAGAAACACTAAGCAGTGTATTGGAAACACAGCAACATGACTTCATCCAGAGTCATGGGTGGCTTCATCACTTTCTTCTAAACACTGTCAAACGGCACCTTGTCATCCCATCTCTTCTTTAATTCATTTATAAATTTGCTCTTGGCCACACCCAGAATCAGCCTCAGCTCACACATCAGCTATAATGCAAGTAAGTGTTAAAACTTGCAACAATGCTTGCTGAGTGGATAAGCCAGATTTGATCGGCTGGATTCAGCCCTGAAAATCCAGATGGCCCAACCAGTGACTTGGAGGAGGAGGAGCTACAGATCCCATGATGATCACACACATCTCACACACTTCTCACTGCAAAAGCTTTTTCAGTAAGAAAAACGTCACTAAATTATTTTTTTAATCAAATATTTACTCAAGCCAACTCACTGCGCATCCCCCGGAGTTCGTTTCAACCCATCATCAAGAATTGGAAGGAGTTTGGCCATCCTCACAAACTGAGTGACTGGGCAAGAGGGAGACTGGTGAGGGAGACCACCAAGACACCTATGACCTGTCTGAAGGAGTTAAAACATTCAGTGGCTGAGATTGGAGAGAATGTGCACACAACTGTTGCTCGAGTTCTTCACTAGTCAAAGCTGTATCGGACAGTGGCAAAGAGAAAGCCACTGTTGAAAAATCTCAAACTGGAGTTTGCCCAAAGGCATGTGGGAGACTCCAAGGTCAATTTGGGGGAAGGTTATTTGATCTGTTGAGACAAAAATGTACTTTTTAGGTCATCAGATTATTCGCTCTGTTTGGCCAACGCTTAAACACTGCACATCTCCACAAACACACTATCCCCACATTGCAGCATGGTGGTGTGGCAGCATCATGGTGTGGGGGGCTTCTTGGCAGCAGGCCCCAGAAGGCTTGTAAAGATAGAGGGGAAAATGAATGCAGCAACATTTTGTGAAATCCTGGAGGACATTATTACTCAGTATGCAAGAGAGCTACAACCTCAGAGAAGAGCTGTTCACGCCCGATCCCTTTTGCAAGCTTACAGAGCTTGAGCTTTTTTGCAAGGAGGAATGGACAGAAATTGCAGTATCCAGACGAGCAAGCCTGATAGAGACCTCTCCACACAGACTCAGTGCTGTGATTGCAGCCAACGGTGCATGTACAAATTGGCTTGTACCTGTACTCTGCTCAATGACAATAAAGTTGAATCAAATCTAATTCACTGGTGTAGCCTTACTGACACCTACTGGAAGTTTGCACACATTGCTGCAAAGTAATGACTAGTGATCATAACACATCACACACTATATTAAACCCAAATAACACAAAAGAAGAATATAAAGGAACCCTCTTATTAACATCCTTTCAATGGAAATACGTTTGTCTACCCTAAACATGACATCTGCGCCACATTGAGGTCACAGACATTCCTTATGTCACCCTTTGTCCTTTTGTCACCATGGAGAGAATTATCATTTTGGTTTAATTTAATCAGTGTTACATATTGGCAACATACACAAATCTATTCCCATGTCTGAAGAAACACTAAGTAGTGTATTGGATACACAGCAACATGACTTCATCCAGGTCATGGGTGGCTTCTAACTTTCTTCTAAACACTGTAAAATGGCACCTTGTCCTCCCATCTCATCTTTACTTCATGTATGAATTTGCTCTTGGCCACACCCAGAATCGGCCTCAGCTCACACATCATCTATAATGCAAGTAAGTGTTAAAACTTGCAACAATGCTTGCTGAGTGGATAAGCCACAATTATGAATTAATCACTGGCATTATGAAGACCGTTGAAACATGGCTATGCATCAGGGATCATTGTTAGCTTGTCCTCTTCTTTCAGTACGTTACTGTTGATGAAGGCTCTTCTGAACACCTTCAAACTACACCTAGTCACCCCATCTCAATTCCATCGAGTGCAGTTAATGTGTCTCAAGTGATTGAAGTAAAACGACACCTGTGTCTGGGAGGTCCAGTCACTGGTTCAGAAAACAAAAGAACACTCCAAGCAACTCAGAGAAAAGATCATTATCAAGTATAAGTCAGGGGACGGCTACAAAACTCTTTCCACCTCACTGCACATCCCCTGGAGTTCATTTAAATCCATCATCAAGAAATTGAGTGACTGGGCAAGAGGGAGACTGGTGAGGGGAGTCCACCAAGACACCTACGATCACTCTGAAGGAGTTAAAACCTTCAGTGGCTGAGATTGGAGGGACTGTGCATACAACTGTTGCCCGAGTACTTCACTAGTCAAAGCTGTATTTGAGGGTGGCAAAGAGAAAGCCACTGTTGAAAAATCTGGAACTGGAGTTTGCCAAAGGCATGTGGGAGACTCCAAGGTCAATTTGGAGGAAGGTTAGTTGAACTGATGAGACAAAAATTTAGCTTTTGGGTCATCAGATTATTCGCTCTGTTTGGCCAACACACAAACACTGCACATCTCCACAAACACACCATCCCCACATTGAAGCATGGTGGTGGCAGCATCATGGTGTGGGATGCTTCTTTGCAGCAAGTGCAGTCAGCGCCGACAGGTTTGAATGCATGTGTGCCGTGAGGAAGGATTTGTTTCCTGTGTGTGTGACTGCAAGAACAAAAGGGAGCCGCGTGTGTGTCCAGTTTGGGCTCCATTGCAAATACGAAGTACATAAACTCTGAAATTTGAAGCTGAAAATTGTTGAAGAAGTACAACTACTAAAAACTTGTACATAAAGTAGTGGTCAAAATTGATGGTTGAATGTTCCTTCTGGCAATATAATCGTTTAAAAACCTGTTGCAGTGTTGTTTTGTTGTGTGCTGCGGGAGCACTGCTTTTACGGTGTTGAAAAATAGCTGAAACTTAACTGTTGCTATATTTTGTGCTGTATTGCTATATTCACCCAGTGTGTTGAGACAGATGTGTACGCAGCTCTGTCCTGTGCCCTACTGAAGCATAGGAGGGGCGTATACCCCCGAGTGGGTGTGCCTAGACCTCACACACTCGGGCCTGCTTAACAGGAAGAAAGGAGAGAGGCTGACTTCCCTCCTCCCCATCTGAGACTCTCTGGAGTCAGGTCTGACCACTTAATATTATTTGGCCTACACCACATTTTCTGTACATAAACTGAGAGCTGCAATACAGTATTGGCATATATGGTTGCATTGTTTGATTTAAATGTATTACCAGATGCTGAATTCAGAATAAGTGCTTAAGAAGAGGTGACGTAGGACATATAACATAACTTGTGCTTGAACATGTATGTTGCTTAACTTAGTTAATAAGACCAAATTGCAATTATTGCCATTCTAAAACTACGCAATTGAGCCTATCCAGGTATAAAAACATCAAAAGACAATATTCAAATTGTTGATACGCACAGCAGAAATGGACGGAATACCGGTAACCCTCTTGGGAATGAAATATCCCCTGAGCAAAAAAGACATAGAGAAAACATCTGAAAGATGGGAGAAGCGAACTAAAAACTTATGCAGTCCTTGGCCAGCTGGAGGCACATTTGACGTCAATGCATGCGAAGAGAAGCAACTCAAAAAAAAATAAAAGACTAAAAACCCTTGGACAAAGGCAAGAAAAGAAAACAGAAAAGACGGAAAGAGGAAGAGATAATTAAACTGTTCAAAGATGAAGGCACAAATTACAGGAACAGGTTGAGAGAAATCCGAGAGAATTTAAGAGCTAAAAAGGTGCGAGCGGAGAGGAAACAGACAAAGAAACAGCTAGTGTCAACAGATACTGCAGGAATATATCCAAATCTGGCAGGGGTCGTTCAAATTTCAGGAGACATTGAATTTGATCCTTACCGAGCATCTCATGTCCAATATAAAGAGTCGACTCCAAAAGTTTACAGCAGAGAAAGGAACAAGGAAGTTGTAAAGGACAAACCAAAAGTCTAAGATTGTTTTGCAGAGAGAAACCAGGCTCTGAAAGAGAAAGAGGCAGAGGCATATTGGTTGAAGTTTGACCAACTAAGTGAAGAAAACCTGTAACATACTAAGTATCAAGAGATAGAAGTAGAGGCAGAACAGGAAAAAGGGCGAAGAGATGTTAAGGGAGAAGAGAGGGCACACGATATGAGAGAGCAGGGCAAAGTATGTGAAGCTCGAGCAAATTACACTGAAGGACCTCGGGAAGTAGAACAGAGAGATATTGTGTCAGGAAGTCTTACATTTGCTGCAGGAAGCCAACAGGGGGCCAAAAGCAAGGAGAAAGATTATGACCTTAGATACAGACCTGCAATAAGGCCTCCAGACAGATATGACCCTGGGCAATATCCAATATGGATAAAGGGGGCACAGGGACAGTATATCCCATGGCAAACACTCGACCTTGAGGGACTGATTGCTCGACTTCCTAACGTCCATGAGGGGGCCAGCAAATGGATAAAAGCATTCAAGGAAGAGACAGTGGGCAAAATATTGGCTCTTGGCGACATTAAGGCACTGTGGGCCCGAACCATGGGGGTGCCAACGATGGAAAATGTCTTGCGCATGAGTGGCCCACACTGGATGGTTGATCCACTAGCCGATGGAACTGAATTCAATTCATATCGAGCTGGCTTATGGGGGGGCCCTGAGGAAAGAATATCCGGTCAAGATTGACCCCAAGGCACTGAAGGGTGAGCTTCTTACTGATACAGAGAATCCAGCTGCCTACATCAGTCGTCAACTGAAAAGATGGAAGCAGGAAACTGAGGAGGAAGCTGAGAGAAGCCCTCTCTCAAGCACACTGTTCAGAACATCAGTGATAGAGGCCATGCCAAGCCCAGTAAAAAGCAGATTGGAGGATGTTGTTGGACTGACATTACATTACGATCATTTGGCAGACGCTTTTATCCAAAGTGACTTACATTACGTTACCACCCTTCGCAGAGGGGGGAGCAATTGAGGGTTCGGTGCCTTGCTCAGGGGCACCTCGGCAGGGACTGGAACTGGCAACCCTCCAGTTCCCAAGCAGAAGCTCTACCCACTGAGCTACTGCCTCCCTCGACATCAAAGTCACACAGAGAATTCTGTGACCATGTGGTACATGCCATAGAAAAATACAGAAAGGACGAGGAGAGAATGAGGGCGCAGAAGAAAGATATTCAAAGGAAAGTTGCTCAGCTACAACTTAGTGAACTGACTAACAAATATAAGAAAATGTTTCAAGCTCCAGTTCTGAACAATCAGTCAGGTGAAGAGACACCTGTCACTCAAACCTCTGCTCCATCTCCTGTCCAACCCCCTTCCATCATCAATGTCTATTCCCAATAGCAACGAATACGACAACAGGCTCCAAAGATGAGGAGACCACCTGCATCGCACCGCAGAGGAGGCAAGGGGGGACGTCCTCCAAGACAAGGAACTCCAAGTCTCTGCTGGGGATGGGGGCAGCCCGACACAATCGCCAAAGTAGTCCATCAAACCCATGGCCAACTCCCAATTGGACCGAACGGGGTTCTGGTGATCAGCCACCCCAACGAAGACTAACGGAAGACAAACTGTTCAAAAATTCACGGAAATTTGTTAGGGAGAGATGGATTATGTAAATTAAAAGTAAAGAGCTGGTGTTCACCACAATGACAATTCTGGACGCAATCTTCAAATAAGCGTAACATAAAAAAGAACAAATGTTTATTGGCTGGGGGATGTAACTGAACAAATGACTAAAATTCTACAGAAGTGGGAATATTTTAAATTTAATCTAATACATAATAATAGGAAAACAGGGAGCAGCCATAAATATTGACCCCAATCCTTTCATTTTCAGAGTGATACAATGTTCCTGAATCTATAACATACATGACTTTGCGGGTAAATCTTAATTTGGAATCAAAAGACTTGAGAGGTACTTTTAGGGCGCTGCTAGTTTACTGTTTTATTTTTACTATTTGTATTATTGAGTTGTTTACACATCTGAAGGTTAAAAGCTCCAGAGTGCCTGTGTGGGGCGTACATGTGTTACATGCTCTGTACGTTGGTGGGGTTGATGCATAATGAAAGTTTATTATTTTGTTTATTTTCTTATTAAATTGATAGTTGCAGCTGTGGCATTGCTAACCATGTTGATTTCTGATTTGCACAGTGTAGATACACTGTGCAAGGGGGGAAGTGGTGAGAAAAATTAAACAACAGGGATATTGGTCGCCATTTTTGCAGACAATGGTGGATGATGGGCTAGGACAATGGGAAATTTGTGCCCAAAATAATGCAAGAAAAGGAATATTAGCCATATTCCAGTGCCAGAAGGACCATTCAAACATCTAGTCATAGACTATGTTGACGTGATAAAATCAGTGCATGGAAAGCATTGCATGGTAGTAATAATTGATCGCTTTAGTCGTTGGGTTGAAGAAATAGCATCAAAAGGCCTAGGGTCAGAAACTGTTGTTAAGTTCTTGATAAAAGAAATAATTCCACGTTTTGGTATACATTCAGAAATAAGTTCAGATAATGGATCAGCATTTGTGCAGAACGTAGCTCGAGGAATCTTATAACAGTTAAGAAGCAGACAAAGGTTGGTAAGTGTATATCATCATCAATCTCAAAGGACAGTCAAAAGAGTTAATGGGACTCTAAAAGGCAAAGCAGCACAAAGCTCAATGGCAATGATGCTTTACCACTTGCACTAATGAGTTATCGAATGCAAACTAACAGAAGCAGACATTTAACCCTGCATGAGAGGCGGACTGGTGGACTCATGCCACACCGCATTTGAGAGGACCCTATAAGGGACCTCCGCTTGAGCAGTTGCAAATGCAGTTGAAGGAATATATGAGGTGGCTAACTACCATACATGAAGTCATCTATTTACAGGAAAAAAACAGGGTTCCTGATTCTAGTTCAGTAGCAGAGAGCCCGGTGGTGCCAGTGAACATTACATTACATTACGATCATTTGGCAGACGCTTTTATCCAAAGCGACTTACATTACCACCCTTCGCAGAGGGGGGAGCAATTGAGGATCGGTGCCTTGCTCAGGGGCACCTCGGCAGGGGCTCGAACCGGCGCCCCTCCGGTTCCCAAGCTGAAGCACTACCCATTGAGCCACTGCCTCACGCAGGTCCACATTCAGGTCCAGAGAAAGTGACGCGAAGGGCCGTACACAGGGCAACACCAACTGCTGTCCAGGTGGAGGGAAGAACTACATGGTACCATCCAAACCACTACACCACTGTCCATAGAGCTGAAGCAGACATCTAGCATTGCCACGCATGAGGACATCTATATCAACATATATGAACTTTGCACTTCCTGTATCAGTATCGGGTTGATATATGTATACTCTGTATCAGCATATTAACATGCATTTGTTACTCATGGTGTTTGCATCTGTATTGGTAAATGCAGGAACTACAATATTCCTTTAGGAAGAACTCTTGATTGTGTAAGTTTATGCTAATCTCATTTTGATCTTATTTTCAGTTAAATAGGTAATTCATTTACTCAGTAATCACAATTAAGCAATTCATATTTCAGTTTTACATTGTTGGTTTATGTTTATGATCTACACACAACTGGGCACCGCAGGCAAAATGCTGTCTTGACAAGATCTGCCAGGCTTACATTCCATTTATAACCTATTTTTATGTATGTAACCTATTTTTATGTATGTATTGTTATGGAACCACATCCAGCGCAAAAGCGTGATCGCCCATGATTAAGTTGAGAGGCAAGGGGGTCGTGAGGGAATTTTTCTAGCATATTGATGCTAGTTTTTGCCCGTCACTGGTTGTTTGGTTCCAGCTAAAATATGTATATCATCATGTTGGCTATATTGAAATCGCCAAAGGGGGAATTATGTGGAAGAAAATGTACTATATTCAGGACAATAGTATGCAAGTGAACCGTGTGTTCTTGGCAATCATTTAATATTATGTAACTGTTCAATATCAGAAAGGAAGTACACAAGTTGTTTTTAACCTTGAGTGTTTTACCAGAAACATCCATCATCAGCGAGGAAGCGACATTGTGTATTGCCAGGTCACCGTGACATGGTTACTAAGGTAGCCAGGGCCAACAATAGAACAATGGAAAGTTCTAGTTTGGGTTTGTGAGGGCTGGGGTGAGGTTCTAGGAACTCCTTGATATAAACTGATGTTGGCTCTATGAGGAGCCAGTGCCCATATTCACAATGACGTGTAAGATAGCACTCATGTGTGAATGAATAAACGAAGAAACACAGCCTCAACTGTCTCCGCAAATTGATATATAGAATTATACTATTGTATATTGTTCTTCTAAACACCTTCAAACTGCACCTAGTCACCCCATCTGAAATTCCATTGAGTGCAGTTAATGTGTCTCAAGTGATTGTAGTATAACGACACCTGTGTCTAGGAGGTCCAGTCAATGGTTCAGAAGTATTCCTGCTAGAATTACACAATACAGACAAAAGAACACTCCAAGCAACTTAGAGAAAAGATATTTAAAAAGAATAAGTCAGGGGATGGCTACAAAACCAATTCCAACTCACTGCGCATCCCCCGGAGTTCATTTGAATCCATCATCAAGAAATGGAAGGAGTATGGCCATCCTCACAAACTGAGTGACTGGGCAAGAGGGAGACTGGTGAGGGAGACCACCAAGACACCTGCGACCACTCTGAAGGACTTAAAACCTTCAGTGGCTGAGATTGGAGAGACTGTGCATGCAACTGTTGCCCGAGTTCTTCACTAGTCAAAACTGTATGGGAGAGTGGCAAAGAGAAGCCACTGTTGAAAAATCTCAAACTGGAGATCGCCCAAAGGCATGTGGGTGACTCCAAGGCCAATTTGGAGGAAGGTTATTTGATCTGATGAGACAAAAATGTAGCTTTTGGGTCATCAGATTATTCGCTCTGTTTGGCCAACACGTAAACACTGCACATCTCAACAAACACACCATCCCCAGATTGAAGCATGGTGGTGGTGGCAGCATCATGGTGTGGGATGCTTCTTGGCAGCAGGCCCTGGAAGGCTTCTAAAGATAGAGGGGAAAATGAATGCAGCAACATTTTGTGCAATACTGGAGGACATTATGACTCAGTATGCAAGAGAGCAACAACCTCGGAGAACAGCTGTTCACGCCTCTCCACACAGACTCAGTGCTGTGATTGCAGCCAAAAGTGCATGTACTAATTGGCTTGTACCTGTACTCTGCTCAATGACAATGAAGTTGAATCAAATCTAATTCACTCGTGTAGCCATACTGACACCTACTGGAAATTTCGGATATTGCTGCATAGTAATGACTGGTGATCAAAACACATCACACACACACATCATTATACCCACAGAACACAAACAAAAAATATAAAGGAACCCTCTTATTAACATTCTTTTAATGGAAATACGAATGTCTTCCCTAAACATGACATCTGCGACACGTTGAGGTCACATACATTTCTTTTGCCACCCTTTGTCCTTTTGTCACCATCCAGAGTATTATCAATTTGGGTTGATTTAATCAGTGTTACATATTGGCAACATAGACAAATCTATTCCCATGTCTGAAGAAACACTAAGCAGTGTATTGGATGCACAGCAAAATGACTTTATCCAGGGTCATGGGTGGCTTCATCACTTTCTTCTTAACACTGTAAAACGGCACCTTGTCCCCACATCTCGTCTTTAATTCATTCATAAATTTGCTCTTGGCCACACCCAGAATCGGCCTCAGCTCACACATCACCTATAATGCAAGTAAGTGTTAAAACTTGCAACGATGCTTGCTGAGTGGATAAGCCAGATACGATCGGCACGATTCAGCCCTGAAAATCCAGATGGCCAAACCAGTGACTTGGAGGAGGAGGAGGAGGAACTGCAGCTACAGATAACTGCAGCTACAGATCCCATGATGATTACACACATCTCACACATTCCTCACTGCAAAAGCTTTTTCAGTAAGAATCAAGTGTCACTAAATTAATTATTAAATCAATTATTCAGCCGAGCCATCCTCACAAACTGAGTGACTGGGCAAGAGGGAGACTGGTGAGGGAGACCACCAAGACACCTACGACCTCTCTGAAGGAGTTAAAACCTTCAGTGGCTGAGATTGGAGAGACTGTGCATACAACTGTTGCCCGAGTTCTTCACTAGTCAAAGCTGTATGGGAGAGTGGCAAAGAGAAAGCCACTGTTGAAAAATCTCGAACTGGAGTTCGCCCAAAGGCATGTGGGAGACTCCAAGGTCAATTTGCAGGAAGGTGATTTGATCTGATGAGACAAAAATTTGCTTTTGGGTCATCAGATTATTCGCTCTGTTTGGCCAACACTTAAACACTGCACATCTCCACAAACACACTATCCCCACATTGCAGCATGGTGGTGTGGCAGCATCATGGTGTGGGGGGCTTCTTGACAGCAGGCCCTGGTAGGCTTGTAAAGATAGAGGGGAAAATGAATGCAGCAACATTTTGTGAAATCCTGGAGGACATTATGACTCAGTATGCAAGAGAGCTACAACCTCGGAGAAGAGCTGTTCACGCCCGATCCCGAAGCAGGCTGACAGAGCTTGAGCTTTTTTGCAAGGAAGAATGGAAAGAAATTGCAGTATCCAGACGTGCAAGCCTGATAGAGACCTCTCCACACAGACTCAGTGCTGTGATTGCAGCCAAAGGTGCATCTACTCATTGGCTTGTACCTGTACTCTGCTTAATGACAATGAAGTTGAATCAAATCTAATTCACTGGTGTAGCCTTACTGACACCTACTGGAAGTTTGCAGATATTGCTGCATAGCAATGACTAGTGATCAAAACACATCACACACAATATTAAACCCAAATAACACAAAAGAAGAATATAAAGGAACCCTCTTATTAACATTCTTTCAAAGGAAATAATATTGTCTACCCTAAACATGACATCTGCGAAAGATTGAGGTCAAAGACATTCCTTGTGTCACCCTTTGTCCTTTTGTCACCATCGAGAGTATTATCAATCTAGGTTGATTTAATCAGTGTAACATATTGGCAACATACACAAATCTATTCCCATGTCTGAAGAGACACTAAGCAGTGTATTGGATACACAGCAACATGACTTCATCCAGGGTCATGGGTGGCTTCATCACTTTCTTCTAAACACTGTAAAACGGCACCTTGTCCTCCCATCTCATCTTTAATTCATTCATAAATTTGCTCTTGGCCACACCCAGAATCAGCCTCAGCTCACACATCACCTATAATGCAAGTAAGTGTTAAAACTTTGTAGGGGCATATACCAGTTCTAAGACTTGAAAATGTTCGGCCTAAATTCAGTTTAAAAGCCTGCTGCCACATGGCTGAAACATGCAGCCTTTTGTCCACTGTGGTATATTTTGCTTGTATATCTAGTATCTCAATAAGAACATATATTCATTCTACTAGGGAAGGCCTTACAGCTGACAATGGACAAAGGAAAAGTGAACTGAACCGGACAAGGAATGTAAATAGCACCTGAGGTCAGCAGTTTAAGCCTTGGGCTTAAACGGCTGGCCTATAGATAACAGTCTAAATACATATATTCATGTTAAGAGTAAAGATAAAAGTTTACATGCCAAATAAAGGCCATTATAAAATGAACTGTTGCTCCCTCAGGATGGCCACGTAGTGTTTACAGTGGTCTCAGGCGGTTTGTCAATATCCACTGAAACGGGTCTTTTCTTGAGTGACAATCAACTGTATAAATACGTCTGAAAGTCGGAGTTCGGGTGGCGACTCATTCCGGCTGCAGAGTCCCTCACAAGCGTTCCATGGTGCTTGTTATGATGCTGTACTTTGTATAATAAAACCCCATTATACAAGCAAAGACAGTGTCAGCGGAGATCCTTTCTTCCTTCATCTTCACATCATCGCAACCCAAGATTACACTAAAGATTTGGCGTCACGAATCCGGCCGTCGCCGACAACTTCCAGCACCGAGTCATCACCGGGTGAGCATTCTCTCATTTAAAACGGAGCGCTGACTCGTTCGTTGAGGCTGTTGTGTATTGCTGTCTGGTCACACCGTATAAAGAATTACATGTGTGGGTGTTCTATGATGTGTTGATGGAAGAATAAGACTCCGTTCCAAATTGGGGATTATTTGCGTTGTAAACAGCGCAAAAGGGGGGAGTAGTATAGAATTAAGAAATAGGAGAAATAAAAAGAGAGAGGATAGTAAGGATAAATACAGGATAAAGAGTTAAAAAGGAAAAGTGTAGAATAGTCTAAATTAGTAACGATAAGGTGAACTAAACAACATCATGCAAGATTAAGGAAGACTAGGCCCGTCTGTTAAACAGTAAGACATGTGTAGATTAGACACTGCGTGAAAGTTGACTTTGAGGAATAGTCATTTTTGGTTAAAAATAAAGTGAAGAAGAGATGAGTAAAGAATAAGAGTAATAAAGAGATAAGAAGTACAGAATAACAGAGAAGAAGATTTAAAGGAAAGCCGCAGATTTGGACAAAAGCCCTCTGGGAGGCGATGTTAGATGGGCCATAAAACCTGGAAAAGCTCACTAGGACAATTTCAGGTCAGTCTGGGAACTGGAGGTTGTAAAAAGAAATTCAATTGCAAGTTCCAATCGAACACTCGTTAACGAACAAGTGTCTGAAGAAGCCTCTCATTGAATATTTTCAGCCTCAAAAGGTAGCACAAATTAAACTGAGTAAATAAAGGATAAGGAGCGGCAGATAAAAGCATGCTATAGGGAAATGTATGAATGAGACTCGCGAATTTGGGAATGAATACCGGTTGTATTTTTGGATGATGTTGCATTAGTAATGCGTTTTGTAAGATTGTTTTGTGTTTTGACTGTGAGTGATTGATCTCAGGGGCAAATAGAGCTGATCTCTCTCTCTGCCGCTGCTGCGTGGGTCACTCTGGTGCGTGTGTGTGTCTCTGTGTGTTAGCTGTGTGAGAAAGGAACTGTTTGTTTAAGTGATTAATGTTGATGTGGGAGATTTTGTGTTAAAAAGACATATATAGGTTGTGATAAAGAGTAGGAGACTTAGCAATAGATATAGGGAAAGATAATTTGTGTCAACTATTGATGAATTAGAAGAAATGAAGGGGACTTTTTACTTTATAGAAGAATGAGCTTCGAATAAGAGGACAGGTATTTGATTTGGTTAAATATATATGAGCCCCTATATAGGACAGTGTTCACTTGATAAAATAAATGAGCCATCTTTGGACATTTTTAGTGATAAATTGAGTGCTGGCTATGCTGTAGTAAAAGCACTAGGAACTGGATTTGTGGTCGAGAAGGCGGAAATAGTACCACAGCCGGCATCAGCACAGCTTGCTGAACTTGTGGGGTTAACTGAAGCGTGTTTGTTAGCAGAAGGAAAGCGAGTGACAATATACACCGACTCTGCTTATGCACATAATGTATGTCATTTGTTTGGAGCGATGTGGAAGAACCGAGGGTTTAAGAAAACGGATGGTTCTCCAATACAGCATCATGCACAAATAATGAAGTTGTGAATGCTATGATGAAGCCTAGAGAAATAGCAATAGCTAAATGTGCAGCACATAAAGCGGATGCGTCAAAAATCACGCAGGGGAATAAAGCGGCTGATGAAGCTGCAAAAGTAGTCACGGGTGCAGACAAATTGGGCAAAGTTTTTCTGGTTACTCATGAAGTGGATTTGGAAGACAAAATTACGGCAAGGGATGTAATTTTGATGCAAGAAGCTGCTCCTGCAATGGATAAACAGTTGTGGCAAGATCGAGGTGCCACACAAGATTCTACGGGTCTTTGGAGAAATCATGAGGGGCTGATAATAGCACCTCCGGACCTGTTAGGTCTGATGATTCAGGAAGCACATGGGTTAGCTCATGTTGCAAGGGGAGAAGTTAGAAGAAAGATCACAAAGGAATATGGATTTTGGGCACCATGTTTGCTTGAACAGATTGATTACGTCATAGGCAGATGTACTATTTGTCTGAAAAATAATGTTCGGAAGGGTGTGATGGTTCCTCCGGGGTACATTCCAACTCCGAGGGGGCCTATGCGAGAACTAGTTATAGACTTTGTCGATATGATAAAACCAGTTGAAGGAAAGAGATATATGCTAGTTGTCGTGGACAGATTTTCACGATGGCCTGAAGCCTGGCCAACCAAGCGGAAGGACGCTCTGTCAGATGCCAAGTTCTTGTGTAGAGAGGTCATAAGCAGGAGGGGACTTCCAGATCGGATATCCTCAGACAATGGGAAGGAGTTTGTTGATAAGATTGTAGAATTGATTTTGAGTTTTAGTAAGTTCTACGAGAGGGTGATGTAATTAAAGGGGGGAAATAGAAAAAAGTGACCCTAATAAATCTGAAATAATTACATGTATTCATTTGTATTTGATGTTTTGATTTACATCTGTTGTTTGTGCAAAAGATACTTGGTGTTTTTTCTTTCCTTCCAGAAGAAGATTGGGGGAATTATAGGCTGAAAGAATTCAGATACGCAAACAAGGACAATAAGAATGGACTGAAGGACTCTGGACAAGGACACGATGATCAGATGTTCAGATTCAACATATCATCAACACTACGTTGAAGAGTCGATGATGCTGAAAAGAATGCAGTGTGTTATGTTTTTAGGTTTTGTCTAATATGAAATTGCGTGATTAATACTTAAATTGCATATTATTTTCTTGATGCTAGTGTGTAGAGTGATTTTTTCAGTTATGGGGTTAAATATATTGGGATCTCAGATGTTTTGTTTTTTTCCTCGACGTTTAGGGAAATAGGGACTAGGCAGGGAAAGGTCCATCTGAAGGTTCAATGGGTCGACCAGCCTGAATTTGGACATTGTTTTGATTTTATTTTCTGAGGCTTCCATATGTATTTGCCTAAGATATACTTTACATAGATTGTTAAATTTCCTTTAATTGGTCTGGAGTACTATATGTGGTCGCCTAGGCAGAGGGGCCGCGAGAGAATTTTCCTGTCTAGATTGTATGAGGGATATTTCAAGAAAGATGGCTGCCTGACAGGTTTTTCGATCTCGCACTCCATAAAGAAGAATTACGAATTAAGAATTGATGAAATTGATAAAGTTATGATGTAAGAAACACATGTAGGAGGAATTGGTATCTCTGTTATAATTGTATTCATGTATGCTATACTCTTTTGTTTTTCGAGACTCTGACAGAGTCCAGAAGGGGGGAATATGTGGTATATTTTGCTTGTATATCTAGTATCTCAATAAGAACATATATTTATTCTACTAGGGAAGGCCTTACAGCTGACAATGGACAAAGGAAAAGTGAACTGAACCGGACAAGGAATGTAAATAGCACCTGAGGTCAGCAGTTTAAGCCTTGGGCTTAAACGGCTGGCCTATAGATAACAGTCTAAATACATATATTCATGTTAAGAGTAAAGTAAAAGTTTACATGCCAAATAAAGGCCATTATAAAATGAACTGTTGCTCCCTCAGGATGGCCACGTAGTGTTTACAGTGGTCTCAGGCGGTTTGTCAATATCCACTGAAACGGGTCTTTTCTTGAGTGACAATCAACTGTATAAATACGTCTGAAAGTCGGAGTTCGGGAGGCGACTCATTCCGGCTGCAGAGTCCCTCACAAGCGTTCCATGGTGCTTGTTATGATGCTGTACTTTGTATAATAAAACCCCATTATACAAGCAAAGACAGTGTCAGCGGAGATCCTTCCTTCCTTCATCTTCACATCATCGCAACCCAAGATTACACTAAACCACAAAACAAGGAGACAACCTAGTGTTGTAGTTGATCAACCCCCTTTTCACACCTTGATGTGAAGATGTCAGAGAATAAGCTACCACGACCTTGGCCAGAATGTTAACTCTTGCCTGTGAGGTCATTTGCAGCATAAAAAGCCCAGCAGGCCCACTAAGAAATCCCTTCTCCCCTTCACCTCCAGCCCTTCACCTTCACCCTTCGCCTCTTCCACACAAACCTTCCACAGAAACGGCTCCTCTCCAGGAAGGCTCCCTTTATCAACTCAAGGGAGGAAAGAGACCTAAGAACTTGCCCTGGATGCTCCAATCCAGTGAACCCAGACTTCTCAGTTTTTCAGCTAATGGCCTCCAGCTCAACTCCAAGCAGAAAGGAGACGCAAGAAACTCAAGAATGTGCCCTGGATTTTCCCAATTCAGCGAACCCAAGATTCCTCTCTGTGCTACTGCTCGACTGCTCGATCTCTCTCTCTCCCTGAACAAAGGCCCAAACTTTGTTTCAGTGAACACCTTTTTCCTCTCTCTAAACCCGTGGAGATCCCCCTTTGGTTGCTCGACCTGAATCCTGATTACACCCGAGGAAAGAAGCGTTTCCTCCTGTTTTCTTCCAATTCCCCGTCGACCAACTACCAGGCCTTCCCACTGGGACCAGGAAAATCGAGGACTTGCAGACTGGCCCTATGATCAACTCATCAGCGCCTGAATCTATTTAAACCCACGTCCCAACTGGATCTTCAACACAACGGACTGCTCGACTACCTCTACGGTGAATTACCACACGGACGTAATTCCACCAAGTAAGGCTTAGACGTCTGGGTAGACAAAGAGTTAGGAAGTGATATTATGTGCATTAGATATAGGATACTATGTGTTCTTAACTAAGCTTAATATTACAAGTGTGTTCTTTAATTTTTCCTTGGTGTTAATCAACACCGATTGCATGTGCGCCGTTCTCTCTCTCCCCACTTAAGTTGCTTGGTGATATTGGTGGCTAGTAGTGTACGTAATGTGTGTTTTGTATTAACTGTTTCACCAACAGATTTTTGGACGTTGTGTTTGCGTTTGTCAAACATTGTGTGAAGTCTTTTCAGGTCAATTCATCACTGGATTCAAGTCGAGTGTAAGAAGTCCAAACCACTGGGAATAGTTCAGATTTAGGTCCGTGTGTGCTTCTGGCACAGAATTGATCGACCCTCTATTCCAGGGGTCGTCAATTAAGTTTGACCGCGGGCCAGATATTTTCCAAGCCATTACATGGCGGGCCACAACCGAAACAATAGCTAATTTAATTAATTAATATTGGGGGAGGGGTTATAATGAAAATGATAGGCGTTGTTGAAATGACAAATCAGACGCTATATCAGGGCTATAACGAGACATTCAAGCGGGCTGATGTAGGTTAAATTTGTAGACTGACCACTGGGGGCGCTATTAGTTATATGCCGACTTTTCCACTGTTGCTGTTAGGGGTCCCCACTTACCTCCTCTGAAAAAAATGACCAAAGTTTAAATTTTCTTTAAACTCATAACAATGAATCATCGTGCCCCCAGAGTGTGTGTGTGTATTTTTTGAGCTCTTTGGCTTCTTCCTTGTCCAAGATATGGGCTTTTAAAGGAATTGAATTTCGGTCAAAATTGTCAAAATGACTCCAAACTTGCACCAAAGAATCCTGGTGCCATGGGGATGTTGTGTGTGAATTTGGGGCTTTTTATGTGTTTCCTATGCCAAGATATGGCCCATCCAAAAAAAAGTCAAAGTGGATATGGGTCCCCCCTTACCTCCTCTGAAAAAAATGACCAAAATTTAATTTTTTTTTAAACTCATACCAATGAATCATCGTGCCCCCCAGAGTGTGTGTGGATTTTTTGAGCTCTTAAGCTTCCTCCTTGTCCAAGATATGGGCTTTTAAAGGAATTGGATTTCAGTCAAAATTGTCAAAATGACTCCAAACTTGCACCAAAGAATCCTGGTGCCATGGGGATGTTGTGTGTGAATTTGGGGCTTTTTGTGTGTTCCCTAGGCCAAGATATGGCCCATCCAAAAAAAAGTCAAAGTGGATAAGGGTCCCCCCTTACCTCCTCTGAAAAAAATGACCAAAATTTAATTTTTTTTTAAACTCATACCAATGAATCATCGTGCCCCCCACAGTGTGTTTGTGTATTTTTTGAGCTCTTTAGCTTCTTCCTTGTCCAAGATATGGGCTTTTTAAGGAATTGGAATTTGGACAAAATTGTCAAAATGACTCCAAACTTGCACCAAATAATCCTGGTGCCATGGGGATGTTTTGTGTGAATTTGGGGCTTTTTATGTGTTATCTATGCAAAGATATGGCCCATCCAAAAAAAAGTCAAAGTGGATAAGGGTCCCCCCTTACCTCCCCTGAAAAAAATGACAAAAATTTAATTTTTTTTTTAACTCATACCAATGAATAATCGTGCCCCCCAGAGTGGGTTTGTGTATTTTTTGAGCTCTTTAGCTTCTTCCTTGTCCAAGATATGGGCTTTTAAAGGAATTAAATTTCAGTCAAAATTGTCAAAATGACTCCAAACTTGCACCAAAGAATCCTGGTGCCATGGGGATGTTGTGTGTGAATTTGGGGCTTTTTATGTGTTTCCTAGGCCAAGATATGGCCCATCCAAAAAAAAGTCAAAGTGGATAAGGGTCCCCCCCTTACCTCCCCTGAAAAAAATGACCAAAATTTATTTTTTTTTAAAACTCATACCAATGAATCATCTGCCCCCCAGAGTGTGTTTGTGTATATTTTGAGCTCTTTAGCTTCTTCCTTGTCCAAGATATGGGCTTTTAAAGGAATTGGATTTCGGTCAAAATTGTCAAAATGACTCCAAACTTGCACCAAAGAATCCTGGTGCCATGGGGATGTTGTGTGTGAATTTGGGGCTTTTTTATGTGTTTCCTAGGCCAAGATATGGCCCATCCAAAAAAAAGTCAAAGTGGATAAGGGTCCCCCTTTACCTCCTCTGTAAAAAATAACCAAAATTTAAATTTTTTTTAAACGCATAGCAATGAATCATCGTGCCCCCCAGAGTGTGTTTGTGTATTTTTTGAGCTCTTTAGCTTCTTCCTTGTCCAAGATATGGGCTTTTAAAGGAATTGAATTTCGGTCAAAATTGTCAAAATGACTCCAAACTTGCACCAAAGAATCCTGGTGCCATGGGGATGTTGTGTGTGAATTTGCGGCTTTTTATGTGTTTTCTATGCCAAGATTTGGCCCATCCAAAATAAAGTCAAAGTGGATAAGGGTCCCCCTTTACCTCCTCTGAAAAAAATGACAAAAAATTTAAATTTTCTTTAAACGCATACCAATGAATCATCGTGCACCCCAGAGTGTGTGTGTGGATTTTTTGAGCCCTTAACTTCCTCCTTGTCCGAGATATGGGCCTTTTAAGGAATTGGAATTTGGACAAAATTGTCAAAATGACTCCAAACTTGCACCAAAGAATCCTGGTGCCATGGGGATGTTGTGTGTGAATTTGGGGCTTTTTATGTGTTTCCTATGCCAAGATATGGCCCATCCAAAAAAAAGTCATAGTGGATAATGGTCCCCCCTAACCTCCTCTGAAAAAAATGACCAAAATTTAAATTTTCTTTAAACGTATACCAATGAATCATCGTGCACCCCAGAGTGTGTGTGTGGATTTTTTGAGCTCTTAAGCTTCCTCCTTGTCCAAGATATGGGCTTTTAAAGGAATTGGATTTCGGTCAAAATTGTCAAAATGACTCCAAACTTGCACCAAAGAATCCTGGTGCCATGGGGATGTTGTGTGTGAATTTGGGGCTTTTTATGTGTTTCCTAGGCCAAGATATGGCCCATCCAAAAAAAAGTCAAAGTGGATAAGGGTCCCCCTTTACCTCCTCTGTAAAAAATAACCAAAATTTAAATTTTTTTTAAACGCATAGCAATGAATCATCGTGCCCCCCAGAGTGTGTTTGTGTATTTTTTGAGCTCTTTAGCTTCTTCCTTGTCCAAGATATGGGCTTTTAAAGGAATTGAATTTCGGTCAAAATTGTCAAAATGACTCCAAACTTGCACCAAAGAATCCTGGTGCCATGGGGATGTTGTGTGTGAATTTGCGGCTTTTTATGTGTTTTCTATGCCAAGATTTGGCCCATCCAAAATAAAGTCAAAGTGGATAAGGGTCCCCCTTTACCTCCTCTGAAAAAAATGACCAAAATTTAAATTTTCTTTAAACGCATACCAATGAATCATCGTGCACCCCAGAGTGTGTGTGTGGATTTTTTGAGCTCTTAACTTCCTCCTTGTCCGAGATATGGGCCTTTTAAGGAATTGGAATTTGGACAAAATTGTCAAAATGACTCCAAACTTGCACCAAAGAATCCTGGTGCCATGGGGATGTTGTGTGTGAATTTGGGGCTTTTTATGTGTTTCCTATGCCAAGATATGGCCCATCCAAAAAAAAGTCATAGTGGATAATGGTCCCCCCTAACCTCCTCTGAAAAAAATGACCAAAATTTAAATTTTCTTTAAACGTATACCAATGAATCATCGTGCACCCCAGAGTGTGTGTGTGGATTTTTTGAGCTCTTAAGCTTCCTCCTTGTCCAAGATATGGGCTTTTAAAGGAATTGGATTTCAGTCAAAATTGTCAAAATGACTCCAAACTTGCACCAAAGAATCCTGGTGCCATGGGGATGTTGTGTGTGAATTTGGGGCTTCTTGTGTGTTCCCTAGGCCAAGATATGGCCCATCCAAAAAAAATCAAAGTGGATAAGGGTCCCCCCTTACCTCCTCTGAAAAAAATGACCAAAATTTTATTTTTTTTAAACTCATACCAATGAATCATCGTGCCCCCCAGAGTGTGTTTGTGTATTTTTTGAGCTCTTTAGCTTCTTCCTTGTCCAAGATATGGGCTTTTTAAGGAATTGGAATTGGGGCAAATTTGTCAAAATGACTCCAAACTTGCACCAAAGAATCCCGGTGCCATGGGGATGTTGTGTGTGAATTTGGGGCTTTTTATGTGTTTCCTAGGCCAAGATATGGCCCATCCAAAAAAAGTCAAAGTGGATAAGGGTCCCCCCTTACCTCTTCTGAAAAAAATGACCAAAATCTATATTTCTTTAAACGCATATCAATGAATCATCTTGCCCCCCAGAGTGTGTTTGTGTATTTTTTGAGCTCTTAAGCTTCCTCCTTGTCCAAGATATGGGCTTTTAAAGGAATTGGATTTCAGTCAAAATTGTCAAAATGACTCCAAACTTGCACCAAAGAATCCTGGTGTCATGGGGATGTTGTGTGTGAATTTGGGGCTTTTTGTGTGTTCCCTAGGCCAAGATATGGCCCATCCAAAAAAAATCAAAGTGGATAAGGGTCCCCCCTTACCTCCTCTGAAAAAAATGACCAAAATTTAAATTTTCTTTAAACTCATACCAATGAATCATCGTGCACCCCAGAGTGTGTGTGTGGATTTTTTGAGCTTTTAAGCTTCCTCCTTGTCCAAGATATGGGCTTTTAAAGGAATTGGATTTCAGTCAAAATTGTCAAAATGACTCCAAACTTGCACCAAAGAATCCTGGTGCCATGGGGATGTTGTGTGTGAATTTGGGGCTTTTTGTGTGTTCCCTAGGCCAAGATATGGCCCATCCAAAAAAAAGTCAAAGTGGATAAGCGTCCCCCCTTACCTCCTCTGAAAAAAATGACCAAAATTTTAATTTTTTTTAAACTCATACCAATGAATCATCGTGCCCCCCAGAGTGTGTTTGTGTATTTTTTGAGCTCTTTAGCTTCTTCCTTGTCCAAGATATGGGCTTTTTAAGGAATTGGAATTGGGACAAATTTGTCAAAATGACTCCAAACTTGCACCAAAGAATCCTGGTGCCATGGGGATGTTGTGTGTGAATTTGGGGCTTTTTATGTGTTTCCTAAGCCAAGATATGGCCCATCCAAAAAAAAGTCAAAGTGGATAAGGGTCCCCCCTTACCTCCTCTGAAAAAAATGACCAAAATTTTAATTTTCTTTAAACACATACCAATAAATAATCGTGCCCCCCAGAGTGTGTGTGTGGATTTTTTGAGCTCTTTAGCTTCCTCCTTGTCCAAGACATCGGCTTTTAAAGGAATTGGATTTCGGTCAAAATTGTCAAAATGACTCCAAACTTGCACCAAAGAATCCTGGTGCCATGGGGATGTTTTGTGTGAATTTGGGGCTTTTTATGTGTTTCCTATGCCAAGATATGGCCCATCCAAAAAAAAGTCAAAGTGGATAAGGGTCCCCCCTTACCTCCTCTAAAAAAAATGACCAAAATTTAAATTTTCTTTAGAGGCAGTAGCTCAATGGGTAGAGCTTCCGCTTGGGAACTGGAGGATCGCCGGTTCGAGTCCCTGCCAAGGTGCCCCTGAGCAAGGCACCGAACCCTCATTTGCTCCCCACTCTGCGTAGGGTGGTAATGTAATGTAAGTCGCTTTGGATAAAAGCGTCTGCCAAAATGCTCGTAATGTAAATGTAATGTAATGTGCACCCCAGAGTGTGTTTGTGGATTTTTTGAGCTCTTAAGCTTCCTCCTTGTCCAAGATATGGGCTTTTAAAGGAATTGGATTTCAGTCAAAATTGTCAAAATGACTCCAAACTTGCACCAAAGAATCCTGGTGCCATGGGGATGTTGTGTGTGAATTTGGGGCTTTTTGTGTGTTCACTAGGCCAAGATATGGCCCATCCAAAAAAAAGTCAAAGTGGATAAGGGTCCCCCCTTACCTCCTCTGAAAAAAATGACCAAAATTTAAATTTTTTTTAAACTCATACCAATGAATCATCGTGCACCCCAGAGTGTGTTTGTGTATTTTTTGAGCTCTTTAGCTTCTTCCTTGTCCAAGATATGGGCTTTTTAAGGAATTGGAATTGGGACAAAATTGTCAAAATGACTCCAAACTTGCACCAAAGAATTCTGGTGCCATGGGGATGTTTTGTGTGAATTTGGGGCTTTTTGTGTGTTCCCTAGGCCAAGATATGGCCCATCCAAAAAAAATCAAAGTGGATAAGGGTCCCCCCTTACCTCCTCTGAAAAAAATGACCAAAATTTTAATTTTTTTTAAACTCATACCAATGAATCATCTTGCCCCCCAGAGTGTGTGTGGGTATTTTTTGAGCTCTTTAGTTTCTTCCTTGTCCAAGATTTGGGCTTTTAAAGGAATTGGATTTCAGTCAAAATTGCCAAAATGACTCCAAACGTGCACCAAAGAATCCTGGTGCCATGGGGATGTTTTGTGTGAATTTGGGGCTTTTTGTGTGTTCCCTAGGCCAAGATATGGCCCATCCA
The DNA here is from genome assembly GCF_046128005.1 of Genypterus blacodes. Classification (NCBI taxonomy): domain Eukaryota; kingdom Metazoa; phylum Chordata; class Actinopteri; order Ophidiiformes; family Ophidiidae; genus Genypterus; species Genypterus blacodes. The sequence continues at coordinate 696,279 of NW_027466832.1, forward strand.
AAAAAAAGTCAAAGTGGATAAGGGTCCCCCCTTACCTCCCCTGAAAAAAATTACCAAAATTTAAATTTTTTTTAAACTCATACCAATGAATCATCGTGCCCCCCAGAGTGTGTTCGTGTATTTTTTGAGCTCTTTACCTTCTTCCTTGTCCAAGATATGGGCTTTTAAAGGAATTGAATTTCGGTCAAAATTGTCAAAATGACTCCAAACTTGCACCAAAGAATTCTGGTGCCATGGGGATGTTTTGTGTGAATTTGGGGCTTTTTGTGTGTTCCCTAGGCCAAGATATGGCCCATCCAAAAAAAAAATCAAAGTGGATAAGGGTCCCCCCTTACCTCCTCTGAAAAAAATGACCAAAATTGTAATTTTTTTTAAACTCATACCAATGAATCATCGTGCCCCCCAGAGTGTGTTTGTGTACTTTTTGAGCTCTTAAGCTTCCTCCTTGTCCAAGATATGGGCTTTTAAGAATTGGATTTCAGTCAAAATTGTCAAAATGACTCCAAACTTGCACCAAAGAATGCTGGTGTCATGGGGATGTTGTGTGTGAATTTGGGGCTTTTTGTGTGTTCCCTAGGCCAAGATATGGCCCATCCAAAAAAAATCAAAGTGGATAAGGGTCCCCCCTTACCTCCTCTGAAAAAAATGACCAAAATTTAAATTTTCTTTAAACTCATACCAATGAATCATCGTGCACCCCAGAGTGTGTTTGTGGATTTTTTGAGCTCTTTAGCTTCTTCCTTGTCCAAGATATGGGCTTTTAAAGGAATTGGAATTGGGACAAATTTGTCAAAATGACTCCAAACTTGCACCAAAGAATCCTGGTGCCATGGGGATGTTGTGTGTGAATTTGGGGCTTTTTATGTGTTTCCTAGGCCAAGATATGGCCCATCCAAAAAAAAGTCAAAGTGGATAAGGGTCCCCCCTTACCTCCTCTGAAAAAAATGACCAAAATTTTAATTTTCTTTAAACTCATACCAATAAATAATCGTGCCCCCCAGAGTGTGTGTGTGGATTTTTTGAGCTCTTTAGCTTCCTCCTTGTCCAAGATATGGGCTTTTAAAGGAATTGGATTTCGGTCAAAATTGTCAAAATGACTCCAAACTTGCACCAAAGAATCCTGGTGCCATGGGGATGTTTTGTGTGAATTTGGGGCTTTTTATGTGTTTCCTATGCCAAGATATGGCCCATCCAAAAAAAAGTCAAAGTGGATAAGGGTTTCCCCTTACCTCCTCTGAAAAAAATGACCAAAATTTAAATTTTCTTTAGAGGCAGTAGCTCAGTGGGTAGAGCTTTCGCTTGGGAACTGGAGGATCGCCGGTTCGAGTCCCTGCCAAGGTGCCCCTGAGCAAGGCACCGAACCCTCATTTGCTCCCCACTCTGCGTAGGGTGGTAATGTAATGTAAGTCGCTTTGGATAAAAGCGTCTGCCAAAATGCTCGTAATGTAAATGTAATGTAATGTGCACCCCAGAGTGTGTTTGTGGATTTTTTGAGCTCTTAAGCTTCCTCCTTGTCCAAGATATGGGCTTTTAAAGGAATTGGATTTCAGTCAAAATTGTCAAAATGACTCCAAACTTGCACCAAAGAATCCTGGTGCCATGGGGATGTTGTGTGTGAATTTGGGGCTTTTTGTGTGTTCACTAGGCCAAGATATGGCCCATCCAAAAAAAAGTCAAAGTGGATAAGGGTCCCCCCTTACCTCCTCTGAAAAAAATGACCAAAATTTTAATTTTTTTAAACTCATACCAATGAATCATCTTGCCCCCCAGAGTGTGTGTGGGTATTTTTTGAGCTCTTTAGTTTCTTCCTTGTCCAAGATATGGGCTTTTAAAGGAATTGAATTTCGGTCAAAATTGTCAAAATGACTCCAAACTTGCACCAAAGAATTCTGGTGCCATGGGGATGTTTTGTGTGAATTTGGGGCTTTTTGTGTGTTCCCTAGGCCAAGATATGGCCCATCCAAACAAAAAATCAAAGTGGATAAGGGTCCCCCCTTACCTCCTCTGAAAAAAATGACCAAAATTTTAATTTTTTTAAACTCATACCAATGAATCATCGTGCCCCCCAGAGTGTGTGTGGGTATTTTTTGAGCTCTTTAGTTTCTTCCTTGTCCAAGATATGGGCTTTTTAAGGAATTGGAATTGGGACAAAATTGTCAAAATGACTCCAAACTTGCACCAAAGAATTCTGGTTCCATGGGGATGTTTTGTGTGAATTTGGGGCTTTTTGTGTGTTCCCTAGGCCAAGATATGGCCCATCCAAAAAAAAAATCAAAGTGGATAAGGGTCCCCCCTTACCTCCTCTGAAAAAAATGACCAAAATTGTAATTTTTTTTAAAACTCATAACAATGAATCATCGTGCCCCCCAGAGTGTGTGTGGGTATTTTTTGAGCTCTTTAGTTTCTTCCTTGTCCAAGATTTGGGCTTTTTAAGGAATTGGATTTCAGTCAAAATTGCCAAAATGACTCCAAACATGCACCAAAGAATCCTGGTGCCATAGAGATGTTGTGTGTGAATTTGGGGCTTTTTGTGTGTTCCCTAGGCCAAGATATGGCCCATCCAAAAAAAAGTCAAAGTGGATAAGGGTCCCCCCTTACCTCCCCTGAAAAAAATTACCAAAATTTAAATTTTTTTTAAACGCAAACCAATGAATCATCGTGCCCCCCAGAGTGTGTTTGTGGATTTTTTGAGCTCTTTAGCTTCTTCCTTGTCCAAGATATGGGCTTTTAAAGGAATTGAATTTCGGTCAAAATTGTCAAAATGACTCCAAACTTGCACCAAAGAATCCTGGTGCCATGGGGATGTTGTGTGTGAATTTGGGGCTTTTTGTGTGTTTCCTAGGCCAAGATATGGCCCATCCAAAAAAAAGTCAAAGTGGATAAGGGTCCCCCCTTACCTCCTCTGAAAAAATGACCAAAATTTAAATTTTCTTTAAACTCTTACCAATGAATCATCGTGCCCCCCAGAGTGTGTGTGGGGATTTTTTGAGCTCTTTAGCTTCTTCCTTGTCCAAGATATGGGCTTTTAAAGGAATTGGACTTCAGTCAAAATTGTCAAAATGACTCCAAACTTGCACCAAAGAATCCTGGTGCCATGGGGATGTTGTGTGTGAATTTGGGGCTTTTTGTGTGTTCCCTAGGCCAAGATATGGCCCATCCAAAAAAAAGTCAAAGGTGATAAGGGTCCCCCCTTACCTCTTCTGAAAAAATGACCAAAATTAAAATTTTCTTTAAACTCTAACCAATGAATCATCGTGCCCCCCAGAGTGTGTGTGTGGAATTTTTTGAGCTCTTTAGCTTCTTCCTTGTCCAAGATATGGGCTTTTAAAGGAATTGGACTTCAGTCAAAATTGTCAAAATGACTCCAAACTTGCACCAACGAATCCTGGTGCCATGGGGATGTTGTGTGTGAATTTGGGGCTTTTTGTGTGTTCCCTAGGCCAAGATATGGCCCATCCAAAAAAAAGTCAAAGTGGATAAGGGTCCCCCCTTACCTCCTCTGAAAAAAATGACCAAAATTTGAATTTTCTTTAAACTCATACCAATGAATCATCGTGCACCCCAGAGTGTGTTTGTGTATTTTTTGAGCTCTTAAGCTTCCTCCTTGTCCAAGATATGGGCTGTAAAAGGAATTGGATTTCAGTCAAAATTGTCAAAATGACTCCAAACTTGCACCAAAGAATCCTGGTGCCATGGGGATGTTGTGTGTGAATTTGGGGCCTTTGTGTGTTCCCTAGGCCAAGATATGGCCCATCCAAAAAAAAGTCAAAGTGGATAAGGGTCCCCCCTTACCTCCTCTGAAAAAAATGACCACAATTTTAATTTTTTTTACACTCATACCAATGAATCATCGTGCACCCCAGAGTGTGTTTGTGTATTTTTTGAGCTCTTTAGCTTCTTCCTTGTCCAAGATATGGGCTTTTAAAGGAATTGGATTTCAGTCAAAATTGCCAAAATGACTCCAAACGTGCACCAAAGATACTGGTGCCATGGGGATGTTGTGTGTGAATTTGGGGCTTTTTGTGTGTTCCCTAGGCCAAGATATGGCCCATCCAAAAAAAAGTCAAAGTGGATAAGGGTCCCCCCTTACCTCCTCTGAAAAAAATGACCAACATTTTGATTTTTTTTAAAACTCATAACAATGAATCATCGTGCCCCCCAGAGTGTGTTTGTGTATTTTTTGAGCTCTTTAGCTTCTTCCTTGTCCAAGATATGGGCTTTTTAAGGAATTGGAATTTGGACAAAATTGTCAAAATGACTCCAAACTTGCACCAAAGAATCCTGGTGCCATGGGGATGTTGTGTGTGAATTTGCGGCTTTTTGTGTGTTCCCTAGGCCAAGATATGGCCCATCCAAAATAAAGTCAGAGTGGATAAGGGTCCCCCCTTACCTCCTCTGAATAAATGACCAAAATTTTAATTTTCTTTCAACTCATACCAATGAATAATCGTGCCCCCCAGAGTGTGTGTGTGGATTTTTTGAGCTCTTTAGCTTCTTCCTTGTCCAAGATATGGCTTTTAAAGGAATTGGATTTTGGTCAAAATTGTCAAAATGACTCCAAACTTGTACCAAAGAATCCTGGTGCCATGGGGATGTTGTGTGTGAATTTGGGGCTTTTTATTTGTTTCCTCGGCCAAGATATGGCCCATCCAAAATAAAGTCAAAGCGGATAAGGGTCCCCCCTTACCTCCTCTGAAAAAATGACCAAAATTTAAATTTTCTTTAAACTCATACCAATGAATCATCGTGCCCCCCAGAGTGTGTTTGTGAATTTTTTGAGCTATTTAGCTTCTTCCTTGTCCAAGATATGGGCTTTTAAAGGAATTGAATTTTGGTCAAAATTGTCAAAATGACTCCAAACTTGCACCAAAGAATCCTGGTGCCATGGGGATGTTTTGTGTGAATTTGGGGCTTGTTGTGTGTTTCCTAGGCCAAGATATGGCCCATCCAAAAAATAGTCAAAGTGGATAAGGGTCCCCCCTTACCTCCTCTGAAAAAAATGACCAAAGTTTAAATTTTCTTTAAACTCATAACAATGAATCATTGTGCCCCCCAGAGTGTGTGTGTGGATTTTTTGAGCTCTTTAGCTTCTTCCTTGTCCAAGATATGGCTTTTAAAGGAATTGGATTTTGGTCAAAATTGTCAAAATGACTCCAAACTTGTACCAAAGAATCCCGGTGCCATGGGGATGTTGTGTGTGAATTTGGGGCTTTTTATGTGTTTCCTATGCCAAGATATGGCCCATCCAAAATAAGGTCAAAGTGGATAAGGGTCCCCCCTTACCTCCTCTGAAAAAAATGACCAAAATTTTTTTTTTTTTTAAACTCATACCAATGAATCATCGTGCCCCCCAGAGTGTGTGTGTGGATTTTTTGAGCTCTTTAGCTTCTTCCTTGTCCAAGATATGGGCTTTTGAAGGAATTGGATTTTGGTCAAAATTGTCAAAATGACTCCAAACTTGTACCAAACAATCCTGGTGCCATGGGGATGTTGTGTGTGAATTTGGGGCTTGTTGTGTGTTTCCTAGGCCAAGATATGGCCCATCCAAAAAAAAGTCAAAGTGGATAAGGGTCCCCCCTAACCTCCTCTGGAAAAAATTACCAAAATTTAAATTTTCTTTAAACGCATACCAATGAATCATCGTGCCCCCCAGAGTGTGTGTGTGGATTTTTTGAGCTCTTTAGCTTCTTCCTTGTCCAAGATTTGGGCTTTTAAAGGAATTGGATTTCAGTCAAAATTGTCAAAATGACTCCAAACTTGTACCAAAGAATCCTGGTGCCACGGAGATGTTGTGTGTGAATTTGGGGCTTGTTGTGTGTTTCCTAGGCCAAGATATGGCCCATCCAAAAAAAAGTCAAAGTGGATAAGGGTCCCCCCTTACCTCCTCTGAAAACAATTACCAAAATTTAAATTTTCTTTAAACTCATACCAATGAATCATCGTGCCCCCCAGAGTGTGTTTGTGGATTTTTTGAGCTCTTTAGCTTCTTCCTTGTCCAAGATATGGGCTTTTAAAGGAATTGGATTGCAGTCAAAATTGTCTAAATGACTCCAAACTTGCACCAAAAAATCCTGGTGCCATGGGGATGTTGTGTGTGAATTTGGGGCTTGTTGTGTGTTTCCTAGGCCAAGATATGGCCCATCCAAAAAAATGTCAAAGTGGATAAGGGTCCCCCCTTACCTCCTCTGAAAAAAATGACCAAAATTTTAATTTTTTTTTAAACTCATACCAATGAATCATTGTGCCCCCCAGAGTGTGTGTGTGGATTTTTTGACCTCTTTAGCATCTTCCTTGTCCAAGATATGGGCTTTTGAAGGAATTGGAGTTCAGTCAAAATTGTCAAAATGACTCCAAACTTGTACAAAAGAATCCTGGTGCCATGGGGATGTTGTGTGTGAATTTGGGGCTTTTTGTGTGTTCCCTAGGCCAAGATATTGCCCATCCAAAAAAAAGTCAAAGTGGATAAGGGTCCCCCCTTACCTCCTCTGAAAAAAATGACCAAAATTTATATTTCTTCAAACGCATATCAATGAATCATCGTGCCCCCCAGAGTGTGTTTGTGTATTTTTTGAGCTCTTAAGCTTCCTCCTTGTCCAAGATATGGGCTTTTAAAGGAATTGGATTTCGGTCAAAATTGTCAAAATGACTCCAAACTTGCACCAAAGAATCCTGGTGCCATGGGGATGTTGTGTGTGAATTTGGGGCTTTTTATGTGTTTCCTATGCCAAGATATGGCCCATCAAAAAAAAAGTCAAAGTGGATAAGGGTCCCCCCTTACGTCCTCTGAAAAAAATGACCAAAGTTTAAATTTTCCTTAAACTCATACCAATGAATCATCGTGCCCCCCAGAGTGTGTGTGTGGATTTTTTGAGCTCTTTAGCTTCTTCCTTGTCCAAGATATGGGCTTTTAAAGGAATTGGATTTCAGTCAAAATTGTCAAAATGACTCCAAACTTGCACCAAAGAATCCTGGTGCCATGGGGATGTTGTGTGTGAATTTGCGGCTTTTTATGTGTTTTCTATGCCAAGATTTGGCCCATCCAAAAAAAAGTCAAAGTGGATAAGGGTCCCCCCTTACCTCCTCTGAAAAAAATGACCAAAATTTAAATTTTCTTTAAACTCATACCAATAAATCATCGTGCCCCCCAGAGTGTGTTTGTGTATTTTTTGAGCTCTTTAGTTTCTTCCTTGTCCAAGATATGGGCTTTTTAAGGAATTGGATTTCGGTCAAAATTGTCAAAATGACTCCAAACTTGTACAAAAGAATTCTGGTGCCATGGGGATGTTGTGTGTGAATTTGGGGCTTTTTGTGTGTTTCCTAGGCCAAGATATGGCCCATCCATAAAAAAGTCAAAGTGGATAAGGGTCCCCCCTTACCTCCTCTGAAAACAATTACCAAAATTTAAATTTTCTTTAAACTCATACCAATGAATCATCGTGCCCCCCAGAGTGTGTTTGTGTATTTTTTTTAGCTCTTTAGCTTCTTCCTTGTCCAAGATATGGGCTTTTTAAGGAATTGGAAATGGGACAAAATTGTCAAAATGACTCCAAACTTGCACCAAAGAATCCTGGAGCCATGGGGAAGTTGTGTGTGAATTTGGGGCTTTTTATGTGTTTCCTATGCCAAGATATGGCCCATCCAAAAAAAAGTCAAAGTGGATAAGGGTCCCCCCTTACCTCCTCTGAAAAAAATGACCAAAATTTATATTTCTTCAAACGCATATCAATGAATCATCGTGCCCCCCAGAGTGTGTTTGTGTATTTTTTGAGCTCTTAAGCTTCCTCCTTGTCCAAGATATGGGCTTTTAAAGGAATTGGATTTCGGTCAAAATTGTCAAAATGACTCCAAACTTGCACCAAAGAATCCTGGTGCCATGGGGATGTTGTGTGTGAATTTGGGGCTTTTTATGTGTTTCCTATGCCAAGATATGGCCCATCAAAAAAAAAGTCAAAGTGGATAAGGGTCCCCCCTTACGTCCTCTGAAAAAAATGACCAAAGTTTAAATTTTCCTTAAACTCATACCAATGAATCATCGTGCCCCCCAGAGTGTGTGTGTGGATTTTTTGAGCTCTTTAGCTTCTTCCTTGTCCAAGATATGGGCTTTTAAAGGAATTGGATTTCAGTCAAAATTGTCAAAATGACTCCAAACTTGCACCAAAGAATCCTGGTGCCATGGGGATGTTGTGTGTGAATTTGCGGCTTTTTATGTGTTTTCTATGCCAAGATTTGGCCCATCCAAAAAAAAGTCAAAGTGGATAAGGGTCCCCCCTTACCTCCTCTGAAAAAAATGACCAAAATTTAAATTTTCTTTAAACTCATACCAATAAATCATCGTGCCCCCCAGAGTGTGTTTGTGTAATTTTTGAGCTCTTTAGTTTCTTCCTTGTCCAAGATATGGGCTTTTTAAGGAATTGGATTTCGGTCAAAATTGTCAAAATGACTCCAAACTTGTACAAAAGAATTCTGGTGCCATGGGGATGTTGTGTGTGAATTTGGGGCTTTTTGTGTGTTTCCTAGGCCAAGATATGGCCCATCCATAAAAAAGTCAAAGTGGATAAGGGTCCCCCCTTACCTCCTCTGAAAAAATTTACCAAAATTTAAATTTTCTTTAAACTCATACCGATGAATCATCGTGCCCCCCAGAGTGTGTTTGTGGATTTTTTGAGCTCTTTAGCTTCATCCTTGTCCAAGATATGGGCTTTTAAAGGAATTGGATTTCAGTCAAAATTGTCAAAATGACTCCAAACTTGTACCAAAGAATCCTGGTGCCACGGAGATGTTGTGTGTGAATTTGGGGCTTGTTGTGTGTTTCCTAGGCCAAGATATGGCCCATCCAAAAAAAAGTCAAAGTGGATAAGGGTCCCCCCTTACCTCCTCTGAAAACAATTACCAAAATTTAAATTTTCTTTAAACTCATACCAATGAATCATCGTGCCCCCCAGAGTGTGTTTGTGTATTTTTTTTAGCTCTTTAGCTTCTTCCTTGTCCAAGATATGGGCTTTTTAAGGAATTGGAAATGGGACAAAATTGTCAAAATGACTCCAAACTTGCACCAAAGAATCCTGGAGCCATGGGGATGTTGTGTGTGAATTTGGGGCTTTTTATGTGTTCCCTATGCCAAGATATGGCCCATCCAAAAAAAAGTCAAAGTGGATAAGGGTCCCCCCTTACCTCCTCTGAAAAAAATGACCAAAATTTATATTTCTTCAAACTCATATCAATGAATAATCGTGCCCCCCAGAGTGTGTTTGTGTATTTTTTGAGCTCTTAAGCTTCCTCCTTGTCCAAGATATGGGCTTTTAAAGGAATTGGATTTCGGTCAAAATGGTCAAAATGACTCCAAACTTGCACCAAAGAATCCTGGTGCCATGGGGATGTTGTGTGTGAATTTGGGGCTTTTTATGTGTTTCCTATGCCAAGATATGGCCCATCCAAAAAAAAGTCAAAGTGGATAAGGGTCCCCCCTTACGTCCTCTGAAAAAAATGACCAAAGTTTAAATTTTCCTTAAACTCATACCAATGAATCATCGTGCCCCCCAGAGTGTGTGTGTGGATTTTTTGAGCTCTTTAGCTTCTTCCTTGTCCAAGATATGGGCTTTTAAAGGAATTGGATTTCAGTCAAAATTGTCAAAATGACTCCAAACTTGCACCAAAGAATCCTGGTGCCATGGGGATGTTGTGTGTGAATTTGCGGCTTTTTATGTGTTTTCTATGCCAAGATTTGGCCCATCCAAAAAAAAGTCAAAGTGGATAAGGGTCCCCCCTTACCTCCTCTGAAAAAAATGACCAAAATTTAAATTTTCTTTAAACTCATACCAATAAATCATCGTGCCCCCCAGAGTGTGTTTGTGTATTTTTTGAGCTCTTAAGTTTCTTCCTTGTCCAAGATATGGGCTTTTTAAGGAATTGGATTTCGGTCAAAATTGTCAAAATGACTCCAACCTTGTACAAAAGAATTCTGGTGCCATGGGGATGTTGTGTGTGAATTTGGGGCTTGTTGTGTGTTTCCTAGGCCAAGATATGGCCCATCCATAAAAAAGTCAAAGTGGATAAGGGTCCCCCCTTACCTCCTCTGAAAAAAATTACCAAAATTTAAATTTTCTTTAAACTCATACCGATGAATCATCGTGCCCCCCAGAGTGTGTTTGTGGATTTTTTGAGCTCTTTAGCTTCTTCCTTGTCCAAGATATGGGCTTTTAAAGGAATTGGATTTCAGTCAAAATTGTCAAAATGACTCCAAACTTGTACCAAAGAATCCTGGTGCCACGGAGATGTTGTGTGTGAATTTGGGGCTTGTTGTGTGTTTCCTAGGCCAAGATATGGCCCATCCAAAAAAAAGTCAAAGTGGATAAGGGTCCCCCCTTACCTCCTCTGAAAACAATTACCAAAATTTAAATTTTCTTTAAACTCATACCAATGAATCATCGTGCCCCCCAGAGTGTGTGTGTGATTTTTTGACCTCTTTAGCATCTTCCTTGTCCAAGATATGGGCTTTTGAAGGAATTGGAGTTCAGTCAAAATTGTCAAAATGACTCCAAACTTGTACAAAAGAATCCTGGTGCCATGGGGATGTTGTGTGTGAATTTGGGGCTTTTTGTGTGTTCCCTAGGCCAAGATATTGCCCATCCAAAAAAAAGTCAAAGTGGATAAGGGTCCCCCCTTAAGTCCTCTGAAAAAAATGACCAAAATTTAAATTTTCTTTAAACTCATACCAATGAATCATCGTGCCCCCCAGAGTGTGTGTGTGGATTTTTTGAGCTCTTTAGCTTCTTCCTTGTCCAAGATATGGGCTTTTGAAGGAATTGGATTTCGGTCAAAATTGTCAAAATGACTCCAAACTTGTACAAAAGAATTCTGGTGCCATGGGGATGTTGTGTGTGAATTTGGGGCTTTTTGTGTGTTTCCTAGGCCAAGATATGGCCCATCCATAAAAAAGTCAAAGTGGATAAGGGTCCCCCCTAACCTCCTCTGAAAAAAATTACCAAAATTTAAATTTTCTTTAAACTCATACCGATGAATCATCGTGCCCCCCAGAGTGTGTTTGTGGATTTTTTGAGCTCTTTAGCTTCATCCTTGTCCAAGATATGGGCTTTTAAAGGAATTGGATTTCAGTCAAAATTGTCAAAATGACTCCAAACTTGTACCAAAGAATCCTGGTGCCATGGAGATGTTGTGTGTGAATTTGGGGCTTGTTGTGTGTTTCCTAGGCCAAGATATGGCCCATCCAAAAAAAAGTCAAAGTGGATAAGGGTCCCCCCTTACCTCCTCTGAAAACAATTACCAAAATTTAAATTTTCTTTAAACTCATACCAATGAATCATCGTGCCCCCAAGAGTGTGTTTGTGTATTTTTTTTTAGCTCTTTAGCTTCTTCCTTGTCCAAGATATGGGCTTTTTAAGGAATTGGAAATGGGACAAAATTGTCAAAATGACTCCAAACTTGCACCAAAGAATCCTGGAGCCATGGGGATGTTGTGTGTGAATTTGGGGCTTTTTATGTGTTCCCTATGCCAAGATATGGCCCATCCAAAAAAAAGTCAAAGTGGATAAGGGTCCCCCCTTACCTCCTCTGAAAAAAATGACCAAAATTTATATTTCTTCAAACGCATATCAATGAATCATCGTGCCCCCCAGAGTGTGTTTGTGTATTTTTTGAGCTCTTAAGCTTCCTCCTTGTCCAAGATATGGGCTTTTAAAGGAATTGGATTTCGGTCAAAATGGTCAAAATGACTCCAAACTTGCACCAAAGAATCCTGGTGCCATGGGGATGTTGTGTGTGAATTTGGGGCTTTTTATGTGTTTCCTATGCCAAGATATGGCCCATCCAAAAAAAAGTCAAAGTGGATAAGGGTCCCCCCTTACGTCCTCTGAAAAAAATGACCAAAGTTTAAATTTTCCTTAAACTCATACCAATGAATCATCGTGCCCCCCAGAGTGTGTGTGTGGATTTTTTGAGCTCTTTAGCTTCTTCCTTGTCCAAGATATGGGCTTTTAAAGGAATTGGATTTCAGTCAAAATTGTCAAAATGACTCCAAACTTGCACCAAAGAATCCTGGTGCCATGGGGATGTTGTGTGTGAATTTGCGGCTTTTTATGTGTTTTCTATGCCAAGATTTGGCCCATCCAAAAAAAAGTCAAAGTGGATAAGGGTCCCCCCTTACCTCCTCTGAAAAAAATGACCAAAATTTAAATTTTCTTTAAACTCATACCAATAAATCATCGTGCCCCCCAGAGTGTGTTTGTGTATTTTTTGAGCTCTTAAGTTTCTTCCTTGTCCAAGATATGGGCTTTTTAAGGAATTGGATTTCGGTCAAAATTGTCAAAATGACTCCAACCTTGTACAAAAGAATTCTGGGGCCATGGGGATGTTGTGTGTGAATTTGGGGCTTGTTGTGTGTTTCCTAGGCCAAGATATGGCCCATCCATAAAAAAGTCAAAGTGGATAAGGGTCCCCCCTTACCTCCTCTGAAAAAAATTACCAAAATTTAAATTTTCTTTAAACTCATACCGATGAATCATCGTGCCCCCCAGAGTGTGTTTGTGGATTTTTTGAGCTAATTAGCTTCTTCCTTGTCCAAGATATGGGCTTTTAAAGGAATTGGATTTCAGTCAAAATTGTCAAAATGACTCCAAACTTGTACCAAAGAATCCTGGTGCCACGGAGATGTTGTGTGTGAATTTGGGGCTTGTTGTGTGTTTCCTAGGCCAAGATATGGCCCATCCAAAAAAAAGTCAAAGTGGATAAGGGTCCCCCCTTACCTCCTCTGAAAACAATTACCAAAATTTAAATTTTCTTTAAACTCATACCAATGAATCATCGTGCCCCCCAGAGTGTGTGTGTGGATTTTTTGACCTCTTTAGCATCTTCCTTGTCCAAGATATGGGCTTTTGAAGGAATTGGAGTTCAGTCAAAATTGTCAAAATGACTCCAAACTTGTACAAAAGAATCCTGGTGCCATGGGGATGTTGTGTGTGAATTTGGGGCTTTTTGTGTGTTCCCTAGGCCAAGATATTGCCCATCCAAAAAAAAGTCAAAGTGGATAAGGGTCCCCCCTTAAGTCCTCTGAAAAAAATGACCAAAATTTAAATTTTCTTTAAACTCATACCAATGAATCATTGTGCCCCCCAGAGTGTGTGTGTGGATTTTTTGAGCTCTTTAGCTTCTTCCTTGTCCAAGATATGGGCTTTTGAAGGAATTGGATTTCGGTCAAAATTGTCAAAATGACTCCAAACTTGCACCAAAGAATCCTGGTGCCATGGGGATGTTGTGTGTGAATTTGGGGCTTGTTGTGTGTTTCCTAGGCCAAGATATGGCCCATCCAAAAAAAAGTCAAAGTGGATAAGGGTCCCCCCTTACCTCCTCTAAAAAAAATGACCAAAATTTTAATTTTTTTTAATCTCATACCAATGAATCACTGGCCCCCCAGAGTGTGTGTGTGGATTTTTTGAGCTCTTTAGCTTCTTCCTTGTCCAAGATATGGGCTTTTTAAGGAATTGGAAATGGGACAAAATTGTCAAAATGACTCCAAACTTGCACCAAAGAATCCTGGAGCCATGGGGATGTTGTGTGTGAATTTGGGGCTTTTTATGTTTCCTATGCCAAGTTATGGCCCATCCAAAAAAAAGTCAAAGTGGATAAGGGTCCCCCCTTACCTCCTCTGAAAAAAATGACCAAAATTTATATTTCTTCAAACGCATATCAATGAATCATCGTGCCCCCCAGAGTGTGTTTGTGTATTTTTTGAGCTCTTAAGCTTCCTCCTTGTCCAAGATATGGGCTTTTAAAGGAATTGGATTTCGGTCAAAATTGTCAAAATGACTCCAAACTTGCACCAAAGAATCCTGGTGCCATGGGGATGTTGTGTGTGAATTTGGGGCTTTTTATGTGTTTCCTATGCCAAGATATGGCCCATCAAAAAAAAAGTCAAAGTGGATAAGGGTCCCCCCTTACGTCCTCTGAAAAAAATGACCAAAGTTTAAATTTTCCTTAAACTCATACCAATGAATCATCGTGCCCCCCAGAGTGTGTGTGTGGATTTTTTGAGCTCTTTAGCTTCTTCCTTGTCCAAGATATGGGCTTTTAAAGGAATTGGATTTCAGTCAAAATTGTCAAAATGACTCCAAACTTGCACCAAAGAATCCTGGTGCCATGGGGATGTTGTGTGTGAATTTGCGGCTTTTTATGTGTTTTCTATGCCAAGATTTGGCCCATCCAAAAAAAAGTCAAAGTGGATAAGGGTCCCCCCTTACCTCCTCTGAAAAAAATTACCAAAATTTAAATTTTCTTTAAACTCATACCAATAAATCATCGTGCCCCCCAGAGTGTGTTTGTGTAATTTTTGAGCTCTTTAGTTTCTTCCTTGTCCAAGATATGGGCTTTTTAAGGAATTGGATTTCGGTCAAAATTGTCAAAATGACTCCAAACTTGTACAAAAGAATTCTGGTGCCATGGGGATGTTGTGTGTGAATTTGGGGCTTTTTGTGTGTTTCCTAGGCCAAGATATGGCCCATCCATAAAAAAGTCAAAGTGGATAAGGGTCCCCCCTTACCTCCTCTGAAAAAAATTACCAAAATTTAAATTTTCTTTAAACTCATACCGATGAATCATCGTGCCCCCCAGAGTGTGTTTGTGGATTTTTTGAGCTCTTTAGCTTCTTCCTTGTCCAAGATATGGGCTTTTAAAGGAATTGGATTTCAGTCAAAATTGTCAAAATGACTCCAAACTTGTACCAAAGAATCCTGGTGCCACGGAGATGTTGTGTGTGAATTTGGGGCTTGTTGTGTGTTTCCTAGGCCAAGATATGGCCCATCCAAAAAAAAGTCAAAGTGGATAAGGGTCCCCCCTTACCTCCTCTGAAAACAATTACCAAAATTTAAATTTTCTTTAAACTCATACCAATGAATCATCGTGCCCCCCAGAGTGTGTTTGTGTATTTTTTTTAGCTCTTTAGCTTCTTCCTTGTCCAAGATATGGGCTTTTTAAGGAATTGGAAATGGGACAAAATTGTCAAAATGACTCCAAACTTGCACCAAAGAATCCTGGAGCCATGGGGATGTTGTGTGTGAATTTGGGGCTTTTTATGTGTTTCCTATGCCAAGATATGGCCCATCCAAAAAAAAGTCAAAGTGGATAAGGGTCCCCCCTTACCTCCTCTGAAAAAAATGACCAAAATTTATATTTCTTCAAACGCATATCAATGAATCATCGTGCCCCCCAGAGTGTGTTTGTGTATTTTTTGAGCTCGTAAGCTTCCTCCTTGTCCAAGATATGGGCTTTTAAAGGAATTGGATTTCGGTCAAAATGGTCAAAATGACTCCAAACTTGCACCAAAGAATCCTGGTGCCATGGGGATGTTGTGTGTGAATTTGGGGCTTTTTATGTGTTTCCTATGCCAAGATATGGCCCATCCAAAAAAAAGTCAAAGTGGATAAGGGTCCCCCCTTACGTCCTCTGAAAAAAATGACCAAAGTTTAAATTTTCCTTAAACTCATACCAATGAATCATCGTGCCCCCCAGAGTGTGTGTGTGGATTTTTTGAGCTCTTTAGCTTCTTCCTTGTCCAAGATATGGGCTTTTAAAGGAATTGGATTTCGGTCAAAATTGTCAAAATGACTCCAAACTTGTACAAAAGAATTCTGGTGCCATGGGGATGTTGTGTGTGAATTTGGGGCTTTTTGTGTGTTTCCTAGGCCAAGATATGGCCCATCCATAAAAAAGTCAAAGTGGATAAGGGTCCCCCCTTACCTCCTCTGAAAAAAATTACCAAAATTTAAATTTTCTTTAAACTCATACCGATGAATCATCGTGCCCCCCAGAGTGTGTTTGTGGATTTTTTGAGCTCTTTAGCTTCTTCCTTGTCCAAGATATGGGCTTTTAAAGGAATTGGATTTCAGTCAAAATTGTCAAAATGACTCCAAACTTGTACCAAAGAATCCTGGTGCCACGGAGATGTTGTGTGTGAATTTGGGGCTTGTTGTGTGTTTCCTAGGCCAAGATATGGCCCATCCAAAAAAAAGTCAAAGTGGATAAGGGTCCCCCCTTACCTCCTCTGAAAACAATTACCAAAATTTAAATTTTCTTTAAACTCATACCAATGAATCATCGTGCCCCCCAGAGTGTGTTTGTGTATTTTTTTTAGCTCTTTAGCTTCTTCCTTGTCCAAGATATGGGCTTTTTAAGGAATTGGAAATGGGACAAAATTGTCAAAATGACTCCAAACTTGCACCAAAGAATCCTGGAGCCATGGGGATGTTGTGTGTGAATTTGGGGCTTTTTATGTGTTTCCTATGCCAAGATATGGCCCATCCAAAAAAAAGTCAAAGTGGATAAGGGTCCCCCCTTACCTCCTCTGAAAAAAATGACCAAAATTTATATTTCTTCAAACGCATATCAATGAATCATCGTGCCCCCCAGAGTGTGTTTGTGTATTTTTTGAGCTCTTAAGCTTCCTCCTTGTCCAAGATATGGGCTTTTAAAGGAATTGGATTTCGGTCAAAATGGTCAAAATGACTCCAAACTTGCACCAAAGAATCCTGGTGCCATGGGGATGTTGTGTGTGAATTTGGGGCTTTTTATGTGTTTCCTATGCCAAGATATGGCCCATCCAAAAAAAAGTCAAAGTGGATAAGGGTCCCCCCTTACGTCCTCTGAAAAAAATGACCAAAGTTTAAATTTTCCTTAAACTCATACCAATGAATCATCGTGCCCCCCAGAGTGTGTGTGTGGATTTTTTGAGCTCTTTAGCTTCTTCCTTGTCCAAGATATGGGCTTTTAAAGGAATTGGATTTCAGTCAAAATTGTCAAAATGACTCCAAACTTGCACCAAAGAATCCTGGTGCCATGGGGATGTTGTGTGTGAATTTGCGGCTTTTTATGTGTTTTCTATGCCAAGATTTGGCCCATCCAAAAAAAAGTCAAAGTGGATAAGGGTCCCCCCTTACCTCCTCTGAAAAAAATGACCAAAATTTAAATTTTCTTTAAACTCATACCAATAAATCATCGTGCCCCCCAGAGTGTGTTTGTGTATTTTTTGAGCTCTTAAGTTTCTTCCTTGTCCAAGATATGGGCTTTTTAAGGAATTGGATTTCGGTCAAAATTGTCAAAATGACTCCAACCTTGTACAAAAGAATTCTGGTGCCATGGGGATGTTGTGTGTGAATTTGGGGCTTGTTGTGTGTTTCCTAGGCCAAGATATGGCCCATCCATAAAAAAGTCAAAGTGGATAAGGGTCCCCCCTTACCTCCTCTGAAAAAAATTACCAAAATTTAAATTTTCTTTAAACTCATACCAATGAATCATCGTGCCCCCCAGAGTGTGTGTGTGGATTTTTTGACCTCTTTAGCATCTTCCTTGTCCAAGATATGGGCTTTTGAAGGAATTGGAGTTCAGTCAAAATTGTCAAAATGACTCCAAACTTGTACAAAAGAATCCTGGTGCCATGGGGATGTTGTGTGTGAATTTGGGGCTTTTTGTGTGTTCCCTAGGCCAAGATATTGCCCATCCAAAAAAAAGTCAAAGTGGATAAGGGTCCCCCCTTAAGTCCTCTGAAAAAAATGACCAAAATTTAAATTTTCTTTAAACTCATACCAATGAATCATCGTGCCCCCCAGAGTGTGTGTGTGGATTTTTTGAGCTCTTTAGCTTCTTCCTTGTCCAAGATATGGGCTTTTGAAGGAATTGGATTTCGGTCAAAATTGTCAAAATGACTCCAAACTTGCACCAAAGAATCCTGGTGCCATGGGGATGTTGTGTGTGAATTTGGGGCTTGTTGTGTGTTTCCTAGGCCAAGATATGGCCCATCCAAAAAAAAGTCAAAGTGGATAAGGGTCCCCCCTTACCTCCTCTAAAAAAAATGACCAACATTTTAATTTTTTTTAATCTCATACCAATGAATCACTGGCCCCCCAGAGTGTGTGTGTGGATTTTTTGAGCTCTTTAGCTTCTTCCTTGTCCAAGATATGGGCTTTTTAAGGAATTGGAAATGGGACAAAATTGTCAAAATGACTCCAAACTTGCACCAAAGAATCCTGGAGCCATGGGGATGTTGTGTGTGAATTTGGGGCTTTTTATGTGTTTCCTATGCCAAGATATGGCCCATCCAAAAAAAAGTCAAAGTGGATAAGGGTCCCCCCTTACCTCCTCTGAAAAAAATGACCAAAATTTATATTTCTTCAAACGCATATCAATGAATCATCGTGCCCCCCAGAGTGTGTTTGTGTATTTTTTGAGCTCTTAAGCTTCCTCCTTGTCCAAGATATGGGCTTTTAAAGGAATTGGATTTCGGTCAAAATTGTCAAAATGACTCCAAACTTGTACAAAAGAATTCTGGTGCCATGGGGATGTTGTGTGTGAATTTGGGGCTTGTTGTGTGTTTCCTAGGCCAAGATATGGCCCATCCATAAAAAAGTCAAAGTGGATAAGGGTCCCCCCTTATCTCCTCTGAAAAAAATTACCAAAATTTAAATTTTCTTTAAACTCATACCGATGAATCATCGTGCCCCCCAGAGTGTGTTTGTGGATTTTTTGAGCTCTTTAGCTTCTTCCTTGTCCAAGATATGGGCTTTTAAAGGAATTGGATTTCAGTCAAAATTGTCAAAATGACTCCAAACTTGCACCAAAGAATCCTGGTGCCATGGGGATGTTGTGTGTGAATTTTGGGCTTTTTGTGTGTTCCCTAGGCCAAGATATGGCCCATCCAAAAAAAAGTCAAAGTGGATAAGGGTCCCCCCTTACCTCCTCATAAAAAAATGACCAAAATTTAAATTTTCTTTAAACGCATACCAATGAATCATCGTGCACCCCAGAGTGTGTGTGTGGATTTTTTGAGCTCTTTAGCTTCTTCCTTGTCCAAGATATGGGCTTTTAAAGGAATTGGATTTCGGTCAAAATTGTCAAAATGACTCCAAACTTGCACCAAAGAATCCTGGTGCCATGGGGATGTTGTGTGTGAATTTGCGTCTTTTTATGTGTTTTCTATGCCAAGATTTGGCACATCCAAAAAAAAGTCAAAGTGGATAAGGGTCCCCCCTTACCTCCTCTGAAAAAAATGACCAAAATTTAAATTTTCTTTAAACTCATACCAATAAATCATCGTGCCCCCCAGAGTGTGTTTGTGTATTTTTTGAGCTCTTTAGTTTCTTCCTTGTCCAAGATATGGGCTTTTTAAGGAATTGGATTTCGGTCAAAATTGTCAAAATGACTCCAAACTTGTACAAAAGAATTCTGGTGCCATGGGGATGTTGTGTGTGAATTTGGGGCTTGTTGTGTGTTTCCTAGGCCAAGATATGGCCCATCCATAAAAAAGTCAAAGTGGATAAGGGTCCCCCCTTATCTCCTCTGAAAAAAATTACCAAAATTTAAATTTTCTTTAAACTCATACCGATGAATCATCGTGCCCCCCAGAGTGTGTTTGTGGATTTTTTGAGCTCTTTAGCTTCTTCCTTGTCCAAGATATGGGCTTTTAAAGGAATTGGATTTCAGTCAAAATTGTCAAAATGACTCCAAACTTGCACCAAAGAATCCTGGTGCCATGGGGATGTTGTGTGTGAATTTTGGGCTTTTTGTGTGTTCCCTAGGCCAAGATATGGCCCATCCAAAAAAAGTCAAAGTGGATAAGGGTCCCCCCTTACCTCCTCATAAAAAAATGACCAAAATTTAAATTTTCTTTAAACGCATACCAATGAATCATCGTGCACCCCAGAGTGTGTGTGTGGATTTTTTGAGCTCTTTAGCTTCTTCCTTGTCCAAGATATAGGCTTTTTAAGGAATTGGAATTTGGACAAAATTGTCAAAATGACTCCAAACTTGCACCAAAGAATCCTGGTGCCATGGGGATGTTGTGTGTGAATTTGGGGCTTTTTATGTGTTTCCTATGCCAAGATATGGCCCATCCAAAAAAAAGTCAAAGTGGATAAGGGTCCCCCCTTACCTCCTCTGAAAAAAATTACCAAAATTTTAATTTTTTTTAAACTCATACCAATGAATCATCGTGCCCCCCAGAGTGTGTTTGTGTATTTTTTTTAGCTCTTTAGCTTCTTCCTTGTCCAAGATATGGGCTTTTTAAGGAATTGGAATTTGGACTAAGTTGTCAAAATGACTCCAAACTTGCACCAAAGAATCCTGGTGCCATGGGGATGTTTTGTGTGAATTTGGGGCTTTTTGTGTGTTCCCTAGGCCAAGATATGGCCCATCCAAAAAAAAAATCAAAGTGGATAAGGGTCCCCCCTTCCCTCCTCTGAAAAAAATCACCAACATTTTAATTTTCTTTAAACTCATACCAATGAATCAACGTGCCCCCCAGAGTGTGTTTGGGGATTTTTTGAGCTCTTTAGCTTCTTCCTTGTCCAAGATATGGGCTTTTAAAGGAATTGGATTTCAGTCAAAATTGTCAAAATGACTCCAAACTTGCACCAAAGAATCCTGGTGCCATGGGGATGTTGTGTGTGAATTTGCGTCTTTTTATGTGTTTTCTATGCCAAGATTTGGCACATCCAAAAAA
The DNA here is from genome assembly GCF_046128005.1 of Genypterus blacodes. Taxonomy (NCBI): domain Eukaryota; kingdom Metazoa; phylum Chordata; class Actinopteri; order Ophidiiformes; family Ophidiidae; genus Genypterus; species Genypterus blacodes. The sequence goes on from NW_027466832.1 coordinate 716,776, forward strand.
AAGTCAAAGTGGATAAGGGTCCCCCCTTACCTCCTCTGAAAAAAATGACCAAAATTTAAATTTTCTTTAAACTCATACCAATAAATCATCGTGCCCCCCAGAGTGTGTTTGTGTATTTTTTGAGCTCTTTAGTTTCTTCCTTGTCCAAGATATGGGCTTTTTAAGGAATTGGATTTCGGTCAAAATTGTCAAAATGACTCCAAACTTGTACAAAAGAATTCTGGTGCCATGGGGATGTTGTGTGTGAATTTGGGGCTTGTTGTGTGTTTCCTAGGCCAAGATATGGCCCATCCATAAAAAAGTCAAAGTGGATAAGGGTCCCCCCTTATCTCCTCTGAAAAAAATTACCAAAATTTAAATTTTCTTTAAACTCATACCGATGAATCATCGTGCCCCCCAGAGTGTGTTTGTGGATTTTTTGAGCTCTTTAGCTTCTTCCTTGTCCAAGATATGGGCTTTTAAAGGAATTGGATTTCAGTCAAAATTGTCAAAATGACTCCAAACTTGCACCAAAGAATCCTGGTGCCATGGGGATGTTGTGTGTGAATTTTGGGCTTTTTGTGTGTTCCCTAGGCCAAGATATGGCCCATCCAAAAAAAAGTCAAAGTGGATAAGGGTCCCCCCTTACCTCCTCATAAAAAAATGACCAAAATTTAAATTTTCTTTAAACGCATACCAATGAATCATCGTGCACCCCAGAGTGTGTGTGTGGATTTTTTGAGCTCTTTAGCTTCTTCCTTGTCCAAGATATGGGCTTTTTAAGGAATTGGAATTTGGACAAAATTGTCAAAATGACTCCAAACTTGCACCAAAGAATCCTGGTGCCATGGGGATGTTGTGTGTGAATTTGGGGCTTTTTATGTGTTTCCTATGCCAAGATATGGCCCATCCAAAAAAAAGTCAAAGTGGATAAGGGTCCCCCCTTACCTCCTCTGAAAAAAATTACCAAAATTTTAATTTTTTTTAAACTCATACCAATGAATCATCGTGCCCCCCAGAGTGTGTTTGTGTATTTTTTTAGCTCTTTAGCTTCTTCCTTGTCCAAGATATGGGCTTTTTAAGGAATTGGAATTTGGACTAAGTTGTCAAAATGACTCCAAACTTGCACCAAAGAATCCTGGTGCCATGGGGATGTTTTGTGTGAATTTGGGGCTTTTTGTGTGTTCCCTAGGCCAAGATATGGCCCATCCAAAAAAAAAATCAAAGTGGATAAGGGTCCCCCCTTCCCTCCTCTGAAAAAAATCACCAACATTTTAATTTTCTTTAAACTCATACCAATGAATCATCGTGCCCCCCAGAGTGTGTTTGGGGATTTTTTGAGCTCTTTAGCTTCTTCCTTGTCCAAGATATGGGCTTTTAAAGGAATTGGATTTCAGTCAAAATTGTCAAAATGACTCCAAACTTGCACCAAAGAATCCTGGTGCCATGGGGATGTTGTGTGTGAATTTGGGGCTTTTTATGTGTTTCCTATGCCAAGATATGGCCCATCCAAAAAAAAGTCAAAGTGGATAAGGGTCCCCCCTTACCTCCTCTGAAAAAAATGACCAAAATTTAAATTTTCTTTAAACGCATACCAATGAATCATCGTGCAACCCAGACTGTGTGTGTGGATTTTTTGAGCTCTTAAGCTTCCTCCTTGTCCAAGATATGGGATTTTAAAGGAATTGGATTTCAGTCAAAATTGTCAAAATGACTCCAAACTTGCACCAAAGAATCCTGGTGCCATGGGGATGTTGTGTGTGAATTTGGGGCTTTTTATGTGTTTCCTATGCCAAGATATGGCCAATCCAAAAAAAAAGTCAAAGTGGATAAGGGTCCCCCCTTACCTCCTCTGAAAAAAATGACCAAAATTTAAATTTTCTTTAAACGCATACCAATGAATCATCGTGCAACCCAGACTGTGTGTGTGGATTTTTTGAGCTCTTAAGCTTCCTCCTTGTCCAAGATATGGGATTTTAAAGGAATTGGATTTCAGTCAAAATTGTCAAAATGACTCCAAACTTGCACCAAAGAATCCTGGTGCCATGGGGATGTTTTGTGTGAATTTGGGGCTTTTTATGTGTTTCCTATGCCAAGATATGGCCCATCCAAAAAAAAGTCAAAGTGGATAAAGGTCCCCCCTTACCTCCTCTGAAAAAAATGACCAAAATTTAAATTTTCTTTAAACTCATACCAATGAATCATCGTGCCCCCCAGAGTGTGTTTGTGTATTTTTTGAGCTCTTTAGCTTCTTCCTTGTCCAAGATATGGGCTTTTTAAGGAATTGGAATTGGGACTAAATTGTCAAAATGACTCCAAACTTGCACCAAAGAATCCTGGTGCCATGGGGATGTTTTGTGTGAATTTGGGGCTTTTTATGTGTTTCCTATGCCAAGATATGGCCCATCCAAAAAAAAGTCAAAGTGGATAAGGGTCCCCCCTTACCTCCTCTGAAAAAAATTACCAAAATTATAATTTTCTTTAAACTCATACCAATGAATCATCGTGCCCCCCAGAGTGTGTGTGTGTGGGTATTTTTTGAGCTCTTTAGTTTCTTCCTTGTCCAAGATTTGGGCTTTTAAAGGAATTGGATTTCAGTCAAAATTGCCAAAATGACTCCAAACGTGCACTAAAGAATCCTGGTGCCATGGGGATGTTGTGTGTGAATTTGGGGCTTTTTGTGTGTTCCCTAGGCCAATTTATGGCCCATCCAAAAAAGAGTCAAAGTTCCCCCCTTACCTCCTCTGAAAAAAATGACCAAAATTTAAATTTTCTTTAAACTCATACCAATGAATCATCGTGCCCCCCAGAGTGTGTGTGTGGATTTTTTGAGCTCTTTAGCTTCTTCCTTCTCCAAGATATGGGCTTTTGAAGGAATTGGATTTCGGTCAAAATTGTCAAAATGACTCCAAACTTGCACCAAAGAATCCTGGTGCCATGGGGATGTTGTGTGTGAATTTGGGGCTTGTTGTGTGTTTCCTAGGCCAAGATATGGCCCATCCATAAAAAAGTCAAAGTGGATAAGGGTCCCCCCTTACCTCCTCTGAAAAAAATTACCAAAATTTAAATTTTCTTTAAACTCATACCGATGAATCATCGTGCCCCCCAGAGTGTGTTTGTGGATTTTTTGAGCTCTTTAGCTTCTTCCTTGTCCAAGATATGGGCTTTTAAAGGAATTGGATTTCAGTCAAAATTGTCAAAATGACTCCAAACTTGTACCAAAGAATCCTGGTGCCACGGAGATGTTGTGTGTGAATTTGGGGCTTGTTGTGTGTTTCCTAGGCCAAGATATGGCCCATCCAAAAAAAAGTCAAAGTGGATAAGGGTCCCCCCTTACCTCCTCTGAAAACAATTACCAAAATTTAAATTTTCTTTAAACTCATACCAATGAATCATCGTGCCCCCCAGAGTGTGTGTGTGGATTTTTTGACCTCTTTAGCATCTTCCTTGTCCAAGATATGGGCTTTTGAAGGAATTGGAGTTCAGTCAAAATTGTCAAAATGACTCCAAACTTGTACAAAAGAATCCTGGTGCCATGGGGATGTTGTGTGTGAATTTGGGGCTTTTTGTGTGTTCCCTAGGCCAAGATATTGCCCATCCAAAAAAAAGTCAAAGTGGATAAGGGTCCCCCCTTAAGTCCTCTGAAAAAAATGACCAAAATTTAAATTTTCTTTAAACTCATACCAATGAATCATCGTGCCCCCCAGAGTGTGTGTGTGGATTTTTTGAGCTCTTTAGCTTCTTCCTTGTCCAAGATATGGGCTTTTGAAGGAATTGGATTTCGGTCAAAATTGTCAAAATGACTCCAAACTTGCACCAAAGAATCCTGGTGCCATGGGGATGTTGTGTGTGAATTTGGGGCTTGTTGTGTGTTTCCTAGGCCAAGATATGGCCCATCCAAAAAAAAGTCAAAGTGGATAAGGGTCCCCCCTTACCTCCTCTAAAAAAAATGACCAACATTTTAATTTTTTTTAATCTCATACCAATGAATCACTGGCCCCCCAGAGTGTGTGTGTGGATTTTTTGAGCTCTTTAGCTTCTTCCTTGTCCAAGATATGGGCTTTTTAAGGAATTGGAAATGGGACAAAATTGTCAAAATGACTCCAAACTTGCACCAAAGAATCCTGGAGCCATGGGGATGTTGTGTGTGAATTTGGGGCTTTTTATGTGTTTCCTATGCCAAGATATGGCCCATCCAAAAAAAAGTCAAAGTGGATAAGGGTCCCCCCTTACCTCCTCTGAAAAAAATGACCAAAATTTATATTTCTTCAAACGCATATCAATGAATCATCGTGCCCCCCAGAGTGTGTTTGTGTATTTTTTGAGCTCTTAAGCTTCCTCCTTGTCCAAGATATGGGCTTTTAAAGGAATTGGATTTCGGTCAAAATTGTCAAAATGACTCCAAACTTGCACCAAAGAATCCTGGTGCCATGGGGATGTTGTGTGTGAATTTGGGGCTTTTTATGTGTTTCCTATGCCACGATATGGCCCATCCAAAAATAAGTCAAAGTGGATAAGGGTCCCCCCTTACGTCCTCTGAAAAAAATGACCAAAGTTTAAATTTTCCTTAAACTCATACCAATGAATCATCGTGCCCCCCAGAGTGTGTGTGTGGATTTTTTGAGCTCTTTAGCTTCTTCCTTGTCCAAGATATGGGCTTTTAAAGGATTGGATTTCGGTCAAAATTGTCAAAATGACTCCAAACTTGCACCAAAGAATCCTGGTGCCATGGGGATGTTGTGTGTGAATTTGCGGCTTTTTATGTGTTTTCTATGCCAAGATTTGGCCCATCCAAAAAAAAGTCAAAGTGGATAAGGGTCCCCCCTTACCTCCTCTGAAAAAAATGACCAAAATTTAAATTTTCTTTAAACTCATACCAATAAATCATCGTGCCCCCCAGAGTGTGTTTGTGTATTTTTTGAGCTCTTTAGTTTCTTCCTTGTCCAAGATATGGGCTTTTTAAGGAATTGGATTTCGGTCAAAATTGTCAAAATGACTCCAAACTTGTACAAAAGAATTCTGGTGCCATGGGGATGTTGTGTGTGAATTTGGGGCTTGTTGTGTGTTTCCTAGGCCAAGATATGGCCCATCCATAAAAAAGTCAAAGTGGATAAGGGTCCCCCCTTATCTCCTCTGAAAAAAATTACCAAAATTTAAATTTTCTTTAAACTCATACCGATGAATCATCGTGCCCCCCAGAGTGTGTTTGTGGATTTTTTGAGCTCTTTAGCTTCTTCCTTGTCCAAGATATGGGCTTTTAAAGGAATTGGATTTCAGTCAAAATTGTCAAAATGACTCCAAACTTGCACCAAAGAATCCTGGTGCCATGGGGATGTTGTGTGTGAATTTTGGGCTTTTTGTGTGTTCCCTAGGCCAAGATATGGCCCATCCAAAAAAAAGTCAAAGTGGATAAGGGTCCCCCCTTACCTCCTCATAAAAAAATGACCAAAATTTAAATTTTCTTTAAACGCATACCAATGAATCATCGTGCACCCCAGAGTGTGTGTGTGGATTTTTTGAGCTCTTTAGCTTCTTCCTTGTCCAAGATATGGGCTTTTAAAGGAATTGGATTTCGGTCAAAATTGTCAAAATGACTCCAAACTTGCACCAAAGAATCCTGGTGCCATGGGGATGTTGTGTGTGAATTTGCGTCTTTTTATGTGTTTTCTATGCCAAGATTTGGCACATCCAAAAAAAAGTCAAAGTGGATAAGGGTCCCCCCTTACCTCCTCTGAAAAAAATGACCAAAATTTAAATTTTCTTTAAACTCATACCAATGAATCATCGTGCCCCCCAGAGTGTGTTTGTGTATTTTTTTTAGCTCTTTCGCTTCTTCCTTGTCCAAGATATGGGCTTTTTAAGGAATTGGAATTTGGACTAAGTTGTCAAAATGACTCCAAACTTGCACCAAAGAATCCTGGTGCCATGGGGATGTTTTGTGTGAATTTGGGGCTTTTTGTGTGTTCCCTAGGCCAAGATATGGCCCATCCAAAAAAAAAATCAAAGTGGATAAGGGTCCCCCCTTCCCTCCTCTGAAAAAAATCACCAACATTTTAATTTTCTTTAAACTCATACCAATGAATCATCGTGCCCCCCAGAGTGTGTTTGGGGATTTTTTGAGCTCTTAAGCTTCTTCCTTGTCCAAGATATGGGCTTTTAAAGGAATTGGATTTCAGTCAAAATTGTCAAAATGACTCCAAACTTGCACCAAAGAATCCTGGTGCCATGGGGATGTTGTGTGTGAATTTGGGGCTTTTTATGTGTTTCCTATGCCAAGATATGGCCCATCCAAAAAAAAGTCAAAGTGGATAAGGGTCCCCCCTTACCTCCTCTGAAAAAAATGACCAAAATTTAAATTTTCTTTAAACGCATACCAATGAATCATCGTGCAACCCAGACTGTGTGTGTGGATTTTTTGAGCTCTTAAGCTTCCTCCTTGTCCAAGATATGGGATTTTAAAGGAATTGGATTTCGGTCAAAATTGTCAAAATGACTCCAAACTTGCACCAAAGAATCCTGGTGCCATGGGGATGTTGTGTGTGAATTTGGGGCTTTTTATGTGTTTCCTATGCCAAGATATGGCCAATCCAAAAAAAAAGTCAAAGTGGATAAGGGTCCCCCCTTACCTCCTCTGAAAAAAATGACCAAAATTTAAATTTTCTTTAAACGCATACCAATGAATCATCGTGCAACCCAGACTGTGTGTGTGGATTTTTTGAGCTCTTAAGCTTCCTCCTTGTCCAAGATATGGGATTTTAAAGGAATTGGATTTCAGTCAAAATTGTCAAAATGACTCCAAACTTGCACCAAAGAATCCTGGTGCCATGGGGATGTTTTGTGTGAATTTGGGGCTTTTTATGTGTTTCCTATGCCAAGATATGGCCCATCCAAAAAAAAGTCAAAGTGGATAAAGGTCCCCCCTTACCTCCTCTGAAAAAAATGACCAAAATTTAAATTTTCTTTAAACTCATACCAATGAATCATCGTGCCCCCCAGAGTGTGTTTGTGTATTTTTTGAGCTCTTTAGCTTCTTCCTTGTCCAAGATATGGGCTTTTTAAGGAATTGGAATTGGGACTAAATTGTCAAAATGACTCCAAACTTGCACCAAAGAATCCTGGTGCCATGGGGATGTTTTGTGTGAATTTGGGGCTTTTTATGTGTTTCCTATGCCAAGATATGGCCCATCCAAAAAAAAGTCAAAGTGGATAAGGGTCCCCCCTTACCTCCTCTGAAAAAAATTACCAAAATTATAATTTTCTTTAAACTCATACCAATGAATCATCGTGCCCCCCAGAGTGTGTGTGGGTATTTTTTGAGCTCTTTAGTTTCTTCCTTGTCCAAGATTTGGGCTTTTAAAGGAATTGGATTTCAGTCAAAATTGCCAAAATGACTCCAAACGTGCACTAAAGAATCCTGGTGCCATGGGGATGTTGTGTGTGAATTTGGGGCTTTTTGTGTGTTCCCTAGGCCAAGATATGGCCCATCCAAAAAAGAGTCAAAGTTCCCCCCTTACCTCCTCTGAAAAAAATGACCAAAATTTAAATTTTCTTTAAACTCATACCAATGAATCATCGTGCCCCCCAGAGTGTGTGTGTGGATTTTTTGAGCTCTTTAGCTTCTTCCTTCTCCAAGATATGGGCTTTTGAAGGAATTGGATTTCGGTCAAAATTGTCAAAATGACTCCAAACTTGCACCAAAGAATCCTGGTGCCACGGAGATGTTGTGTGTGAATTTGGGGCTTGTTGTGTGTTTCCTATGCCAAGATATGGCCCATCCAAAAAAAAGTCAAAGTGGATAAGGGTCCCCCCTTACCTCCTCTAAAAAAAATGACCAAAATTTAAATTTTCTTTAAACTCATACCAATGAATCATCGTGCCCCCCAGAGTGTGTGTGTGGATTTTTTGAGCTCTTTAGCTTCTTCCTTGTCCAAGATATGGGCTTTTTAAGGAATTGGAAATGGGACAAAATTGTCAAAATGACTCCAAACTTGCACCAAAGAATCCTGGAGCCATGGGGATGTTGTGTGTGAATTTGGGGCTTTTTATGTGTTTCCTATGCCAAGATATGGCCCATCCAAAAAAAAGTCAAAGTGGATAAGGGTCCCCCCTTACCTCCTCTGAAAAAAATGACCAAAATCTATATTTCTTCAAACGCATATCAATGAATCATCGTGCCCCCCAGAGTGTGTTTGTGTATTTTTTGAGCTCTTAAGCTTCCTCCTTGTCCAAGATATGGGCTTTTAAAGGAATTGGATTTCGGTCAAAATTGTCAAAATGACTCCAAACTTGCACCAAAGAATCCTGGTGCCATGGGGATGTTGTGTGTGAATTTGGGGCTTTTTATGTGTTTCCTATGCCAAGATATGGCCCATCCAAAAAAAAGTCAAAGTGGATAAGGGTCCCCCCTTACGTCCTCTGAAAAAAATGACCAAAGTTTAAATTTTCCTTAAACTCATACCAATGAATCATCTTGCCCCCCAGAGTGTGTGTGTGGATTTTTTGAGCTCTTTAGCTTCTTCCTTGTCCAAGATATGGGCTTTTCAAGGAATTGGATTTCGGTCATAATTGTCAAAATGACTCCAAACTTGCACCAAAGAATCCTGGTGCCATGGGGATGTTGTGTGTGAATTTGCGGCTTTTTATGTGTTTTCTATGCCGAGATTTGGCCCATCCAAAAAAAAGTCAAAGTGGATAAGGGTCCCCCCTTACCTCCTCTGAAAAAAATGACCAAAATTTAAATTTTCTTTAAACTCATGCCAATAAATCATCGTGCCCCCCAGAGTGTGTTTGTGTATTTTTTGAGCTCTTTAGTTTCTTCCTTTTCCAAGATATGGGCTTTTTAAGGAATTGGATTTCGGTCAAAATTGTCAAAATGACTCCAAACTTGTACAAAAGAATTCTGGTGCCATGGGGATGTTGTGTGTGAATTTGGGGCTTGTTGTGTGTTTCCTAGGCCAAGATATGGCCCTTCCATAAAAAAGTCAAAGTGGATAAGGGTCCCCCCTTATCTCCTCTGAAAAAAATTACCAAAATTTAAATTTTCTTTAAACTCATACCGATGAATCATCGTGCCCCCCAGAGTGTGTTTGTGGATTTTTGAGCTCTTTAGCTTCTTCCTTGTCCAAGATATGGGCTTTTAAAGGAATTGGATTTCAGTCAAAATTGTCAAAATGACTCCAAACTTGCACCAAAGAATCCTGGTGCCATGGGGATGTTGTGTGTGAATTTTGGGCTTTTTGTGTGTTCCCTAGGCCAAGATATGGCCCATCCAAAAAAAAGTCAAAGTGGATAAGGGTCCCCCCTTACCTCCTCTGAAAAAAATGACCAAAATTTAAATTTTCTTTAAAGGCATACCAATGAATCATCGTGCACCCCAGAGTGTGTGTGTGGATTTTTTGAGCTCTTTAGCTTCTTCCTTGTCCAAGATATGGGCTTTTAAAGGAATTGGATTTCGGTCAAAATTGTCAAAATGACTCCAAACTTGCACCAAAGAATCCTGGTGCCATGGGGATGTTGTGTGTGAATTTGCGGCTTTTTATGTGTTTTCTATGCCAAGATTTGGCCCATCCAAAAAAAAGTCAAAGTGGATAAGGGTCCCCCCTTACCTCCTCTGAAAAAAATGACCAAAATTTAAATTTTCTTTAAACTCATACCAATAAATCATCGTGCCCCCCAGAGTGTGTTTGTGTATTTTTTGAGCTCTTTAGTTTCTTCCTTGTCCAAGATATGGGCTTTTTAAGGAATTGGATTTCGGTCAAAATTGTCAAAATGACTCCAAACTTGTACAAAAGAATTCTGGTGCCATGGGGATGTTGTGTGTGAATTTGGGGCTTGTTGTGTGTTTCCTAGGCCAAGATATGGCCCATCCATAAAAAAGTCAAAGTGGATAAGGGTCCCCCCTTATCTCCTCTGAAAAAAATTACCAAAATTTAAATTTTCTTTAAACGCATACCAATGAATCATCGTGCCCCCCAGAGTGTGTTTGTGTATTTTTTGAGCTCTTTAGCTTCTTCCTTGTCCAAGATATGGGCTTTGTAAGGAATTGGAATTGGGACTAAATTGTCAAAATGACTCCAAACTTGCTCCAAAGAATCCTGGTGCCATGGGGATGTTTTGTGTGAATTTGGGGCTTTTTATGTGTTTCCTATGCCAAGATATGGCCCATCCAAAAAAAAGTCAAAGTGGATAAGGGTCCCCCCTTACCTCCTCTGAAAAAAATTACCAAAATTATAATTTTCTTTAAACTCATACCAATGAATCATCGTGCCCCCCAGAGTGTGTGTGGGTATTTTTTGAGCTCTTTAGTTTCTTCCTTGTCCAAGATTTGGGCTTTTAAATGAATTGGATTTCAGTCAAAATTGCCAAAATGACTCCAAACGTGCACTAAAGAATCCTGGTGCCATGGGGATGTTGTGTGTGAATTTGGGGCTTTTTGTGTGTTCCCTAGGCCAAGATATGGCCCATCCAAAAAAAAGTCAAAGTGGATAAGGGTCCCCCCTTACCTCCTCTGAAAAAGAAGACCAAAATTTAAATTTTCTTTAAGCTCATACCAATGAATCATCATGGCCCCCAGAGTGTGTGTGTGGATTTTTTGAGCTCTTTAGCTTCCTCCTTGTCCAAGATTTGGGCTTTTAAAGGAATTGGATATCGGGCAAAATTGTCAAAATGACTCCAAACTTGCACCAAAGAATCCTGGTGCCATGGGGATGTTGTGTGTGAATTTGGGGCTTTTTGTGTGTTCCCTAGGCAAAGATATGGCCCATCCAAAAAAAAGTCAAAGTGGATAAGGGTCCCCCCTTACCTCCCCTGAAAAAATGACCAAAATTTAAATCTTCTTTAAACACATAACAATGAATCATCGTGCCCCCCAGAGTGTGTGTGTGGATTTTTTGAGCTCTTTAGCTTCTTCCTTGTCCAAGATATGGGCTTTTTAAGGAATTGGATTTCGGTCAAAATTGTCAAAATGACTCCAAACTTGCACCAAAGAATCCTGGTGCCATGGGGATGTTGTGTATGAATTTGGGGCTTGTTGTGTGTGTCCTAGGCCAAGATATGGCCCATCCAAAAAAAAGTCAAAGTAGATAAGGGTCCCCCCTTACCTCCTCTGAAAAAAATGACCAAAATTTAAATTTTCTTTAAACTCATACCAATGAATAATCGTGCCCCCCAGAGTGTGTGTGTGGATTTTTTGAGCTCTTTAGCTTCTTCCTTGTCCAAGATATGGGCTTTTTAAGGAATTGGATTACGGTCAAAATTGTCCAAATGTCTCCAAACTTGCACCAAAGAATCCTGGTGCCATGGGGATGTTGTGTGTGAATTTGGGGCTTTTTGTGTGTTTCCTAGGCCAAGATATGGCCCATCCAAAAAAAGTCAAAGTGGATAAGGGTCCCCCCTTACCTCCTCTGAAAAAAATGACCAAAATTTACATTTTCTTTAAACTCATACCAATGAATCATCGTGCCCCACAGCGTGTGTGTGTGGATTTTTTGAGCTCTTTAGCTTCTTCCTTGTACATGATATGGGTTTTTAAAGAAATTGGATTTCAGTCAAAATTGTCAAAATGACTCCAAACTTGCACCAAAGAATCCTGGTGCCATGGGGATTTTGTGTGTGAATTTGGGGCTTTTTGTGTGTTCCCTAGGCAAAGATATGGCCCATCCAAAAAAAAAGTCAAAGTGGATAAGGGTCCCCCCTTACCCCCTCTGAAAAAATGACCAAAGTTTAAATTTTCTTTAAACTCATACCAATGAATAATCGTGCCCCCCAGAGTGTGTGTGTGGATTTTTTGAGCTCTTTAGCTTCTTCCTTGTCCAAGATATGGACTTTTAAAGGAATTGGAATTTGGACCAAAATTGTCAAAATGTCTCCAAACTTGCACCAAAGAATCCTGGTGCCATGGGGATATTGTGTGTGAATTTGGGGCTTTTTGTGTGTTCCCTAGGCAAAGATATGGCCCATCCAAAAAAAAGTCAAAGTGGATAAGGGTCCCCCCTTACCTCCTCTGAAAAAATGACCAAAATTTTAATTTTCTTTAAACTCATACCAATGAATAATCGTGCCCCCCAGAGTGTGTGTGTGGATTTTTTGAGCTCTAGATTCTTCCTTGTCCAAGATATGGGCTTTTTAAGGAATTGGATTTCGGTCAAAATAGTCAAAATGTCTCCAAACTTGCACCAAAGAATCCTGGTGCCATGGGGATGTTGTGTGTGAATTTGGGGCTTTTTGTGTGTTTCCTAGGCCAAGATATGGCCCATCCAAAAAAAGTCAATGTGGATAAGGGTCCCCCCTTACCTCCTCTGAAAAAAATGACCAAAATTTAAATTTTCTTTAAACTCATACCAATGAATCATCGTGCCCCCCAGAGTGTGTGTGTGGATTTTTTGAGCTCTTTAGCTTCTTCCTTGTCCAAGATATGGGCTTTTAAAGAAATTGGATTTCAGTCAAAATTGTCAAAATGACTCCAAACTTGCACCAAAGAATCCTGGTGCCATGGGGATGTTGTGTGTGAATTTGGGGCTTTTTGTGTGTTCCCTAGGCAAAGATATGGCCCATCCAAAAAAAAGTCAAAGTGGATAAGGGTCCCCCCTTACCTCATCTGAAAAAAAAGACCAAAATTTTAATTTTCTTTAAACTCATACTAATGAATCATCATGCCCCCCAGAGTGTGTGTGTGGATTTTTTGAGCTCTTTAGCTTCTTCCTTGTCCAAGATATGGACTTTTAAAGGAATTGAAATTTGGACCAAAATTGTCAAAATGTCTCCAAACTTGCACCAAAGAATCCTGGTGCCATGGGGATATTGTGTGTGAATTTGGGGCTTTTTGTGTGTTCCCTAGGCAAAGATATGGCCCATCCAAAAAAAAGTCAAAGTGGATAAGGATCCCCCCTTACCTCCTTTGAAAAAAATGACCAAAATTTAAATTTTCTTTAAACTCATACCAATGAATCATCGTGCCCCCCAGAGTGTGTGTGTGGATTTTTTGAGCTCTTTAGCTTCTTCCTTGTCCAAGATATGGGCTTTTAAAGGAATTGGAATTTGGACAAAATTGTCAAAATGACTCCAAACTTGCACCAAAGAATCCTGGTGCCATGGGGATGTTGTGTTTGAATTTGGGGCTTTTTGTGTGTTTCCTAGGCCAAGATATGGCCCATCCAAAAAAAGTCAAAGTGGATAAGGGTCCCCCCTTACCTCCTCTGAAAAAAATGACCAAAATTAAAATTTTCTTTAAACTCATACCAATGAATCATCGTGCCCCCCAGAGTGTGTGTGTGGATTTTTTGAGCTCTTTAGCTTCTTCCTTGTACATGATATGGGCTTTTAAAGAAATTGGATTTCAGTCAAAATTGTCAATATGTCTCCAAACTTGCACCAAAGAATCCTGGTGCCATGGGGATATTGTGTGTGAATTTGGGGCTTTTTGTGTGTTCCCTAGGCAAAGATATGGCCCATCCAAAAAAAAGTCAAAGTGGATAAGGGTCCCCCCTTACCCCCTCTGAAAAAATGACCAAAATTTAAATTTTCTTTAAACTCATACCAATGAATAATCGTGCCCCCCAGAGTGTGTGTGTGGATTTTTTGAGCTCTAGATTCTTCCTTGTCCAAGATATGGGCTTTTGAAGGAATTGGATTTCGGTCAAAATTGTCAAAATGTCTCCAAACTTGCACCAAAGAATCCTGGTGCCATGGGGATGTTGTGTGTGAATTTGGGGCTTTTTGTGTGTTTCCTAGGCCAAGATATGGCCCATCCAAAAAAAAGTCAAAGTGGATAAGGGTCCCCCCTTACCTCATCTGAAAAAAAAGACCAAAATTTTAATTTTCTTTAAACTCATACTAATGACTCATCATGCCCCCCAGAGTGTGTGTGTGGATTTTTTGAGCTCTTTAGCTTCTTCCTTGTCCAAGATATGGACTTTTAAAGGAATTGAAATTTGGACCAAAATTGTCAAAATGTCTCCAAACTTGCACCAAAGAATCCTGGTGCCATGGGGATATTGTGTGTGAATTTGGGGCTTTTTGTGTGTTCCCTAGGCAAAGATATGGCCCATCCAAAAAAAAGTCAAAGTGGATAAGGATCCCCCCTTACCTCCTTTGAAAAAAATGACCAAAATTAAAATTTTCTTTAAACTCATACCAATGAATCATCGTGCCCCCCAGAGTGTGTGTGTGGATTTTTTGAGCTCTTTAGCTTCTTCCTTGTCCAAGATATGGGCTTTTAAAGGAATTGGAATTTGGACAAAATTGTCAAAATGACTCCAAACTTGCACCAAAGAATCCTGGTGCCATGGGGATGTTGTGTTTGAATTTGGGGCTTTTTGTGTGTTTCCTAGGCCAAGATATGGCCCATCCAAAAAAAGTCAAAGTGGATAAGGGTCCCCCCTTACCTCCTCTGACAAAAATGACCAAAATTTAAATTTTCTTGAAACTCATACCAATGAATCATCGTGCCCCCCAGAGTGTGTGTGTGGATTTTTTGAGCTCTTTAGCTTCTTCCTTGTCCAAGATATGGGCTTTTAAAGGAATTGGATTTCGGTCAAAATTGTCAAAATGACTCCAAACTTGTACCAAAGAATCCTGGTGCCATGGGGATGTTGTGTGTGAATTTGGGGCTTTTTGTGTGTTCCCTAGGCAAAGATATGGCCCATCCAAAAAAAAAGTCAAAGTGGATAAGGGTCCCCCCTTACCCCCTCTGAAAAAATGACCAAAGTTTAAATTTTCTTTAAACTCATACCAATGAATAATCGTGCCCCCCAGAGTGTGTGTGTGGATTTTTTGAGCTCTTTAGCTTCTTCCTTGTCCAAGATATGGACTTTTAAAGGAATTGGAATTTGGACCAAAATTGTCAAAATGTCTCCAAACTTGCACCAAAGAATCCTGGTGCCATGGGGATGTTGTGTGTGAATTTGGGGCTTTTTGTGTGTTCCCTAGGCAAAGATATGGCCCATCCAAAAAAAAGTCAAAGTGGATAAGGGTCCCCCCTTACCTCCTCTGAAAAAATGACCAAAATTTAAATTTTCTTTAAACTCATACCAATGAATAATCGTGCCCCCCAGAGTGTCTGTGTGGATTTTTTGAGCTCTTTAGCTTCTTCCTTGTCCAAGATATGGGCTTTTTAAGGAATTGGATTACGGTCAAAATTGTCCAAATGTCTCCAAACTTGCACCAAAGAATCCTGGTGCCATGGGGATGTTGTGTGTGAATTTGGGGCTTTTTGTGTGTTTCCTAGGCCAAGATATGGCCCATCCTAAAAAAGTCAAAGTGGATAAGGGTCCCCCCTTACCTCCTCTGAAAAAAATGACCAAAATTTAAATTTTCTTCAAACTCATACCAATGAATCATCGTGCCCCCCAGAGTGTGTGTGTGGATTTTTTGAGCTCTTTAGCTTCTTCCTTGTACATGATATGGGCTTTAAAGAAATTGGATTTCAGTCAAAATTGTCAAAATGACTCCAAACTTGCACCAAAGAATCCTGGTGCCATGGCGATGTTGTGTGTGAATTTGGGGCTTTTTGTGTGTTCCCTAGGCCAAGATATGGCCCATCCAAACAAAAAATCAAAGTGGATAAGGGTCCCCCCTTACCTCCTCTGAAAAAAATGACCAAAATTTTAATTTTTTTAAACTCATACCAATGAATCATCGTGCCCCCCAGAGTGTGTGTGGGTATTTTTTGAGCTCTTTAGTTTCTTCCTTGTCCAAGATATGGGCTTTTTAAGGAATTGGAATTGGGACAAAATTGTCAAAATGACTCCAAACTTGCACCAAAGAATTCTGGTTCCATGGGGATGTTTTGTGTGAATTTGGGGCTTTTTGTGTGTTCCCTAGGCCAAGATATGGCCCATCCAAAAAAAAAATCAAAGTGGATAAGGGTCCCCCCTTACCTCCTCTGAAAAAAATGACCAAAATTGTAATTTTTTTTAAACTCATACCAATGAATCATCGTGCCCCCCAGAGTGTGTGTGGGTATTTTTTGAGCTCTTTAGTTTCTTCCTTGTCCAAGATTTGGGCTTTTTAAGGAATTGGATTTCAGTCAAAATTGCCAAAATGACTCCAAACATGCACCAAACAATCCTGGTGCCATGGGGATGTTGTGTGTGAATTTGGGGCTTTTTGTGTGTTCCCTAGGCCAAGATATGGCCCATCCAAAAAAAAGTCAAAGTGGATAAGGGTCCCCCCTTACCTCCCCTGAAAAAAATTACCAAAATTTAAATTTTTTTTAAACGCAAACCAATGAATCATCGTGCCCCCCAGAGTGTGTTTGTGGATTTTTTGAGCTCTTTAGCTTCTTCCTTGTCCAAGATATTGGCTTTTAAAGGAATTGAATTTCGGTCAAAATTGTCAAAATGACTCCAAACTTGCACCAAAGAATCCTGGTGCCATGGGGATGTTGTGTGTGAATTTGGGGCTTTTTGTGTGTTCCCTAGGCCAAGATATGGCCCATCCAAAAAAAAGTCAAAGTGGATAAGGGTCCCCCCTTACCTCCCCTGAGAAAAATTACCAAAATTTAAATTTTTTTTAAACGCAAACCAATGAATCATCGTGCCCCCCAGAGTGTGTTTGTGGATTTTTTGAGCTCTTTAGCTTCTTCCTTGTCCAAGATATGGGCTTTTAAAGGAATTGAATTTCGGTCAAAATTGTCAAAATGACTCCAAACTTGCACCAAAGAATCCTGGTGCCATGGGGATATTGTGTGTGAATTTGGGGCTTTTTGTGTGTTCCCTAGGCAAAGATATGGCCCATCCAAAAAAAAGTCAAAGTGGATAAGGATCCCCCCTTACCTCCTTTGAAAAAAATGACCAAAATTTAAATTTTCTTTAAACTCATACCAATGAATCATCGTGCCCCCCAGAGTGTGTGTGTGGATTTTTTGAGCTCTTTAGCTTCTTCCTTGTCCAAGATATGGGCTTTTAAAGGAATTGGAATTTGGACAAAATTGTCAAAATGACTCCAAACTTGCACCAAAGAATCCTGGTGCCATGGGGATGTTGTGTGTGAATTTGGGGCTTTTTGTGTGTTCCCTAGGCAAAGATATGGCCCATCCAAAAAAAAAGTCAAAGTGGATAAGGGTCCCCCCTTACCCCCTCTGAAAAAATGACCAAAGTTTAAATTTTCTTTAAACTCATACCAATGAATAATCGTGCCCCCCAGAGTGTGTGTGTGGATTTTTTGAGCTCTTTAGCTTCTTCCTTGTCCAAGATATGGACTTTTAAAGGAATTGGAATTTGGACCAAAATTGTCAAAATGTCTCCAAACTTGCACCAAAGAATCCTGGTGCCATGGGGATATTGTGTGTGAATTTGGGGCTTTTTGTGTGTTCCCTAGGCAAAGATATGGCCCATCCAAAAAAAAGTCAAAGTGGATAAGGGTCCCCCCTTACCCCCTCTGAAAAAATGACCAAAATTTAAATTTTCTTTAAACTCATACCAATGAATAATCGTGCCCCCCAGAGTGTGTGTGTGGATTTTTTGAGCTCTTTAGCTTCTTCCTTGTCCAAGATATGGGCTTTTTAAGGAATTGGATTTCAGTCAAAATTGCCAAAATGACTCCAAACATGCACCAAACAATCCTGGTGCCATGGGGATGTTGTGTGTGAATTTGGGGCTTTTTGTGTGTTCCCTAGGCCAAGATATGGCCCATCCAAAAAAAAGTCAAAGTGGATAAGGGTCCCCCCTTACCTCCCCTGAAAAAAATTACCAAAATTTAAATTTTTTTTAAACGCAAACCAATGAATCATCGTGCCCCCCAGAGTGTGTTTGTGGATTTTTTGAGCTCTTTAGCTTCTTCCTTGTCCAAGATATTGGCTTTTAAAGGAATTGAATTTCGGTCAAAATTGTCAAAATGACTCCAAACTTGCACCAAAGAATCCTGGTGCCATGGGGATGTTGTGTGTGAATTTGGGGCTTTTTGTGTGTTCCCTAGGCCAAGATATGGCCCATCCAAAAAAAAGTCAAAGTGGATAAGGGTCCCCCCTTACCTCCCCTGAAAAAAATTACCAAAATTTAAATTTTTTTTAAACGCAAACCAATGAATCATCGTGCCCCCCAGAGTGTGTTTGTGGATTTTTTGAGCTCTTTAGCTTCTTCCTTGTCCAAGATATGGGCTTTTAAAGGAATTGAATTTCGGTCAAAATTGTCAAAATGACTCCAAACTTGCACCAAAGAATCCTGGTGCCATGGGGATATTGTGTGTGAATTTGGGGCTTTTTGTGTGTTCCCTAGGCAAAGATATGGCCCATCCAAAAAAAAGTCAAAGTGGATAAGGATCCCCCCTTACCTCCTTTGAAAAAAATGACCAAAATTTAAATTTTCTTTAAACTCATACCAATGAATCATCGTGCCCCCCAGAGTGTGTGTGTGGATTTTTTGAGCTCTTTAGCTTCTTCCTTGTCCAAGATATGGGCTTTTAAAGGAATTGGAATTTGGACAAAATTGTCAAAATGACTCCAAACTTGCACCAAAGAATCCTGGTGCCATGGGGATGTTGTGTGTGAATTTGGGGCTTTTTGTGTGTTCCCTAGGCAAAGATATGGCCCATCCAAAAAAAAGTCAAAGTGGATAAGGGTCCCCCCTTACCTCATCTGAAAAAAAAGACCAAAATTTTAATTTTCTTTAAACTCATACCAATGAATCATCATGCCCCCCAGAGTGTGTGTGTGGATTTTTTGAGCTCTTTAGCTTCTTCCTTGTCCAAGATATGGACTTTTAAAGGAATTGAAATTTGGACCAAAATTGTCAAAATGTCTCCAAACTTGCACCAAAGAATCCTGGTGCCATGGGGATATTGTGTGTGAATTTGGGGCTTTTTGTGTGTTCCCTAGGCAAAGATATGGCCCATCCAAAAAAAAGTCAAAGTGGATAAGGATCCCCCCTTACCTCCTTTGAAAAAAATGACCAAAATTTAAATTTTCTTTAAACTCATACCAATGAATCATCGTGCCCCCCAGAGTGTGTGTGTGGATTTTTTGAGCTCTTTAGCTTCTTCCTTGTCCAAGATATGGGCTTTTAAAGGAATTGGAATTTGGACAAAATTGTCAAAATGACTCCAAACTTGCACCAAAGAATCCTGGTGCCATGGGGATGTTGTGTTTGAATTTGGGGCTTTTTGTGTGTTTCCTAGGCCAAGATATGGCCCATCCAAAAAAAGTCAAAGTGGATAAGGGTCCCCCCTTACCTCCTCTGAAAAAAATGACCAAAATTTAAATTTTCTTGAAACTCATACCAATGAATCATCGTGCCCCCCAGAGTGTGTGTGTGGATTTTTTGAGCTCTTTAGCTTCTTCCTTGTCCAAGATATGGACTTTTAAAGGAATTGAAATTTGGACCAAAATTGTCAAAATGTCTCCAAACTTGCACCAAAGAATCCTGGTGCCATGGGGATATTGTGTGTGAATTTGGGGCTTTTTGTGTGTTCCCTAGGCAAAGATATGGCCCATCCAAAAAAAAGTCAAAGTGGATAAGGATCCCCCCTTACCTCCTTTGAAAAAAATGACCAAAATTTAAATTTTCTTTAAACTCATACCAATGAATCATCGTGCCCCCCAGAGTGTGTGTGTGGATTTTTTGAGCTCTTTAGCTTCTTCCTTGTCCAAGATATGGGCTTTTAAAGGAATTGGAATTTGGACAAAATTGTCAAAATGACTCCAAACTTGCACCAAAGAATCCTGGTGCCATGGGGATGTTGTGTTTGAATTTGGGGCTTTTTGTGTGTTTCCTAGGCCAAGATATGGCCCATCCAAAAAAAGTCAAAGTGGATAAGGGTCCCCCCTTACCTCCTCTGAAAAAAATGACCAAAATTTAAATTTTCTTGAAACTCATACCAATGAATCATCGTGCCCCCCAGAGTGTGTGTGTGGATTTTTTGAGCTCTTTAGCTTCTTCCTTGTCCAAGATATGGGCTTTTAAAGGAATTGGATTTCTGTCAAAATTGTCAAAATGACTCCAAACTTGTACCAAAGAATCCTGGTGCCATGGGGATGTTGTGTGTGAATTTGGGGCTTTTTGTGTGTTCCCTAGGCAAAGATATGGCCCATCCAAAAAAAGTCAAAGTGGATAAGGGTCCCCCCTTACCTCCTCTGAAAAAATTACCAAAATTTAAATTTTCTTGAAACTCATACCAATGAATAATCGTGCCCCCCAGACTGTGTGTGTGGATTTTTTGAGCTCTTTAGCTTCTTCCTTGTCCAAGATTTGGGCTTTTAAAGAAATTGGATTTCAGTCAAAATTGTCAAAATGACTCCAAACTTGCACCAAAGAATCCTGGTGCCATGGGGATGTTGTGTGTGAATTTGGGGCTTTTTGTGTGTTCCCTAGGCAAAGATATGGCCCATCCAAAAAAAAGTCAAAGTGGATAAGGGTCCCCCCTTACCTCATCTGAAAAAAAAGACCAAAATTTAAATTTTCTTTAAACTCATACCAATGAATCATCTTGCCCCCCAGAGTGTGTTTGTGTATTTTTTGAGCTCTTTACCTTCTTCCTTGTCCAAGATATGGGCTTTTAAAGGAATTGAATTTCGGTCAAAATTGTCAAAATGACTCCAAACTTGCACCAAAGAATTCTGGTGCCATGGGGATGTTTTGTGTGAATTTGGGGCTTTTTGTGTGTTCCCTAGGCCAAGATATGGCCCATCCAAACAAAAAATCAAAGTGGATAAGGGTCCCCCCTTACCTCCTCTGAAAAAAATGACCAAAATTTTAATTTTTTTAAACTCATACCAATGAATCATCGTGCCCCCCAGAGTGTGTGTGGGTATTTTTTGAGCTCTTTAGTTTCTTCCTTGTCCAAGATATGGGCTTTTTAAGGAATTGGAATTGGGACAAAATTGTCAAAATGACTCCAAACTTGCACCAAAGAATTCTGGTTCCATGGGGATGTTTTGTGTGAATTTGGGGCTTTTTGTGTGTTCCCTAGGCCAAGATATGGCCCATCCAAAAAAAAAATCAAAGTGGATAAGGGTCCCCCCTGACCTCCTCTGAAAAAAATGACCAAAATTTGAATTTTCTTTAAACTCATACCAATGAATCATCGTGCACCCCAGAGTGTGTGTGTGGATTTTTTGAGCTCTTAAGTTTCCTCCTTGTCCAAGATATGGGCTTTTAAAGGAATTGGATTTCAGTCAAAATTGTCAAAATGACTCCAAACTTGCACCAAAGAATCCTGGTGCCATGGGGATGTTGTGTGTGAATTTGGGGCTTTTTGTGTGTTCCCTAGGCCAAGATATGGCCCATCCAAAAAAAAGTCAAAGGTGATAAGGGCCCCCCCTTACCTCCTCTGAAAAAATGACCAAAATTAAAATTTTCTTTAAACTCTAACCAATGAATCATCGTGCCCCCCAGAGTGTGTGTGTGGAATTTTTTGAGCTCTTTAGCTTCTTCCTTGTCCAAGATATGGGCTTTTAAATTAATTGGACTTCAGTCAAAATTGTCAAAATGACTCCAAACTTGCACCAAAGAATCCTGGTGCCATGGGGATGTTGTGTGTGAATTTGGGGCTTTTTGTGTGTTCCCTAGGCCAAGATATGGCCCATCCAAAAAAAAGTCAAAGTGGATAAGGGTCCCCCCTTACCTCCTCTGAAAAAAATGACCAAAATTTGAATTTTCTTTAAACTCATACCAATGAATCATCGTGCACCCCAGAGTGTGTGTGTGGATTTTTTGAGCTTTTAAGCTTCCTCCTTGTAAAGATATGGGCTTTTAAAGGAATTGGAATTGGGACAAAATTGTCAAAATGACTCCAAACTTGCACCAAAGAATCCTGGTGCCATGGGGATGTTTTGTGTGAATTTGGGGCTTTTTATGTGTTTCCTATGCCAAGATATGGCCCATCCAAAACAAAGTCGAAGTGGATAAGGGTCCCCCCTTACCTCCTCTGAAAAAAACGACCAAAATTTATATTTTTTTAAACGCATATCAATGAATCATCGTGCCCCCCAGAGTGTGTTTGTGTATTTTTTGAGCTCTTAAGCTTCCTCCTTGTCCAAGATATGGGCTTTTAAAGGAATTGAATTTCGGTCAAAATGTCAAAATGACTCCAAACTTGCACCAAAGAATCCTGGTGCCATGGGGATGTTGTGTGTGAATTTGGGGCTTTTTATGTGTTTCCTATGCCAAGATATGGCCCATCCAAAAAAAAGTCAAAGTGGATAAGGGTCCCCCCTTACCTCCTCTGAAAAAAATGACCAAAATTTAAATTTTCTTTAAACGCATACCAATGAATCATCGTGCACCCCAGAGTGTGAGTGTGGATTTTTTGAGCTCTTAAGCTTCCTCCTTGTCCAAGATATGGGCTGTAAAAGGAATTGGATTTCAGTCAAAATTGTCAAAATGACTCCAAACTTGCACCAAAGAATCCTGGTGCCATGGGGATGTTGTGTGTGAATTTGGGGCTTTTTGTGTGTTCCCTAGGCCAAGATATGGCCCATCCAAAAAAAAGTCAAAGTGGATAAGGGTCCCCCCTTACCTCCTCTGAAAAAAATGACCAAAATTTTAATTTTTTTTACACTCATACCAATGAATCATCGTGCACCCCAGAGTGTGTTTGTGTATTTTTTGAGCTCTTTAGCTTCTTCCTTGTCCAAGATATGGGCTTTTAAAGGAATTGGATTTCAGTCAAAATTGCCAAAATGACTCCAAACGTGCACCAAAGATACTGGTGCCATGGGGATGTTGTGTGTGAATTTGGGGCTTTTTGTGTGTTCCCTAGGCCAAGATATGGCCCATCCAAAAAAAAGTCAAAGTGGATAAGGGTCCCCCCTTACCTCCCCTGAAAAAAATGACCAAAATTTAAAAATTTCTTAAACTCATACCAATGAATCATCGTGCCCCCCAGAGTGTGTTTGTGTATTTTTTGAGCTCTTTAGCTTCTTCCTTGTCCAAGATATGGGCTTTTAAAGGAATTGAATTTCGGTCAAAATTGTCAAAATGACTCCAAACTTGCACCAAAGAATCCTGGTGCCATGGGGATGTTGTGTGTGAATTTGGGGCTTTTTATGTGTTTCCTATGCCAAGATATGGCCCATCCAAAAAAAAGTCAAAGGTGATAAGGGTCCCCCCTTACCTCCTCTGAAAAAATTACCAAAATTAAAATTTTCTTTAAACTCTAACCAATGAATCATCGTGCCCCCCAGAGTGTGTGTGTGGAATTTTTTGAGCTCTTTAGCTTCTTCCTTGTCCAAGATATGGGCTTTTAAAGGAATTGGACTTCAGTCAAAATTGTCAAAATGACTCCAAACTTGCACCAAAGAATCCTGGTGCCATGGGGATGTTGTGTGTGAATTTGGGGCTTTTTGTGTGTTTCCTAGGCCAAGATATGGCCCATCCAAAAAAAAGTCAAAGTGGATAAGGGTCCCCCCTTACCTCCTCTGAAAAAAATGACCAAAATTTGAATTTTCTTTAAACTCATACCAATGAATCATCGTGCACCCCAGAGTGTGTGTGTGGATTTTTTGAGCTTTTAAGCTTCCTCCTTGTAAAGATATGGGCTTTTAAAGGAATTGGAATTGGGACAAAATTGTCAAAATGACTCCAAACTTGCACCAAAGAATCCTGGTGCCATGGGGATGTTTTGTGTGAATTTGGGGCTTTTTATGTGTTTCCTATGCCAAGATATGGCCCATCCAAAAAAAAGTCGAAGTGGATAAGGGTCCCCCCTTACCTCCTCTGAAAAAAATGACCAAAATTTATATTTTTTTAAACGCATATCAATGAATCATCGTGCCCCCCAGAGTGTGTTTGTGTATTTTTTGAGCTCTTAAGCTTCCTCCTTGTCCAAGATATGGGCTTTTAAAGGAATTGAATTTCGGTCAAAATGTCAAAATGACTCCAAACTTGCACCAAAGAATCCTGGTGCCATGGGGATGTTGTGTGTGAATTTGGGGCTTTTTGTGTGTTCCCTAGGCCAAGATATGGCCCACCCAAAAAAAAGTCAAAGTGGATAAGGGTCCCCCCTTACCTCCTCTGAAAAAAATGACCAAAATTTTAATTTTTTTTACACTCATACCAATGAATCATCGTGCACCCCAGAGTGTGTTTGTGTATTTTTTGAGCTCTTTAGCTTCTTCCTTGTCCAAGATATGGGCTTTTAAAGGAATTGGATTTCAGTCAAAATTGCCAAAATGACTCCAAACGTGCACCAAAGATACTGGTGCCATGGGGATGTTGTGTGTGAATTTGGGGCTTTTTGTGTGTTCCCTAGGCCAAGATATGGCCCATCCAAAAAAAAGTCAAAGTGGATAAGGGTCCCCCCTTACCTCCCCTGAAAAAAATGACCAAAATTTAAAAATTTCTTAAACTCATACCAATGAATCATCGTGCCCCCCAGAGTGTGTTTGTGTATTTTTTGAGCTCTTTAGCTTCTTCCTTGTCCAAGATATGGGCTTTTAAAGGAATTGAATTTCGGTCAAAATTGTCAAAATGACTCCAAACTTGCACCAAAGAATCCTGGTGCCATGGGGATGTTGTGTGTGAATTTGGGGCTTTTTATGTGTTTCCTATGCCAAGATATGGCCCATCCAAAAAAAAGTCAAAGTGGATAAGGGTCCCCCCTTACCTCCTCTGAAAAAAATGAACACATTTTTTTTTTTTTTAAACTCATACCAATGAATCATCGTGCCCCCCAGAGTGTGTGTGTGGATTTTTTGAGCTCTTTAGCTTCTTCCTTGTCCAAGATATGGGCTTTTGAAGGAATTGGATTTTGGTCAAAATTGTCAAAATGACTCCAAACTTGTACCAAACAATCCTGGTGCCATGGGGATGTTGTGTGTGAATTTGGGGCTTGTTGTGTGTTTCCTAGGCCAAGATATGGCCCATCCAAAAAAAAGTCAAACTGGATAAGGGTCCCCCCTTACGTCCTCTGAAAAAAATGACCAAAATTTATATTTCTTTAAACGCATATCAATGAATCATCGTGCCCCTCAGAGTGTGTTTGTGTATTTTTTGAGCTCTTAAGCTTCCTCCTTGTCCAAGATATGGGCTTTTAAAGGAATTGGATTTCAGTCAAAATTGTCAAAATGACTCCAAACTTGTACCAAAGAATCCTGGTGCCATGGGGATGTTGTGTGTGAATTTGGGGCTTGTTGTGTGTTTCCTAGGCCAAGATATGGCCCATCCAAAAAAAAGTCAAAGTGGATAAGGGTCCCCCCTAACCTCCTCTGGAAAAAATTACCAAAATTTAAATTTTCTTTAAACTCATACCAATGAATCATCGTGCCCCCCAGAGTGTGTTTGTGGATTTTTTGAGCTCTTTAGCTTCTTCCTTGTCCAAGATATGGGCTTTTAAAGGAATTGGATTTCAGTCAAAATTGTCAAAATGACTCCAAACTTGCACCAAAAAATCCTGGTGCCATGGGGATGTTGTGTGTGAATTTGGGGCTTGTTGTGTGTTTCCTAGGCCAAGATATGGCCCATCCAAAAAAAAGTCAAAGTGGATAAGGGTCCCCCCTTACCTCCTCTGAAAAAAATGACCAAAATTTATATTTCTTCAAACGCATATCAATGAATCATCGTGCCCCCCAGAGTGTGTTTGTGTATTTTTTGAGCTCTTAAGCTTCCTCCTTGTCCAAGATATGGGCTTTTAAAGGAATTGGATTTCGGTCAAAATTGTCAAAATGACTCCAAACTTGCACCAAAGAATCCTGGTGCCATGGGGATGTTGTGTGTGAATTTGGGGCTTTTTATGTGTTTCCTATGCCAAGATATGGCCCATCCAAAAAAAAGTCAAAGTGGATAAGGGTCCCCCCTTACGTCCTCTGAAAAAAATGACCAAAGTTTAAATTTTCCTTAAACTCATACCAATGAATCATCGTGCCCCCCAGAGTGTGTGTGTGTGGATTTTTTGAGCTCTTTAGCTTCTTCCTTGTCCAAGATATGGGCTTTTAAAGGAATTGGACTTCAGTCAAAATTGTCAAAATGACTCCAAACTTGCACCAAAGAATCCTGGTGCCATGGGGATGTTGTGTGTGAATTTGGGGCTTTTTGTGTGTTTCCTAGGCCAAGATATGGCCCATCCAAAAAAAAGTCAAAGTGGATAAGGGTCCCCCCTTACCTCCTCTGAAAAAAATGACCAAAATTTGAATTTTCTTTAAACTCATACCAATGAATCATCGTGCACCCCAGAGTGTGTGTGTGGATTTTTTGAGCTTTTAAGCTTCCTCCTTGTAAAGATATGGGCTTTTAAAGGAATTGGAATTGGGACAAAATTGTCAAAATGACTCCAAACTTGCACCAAAGAATCCTGGTGCCATGGGGATGTTTTGTGTGAATTTGGGGCTTTTTATGTGTTTCCTATGCCAAGATATGGCCCATCCAAAAAAAAGTCGAAGTGGATAAGGGTCCCCCCTTACCTCCTCTGAAAAAAATGACCAAAATTTATATTTTTTTAAACGCATATCAATGAATCATCGTGCCCCCCAGAGTGTGTTTGTGTATTTTTTGAGCTCTTAAGCTTCCTCCTTGTCCAAGATATGGGCTTTTAAAGGAATTGAATTTCGGTCAAAATGTCAAAATGACTCCAAACTTGCACCAAAGAATCCTGGTGCCATGGGGATGTTGTGTGTGAATTTGGGGCTTTTTGTGTGTTCCCTAGGCCAAGATATGGCCCACCCAAAAAAAAGTCAAAGTGGATAAGGGTCCCCCCTTACCTCCTCTGAAAAAAATGACCAAAATTTTAATTTTTTTTACACTCATACCAATGAATCATCGTGCACCCCAGAGTGTGTTTGTGTATTTTTTGAGCTCTTTAGCTTCTTCCTTGTCCAAGATATGGGCTTTTAAAGGAATTGGATTTCAGTCAAAATTGCCAAAATGACTCCAAACGTGCACCAAAGATACTGGTGCCATGGGGATGTTGTGTGTGAATTTGGGGCTTTTTGTGTGTTCCCTAGGCCAAGATATGGCCCATCCAAAAAAAAGTCAAAGTGGATAAGGGTCCCCCCTTACCTCCCCTGAAAAAAATGACCAAAATTTAAAAATTTCTTAAACTCATACCAATGAATCATCGTGCCCCCCAGAGTGTGTTTGTGTATTTTTTGAGTTCTTTAGCTTCTTCCTTGTCCAAGATATGGGCTTTTAAAGGAATTGAATTTCGGTCAAAATTGTCAAAATGACTCCAAACTTGCACCAAAGAATCCTGGTGCCATGGGGATGTTGTGTGTGAATTTGGGGCTTTTTATGTGTTTCCTATGCCAAGATATGGCCCATCCAAAAAAAAGTCAAAGTGGATAAGGGTCCCCCCTTACCTCCTCTGAAAAAAATGAACACATTTTTTTTTTTTTTTAAACTCATACCAATGAATCATCGTGCCCCCCAGAGTGTGTGTGTGGATTTTTTGAGCTCTTTAGCTTCTTCCTTGTCCAAGATATGGGCTTTTGAAGGAATTGGATTTTGGTCAAAATTGTCAAAATGACTCCAAACTTGTACCAAACAATCCTGGTGCCATGGGGATGTTGTGTGTGAATTTGGGGCTTGTTGTGTGTTTCCTAGGCCAAGATATGGCCCATCCAAAAAAAAGTCAAACTGGATAAGGGTCCCCCCTTACGTCCTCTGAAAAAAATGACCAAAATTTATATTTCTTTAAACGCATATCAATGAATCATCGTGCCCCTCAGAGTGTGTTTGTGTATTTTTTGAGCTCTTAAGCTTCCTCCTTGTCCAAGATATGGGCTTTTAAAGGAATTGGATTTCAGTCAAAATTGTCAAAATGACTCCAAACTTGTACCAAAGAATCCTGGTGCCATGGGGATGTTGTGTGTGAATTTGGGGCTTGTTGTGTGTTTCCTAGGCCAAGATATGGCTCATCCAAAAAAAAGTCAAAGTGGATAAGGGTCCCCCCTAACCTCCTCTGGAAAAAATTACCAAAATTTAAATTTTCTTTAAACTCATACCAATGAATCATCGTGCCCCCCAGAGTGTGTTTGTGGATTTTTTGAGCTCTTTAGCTTCTTCCTTGTCCAAGATATGGGCTTTTAAAGGAATTGGATTTCAGTCAAAATTGTCAAAATGACTCCAAACTTGCACCAAAAAATCCTGGTGCCATGGGGATGTTGTGTGTGAATTTGGGGCTTGTTGTGTGTTTCCTAGGCCAAGATATGGCCCATCCAAAAAAAAGTCAAAGTGGATAAGGGTCCCCCCTTACCTCCTCTGAAAAAAATTACCAAAATTTATATTTCTTCAAACGCATATCAATGAATCATCGTGCCCCCCAGAGTGTGTTTGTGTATTTTTTGAGCTCTTAAGCTTCCTCCTTGTCCAAGATATGGGCTTTTAAAGGAATTGGATTTCGGTCAAAATTGTCAAAATGACTCCAAACTTGCACCAAAGAATCCTGGTGCCATGGGGATGTTGTGTGTGAATTTGGGGCTTTTTATGTGTTTCCTATGCCAAGATATGGCCCATCCAAAAAAAAGTCAAAGTGGATAAGGGTCCCCCCTTACGTCCTCTGAAAAAAATGACCAAAGTTTAAATTTTCCTTAAACTCATACCAATGAATCATCGTGCCCCCCAGAGTGTGTGTGTGTGGATTTTTTGAGCTCTTTAGCTTCTTCCTTGTCCAAGATATGGGCTTTTAAAGGAATTGGATTTCAGTCAAAATTGTCAAAATGACTCCAAACTTGCACCAAAGAATCCTGGTGCCATGGGGATGTTGTGTGTGAATTTGCGGCTTTTTATGTGTTTTCTATGCCAAGATTTGGCCCATCCAAAAAAAAGTCAAAGTGGATAAGGGTCCCCCCTTACCTCCTCTGAAAAAAATGACCAAAATTTAAATTTTCTTTAAACTCATACCAATAAATCATCGTGCCCCCCAGAGTGTGTTTGTGTTTTTTTTGAGCTCTTAAGTTTCTTCCTTGTCCAAGATATGGGCTTTTTAAGGAATTGGATTTCGGTCAAAATTGTCAAAATGACTCCAACCTTGTACAAAAGAATTCTGGTGCCATGGGGATGTTGTGTGTGAATTTGGGGCTTGTTGTGTGTTTCCTAGGCCAAGATATGGCCCATCCATAAAAAAGTCAAAGTGGATAAGGGTCCCCCCTTACCTCCTCTGAAAAAAATTACCAAAATTTAAATTTTTTTTTAAACTTATACCAACGAATCATCGTGCCCCCCAGAGTGTGTGTGTGGATTTTTTGAGCTCTTTAGCTTCTTCCTTGTCCAAGATATGGGCTTTTGAAGGAATTGGATTTCGGTCAAAATTGTCAAAATGACTCCAAACTTGTACAAAAGAATCCTGGTGCCATGGGGATGTTGTGTGTGAATTTGGGGCTTTTTGTGTGTTCCCTAGGCCAAGATATTGCCCATCCAAAAAAAAGTCAAAGTGGATAAGGGTCCCCCCTTAAGTCCTCTGAAAAAAATGACCAAAATTTAAATTTTCTTTAAACTCATACCAATGAATCATCGTGCCCCCCAGAGTGTGTGTGTGGATTTTTTGAGCTCTTTAGCTTCTTCCTTGTCCAAGATATGGGCTTTTGAAGGAATTGGATTTCGGTCAAAATTGTCAAAATGACTCCAAACTTGCACCAAAGAATCCTGGTGCCATGGGGATGTTGTGTGTGAATTTGGGGCTTGTTGTGTGTTTCCTAGGCCAAGATATGGCCCATCCAAAAAAAAGTCAAAGTGGATAAGGGTCCCCCCTTACCTCCTCTAAAAAAAATGACCAACATTTTAATTTTTTTTAATCTCATACCAATGAATCACTGGCCCCCCAGAGTGTGTGTGTGGATTTTTTGAGCTCTTTAGCTTCTTCCTTGTCCAAGATATGGGCTTTTTAAGGAATTGGAAATGGGACAAAATTGTCAAAATGACTCCAAACTTGCACCAAAGAATCCTGGAGCCATGGGGATGTTGTGTGTGAATTTGGGGCTTTTTATGTGTTTCCTATGCCAAGATATGGCCCATCCAAAAAAAAGTCAAAGTGGATAAGGGTCCCCCCTTACCTCCTCTGAAAAAAATGACCAAAATTTATATTTCTTCAAACGCATATCAATGAATCATCGTGCCCCCCAGAGTGTGTTTGTGTATTTTTTGAGCTCTTAAGCTTCCTCCTTGTCCAAGATATGGGCTTTTAAAGGAATTGGATTTCGGTCAAAATTGTCAAAATGACTCCAAACTTGCACCAAAGAATCCTGGTGCCATGGGGATGTTGTGTGTGAATTTGGGGCTTTTTATGTGTTTCCTATGCCAAGATATGGCCCATCCAAAAAAAAGTCAAAGTGGATAAGGGTCCCCCCTTACGTCCTCTGAAAAAAATGACCAAAGTTTAAATTTTCCTTAAACTCATACCAATGAATCATCGTGCCCCCCAGAGTGTGTGTGTGGATTTTTTGAGCTCTTTAGCTTCTTCCTTGTCCAAGATATGGGCTTTTAAAGGAATTGGATTTCGGTCAAAATTGTCAAAATGACTCCAAACTTGCACCAAAGAATCCTGGTGCCATGGGGATGTTGTGTGTGAATTTGCGGCTTTTTATGTGTTTTCTATGCCAAGATTTGGCCCATCCAAAAAAAAGTCAAAGTGGATAAGGGTCCCCCCTTACCTCCTCTGAAAAAAATGACCAAAATTTAAATTTTCTTTAAACTCATACCAATAAATCATCGTGCCCCCCAGAGTGTGTTTGTGTATTTTTTGAGCTCTTTAGTTTCTTCCTTGTCCAAGATATGGGCTTTTTAAGGAATTGGATTTCGGTCAAAATTGTCAAAATGACTCCAAACTTGTACAAAAGAATTCTGGTGCCATGGGGATGTTGTGTGTGAATTTGGGGCTTGTTGTGTGTTTCCTAGGCCAAGATATGGCCCATCCATAAAAAAGTCAAAGTGGATAAGGGTCCCCCCTTATCTCCTCTGAAAAAAATTACCAAAATTTAAATTTTCTTTAAACTCATACCGATGAATCATCGTGCCCCCCAGAGTGTGTTTGTGGATTTTTTGAGCTCTTTAGCTTCTTCCTTGTCCAAGATATGGGCTTTTAAAGGAATTGGATTTCAGTCAAAATTGTCAAAATGACTCCAAACTTGCACCAAAGAATCCTGGTGCCATGGGGATGTTGTGTGTGAATTTTGGGCTTTTTGTGTGTTCCCTAGGCCAAGATATGGCCCATCCAAAAAAAAGTCAAAGTGGATAAGGGTCCCCCCTTACCTCCTCATAAAAAAATGACCAAAATTCAAATTTTCTTTAAACGCATACCAATGAATCATCGTGCACCCCAGAGTGTATGTGTGGATTTTTTGAGCTCTTTAGCTTCTTCCTTGTCCAAGATATGGGCTTTTTAAGGAATTGGAATTTGGACAAAATTGTCAAAATGACTCCAAACTTGCACCAAAGAATCCTGGTGCCATGGGGATGTTGTGTGTGAATTTGGGGCTTTTTATGTGTTTCCTATGCCAAGATATGGCCCATCCAAAAAAAAGTCAAAGTGTATAAGGGTCCCCCCTTACCTCCTCTGAAAAAAATTACCAAAATTTTAATTTTTTTTAAACTCATACCAATGAATCATCGTGCCCCCCAGAGTGTGTTTGTGTATTTTTTTTAGCTCTTTAGCTTCTCGCTTGTCCAAGATATGGGCTTTTTAAGGAATTGGAATTTGGACTAAGTTGTCAAAATGACTCCAAACTTGCACCAAAGAATCCTGGTGCCATGGGGATGTTTTGTGTGAATTTGGGGCTTTTTGTGTGTTCCCTAGGCCAAGATATGGCCCATCCAAAAAAAAAATCAAAGTGGATAAGGGTCCCCCCTTCCCTCCTCTGAAAAAAATCACCAACATTTTAATTTTCTTTAAACTCATACCAATGAATCATCGTGCCCCCCAGAGTGTGTTTGGGGATTTTTTGAGCTCTTAAGCTTCTTCCTTGTCCAAGATATGGGCTTTTAAAGGAATTGGATTTCAGTCAAAATTGTCAAAATGACTCCAAACTTGCACCAAAGAATCCTGGTGCCATGGGGATGTTGTGTGTGAATTTGGGGCTTTTTATGTGTTTCCTATGCCAAGATATGGCCCATCCAAAAAAAAGTCAAAGTGGATAAGGGTCCCCCCTTACCTCCTCTGAAAAAAATGAACAAAATTTAAATTTTCTTTAAACGCATACCAATGAATCATCGTGCAACCCAGACTGTGTGTGTGGATTTTTTGAGCTCTTAAACTTCCTCCTTGTCCAAGATATGGGATTTTAAAGGAATTGGATTTCAGTCAAAATTGTCAAAATGACTCCAAACTTGCACCAAAGAATCCTGGTGCCATGGGGATGTTGTGTGTGAATTTGGGGCTTTTTATGTGTTTCCTATGCCAAGATATGGCCAATCCAAAAAAAAGTCAAAGTGGATAAGGGTCCCCCCTTACCTCCTCTGAAAAAAATGACCAAAATTTAAATTTTCTTTAAACGCATACCAATGAATCATCGTGCAACCCAGACTGTGTGTGTGGATTTTTTGAGCTCTTAAGCTTCCTCCTTGTCCAAGATATGGGATTTTAAAGGAATTGGATTTCAGTCAAAATTGTCAAAATGACTCCAAACTTGCACCAAAGAATCCTGGTGCCATGGGGATGTTTTGTGTGAATTTGGGGCTTTTTATGTGTTTCCTATGCCAAGATATGGCCCATCCAAAAAAAAGTCAAAGTGGATAAAGGTCCCCCCTTACCTCCTCTGAAAAAAATGACCAAAATTTAAATTTTCTTTAAACTCATACCAATGAATCATCATGCCCCCCAGAGTGTGTTTGTGTATTTTTTGAGCTCTTTAGCTTCTTCCTTGTCCAAGATATGGGCTTTTTAAGGAATTGGAATTGGGACTAAATTGTCAAAATGACTCCAAACTTGCACCAAAGAATCCTGGTGCCATGGGGATGTTTTGTGTGAATTTGGGGCTTTTTATGTGTTTCCTATGCCAAGATATGGCCCATCCAAAAAAAAGTCAAAGTGGATAAGGGTCCCCCCTTACCTCCTCTGAAAAAAATTACCAAAATTATAATTTTCTTTAAACTCATACCAATGAATCATCGTGCCCCCCAGAGTGTGTGTGGGTATTTTTTGAGCTCTTTAGTTTCTTCCTTGTCCAAGATTTGGGCTTTTAAAGGAATTGGATTTCAGTCAAAATTGCCAAAATGACTCCAAACGTGCACTAAAGAATCCTGGTGCCATGGGGATGTTGTGTGTGAATTTGGGGCTTTTTGTGTGTTCCCTAGGCCAAGATATGGCCCATCCAAAAAAGAGTCAAAGTTCCCCCCTTACCTCCTCTGAAAAAAATGACCAAAATTTAAATTCTCTTTAGACTCATACCAATGAATCATCGTGCCCCCCAGAGTGTGTGTGTGGATTTGTTGAGCTCTTTAGCTTCTTCCTTGTCCAAGATATGGGCTTTTTAAGGAATTGGAGTTCAGTCAAAATTGTCAAAATGACTCCAAACTTGTACAAAAGAATCCTGGTGCCATGGGGATGTTGTGTGTGAATTTGGGGCTTTTTGTGTGTTCCCTAGGCCAAGATATTGCCCATCCAAAAAAAAGTCAAAGTGGATAAGGGTCCCCCCTTAAGTCCTCTGAAAAAAATGACCAAAATTTAAATTTTCTTTAAACTCATACCAACGAATCATCGTGCCCCCCAGAGTGTGTGTGTGGATTTTTTGAGCTCTTTAGCTTCTTCCTTGTCCAAGATATGGGCTTTTGAAGGAATTGGATTTCGGTCAAAATTGTCAAAATGACTCCAAACTTGTACAAAAGAATGCTGGTGCCATGGGGATGTTGTGTGTGAATTTGGGGCTTGTTGTGTGTTTCCTAGGCCAAGATATGGCCCATCCATAAAAAAGTCAAAGTGGATAAGGGTCCCCCCTTATCTCCTCTGAAAAAAATTACCAAAATTTAAATTTTCTTTAAACTCATACCGATGAATCATCGTGCCCCCCAGAGTGTGTTTGTGGATTTTTTGAGCTCTTTAGCTTCTTCCTTGTCCAAGATATGGGCTTTTAAAGGAATTGGATTTCAGTCAAAATTGTCAAAATGACTCCAAACTTGCACCAAAGAATCCTGGTGCCATGGGGATGTTGTGTGTGAATTTTGGGCTTTTTGTGTGTTCCCTAGGCCAAGATATGGCCCATCCAAAAAAAAGTCAAAGTGGATAAGGGTCCCCCCTTACCTCCTCATAAAAAAATGACCAAAATTCAAATTTTCTTTAAACGCATACCAATGAATCATCGTGCACCCCAGAGTGTGTGTGTGGATTTTTTGAGCTCTTTAGCTTCTTCCTTGTCCAAGATATGGGCTTTTTAAGGAATTGGAATTTGGACAAAATTGTCAAAATGACTCCAAACTTGCACCAAAGAATCCTGGTGCCATGGGGATGTTGTGTGTGAATTTGGGGCTTTTTATGTGTTTCCTATGCCAAGATATGGCCCATCCAAAAAAAAGTCAAAGTGGATAAGGGTCCCCCCTTACCTCCTCTGAAAAAAATTACCAAAATTTTAATTTTTTTTAAACTCATACCAATGAATCATCGTGCCCCCCAGAGTGTGTTTGTGTATTTTTTTTAGCTCTTTAGCTTCTCGCTTGTCCAAGATATGGGCTTTTTAAGGAATTGGAATTTGGACTAAGTTGTCAAAATGACTCCAAACTTGCACCAAAGAATCCTGGTGCCATGGGGATGTTTTGTGTGAATTTGGGGCTTTTTGTGTGTTCCCTAGGCCAAGATATGGCCCATCCAAAAAAAAAATCAAAGTGGATAAGGGTCCCCCCTTCCCTCCTCTGAAAAAAATCACCAACATTTTAATTTTCTTTAAACTCATACCAATGAATCATCGTGCCCCCCAGAGTGTGTTTGGGGATTTTTTGAGCTCTTAAGCTTCTTCCTTGTCCAAGATATGGGCTTTTAAAGGAATTGGATTTCAGTCAAAATTGTCAAAATGACTCCAAACTTGCACCAAAGAATCCTGGTGCCATGGGGATGTTGTGTGTGAATTTGGGGCTTTTTATGTGTTTCCTATGCCAAGATATGGCCCATCCAAAAAAAAGTCAAAGTGGATAAGGGTCCCCCCTTACCTCCTCTGAAAAAAATGAACAAAATTTAAATTTTCTTTAAACGCATACCAATGAATCATCGTGCAACCCAGACTGTGTGTGTGGATTTTTTGAGCTCTTAAACTTCCTCCTTGTTCAAGATATGGGATTTTAAAGGAATTGGATTTCAGTCAAAATTGTCAAAATGACTCCAAACTTGCACCAAAGAATCCTGGTGCCATGGGGATGTTTTGTGTGAATTTGGGGCTTTTTATGTGTTTCCTATGCCAAGATATGGCCCATCCAAAAAAAAGTCAAAGTGGATAAAGGTCCCCCCTTACCTCCTCTGAAAAAAATGACCAAAATTTAAATTTTCTTTAAACTCATACCAATGAATCATCGTGCCCCCCAGAGTGTGTTTGTGTATTTTTTGAGCTCTTTAGCTTCTTCCTTGTCCAAGATATGGGCTTTTTAAGGAATTGGAAATGGGACTAAATTGTCAAAATGACTCCAAACTTGCACCAAAGAATCCTGGTGCCATGGGGATGTTTTGTGTGAATTTGGGGCTTTTTATGTGTTTCCTATGCCAAGATATGGCCCATCCAAAAAAAAGTCAAAGTGGATAAGGGTCCCCCCTTACCTCCTCTGAAAAAAATTACCAAAATTATAATTTTCTTTAAACTCATACCAATGAATCATCGTGCCCCCCAGAGTGTGTGTGGGTATTTTTTGAGCTCTTTAGTTTCTTCCTTGTCCAAGATTTGGGCTTTTAAAGGAATTGGATTTCAGTCAAAATTGCCAAAATGACTCCAAACGTGCACTAAAGAATCCTGGTGCCATGGGGATGTTGTGTGTGAATTTGGGGCTTTTTGTGTGTTCCCTAGGCCAAGATATGGCCCATCCAAAAAAGAGTCAAAGTTCCCCCCTTACCTCCTCTGAAAAAAATGACCAAAATTTAAATTCTCTTTAGACTCATACCAATGAATCATCGTGCCCCCCAGAGTGTGTGTGTGGATTTGTTGAGCTCTTTAGCTTCTTCCTTGTCCAAGATATGGGCTTTTTAAGGAATTGGAGTTCAGTCAAAATTGTCAAAATGACTCCAAACTTGTACAAAAGAATCCTGGTGCCATGGGGATGTTGTGTGTGAATTTGGGGCTTTTTGTGTGTTCCCTAGGCCAAGATATTGCCCATCCAAAAAAAAGTCAAAGTGGATAAGGGTCCCCCCTTAAGTCCTCTGAAAAAAATGACCAAAATTTAAATTTTCTTTAAACTCATACCAACGAATCATCGTGCCCCCCAGAGTGTGTGTGTGGATTTTTTGAGCTCTTTAGCTTCTTCCTTGTCCAAGATATGGGCTTTTGAAGGAATTGGATTTCGGTCAAAATTGTCAAAATGACTCCAAACTTGTACAAAAGAATGCTGGTGCCATGGGGATGTTGTGTGTGAATTTGGGGCTTGTTGTGTGTTTCCTAGGCCAAGATATGGCCCATCCATAAAAAAGTCAAAGTGGATAAGGGTCCCCCCTTATCTCCTCTGAAAAAAATTACCAAAATTTAAATTTTCTTTAAACTCATACCGATGAATCATCGTGCCCCCCAGAGTGTGTTTGTGGATTTTTTGAGCTCTTTAGCTTCTTCCTTGTCCAAGATATGGGCTTTTAAAGGAATTGGATTTCAGTCAAAATTGTCAAAATGACTCCAAACTTGCACCAAAGAATCCTGGTGCCATGGGGATGTTGTGTGTGAATTTTGGGCTTTTTGTGTGTTCCCTAGGCCAAGATATGGCCCATCCAAAAAAAAGTCAAAGTGGATAAGGGTCCCCCCTTACCTCCTCATAAAAAAATGACCAAAATTCAAATTTTCTTTAAACGCATACCAATGAATCATCGTGCCCCCCAGAGTGTGTGTGGGTATTTTTTGAGCTCTTTAGTTTCTTCCTTGTCCAAGATTTGGGCTTTTAAAGGAATTGGATTTCAGTCAAAATTGCCAAAATGACTCCAAACGTGCACTAAAGAATCCTGGTGCCATGGGGATGTTGTGTGTGAATTTGGGGCTTTTTGTGTGTTCCCTAGGCCAAGATATGGCCCATCCAAAAAAGAGTCAAAGTTCCCCCCTTACCTCCTCTGAAAAAAATGACCAAAATTTAAATTCTCTTTAGACTCATACCAATGAATCATCGTGCCCCCCAGAGTGTGTGTGTGGATTTGTTGAGCTCTTTAGCTTCTTCCTTGTCCAAGATATGGGCTTTTTAAGGAATTGGAGTTCAGTCAAAATTGTCAAAATGACTCCAAACTTGTACAAAAGAATCCTGGTGCCATGGGGATGTTGTGTGTGAATTTGGGGCTTTTTGTGTGTTCCCTAGGCCAAGATATTGCCCATCCAAAAAAAAGTCAAAGTGGATAAGGGTCCCCCCTTAAGTCCTCTGAAAAAAATGACCAAAATTTAAATTTTCTTTAAACTCATACCAACGAATCATCGTGCCCCCCAGAGTGTGTGTGTGGATTTTTTGAGCTCTTTAGCTTCTTCCTTGTCCAAGATATGGGCTTTTGAAGGAATTGGATTTCGGTCAAAATTGTCAAAATGACTCCAAACTTGTACAAAAGAATGCTGGTGCCATGGGGATGTTGTGTGTGAATTTGGGGCTTGTTGTGTGTTTCCTAGGCCAAGATATGGCCCATCCATAAAAAAGTCAAAGTGGATAAGGGTCCCCCCTTATCTCCTCTGAAAAAAATTACCAAAATTTAAATTTTCTTTAAACTCATACCGATGAATCATCGTGCCCCCCAGAGTGTGTTTGTGGATTTTTTGAGCTCTTTAGCTTCTTCCTTGTCCAAGATATGGGCTTTTAAAGGAATTGGATTTCAGTCAAAATTGTCAAAATGACTCCAAACTTGCACCAAAGAATCCTGGTGCCATGGGGATGTTGTGTGTGAATTTTGGGCTTTTTGTGTGTTCCCTAGGCCAAGATATGGCCCATCCAAAAAAAAGTCAAAGTGGATAAGGGTCCCCCCTTACCTCCTCATAAAAAAATGACCAAAATTCAAATTTTCTTTAAACGCATACCAATGAATCATCGTGCACCCCAGAGTGTGTGTGTGGATTTTTTGAGCTCTTTAGCTTCTTCCTTGTCCAAGATATGGGCTTTTTAAGGAATTGGAATTTGGACAAAATTGTCAAAATGACTCCAAACTTGCACCAAAGAATCCTGGTGCCATGGGGATGTTGTGTGTGAATTTGGGGCTTTTTATGTGTTTCCTATGCCAAGATATGGCCCATCCAAAAAAAAGTCAAAGTGGATAAGGGTCCCCCCTTACCTCCTCTGAAAAAAATTACCAAAATTTTTTTTTTTTTAAACTCATACCAATGAATCATCGTGCCCCCCAGAGTGTGTTTGTGTATTTTTTTTAGCTCTTTAGCTTCTCGCTTGTCCAAGATATGGGCTTTTAAAGGAATTGGATTTCAGTCAAAATTGTCAAAATGACTCCAAACTTGCACCAAAGAATCCTGGTGCCATGGGGATGTTGTGTGTGAATTTGGGGCTTTTTATGTGTTTCCTATGCCAAGATATGGCCCATCCAAAAAAAAGTCAAAGTGGATAAGGGTCCCCCCTTACCTCCTCTGAAAAAAATGAACAAAATTTAAATTTTCTTTAAACGCATACCAATGAATCATCGTGCAACCCAGACTGTGTGTGTGGATTTTTTGAGCTCTTAAACTTCCTCCTTGTCCAAGATATGGGATTTTAAAGGAATTGGATTTCAGTCAAAATTGTCAAAATGACTCCAAACTTGCACCAAAGAATCCTGGTGCCATGGGGATGTTGTGTGTGAATTTGGGGCTTTTTATGTGTTTCCTATGCCAAGATATGGCCAATCCAAAAAAAAGTCAAAGTGGATAAGGGTCCCCCCTTACCTCCTCTGAAAAAAATGACCAAAATTTAAATTTTCTTTAAACGCATACCAATGAATCATCGTGCAACCCAGACTGTGTGTGTGGATTTTTTGAGCTCTTAAGCTTCCTCCTTGTCCAAGATATGGGATTTTAAAGGAATTGGATTTCAGTCAAAATTGTCAAAATGACTCCAAACTTGCACCAAAGAATCCTGGTGCCATGGGGATGTTTTGTGTGAATTTGGGGCTTTTTATGTGTTTCCTATGCCAAGGTATGGCCCATCCAAAAAAAAGTCAAAGTGGATAAAGGTCCCCCCTTACCTCCTCTGAAAAAAATGACCAAAATTTAAATTTTCTTTAAACTCATACCAATGAATCATCGTGCCCCCCAGAGTGTGTTTGTGTATTTTTTGAGCTCTTTAGCTTCTTCCTTGTCCAAGATATGGGCTTTTTAAGGAATTGGAATTGGGACTAAATTGTCAAAATGACTCCAAACTTGCACCAAAGAATCCTGGTGCCATGGGGATGTTTTGTGTGAATTTGGGGCTTTTTATGTGTTTCCTATGCCAAGATATGGCCCATCCAAAAAAAAGTCAAAGTGGATAAGGGTCCCCCCTTACCTCCTCTGAAAAAAATTACCAAAATTATAATTTTCTTTAAACTCATACCAATGAATCATCGTGCCCCCCAGAGTGTGTGTGGGTATTTTTTGAGCTCTTTAGTTTCTTCCTTGTCCAAGATTTGGGCTTTTAAAGGAATTGGATTTCAGTCAAAATTGCCAAAATGACTCCAAACGTGCACTAAAGAATCCTGGTGCCATGGGGATGTTGTGTGTGAATTTGGGGCTTTTTGTGTGTTCCCTAGGCCAAGATATGGCCCATCCAAAAAAGAGTCAAAGTTCCCCCCTTACCTCCTCTGAAAAAAATGACCAAAATTTAAATTCTCTTTAGACTCATACCAATGAATCATCGTGCCCCCCAGAGTGTGTATGTGGATTTGTTGAGCTCTTTAGCTTCTTCCTTGTCCAAGATATGGGCTTTTTAAGGAATTGGAGTTCAGTCAAAATTGTCAAAATGACTCCAAACTTGTACAAAAGAATCCTGGTGCCATGGGGATGTTGTGTGTGAATTTGGGGCTTTTTGTGTGTTCCCTAGGCCAAGATATTGCCCATCCAAAAAAAAGTCAAAGTGGATAAGGGTCCCCCCTTAAGTCCTCTGAAAAAAATGACCAAAATTTAAATTTTCTTTAAACTCATACCAACGAATCATCGTGCCCCCCAGAGTGTGTGTGTGGATTTTTTGAGCTCTTTAGCTTCTTCCTTGTCCAAGATATGGGCTTTTGAAGGAATTGGATTTCGGTCAAAATTGTCAAAATGACTCCAAACTTGTACAAAAGAATCCTGGTGCCATGGGGATGTTGTGTGTGAATTTGGGGCTTTTTGTGTGTTCCCTAGGCCAAGATATTGCCCATCCAAAAAAAAGTCAAAGTGGATAAGGGTCCCCCCTTAAGTCCTCTGAAAAAAATGACCAAAATTTAAATTTTCTTTAAACTCATACCAATGAATCATCGTGCCCCCCAGAGTGTGTGTGTGGATTTTTTGAGCTCTTTAGCTTCTTCCTTGTCCAAGATATGGGCTTTTGAAGGAATTGGATTTCGGTCAAAATTGTCAAAATGACTCCAAACTTGCACCAAAGAATCCTGGTGCCATGGGGATGTTGTGTGTGAATTTGGGGCTTGTTGTGTGTTTCCTAGGCCAAGATATGGCCCATCCAAAAAAAAGTCAAAGTGGATAAGGGTCCCCCCTTACCTCCTCTAAAAAAAATGACCAAAATTTAAATTTTCTTTAAACTCATACCAATGAATCACTGGCCCCCCAGAGTGTGTGTGTGGATTTTTTGAGCTCTTTAGCTTCTTCCTTGTCCAAGATATGGGCTTTTTAAGGAATTGGAAATGGGACAAAATTGTCAAAATGACTCCAAACTTGCACCAAAGAATCCTGGAGCCATGGGGATGTTGTGTGTGAATTTGGGGCTTTTTATGTGTTTCCTATGCCAAGATATGGCCCATCCAAAAAAAAGTCAAAGTGGATAAGGGTCCCCCCTTACCTCCTCTGAAAAAAATGACCAAAATTTATATTTCTTCAAACGCATATCAATGAATCATCGTGCCCCCCAGAGTGTGTGTGTGGATTTTTTGAGCTCTTTAGCTTCTTCCTTGTCCAAGATATGGGCTTTTCAAGGAATTGGATTTCGGTCAAAATTGTCAAAATGACTCCAAACTTGCACCAAAGAATCCTGGTGCCATGGGGATGTTGTGTGTGAATTTGCGGCTTTTTATGTGTTTTCTATGCCAAGATTTGGCCCATCCAAAAAAAAGTCAAAGTGGATAAGGGTCCCCCCTTACCTCCTCTGAAAAAAATGACCAAAATTTAAATTTTCTTTAAACTCATACCAATAAATCATCGTGCCCCCCAGAGTGTGTTTGTGTATTTTTTGAGCTCTTTAGTTTCTTCCTTGTCCAAGATATGGGCTTTTTAAGGAATTGGATTTCGGTCAAAATTGTCAAAATGACTCCAAACTTGTACAAAAGAATTCTGGTGCCATGGGGATGTTGTGTGTGAATTTGGGGCTTTTTGTGTGTTTCCTAGGCCAAGATATG
Organism: Genypterus blacodes; assembly: GCF_046128005.1. Classification (NCBI taxonomy): domain Eukaryota; kingdom Metazoa; phylum Chordata; class Actinopteri; order Ophidiiformes; family Ophidiidae; genus Genypterus; species Genypterus blacodes. The sequence continues at coordinate 758,251 of NW_027466832.1, forward strand.
GCCCATCCATAAAAAAGTCAAAGTGGATAAGGGTCCCCCCTTATCTCCTCTGAAAAAAATTACCAAAATTTAAATTTTCTTTAAACTCATACCGATGAATCATCGTGCCCCCCAGAGTGTGTTTGTGGATTTTTTGAGCTCTTTAGCTTCTTCCTTGTCCAAGATATGGGCTTTTAAAGGAATTGGATTTCAGTCAAAATTGTCAAAATGACTCCAAACTTGCACCAAAGAATCCTGGTGCCATGGGGATGTTGTGTGTGAATTTTGGGCTTTTTGTGTGTTCCCTATGCCAAGATATGGCCCATCCAAAAAAAGTCAAAGTGGATAAGGGTCCCCCCTTACCTCCTCATAAAAAAATGACCAAAATTTAAATTTTCTTTAAACGCATACCAATGAATCATCGTGCACCCCAGAGTGTGTGTGTGGATTTTTTGAGCTCTTTAGCTTCTTCCTTGTCCAAGATATGGGCTTTTAAAGGAATTGGATTTCGGTCAAAATTGTCAAAATGACTCCAAACTTGCACCAAAGAATCCTGGTGCCATGGGGATGTTGTGTGTGAATTTGCGGCTTTTTATGTGTTTTCTATGCCAAGATTTGGCCCATCCAAAAAAAAGTCAAAGTGGATAAGGGTCCCCCCTTACCTCCTCTGAAAAAAATGACCAAAATTTAAATTTTCTTTAAACTCATACCAATAAATCATCGTGCCCCCCAGAGTGTGTTTGTGTATTTTTTGAGCTCTTTAGTTTCTTCCTTGTCCAAGATATGGGCTTTTTAAGGAATTGGATTTCGGTCAAAATTGTCAAAATGACTCCAAACTTGTACAAAAGAATGCTGGTGCCATGGGGATGTTGTGTGTGAATTTGGGGCTTGTTGTGTGTTTCCTAGGCCAAGATATGGCCCATCCATAAAAAAGTCAAAGTGGATAAGGGTCCCCCCTTATCTCCTCTGAAAAAAATTACCAAAATTTAAATTTTCTTTAAACTCATACCGATGAATCATCGTGCCCCCCAGAGTGTGTTTGTGGATTTTTTGAGCTCTTTAGCTTCTTCCTTGTCCAAGATATGGGCTTTCAAAGGAATTGGATTTCAGTCAAAATTGTCAAAATGACTCCAAACTTGCACCAAAGAATCCTGGTGCCATGGGGATGTTGTGTGTGAATTTTGGGCTTTTTGTGTGTTCCCTAGGCCAAGATATGGCCCATCCAAAAAAAAGTCAAAGTGGATAAGGGTCCCCCCTTACCTCCTCATAAAAAAATGACCAAAATTCAAATTTTCTTTAAACGCATACCAATGAATCATCGTGCACCCCAGAGTGTGTGTGTGGATTTTTTGAGCTCTTTAGCTTCTTCCTTGTCCAAGATATGGGCTTTTTAAGGAATTGGAATTTGGACAAAATTGTCAAAATGACTCCAAACTTGCACCAAAGAATCCTGGTGCCATGGGGATGTTGTGTGTGAATTTGGGGCTTTTTATGTGTTTCCTATGCCAAGATATGGCCCATCCAAAAAAAAGTCAAAGTGGATAAGGGTCCCCCCTTACCTCCTCTGAAAAAAATTACCAAAATTTTAATTTTTTTTAAACTCATACCAATGAATCATCGTGCCCCCCAGAGTGTGTTTGTGTATTTTTTTTAGCTCTTTAGCTTCTCGCTTGTCCAAGATATGGGCTTTTTAAGGAATTGGAATTTGGACTAAGTTGTCAAAATGACTCCAAACTTGCACCAAAGAATCCTGGTGCCATGGGGATGTTTTGTGTGAATTTGGGGCTTTTTGTGTGTTCCCTAGGCCAAGATATGGCCCATCCAAAAAAAAAATCAAAGTGGATAAGGGTCCCCCCTTCCCTCCTCTGAAAAAAATCACCAACATTTTAATTTTCTTTAAACTCATACCAATGAATCATCGTGCCCCCCAGAGTGTGTTTGGGGATTTTTTGAGCTCTTAAGCTTCTTCCTTGTCCAAGATATGGGCTTTTAAAGGAATTGGATTTCAGTCAAAATTGTCAAAATGACTCCAAACTTGCACCAAAGAATCCTGGTGCCATGGGGATGTTGTGTGTGAATTTGGGGCTTTTTATGTGTTTCCTATGCCAAGATATGGCCCATCCAAAAAAAAGTCAAAGTGGATAAGGGTCCCCCCTTACCTCCTCTGAAAAAAATGAACAAAATTTAAATTTTCTTTAAACGCATACCAATGAATCATCGTGCAACCCAGACTGTGTGTGTGGATTTTTTGAGCTCTTAAGCTTCCTCCTTGTCCAAGATATGGGATTTTAAAGGAATTGGATTTCAGTCAAAATTGTCAAAATGACTCCAAACTTGCACCAAAGAATCCTGGTGCCATGGGGATGTTGTGTGTGAATTTGGGGCTTTTTATGTGTTTCCTATGCCAAGATATGGCCAATCCAAAAAAAAGTCAAAGTGGATAAGGGTCCCCCCTTACCTCCTCTGAAAAAAATGACCAAAATTTAAATTTTCTTTAAACGCATACCAATGAATCATCGTGCAACCCAGACTGTGTGTGTGGATTTTTTGAGCTCTTTAGCTTCTTCCTTGTCCAAGATATGGGCTTTTGAAGGAATTGGATTTCGGTCAAAATTGTCAAAATGACTCCAAACTTGTACAATAGAATCCTGGTGCCATGGGGATGTTGTGTGTGAATTTGGGGCTTTTTGTGTGTTCCCTAGGCCAAGATATTGCCCATCCAAAAAAAAGTCAAAGTGGATAAGGGTCCCCCCTTAAGTCCTCTGAAAAAAATGACCAAAATTTAAATTTTCTTTAAACTCATACCAATGAATCATCGTGCCCCCCAGAGTGTGTGTGTGGATTTTTTGAGCTCTTTAGCTTCTTCCTTGTCCAAGATATGGGCTTTTGAAGGAATTGGATTTCGGTCAAAATTGTCAAAATGACTCCAAACTTGCACCAAAGAATCCTGGTGCCATGGGGATGTTGTGTGTGAATTTGGGGCTTGTTGTGTGTTTCCTAGGCCAAGATATGGCCCATCCAAAAAAAAGTCAAAGTGGATAAGGGTCCCCCCTTACCTCCTCTAAAAAAAATGACCAAAATTTAAATTTTCTTTAAACTCATACCAATGAATCACTGGCCCCCCAGAGTGTGTGTGTGGTTTTTTTGAGCTTTTTAGCTTCTTCCTTGTCCAAGATATGGGCTTTTTAAGGAATTGGAAATGGGACAAAATTGTCAAAATGACTCCAAACTTGCACCAAAGAATCCTGGAGCCATGGGGATGTTGTGTGTGAATTTGGGGCTTTTTATGTGTTTCCTATGCCAAGATTTGGCCCATCCAAAAAAAAGTCAAAGTGGATAAGGGTCCCCCCTTACCTCCTCTGAAAAAAATGACCAAAATTTAAATTTTCTTTAAACTCATACCAATAAATCATCGTGCCCCCCAGAGTGTGTTTGTGTATTTTTTGAGCTCTTTAGTTTCTTCCTTGTCCAAGATATGGGCTTTTTCAGGAATTGGATTTCGGTCAAAATTGTCAAAATGACTCCAAACTTGTACAAAAGAATTCTGGTGCCATGGGGATGTTGTGTGTGAATTTTGGGCTTTTTGTGTGTTCCCTAGGCAAAGATATGGCCCATCCAAAAAAAAGTCAAAGTGGATAAGGGTCCCCCCTTACCTCCTCTGAAAAAAATCACCAACATTTTAATTTTCTTTAAACTCATACCAATGAATCATCGTGCCCCCCAGAGTGTGTTTGGGGAGTTTTTGAGCTCTTAAGCTTCTTCCTTGTCCAAGATATGCCAAGATATGGGCTTTTAAAGGAATTGGATTTCAGTCAAAATTGTCAAAATGACTCCAAACTTGCACCAAAGAATCCTGGTGCCATGGGAATGTTGTGTGTGAATTTGGGGCTTTTTATGTGTTTCCAATGCCAAGATATGGCCCATCCAAAAAAAAGTCAAAGTGGATAAGGGTCCCCCCTTACCTCCTCTGAAAAAAATGACCAAAATTTAAATTTTCTTTAAACGCATACCAATGAATCATCGTGCAACCCAGACTGTGTGTGTGGATTTTTTGAGCTCTTAAGCTTCCTCCTTGTCCAAGATATGGGATTTTAAAGGAATTGGATTTCAGTCAAAATTGTCAAAATGACTCCAAACTTGCACCAAAGAATCCTGGTGCCATGGGGATGTTGTGTGTGAATTTGGGGCTTTTTATGTGTTTCCTATGCCAAGATATGGCCAATCCAAAAAAAAGTCAAAGTGGATAAGGGTCCCCCCTTACCTCCTCTGAAAAAAATGACCAAAATTTAAATTTTCTTTAAACGCATACCAATGAATCATCGTGCAACCCAGACTGTGTGTGTGGATTTTTTGAGCTCTTAAGCTTCCTCCTTGTCCAAGATATGGGATTTTAAAGGAATTGGATTTCAGTCAAAATTGTCAAAATGACTCCAAACTTGCACCAAAGAATCCTGGTGCCATGGGGATGTTGTGTGTGAATTTGGGGCTTTTTGTGTGTTCCCTAGGCAAAGATATGGCCCATCCAAAAAAAAGTCAAAGTGGATAAGGGTCCCCCCTTACCTCATCTGAAAAAAAAGACCAAAATTTTAATTTTCTTTAAACTCATACTAATGAATCATCATGCCCCCCAGAGTGTGTGTGTGGATTTTTTGAGCTCTTTAGCTTCTTCCTTGTCCAAGATATGGACTTTTAAAGGAATTGAAATTTGGACCAAAATTGTCAAAATGTCTCCAAACTTGCACCAAAGAATCCTGGTGCCATGGGGATATTGTGTGTGAATTTGGGGCTTTTTGTGTGTTCCCTAGGCAAAGATATGGCCCATCCAAAAAAAAGTCAAAGTGGATAAGGATCCCCCCTTACCTCCTTTGAAAAAAATGACCAAAATTTAAATTTTCTTTAAACTCATACCAATGAATCATCGTGCCCCCCAGAGTGTGTGTGTGGATTTTTTGAGCTCTTTAGCTTCTTCCTTGTCCAAGATATGGGCTTTTAAAGGAATTGGAATTTGGACAAAATTGTCAAAATGACTCCAAACTTGCACCAAAGAATCCTGGTGCCATGGGGATGTTGTGTGTGAATTTGGGGCTTTTTGTGTGTTTCCTAGGCCAAGATATGGCCCATCCAAAAAAAAAGTCAAAGTGGATAAGGGTCCCCCCTTACCCCCTCTGAAAAAATGACCAAAGTTTAAATTTTCTTTAAACTCATACCAATGAATAATCGTGCCCCCCAGAGTGTGTGTGTGGATTTTTTGAGCTCTTTAGCTTCTTCCTTGTCCAAGATATGGACTTTTAAAGGAATTGGAATTTGGACCAAAATTGTCAAAATGTCTCCAAACTTGCACCAAAGAATCCTGGTGCCATGGGGATATTGTGTGTGAATTTGGGGCTTTTTGTGTGTTCCCTAGGCAAAGATATGGCCCATCCAAAAAAAAGTCAAAGTGGATAAGGGTCCCCCCTTACCTCCTCTGAAAAAATGACCAAAATTTAAATTTTCTTTAAACTCATACCAATGAATAATCGTGCCCCCCAGAGTGTGTGTGTGGATTTTTTGAGCTCTTTAGCTTCTTCCTTGTCCAAGATATGGGCTTTTTAAGGAATTGGATTACGGTCAAAATTGTCCAAATGTCTCCAAACTTGCACCAAAGAATCCTGGTGCCATGGGGATGTTGTGTGTGAATTTGGGGCTTTTTGTGTGTTTCCTAGGCCAAGATATGGCCCATCCTAAAAAAGTCAAAGTGGATAAGGGTCCCCCCTTACCTCCTCTGAAAAAAATGACCAAAATTTAAATTTTCTTCAAACTCATACCAATGAATCATCATGCCCCCCAGAGTGTGTGTGTGGATTTTTTGAGCTCTTTAGCTTCTTCCTTGTCCAAGATATGGACTTTTAAAGGAATTGAAATTTGGACAAAATTGTCAAAATGTCTCCAAACTTGCACCAAAGAATCCTGGTGCCACGGGGATTTTGTGTGTGAATTTGGGGCTTTTTGTGTGTTCCCTAGGCAAAGATATGGCCCATCCAAAAAAAAGTCAAAGTGGATAAGGGTCCCCCCTTACCCCCTCTGAAAAAATGACCAAAATTTAAATTTTCTTTAAACTCATACCAATGAATAATCGTGCCCCCCAGAGTGTGTGTGTGGATTTTTTGAGCTCTTTAGCTTCTTCCTTGTCCAAGATATGGGCTTTTTAAGGAATTGGATTTCGGTCAAAATTGTCAAAATGTCTCCAAACTTGCACCAAAGAATCCTGGTGCCATGGGGATGTTGTGTGTGAATTTGGGGCTTTTTGTGTGTTCCCTAGGCCAAGATATGGCCCATCCAAAAAAAGTCAATGTGGATAAGGGTCCCCCCTTACCTCATCTGAAAAAAAAGACCAAAATTTTAATTTTCTTTAAACTCATACCAATGAATCATCATGCCCCCCAGAGTGTGTGTGTGGATTTTTTGAGCTCTTTAGCTTCTTCCTTGTCCAAGATATGGACTTTTAAAGGAATTGAAATTTGGACCAAAATTGTCAAAATGTCTCCAAACTTGCACCAAAGAATCCTGGTGCCATGGGGATATTGTGTGTGAATTTGGGGCTTTTTGTGTGTTCCCTAGGCAAAGATATGGCCCATCCAAAAAAAAGTCAAAGTGGATAAGGGTCCCCCCTTACCCCCTCTGAAAAAATGACCAAAATTTAAATTTTCTTTAAACTCATACCAATGAATAATCGTGCCCCCCAGAGTGTGTGTGTGGATTTTTTGAGCTCTAGATTCTTCCTTGTCCAAGATATGGGCTTTTAAAGGAATTGGATTTCGGTCAAAATTGTCAAAATGTCTCCAAACTTGCACCAAAGAATCCTGGTGCCATGGGGATGTTGTGTGTGAATTTGGGGCTTTTTGTGTGTTTCCTAGGCCAAGATATGGCCCATCCAAAAAAAGTCAATGTGGATAAGGGTCCCCCCTTACCTCCTCTGAAAAAAATGACCAAAATTTAAATTTTCTTTAAACTCATACCAATGAATCATCGTGCCCCCCAGAGTGTGTGTGTGGATTTTTTGAGCTCTTTAGCTTCTTCCTTGTCCAAGATATGGGCTTTTTAAGGAATTGGATTTCGGTCAAAATTGTCAAAATGTCTCCAAACTTGCACCAAAGAATCCTGGTGCCATGGGGATGTTGTGTGTGAATTTGGGGCTTTTTGTGTGTTTCCTAGGCCAAGATATGGCCCATCCAAAAAAAGTCAATGTGGATAAGGGTCCCCCCTTACCTCCTCTGAAAAAAATGACCAAAATTTAAATTTTCTTTAAACTCATACCAATGAATCATCGTGCCCCCCAGAGTGTGTGTGGGGATTTTTTGAGCTCTTTAGCTTCTTCCTTGTCCAAGATTTGGGCTTTTAAAGAAATTGGATTTCAGTCAAAATTGTCAAAATGACTCCAAACTTGCACCAAAGAATCCTGGTGCCATGGGGATGTTGTGTGTGAATTTGGGGCTTTTTGTGTGTTCCCTAGGCAAAGATATGGCCCATCCAAAAAAAAGTCAAAGTGGATAAGGGTCCCCCCTTACCTCATCTGAAAAAAAAGACCAAAATTTTAATTTTCTTTAAACTCATACCAATGAATCATCATGCCCCCCAGAGTGTGTGTGTGGATTTTTTGAGCTCTTTAGCTTCTTCCTTGTCCAAGATATGGACTTTTAAAGGAATTGAAATTTGGACCAAAATTGTCAAAATGTCTCCAAACTTGCACCAAAGAATCCTGGTGCCATGGGGATATTGTGTGTGAATTTGGGGCTTTTTGTGTGTTCCCTAGGCAAAGATATGGCCCATCCAAAAAAAAGTCAAAGTGGATAAGGATCCCCTCTTACCTCCTTTGAAAAAAATGACCAAAATTTAAATTTTCTTTAAACTCATACCAATGAATCATCGTGCCCCCCAGAGTGTGTGTGTGGATTTTTTGAGCTCTTTAGCTTCTTCCTTGTCCAAGATATGGGCTTTTAAAGGAATTGGAATTTGGACAAAATTGTCAAAATGACTCCAAACTTGCACCAAAGAATCCTGGTGCCATGGGGATATTGTGTGTGAATTTGGGGCTTTTTGTGTGTTCCCTAGGCAAAGATATGGCCCATCCAAAAAAAAGTCAAAGTGGATAAGGGTCCCCCCTTACCTCCTCTGAAAAAATGACCAAAATTTAAATTTTCTTTAAACTCATACCAATGAATAATCGTGCCCCCCAGAGTGTGTGTGTGGATTTTTTGAGCTCTTTAGCTTCTTCCTTGTCCAAGATATGGGCTTTTTAAGGAATTGGATTACGGTCAAAATTGTCCAAATGTCTCCAAACTTGCACCAAAGAATCCTGGTGCCATGGGGATGTTGTGTGTGAATTTGGGGCTTTTTGTGTGTTTCCTAGGCCAAGATATGGCCCATCCTAAAAAAGTCAAAGTGGATAAGGGTCCCCCCTTACCTCCTCTGAAAAAAATGACCAAAATTTAAATTTTCTTCAAACTCATACCAATGAATCATCATGCCCCCCAGAGTGTGTGTGTGGATTTTTTGAGCTCTTTAGCTTCTTCCTTGTCCAAGATATGGCCTTTTAAAGGAATTGAAATTTGGACCAAAATTGTCAAAATGTCTCCAAACTTGCACCAAAGAATCCTGGTGCCATGGGGATGTTGTGTGTGAATTTGGGGCTTTTTGTGTGTTCCCTAGGCAAAGATATGGCCCATCCAAAAAAAAGTCAAAGTGGATACCCCCTCTGAAAAAATGACCAAAATTTAAATTTTCTTTAAACTCATACCAATGAATAATCGTGCCCCCCAGAGTGTGTGTGTGGATTTTTTGAGCTCTTTAGCTTCTTCCTTGTCCAAGATATGGGCTTTTTAAGGAATTGGATTTCGGTCAAAATTGTCAAAATGTCTCCAAACTTGCACCAAAGAATCCTGGTGCCATGGGGATGTTGTGTGTGAATTTGGGGCTTTTTGTGTGTTCCCTAGGCCAAGATATGGCCCATCCAAAAAAAGTCAATGTGGATAAGGGTCCCCCCTTACCTCATCTGAAAAAAAAGACCAAAATTTTAATTTTCTTTAAACTCATACCAATGAATCATCATGCCCCCCAGAGTGTGTGTGTGGATTTTTTGAGCTCTTTAGCTTCTTCCTTGTCCAAGATATGAACTTTTAAAGGAATTGAAATTTGGACCAAAATTGTCAAAATGTCTCCAAACTTGCACCAAAGAATCCTGGTGCCATGGGGATATTGTGTGTGAATTTGGGGCTTTTTGTGTGTTCCCTAGGCAAAGATATGGCCCATCCAAAAAAAAGTCAAAGTGGATAAGGGTCCCCCCTTACCCCCTCTGAAAAAATGACCAAAATTTAAATTTTCTTTAAACTCATACCAATGAATAATCGTGCCCCCCAGAGTGTGTGTGTGGATTTTTTGAGCTCTAGATTCTTCCTTGTCCAAGATATGGGCTTTTAAAGGAATTGGATTTCGGTCAAAATTGTCAAAATGTCTCCAAACTTGCACCAAAGAATCCTGGTGCCATGGGGATGTTGTGTGTGAATTTGGGGCTTTTTGTGTGTTTCCTAGGCCAAGATATGGCCCATCCAAAAAAAGTCAATGTGGATAAGGGTCCCCCTTTACCTCCTCTGAAAAAAATGACCAAAATTTAAATTTTCTTTAAACTCATACCAATGAATCATCGTGCCCCCCAGAGTGTGTGTGTGGATTTTTTGAGCTCTTTAGCTTCTTCCTTGTCCAAGATATGGGCTTTTAAAGAAATTGGATTTCAGTCAAAATTGTCAAAATGACTCCAAACTTGCACCAAAGAATCCTGGTGCCATGGGGATGTTGTGTGTGAATTTGGGGCTTTTTGTGTGTTCCCTAGGCCAAGATATGGCCCATTCAAAAAAAAGTCAAAGTGGATAAGGGTCCCCCCTTACCTCCTCTGACAAAAATGACCAAAATTTAAATTTTCTTGAAACTCATACCAATGAATCACCGTGCCCCCCAGAGTGTGTGTGTGGATTTTTTGAGCTCTTTAGCTTCTTCCTTGTCCAAGATATGGGCTTTTAAAGGAATTGGATTTCGGTCAAAATTGTCAAAATGACTCCAAACTTGTACCAAAGAATCCTGGTGCCATGGGGATTTTGTGTGTGAATTTGGGGCTTGTTGTGTGTTCCCTAGGCCAAGATATGGCCCATTCAAAAAACAGTCAAAGTGGATAAGGGTCCCCCCTAACCTCCTCTGAAAAAAATGACCAAAATTTAAATTTTCTTGAAACTCATACCAATGAATCATTGTGCCCCCCAGAGTGTGTGTGGGGATTTTTTGAGCTCTTTAGCTTCTTCCTTGTCCAAGATTTGGGCTTTTAAAGGAATTGGAAGTTGGACAAAAATGTCAAAATGACTCCAAACTTGCACCAAAGAATCCTGGTGCCATGGGGATGTTGTGTGTGAATTTGGGGCTTTTTATGTGTTTCCTATGCCAAGATATGGCCCATCCAAAAAAAAGTCAAAGTGGATAAGGGTCCCCCCTTACCTCCTCTGACAAAAATGACCAAAATTTAAATTTTCTTGAAACTCATACCAATGAATCGTCGAGCCCCCCAGAGTGTGTGTGTGTGTATTTTTTGAGCTCTTTAGCTTCTTCCTTGTCAAACATATGGGCTTTTAAAGGTATTGGATTTCGGTCAAAATTGTCAAAATGACTCCAAACTTGCACCAAAGAATCCTGGTGCCATGGGGATGTTGTGTGTGAATTTGGGGCTTTTTCTCTGTTCCCTAGGCCAAGATATGGCCCATCCAAAAAAAAGTCAAAGTGGATAAGGGTCCCCCCTTACCTCCTCTGAAAAAAACTACAAAAAATTTAAATTTTCTTTAAACTCATACCAATAAATCATCGTGCCCCCCAGAGTGTGTGTGTGGATTTTTTGAGCTCTTTAGCTTCTTCCTTGTCCAAGATTTGGGCTTTTAAAGGAATTGGAATTTGGACAAAAATGTCAAAATGACTCCAAACTTGCACCAAAGAATCCTGGTGCCATGGGGATGTTGTGTGTGAATTTGGGGCTTTGTATGTGTTTCCTATGCCAAGATATGGCCCATCCAAAAAAAAGTCAAAGTGGATAAGGGTCCCCCCTTACCTCCTCTGACAAAAATGACCAACATTTAAATTTTCTTGAAACTCATACCAATGAATCATCGTGCCCCCCAGAGTGTGTGTATGTATTTTTTGAGCTCTTTAGCTTCTTCCTTGTCAAACATATGGGCTTTTAAAGGTATTGGATTTCGGTCAAAATTGTCAAAATGTCTCCAAACTTGCACCAAAGAATCCTGGTGCCATGGGGATATTGTGTGTGAATTTGGGGCTTTTTGTGTGTTCCCTAGGCAAAGATATGGCCCATCCAAAAAAAAGTCAAAGTGGATAAGGGTCCCCCCTTACCCCCTCTGAAAAAATGACCAAAATTTAAATTTTCTTTAAACTCATACCAATGAATAATCGTGCCCCCCAGAGTGTGTGTGTGGATTTTTTGAGCTCTAGATTCTTCCTTGTCCAAGATATGGGCTTTTAAAGGAATTGGATTTCGGTCAAAATTGTCAAAATGTCTCCAAACTTGCACCAAAGAATCCTGGTGCCATGGGGATGTTGTTTGTGAATTTGGGGCTTTTTGTGTGTTTCCTAGGCCAAGATATGGCCCATCCAAAAAAAGTCAATGTGGATAAGGGTCCCCCCTTACCTCCTCTGAAAAAAATGACCAAAATTTAAATTTTCTTTAAACTCATACCAATGAATCATCGTGCCCCCCAGAGTGTGTGTGTGGATTTTTTGAGCTCTTTAGCTTCTTCCTTGTCCAAGATATGGGCTTTAAAAGAAATTGGATTTCAGTCAAAATTGTCAAAATGACTCCAAACTTGCACCAAAGAATCCTGGTGCCATGGGGATGTTGTGTGTGAATTTGGGGCTTTTTGTGTGTTCCCTAGGCCAAGATATGGCCCATTCAAAAAAAAGTCAAAGTGGATAAGGGTCCCCCCTTACCTCCTCTGACAAAAATGACCAAAATTTAAATTTTCTTGAAACTCATACCAATGAATCACCGTGCCCCCCAGAGTGTGTGTGTGGATTTTTTGAGCTCTTTAGCTTCTTCCTTGTCCAAGATATGGGCTTTTAAAGGAATTGGATTTCGGTCAAAATTGTCAAAATGACTCCAAACTTGTACCAAAGAATCCTGGTGCCATGGGGATTTTGTGTGTGAATTTGGGGCTTTTTGTGTGTTCCCTAGGCCAAGATATGGCCCATTCAAAAAACAGTCAAAGTGGATAAGGGTCCCCCCTAACCTCCTCTGAAAAAAATGACCAAAATTTAAATTTTCTTGAAACTCATACCAATGAATCATTGTGCCCCCCAGAGTGTGTGTGGGGATTTTTTGAGCTCTTTAGCTTCTTCCTTGTCCAAGATTTGGGCTTTTAAAGGAATTGGAAGTTGGACAAAAATGTCAAAATGACTCCAAACTTGCACCAAAGAATCCTGGTGCCATGGGGATGTTGTGTGTGAATTTGGGGCTTTTTATGTGTTTCCTATGCCAAGATATGGCCCATCCAAAAAAAAGTCAAAGTGGATAAGGGTCCCCCCTTACCTCCTCTGAAAAAAACTACAAAAAATTTAAATTTTCTTTAAACTCATACCAATAAATCATCGTGCCCCCCAGAGTGTGTGTGTGGATTTTTTGAGCTCTTTAGCTTCTTCCTTGTCCAAGATTTGGGCTTTTAAAGGAATTGGAATTTGGACAAAAATGTCAAAATGACTCCAAACTTGCACCAAAGAATCCTGGTGCCATGGGGATTTTGTGTGTGAGTTGGGGCTTTTTGTGTGTTCCCTAGGCCAAGATATGGCCCATTCAAAAAAAAGTCAAAGTGGATAAGGGTCCCCCCTAACCTCCTCTGAAAAAAATGACCAAAATTTAAATTTTCTTGAAACTCATACCAATGAATCATCGTGCCCCCCAGAGTGTGTGTGGGGATTTTTTGAGCTCTTTAGCTTCTTCCTTGTCCAAGATTTGGGCTTTTAAAGGAATTGGAAGTTGGACAAAAATGTCAAAATGACTCCAAACTTGCACCAAAGAATCCTGGTGCCATGGGGATGTTGTGTGTGAATTTGGGGCTTTTTGTGTGTTCCCTAGGCCAAGATATGGCCCATCCAAAAAAAAGTCAAAGTGGATAAGGGTCCCCCCTTACCTCCTCTGACAAAAATGACCAAAATTTTAATTTTCTTGAAACTCATACCAATGAATCATCGTGCCCCCCAGAGTGTGTGTATGTATTTTTTGAGCTCTTTAGCTTCTTCCTTGTCAAACATATGGGCTTTTAAAGGTATTGGATTTCGGTCAAAATTGTCAAAATGACTCCAAACTTGCACCAAAGAATCCTGGTGCCATGGGGATGTTGTGTGTGAATTTGGGGCTTTTTGTGTGTTCCCTAGGCCAAGATATGGCCCATCCAAAAAAAAGTCAAAGTGGATAAGGGTCCCCCCTTACCTCCTCTGAAAAAAATGACCAAAATTTTAAATTTCTTTAAACTCATACCAATGAATCATCGTGCCCCCCAGAGTGTGTGTGGGGATTTTTTGAGCTCTTTAGCTTCTTCCTTGTCCAAGATATGGGCTTTTAAAGAAATTGGATTCCAGTCAAAATTGCCAAAATGACTCCAAATGTGCACCAAAGAATCCTGGTGCCATGGGGATGTTGTGTGTGAATTTGGGGCTTTTTGTGTGTTCCCTAGGCCAAGATATGGCCCATCCAAAAAAAAGTCAAAGTGGATAAGGGTCCCCCCTTACCTCCTCTGAAAAAATGACCGAAATTTAAATTTTCTTTAAACTCATACCAATGAATCATCGTGCCCCCCAGAGTGTGTGTGGGGATTTTTTGAGCTCTTTAGCTTCTTCCTTGTCCAAGATTTGGGCTTTTAAAGGAATTGGATTTCAGTCAAAATTGTCAAAACGACTCCAAACTTGCACCAAAGAATCCTGGTGCAATGGGGATGTTGTGTGTGAATTTGGGGCTTTTTGTGTGTTCCCTAGGCCAAGATATGGCCCATTCAAAAAAAAGTCAAAGTGGATAAGGGTCCCCCCTAACCTCCTCTGAAAAAAATGACCAAGATTTAAATTTTCTTGAAACTCATACCAATGAATCATCGTGCCCCCCAGAGTGTGTGTGGGGATTTTTTGAGCTCTTTAGCTTCTTCCTTGTCCAAGATTTGGGCTTTTAAAGGAATTGGAAGTTGGACAAAAATGTCAAAATGACTCCAAACTTGCACCAAAGAATCCTGGTGCCATGGGGATGTTGTGTGTGAATTTGGGGCATTTTATGTGTTTCCTATGCCAAGATATGGCCCATCCAAAAAAAAGTCAAAGTGGATAAGGGTCCCCCCTTACCTCCTCTGAAAAAATGACCAAAATTTTAATTTTCTTGAAACTCATACCAATGAATCATCGTGCCCCCCAGAGTGTGTGTGTGTGTATTTTTTGAGCTCTTTAGCTTCTTCCTTGTCAAACATATGGGCTTTTAAAGGTATTGGATTTCGGTCAAAATTGTCAAAATGACTCCAAACTTGCACCAAAGAATCCTGGTGCCATGGGGATGTTGTGTGTGAATTTGGGGCTTGTTGTGTGTTTCCTAGGCCAAGATATGGCCCATCCAAAAAAAAGTCAAAGTGGATAAGGGTCCCCCCTTACCTCCTCTAAAAAAAATGACAAAAAATTTAAATTTTCTTTAAACTCATACCAATGAATCATCGTGCCCCCCAGCGTGCGTGTGTGGATTTTTTGAGCTCTTTAGCTTCTTCCTTGTCCAAGATTTGGGCTTTTAAAGGAATTGGAATTTGGACAAAAATGTCAAAATGACTCCAAACTTGTACCAAAGAATCCTGGTGCCATGGGGATTTTGTGTGTGAATTTGGGGCTTTTTGTGTGTTCCCTAGGCCAAGATATGGCCCATTCAAAAAAAAGTCAACGTGGATAAGGGTCCCCCCTAACCTCCTCTGATAAAAATTACCAAAATTTAAATTTTCTTGAAACTCATACCAATGAATCATCGTGCCCCCCAGAGTGTGTGTGGGGATTTTTTGAGCTCTTTAGCTTCTTCCTTGTCCAAGATTTGGTTTTTCAAAGGAATTGGATTTCAGTCAAAATTGTCAAAATGACTCCAAACTTGCACTAAAGAATCCTGGTGCCATGGGGATGTTGTGTGTGAATTTGGGGCTTTTTGTGTGTTCCCTAGGCCAAGATATGGCCCATCCAAAAAAAAGTCAAAGTGGATAACCCTTACCTCCTCTGAAAAAATGACCAAATTTTTAAATTTTCTTGAAACTCATACCAATGAATCATCGTGCCCCCCAGAGTGTGTGTGTGTATTTTTTGAGCTCTTTAGCTTCTTCCTTGTCAAACATATGGGCTTTTAAAGGTATTGGATTTCGGTCAAAATTGTCAAAATGACTCCAAACTTGCATCAAAGAATCCTGGTGCCATGGGGATGTTGTGTGTGAATTTGGGGCTTTTTGTGTGTTCCCTAGGCCAAGATATGGCCCATCCAAATAAAAGTCAAAGTGGATAAGGGTCCCCCCTTACCTCCTCTGAAAAAAATTACAAAAAATTTAATTTTCTTTAAACTCATACCAATGAATCATCGTGCCCCCCAGAGTGTGTGTGTGGATTTTTTGAGCTCTTTAGCTTCTTCCTTGTCCAAGATTTGGGCTTTTAAAGGAATTGGAATTTGGACAAAAATGTCAAAATGACTCCAAACTTGCACCAAAGAATCCTGGTGCCATGGGGATGTTGTGTGTGAATTTGGGGCTTTGTATGTGTTTCCTATGCCAAGATATGGCCCATCCAAAAAAAAGTCAAAGTGGATAAGGGTCCCCCCTTACCTCCTCTGACAAAAATGACCTAATTTAAAATTTTCTTGAAACTCATACCAATGAATCATCGTGCCCCCCAGAGTGTGTGTGGGGATTTTTTGAGCTCTTTAGCTTCTTCCTTGTACAAGATATGGGCTTTTAAAGAAATTGGATTTCAGTCAAAATTGTCAAAATGACTCCAAACTTGCACCAAAGAATCCTGGTGCCATGGGGATGTTGTATGTGAATTTGGGGCTTTTTGTGTGTTCACTAGGCCAAGATATGGCCCATCCAAAAAAAAGTCAAAGTGGATAAGGGTCCCCCCTTACCTCCTCTGAAACAAATGACCAAAATTTAAATTTTCTTTAAACTCATACCAATGAATCGTCGTGCCCCCCAGAGTGTCTGTGTGGATTTTTTGAGCTCTTTAGCTTCTTCCTTGTCCAAGATATAGGCTTTTTAAGGAATTGGATTTCGGTCAAAATTGTCAAAATGACTCCAAACTTGCACCAAAGAATCCTGGTGCCATGGGGATGTTGTGTGTGAATTTGGGGCTTGTTGTGTGTGTCCCAGGCCAAGATATGGCCCATCCACAAAAAGTCAAAGTGGATAAGGGTCCCCCCTTACCTCCTCTGAAAAAAATGACCAAAATTTAAATTTTCTTTAAACTCATACCAATGAATCATCGTGCCCCCCAGAGTGTGAGTGTGGATTTTTTGAGCTCTTTAGCTTCTTCCTTGTTCAAGATATGGGCTTTTTAAGGAATTGGATTTCAGTCAAAATTGTCAAAATGACTCAAACGTGCACCAAAGAATCCTGGTGCCATGGGGATGTTGTGTGTGAATTTGGGGCTTTTTGTGTGTTCCCTAGGCCAAGATATGGCCCATCCAAAAAAAAGTCAAAGTGGATAAGGGTCCCCCCTTAAGTCCTCTTAAAAAAATGACCAAAATTTAAAATTTCTTTAAACTCATACCAATGAATCATCGTGCCCCCCCAGAGTGTGTGTGTGTGAATTTTTTGAGCTCTTTAGCTTCTTCCTTGTGCAAGATATGGGCTTTGTAAGGACTTGGAATTTGGACAAAATTGTCAAAATGACTCCAAACTTGCACCAAAGAATCCTGGTGCCATGGGGATGTTGTGTGTGAATTTGGGGCTTTTTGTGTGTTCCCTAGGCCAAGATATGGCCCATCCAAAAAAAAGTCAAAGTGGATAAGGGTCCCCCCTTACCTCCTCTGAAAAAAATGACCAAAATTTAAATTTTCTTTAAACTCATACCAATGAATCATCGTGCCCCCAAGAGTGTGTGTGTGGATTTTTTGAGCTCTTTAGCTTCTTCCTTGTCCAAGATATGGGCTTTTAAAGGAATTGGATTTCAGTCAAAATTGTCAAAATGACTCCAAACTTGTACCAAAGAATCCTGGTGCCATGGGGATGTTGTGTGTGAATTTGGGGCTTTTTGTGTGTTCCCTAGGCCAAGATATGGCCCATCCAAATAAAAGTCAAAGTGGATAAGGGTCCCCCCTTACCTCCTCTGAAAAAAATGACCAAAAAATTTAATTTTCTTTAAACTCATACCAATGAATCATCGTGCCCCCCAGAGTGTGTGTGTGGATTTTTTGAGCTCTTTAGCTTCTTCCTTGTCCAAGATTTGGGCTTTTAAAGGAATTGGAATTTGGACAAAACTGTCAAAATGACTCCAAACTTGCACCAAAGAATCCTGGTGCCATGGGGATGTTGTGTGTGAATTTGGGGCTTTTTGTGTGTTCCCTAGGCCAAGATATGGCCCATCCAAAAAAAAGTCAAAGTGGATAAGGGTCCCCCCTTACCTCCTCTGAAAAAAATTACAAAAAATTGAAATTTTCTTTAAACTCATACCAATGAATCATCGTGCCCCCCAGAGTGTGTGTGTGGATTTTTTGAGCTCTTTAGCTTCTTCCTTGTCCAAGATTTGGGCTTTTAAAGGAATTGGAATTTGGACAAAAATGTCAAAATGACTCCAAACTTGCACCAAAGAATCCTGGTGCCATGGGGATGTTGTGTGTGAATTTGGGGCTTTGTATGTGTTTCCTATGCCAAGATATGGCCCATCCAAAAAAAAGTCAAAGTGGATAAGGGTCCCCCCTTACCTCCTCTGACAAAAATGACCAAATTTAAAATTTTCTTGAAACTCATACCAATGAATCATCGTGCCCCCCAGAGTGTGTGTGGGGATTTTTTGAGCTCTTTAGCTTCTTCCTTGTACAAGATATGGGCTTTTAAAGAAATTGGATTTCAGTCAAAATTGTCAAAATGACTCCAAACGTGCACCAAAGAATCCTGGTGCCATGGGGATGTTGTGTGTGAATTTGGGGCTTTTTGTGTGTTCCCTAGGCCAAGATATGGCCCATCCAAAAAAAAGTCAAAGTGGATAAGGGTCCCCCCTTACCTCCTCTGAAAAAAATGACCAAAATTTAAATTTTCTTTAAACACATACCAATGAATCATCGTGCCCCCCAAAAGTGTGTGCAGGGATTTTTTGAGGTCTTTAGCTTCTTCCTTGTCCAAGATATGGGCTTTTAAAGAAATTGGATTTCAGTCAAAATTGTCAAAATGACTCCAAACTTGCACCAAACAATCCTGGTGCCATGGGGATGTTGTGTGTGAAATTGGGGCTTTTTGTGTGTTCCCTAGGCCAAGATATGGCCCATCCAAAAAAAAGTCAAAGTGGATAAAAAAAAGACCAAAATTGAAATTTTCTTGAAAGTCATGCCAATGAATCATCGTGCCCCCCAGAGTGTGTGTGTGGATTTTTTGAGCTCTTTAGCTTCTTCCTTGTCCAAGATATGGGCATTTAAAGGAATTGGATATTGGTCAAAATTGTCAAAATGACTCCAAACTTGCACCAAAGAATCCTGGTGCCATGGGGATGTTGTGTGTGAATTTGGGGCTTTTTATGTGTTTCCTATGCCAAGATATGGCCCATCCAAAAAAAAGTCAAAGTGGATAAGGGTCCCCCTTACCTCCTCTGAAAAAATGACCAAAATTTAAATTTTCTTTAAACTCAGACCAATGAATCATCGTGCCCCCCAGAGTGTGTGTAGGTATTTTTTGAGCTCTTTAGCTTCTTCCTTGTCCAAGATATGGGCTTTTAAAGAAATTGGATTCCAGTCAAAATTGCCAAAATGACTCCAAATGTGCACCAAAGAATCCTGGTGTTATGGGGATGTTGTGTGTGAATTTGGGGCTTTTTGTGTGTTTCCTAGGCCAAGATATGGCCCATCCAAAAAAAAGTCAAAGTGGATAAGACCAAAATTTAAATTTTCTTTAAACTCAAACCAATGAATCATCGTGCCCCCCAGAGTGTGTGTGTGGATTTTTTGAGCTCTTTAGCTTCTTCCTTGTCCAAGATATGGATTTTTAAAGGAATTGGAATTTGGACAAAATTGTCAAAATGACTCCAAACTTGCACCAAAGAATCCTGGTGCCATGGGGATGTTGTGTGTGAATTTGGGGCTTTTTGTGTGTTTCCTAGGCCAAGATATGGCCCATCCAAAAAAAAGTCAAGGTGGATAAGGGTCCCCCTTACCTCCTCTGAAAAAAATGACCAAAATTTAAATTTTCTTGAAACTCATACCAATGAATCATCGTGCCCCCCATAGTGCGTTTGTGGATTTTTTGAGCTCTTTAGCTTCTTCCTTGTCCAAGATATGGGCTTTTAAAGGAATTGGATTTCGGTCAGAATTGTCAAAATGACTCCAAACTTGCACCAAAGAATCCTGGTGCCATGGGGATGTTGTGTATGAATTTGGGGCTTGTTGTGTGTGTCCTAGGCCAAGATAAGGCCCATCCAAAAAAAAGTCAAAGTGGATAAGGGTCCCCCCTTACCTCCTCTGAAAAAAATGACCAAAATTTAAATTTTCTTTAAACTCAAACCAATGAATCATCGTGCCCCCCAGAGTGTGTGTGTGGATTTTTTGAGCTTCTTCCTTGTACAAGATATGGGCTTTTAAAGGAATTGGAATTTTGACAAAATTGTCAAAATGACTCCAAACTTGCCCAAAAAGAATCCTGGTGCCATGGGGATATTGTTTGTGAATTTTGGGCTTTTTGTGTGTTTCCTAGGCCAAGATATGGCCCATCCAAAAAAAAGTCAAAGTGGATAAGGGTCCCCCCTTACCTCCTCTGAAAAAAAAGACCAAAATTGAAATTTTCTTTAAACTCATGCCAATGAATCATCGTGCCCCCCAGAGTGTGTGTGTGGATTTTTTGAGCTCTTTAGCTTCTTCCTTGTCCAAGATATGGGCTTTTAAAGGAATTGGATTTCGCTCAAAATTGTCAAAATGACTCCAAACTTGCACCAAAGAATCCTGGTGCCATGGGGATGTTGTGTGTGAATTTGGGGCTTTTTATGTGTTTCCTATGCCAAGATATGGCCCATCCAAAAAAAGGTCAAAGTGGATAAGGGTCCCCCTTACCTCCTCTGAAAAAAATGACCAAAATTTAAATTTTCTTTAAACTCATACCAATGAATCATCGTGCCCCCCAGAGTGTGTGTGGGGATTTTTTGAGCTCTTTAGCTTCTTCCTTGTCCAAGATATGGGCTTTTAAAGAAATTGGATCTCAGTCTAAATTGTCAAAATGACTCCAAACTTGTACCAATGAATCCTGGTGCCATGGGGATGTTGTGTGTGAATTTGGGGCTTTTGTGTGTTTCCGAGGCCAAGATATGGCCCATCCAAAAAAAAGTCAAAGTGGATAAGGGTCCCCCCTTACCTCCTCTGAAAAAAATGACCAAAATTTAAATTTTCTTTAAACTCAAACCAATGAATCATCGTGCCCCCCAGAGTGTGTGTGTGGATTTTTTGAGCTCTTTAGCTTCTTCCTTGTCCAAGATATGGATTTTTAAAGGAATTGGAATTCAGTCAAAATTGTCAAAATGACTCCAAACTTGTACCAAATAATCCTGGTGCCATGGGGATGTTGTGTGTGAAATTGGGGCTTTTTGTGTGTTCCCTAGGCCAAGATATGGCCCATCCAAAAAAAAGTCAAAGTGGATAAGGGTCCCCCCTTACCTCCTCTGAAAAAAATGACCAAAATTTAAATTTTCTTTAAACTCATACCAATGAATCATCGTGCACCCCAGAGTGTGTTTGTGTATTTTTTGAGCTCTTAAGCTTCCTCCTTGTCCAAGATATGGGCTTTTAAAGGAATTGGATTTCAGTCAAAATTGCCAAAATGACTCCAAACGTGCACCAAAGAATCCTGGTGCCATGGGGATGTTGTGTGTGAATTTGAGGCTTTTTGTGTGTTCCCTAGGCCAAGAAATGGCCCATCCAAAAAAAAGTCAAAGTGGATAAGGGTCCCCCCTTACCTCCCCTGAAAAAAATGACCAAAATTTAAATTTTTTTTAAACTCATACCAATGAATCATCGTGCCCCCCAGAGTGTGTTTGTGGATTTTTTGAGCTCTTAAGCTTCCTCCTTGTCCAAGATATGGGCCTTCAAAGGAATTGGATTTCAGTCAAAATTGTCAAAATGACTCCAAACTTGCACGAAAGAATCCTGGTGCCATGGGGATGTTGGGTGTGAATTTGGGGCTTTTTATGTGTTTCCTATGCCAAGATATGGCCCATCCAAAAAAAAGTCAAAGTGGATAAGGGTCCCCCCTTACGTTCTCTGAAAAAAATGACCAAAATTTATATTTCTTTAAACGCATATCAATGAATCATCGTGCCCCTCAGAGTGTGTTTGTGTATTTTTTGAGCTCTTAAGCTTCCTCCTTGTCCAAGATATGGGCTTTTAAAGGAATTGGATTTCAGTCAAAATTGTCAAAATGACTCCAAACTTGCACCAAAGAATCCTGGTGCCATGGGGATGTTGGGAGTGAATTTGGGGCTTTTTATGTGTTTACTATGCCAAGATATGGCCCATCCAAAAAAAAGTCAAAGTGGATAAGGGTCCCCCCTTACGTCCTCTGAAAAAAATGACCAAAATTTATATTTCTTTAAACTCATACCAATGAATCATCGTGCCCCCCAGAGTGTTTGTGGATTTCTTGAGCTCTTTAGCATCCTCCTTGTCCAAGATATGGGCTTTTAAAGGAATTGGATTTCGGTCAAAATTGTCAAAATGCCTCCAAATTTGCACCAAAGAATCCTGGTGCCATGGGGATGTTGTGTATGAATTTGGGGCTTGTTGTGTGTTTCCTAGGCCAAGATATGGCCCATCCAAAAAAAAGTCAAAGTGGATAAGGGTCCCCCCTGACCTCCTCTGAAAAAAATGACAAAAATTTAAATTTTCTTTAAACTCATACCAATGAATCATCGTGCCCCCCAGAGTGTGTGTGTGGATTTTTTGAGCTCTTTAGCTTCTTCCTTGTCCAAGATATGGGCTTTTAAAGGAATTGGATTTCAGTCAAAATTGTCAAAATGACACCAAACTTGCACCGAAGAATCCCGGTGCCATGGGAATGTTGTGTGTGAATTTGGGGCTTTTTGTGTGTTGCCTAGGCCAAGATATGGCCCATCCAAAAAAAAGTCAAAGTGGATAAGGGTCCCCCCTGACCTCCTCTGAAAAAAATGACAAAAATTTAAATTTTCTTTAAACTCATACCAATGAATCATCGTGCCCCCCAGAGTGTGTGTGTGGATTTTTTGAGCTCTTTAGCTTCGTCCTTGTCCAAGATATGGGCTTTTTAAGGAATTGGAATTTGGACAAAATTGTCAAAATGACTCCAAACTTGCACCAAAGAATCCTGGCGCCATGGGGATGTTGTGTGTGAATTTGGGGCTTTTCATGTGTTTCCTATGCCAAGATATGGCCCATCCAAAAAAAAGTCAAAGTGGATAAGGGTCCCCCCTTACCTCCTCTGAAAAAAGTGACCAACATTTTATTTTTCTTTAAACTCATACCAATGAATCATCGTGCCCCCAAGAGTGTGTGTTGGTATTTTTTGAGCTCTTTAGTTTCTTCCTTGTCCAAGATTTGGGCTTTTAAAGGAATTGGATTTCAGTCAAAATTGCCAAAATGACTCCAAACGTGCACCAAGGAATCCTGGTGCCATGGGGATGTTGTGTGTGAATTTGGGGCTTTGTATGTGTTTCCTAGGACAAGATATGGCCCATCCAAAAAAAAGTCAAAGTGGATAAGGGTCCCCCCTTACCTCCTCTGAAAAAAATGACCAAAATTTAAATTTTCTTTAAACGCAAACCAATAAATCATCATGCACCCCAGAATGTGTGTGTGGATTTTTTGAGCTCTTAAGCTTCCTCCTTGTCCAAGATATGGGCTTTTAAAGGAATTGGATTTCAGTCAAAATTGTCAAAATGACTCCAAACTTGCAAGAAAGAATCCTGGTGCCATGGGGATGTTGTGTGTGAATTTGGGGCTTTTTATGTGTTTCCTATGCCAAGATATGGCCCATCCAAAAAAAAGTCAAAGTGGATAAGGGTCCCCCCTTACCTCCTCCGAAAAAAATGACCAAAATTTAAATTTTCTTTAAACGCATACCAATGAATCATCGTGCACCCCAGAGTGTGTGTGTGGATTTTTTGAGCTCTTTAGTTTCCTCCTTGTCCAAGATATGGGCTGTAAAAGGAATTGGATTTCAGTCAAAATTGTCAAAATGACTCCAAACTTGCACCAAAGAATCCTGGTGCCATGGGGATGTTGTGTGTGAATTTGGGGCTTTTTGTGTGTTCCCTAGGCCAAGATATGGCCCATCAAAAAAAAAGTCAAAGTGGATAAGGGTCCCCCCTTACCTCCTCTGAAAAAAATGACCAAAATTTATATTTCATTAAACGCATATCAATGAATCATCGTGCCCCCCAGAGTGTGTTTGTGTATTTTTTGAGCTCTTTAGCTTCTTCCTTGTCCAAGATATGGGTTTTTAAGGAATTGGATTTCGGTCAAAATTGTCAAAATGACTCCAAACTTGCACCAAAGAATCCTGGTGCCATGGGGATGTTGTGTGTGAATTTGGGGCTTTTATGTGTGTTCGCTAGGCCAAGATATGGCCCATCCAAAAAAAAGGCCAAAGTGGATAAGGGTCCCCCCTTACCTCCTCTGAAAAAAATGACCAAAATATTGATTTTCTTTAAACTCATACCAATGAATCATCGTGCACCCCAGAGTGTGTTTGTGTATTTTTTGAGCTCTTAAGCTTCCTCCTTGTCCAAGATATGGGCTTTTAAAGGAATTGGATTTCAGTCAAAATTGCCAAAATGACTCCAAACGTGCACCAAAGAATCCTGGTGCCATGGGGATGTTGTGTGTGAATTTGGGGCTTTTTGTGTGTTCCCTAGGCCAAGAAATGGCCCATCCAAAAAAAAGTCAAAGTGGATAAGGGTCCCCCCTTACCTCCTCCGAAAAAAATGACCAAAATTTAAATTTTCTTTAAACGCATACCAATGAATCATCGTGCACCCCAGAGTGTGTGTGTGGATTTTTTGAGCTCTTTAGTTTCCTCCTTGTCCAAGATATGGGCCTTCAAAGGAATTGGATTTCAGTCAAAATTGTCAAAATGACTCCAAACTTGCACCAAAGAATCCTGGTGCCATGGGGATGTTGGGTGTGAATTTGGGGCTTTTATGTGTTTCCTATGCCAAGATATGGCCCATCCAAAAAAAAGTCAAAGTGGATAAGGGTCCCCCCTTACGTCCTCTGAAAAAAATGACCAAAATTTATATTTCTTTAAACGCATATCAATGAATCATCGTGCCCCTCAGAGTGTGTTTGTGTATTTTTTGAGCTCTTAAGCTTCCTCCTTGTCCAAGATATGGGCTTTTAAAGGAATTGGATTTCAGTCAAAATTGTCAAAATGACTCCAAACTTGCACCAAAGAATCCTGGTGCCATGGGGATGTTGGGTGTGAATTTGGGGCTTTTTATGTGTTTCCTATGCCAAGATATGGCCCATCCAAAAAAAAGTCAAAGTGGATAAGGGTCCCCCCTTACGTCCTCTGAAAAAAATGACCAAAATTTATATTTCTTTAAACGCATATCAATGAATCATCGTGCCCCTCAGAGTGTGTGTGTATTTTTTGAGCTCTTAAGCTTCTTCCTTGTCCAAGATATGGGCTTTTAAAGGAATTGGATTTCGGTCAAAATTGTCAAAATGCCTCCAAACTTGCACCAAAGAATCCTGGTGCCATGGGGATGTTGTGTATGAATTTGGGGCTTGTTGTGTGTTTCCTAGGCCAAGATATGGCCCATCCAAAATAAAGTCAAAGTGGATAAGGGTCCCCCCTTACCTCCTCTGAGAAAAATGACCAAAATTTAAATTTTCTTTAAACTCATACCAATGGATCATCGTGCCCCCCAGAGTGTGTGTGTGGATTTTTTGAGCTCTTTAGCTTCCTTCTTGTCCAAGATATGGGCTTTTAAAGGAATTGGATTTCAGTCAAAATTGTCAAAATGACTCCAAACTTACACCAAAGAATCCTGGTGCCATGGGGATGTTGTGTGTGACTTTGGGGCTTTTTGTGTGTTCCCTAGGCCAAGATATGGCCCATCCAAAAAAAAGTCAAAGTGGCTAAGGGTCCCCACTTACCTCCTCTGAAAAAAAGGACCAAAATTTTAATTTTCTTTAAACTCATACCAATGAATCATCGTGCCCCCCAGAGTATGTTTGTGGATTTTTTGAGCTCTTTAGTTTCCTCCTTGTCCAAGATATGGGCTTTTAAAGGAATTGGATTTCGGTCAAAATTGTCAAAATGACTCCAAACTTGCACCAAAGAATCCTGGTGCCATGGGGATGTTGTGTGTGAATTTGGGGCTTTTTGTGTGTTTCCTATGCCAAGATATGGCCCATCCAAAATAAAGTCAAAGTGGATAAGGGTCCCCCCTTACCTCCTCTGAAAAAAATGACCAAAATTTAAATTTTCTTTAAACTCATACCAATGAATCATCGTGCCCCCCAGAGTGTGAGTGTGGATTTTTTGAGCTCTTTAGCTTCTTCCTTGTCCAAGATATGTGCTTTTAAAGGAATTGGATTTCGGTTAAAATTGTCAAAATGACTCCAAACTTGCACCGAAGAATCCTGGTGCCATGGGGATGTTGTGTGTGAATTTGGGGCTTTTTATGTGTTTCCTATGCCAAGATATGGCCCATCCAAAATAAAGTCAAAGTGGATAAGGGTCCCCCCTTACCTCCTCTGAAAAAATGACCAAAATTAAAATTTTCTTTTAACTCATACCAATGAATCATGGTGCTCCCCAGAGTGTGTGTGTGGATTGTTTTAGCTCTTTAGCTTCCTCCTTGTCCAAGATATGGGCTTTTAAAGGAATTGGATTGCAGTCAAAATTGTCAAAATGACTCTAAACTTACACCAAAGAATCCTGGTGCCATGGGGATGTTGTGTGTGTATTTGGGGCTTTTTGTGTGTTCGCTAGGCCAAGATATGGCCCATCCAAAAAAAAGTCAAAGTGGATAAGGGTCCCCCCTTACCTCCTCTGAAAAAAATGACCAAAATTTAAATTTTCTTTAAACTCATACCAATGAATCATCGTGCCCCCCAGAGTGTGTTTGTGGATTTTTTGAGCTCTTGAGGGTCCTCCTTGTCCAAGATATGGGCTTTTAAAGGAATTGGATTTCGGTCAAAATTGTCAAAATGCCTCCAAACTTGCACCAAAGAATCCTGGTGCCATGGGGATGTTGTGTATGAATTTGGGGCTTGTTGTGTGTTTCCTAGGCCAAGATATGGCCCATCCAAAATAAAGTCAAAGTGGATAAGGGTCCCCCCTTACCTCCTCTGAAAAAAATGACCAAAATTTAAATTTTCTTTAAACTCATACCAATGAATCATCGTGCCCCCCAGAGTGTGTTTGTGGATTTTTTGAGCTCTTGAGGGTCCTCCTTGTCCAAGATATGGGCTTTTAAAGGAATTGGATTTCGGTCAAAATTGTCGAAATGACTCCAAACTTGCACCAAAGAATCCTGGTCTCATGGGGATGTTGTGTATGAATTTGGGGCTTGTTGTGTGTTTCCTAGGCCAAGATATGGCCCATCCAAAATAAAGTCAAAGTGGATAAGGGTCCCCCCTTACCTCCTCTGAAAAAATGACCAAAATTAAAATTTTCTTTAAACTCATACCAATGAATCATCGTGCCCCCCAGAGCGTGTGTGTGTATTTTTTGAGCTCTTTAGCTTCTTCCTTGTCCAAGATATGGGCTTTTTATGGAATTGGATTTCGGTCAAAATTGTCGAAATGACTCCAAACTTGCACCAAAGAATCCTGGTGCCATGGGGATGTTGTGTATGAATTTGGGGCTTGTTGTGTGTTTCCTAGGCCAAGATATGGCCCATCCGAAATAAAGTCAAAGTGGATAAGGGTCCCCCCTTACCTCCTCTGAAAAAATGACCAAAATTAAAATTTTCTTTTAACTCATACCAATGAATCATCGTGCCCCCCAGAGCGTGTGTGTGTATTTTTTGAGCTCTTTAGCTTCTTCCTTGTCCAAGATATGGGCTTTTAAAGGAATTGGATTACAGTCAAAATTGCCAAAATGACTCCAAACTTGCACCAAAGAATCCTGGTGCCATGGGGATGTTGTGTGTGTATTTGGGGCTTTTTGTGTGTTCGCTAGGCCAAGATATGGCCCATCCAAAATAAAGTCAAAGTGGATAAGGGTCCCCCCTTACCTCCTCTGAAAAAAGTGACCAACATTTTATTTTTCTTTAAACTCATACCAATGAATCATCGTGCCCCCCAGAGTGTGTGTTGGTATTTTTTGAGCTCTTTAGTTTCTTCCTTGTCCAAGATTTGGGCTTTTAAAGGAATTGGATTTCAGTCAAAATTGCCAAAATGACTCCAAACGTGCACCAAGGAATCCTGGTGCCATGGGGATGTTGTGTGTGAATTTGGGGCTTTGTATGTGTTTCCTAGGACAAGATATGGCCCATCCAAAAAAAAGTCAAAGTGGATAAGGGTCCCCCCTTACCTCCTCTGAAAAAAATGACCAAAATTTAAATTTTCTTTAAACGCAAACCAATAAATCATCATGCACCCCAGAATGTGTGTGTGGATTTTTTGAGCTCTTAAGCTTCCTCCTTGTCCAAGATATGGGCTTTTAAAGGAATTGGATTTCAGTCAAAATTGTCAAAATGACTCCAAACTTGCAAGAAAGAATCCTGGTGCCATGGGGATGTTGTGTGTGAATTTGGGGCTTTTTATGTGTTTCCTATGCCAAGATATGGCCCATCCAAAAAAAAGTCAAAGTGGATAAGGGTCCCCCCTTACCTCCTCAGAAAAAAATGACCAAAATTTAAATTTTCTTTAAACGCATACCAATGAATCATCGTGCACCCCAGAGTGTGTGTGTGGATTTTTTGAGCTCTTTAGTTTCCTCCTTGTCCAAGATATGGGCTGTAAAAGGAATTGGATTTCAGTCAAAATTGTCAAAATGACTCCAAACTTGCACCAAAGAATCCTGGTGCCATGGGGATGTTGTGTGTGAATTTGGGGCTTTTTGTGTGTTCCCTAGGCCAAGATATGGCCCATCAAAAAAAAAGTCAAAGTGGATAAGGGTCCCCCCTTACCTCCTCTGAAAAAAATGACCAAAATTTATATTTCATTAAACGCATATCAATGAATCATCGTGCCCCCCAGAGTGTGTTTGTGTATTTTTTGAGCTCTTTAGCTTCTTCCTTGTCCAAGATATGGGTTTTTAAGGAATTGGATTTCGGTCAAAATTGTCAAAATGACTCCAAACTTGCACCAAAGAATCCCGGTGCCATGGGGATGTTGTGTGTGAATTTGGGGCTTTTATGTGTGTTCGCTAGGCCAAGATATGGCCCATCCAAAAAAAAGGCCAAAGTGGATAAGGGTCCCCCCTTACCTCCTCTGAAAAAAATGACCAAAATATTGATTTTCTTTAAACTCATACCAATGAATCATCGTGCACCCCAGAGTGTGTTTGTGTATTTTTTGAGCTCTTAAGCTTCCTCCTTGTCCAAGATATGGGCTTTTAAAGGAATTGGATTTCAGTCAAAATTGCCAAAATGACTCCAAACGTGCACCAAAGAATCCTGGTGCCATGGGGATGTTGTGTGTGAATTTGGGGCTTTTTGTGTGTTCCCTAGGCCAAGAAATGGCCCATCCAAAAAAAAGTCAAAGTGGATAAGGGTCCCCCCTTACCTCCCCTGAAAAAAATGACCAACATTTTATTTTTTTTAAACTCATACCAATGAATCATCGTGCCCCCCAGAGTGTGTTTGTGGATTTTTTGAGCTCTTAAGCTTCCTCCTTGTCCAAGATATGGGCCTTCAAAGGAATTGGATTTCAGTCAAAATTGTCAAAATGACTCCAAACTTGCACCAAAGAATCCTGGTGCCATGGGGATGTTGGGTGTGAATTTGGGGCTTTTTATGTGTTTCCTATGCCAAGATATGGCCCATCCAAAAAAAAGTCAAAGTGGATAAGGGTCCCCCCTTACGTCCTCTGAAAAAAATGACCAAAATTTATATTTCTTTAAACGCATATCAATGAATCATCGTGCCCCTCAGAGTGTGTTTGTGTATTTTTTGAGCTCTTAAGCTTCCTCCTTGTCCAAGATATGGGCTTTTAAAGGAATTGGATTTCAGTCAAAATTGTCAAAATGACTCCAAACTTGCACCAAAGAATCCTGGTGCCATGGGGATGTTGGGTGTGAATTTGGGGCTTTTTATGTGTTTCCTATGCCAAGATATGGCCCATCCAAAAAAAAGTCAAAGTGGATAAGGGTCCCCCCTTACGTCCTCTAAAAAAAATGACCAAAATTTATATTTCTTTAAACGCATATCAATGAATCATCGTGCCCCTCAGAGTGTGTGTGTATTTTTTGAGCTCTTAAGCTTCCTCCTTGTCCAAGATATGGGCTTTTAAAGGAATTGGATTTCAGTCAAAATTGTCAAAATGACTCCAAACTTGCACTAAAGAATCCTGGTGCCATGGGGATGTTGTGTGTGAATTTGGGGCTTTTTGTGTGTTTCCTATGCCAAGATATGGCCCATCCAAAAAAAAGTCAAAGTGGATAAGGGTCCCCCCTTACCTCCTCTGAGAAAAATGACCAAAATTTAAATTTTCTTTAAACTCATACCAATGGATCATCGTGCCCCCCAGAGTGTGTGTGTGGATTTTTTGAGCTCTTTAGCTTCCTTCTTGTCCAAGATATGGGCTTTTAAAGGAATTGGATTTCAGTCAAAATTGTCAAAATGACTCCAAACTTACACCAAAGAATCCTGGTGCCATGGGGATGTTGTGTGTGACTTTGGGGCTTTTTGTGTGTTCCCTAGGCCAAGATATGGCCCATCCAAAAAAAAGTCAAAGTGGCTAAGGGTCCCCACTTACCTCCTCTGAAAAAAAGGACCAAAATTTTAATTTTCTTTAAACTCATACCAATGAATCATCGTGCCCCCCAGAGTATGTTTGTGGATTTTTTGAGCTCTTTAGTTTCCTCCTTGTCCAAGATATGGGCTTTTAAAGGAATTGGATTTCGGTCAAAATTGTCAAAATGACTCCAAACTTGCACCAAAGAATCCTGGTGCCATGGGGATGTTGTGTGTGAATTTGGGGCTTTTTGTGTGTTTCCTATGCCAAGATATGGCCCATCCAAAATAAAGTCAAAGTGGATAAGGGTCCCCCCTTACCTCCTCTGAAAAAAATGACCAAAATTTAAATTTTCTTTAAACTCATACCAATGAATCATCGTGCCCCCCAGAGTGTGAGTGTGGATTTTTTGAGCTCTTTAGCTTCTTCCTTGTCCAAGATATGTGCTTTTAAAGGAATTGGATTTCGGTTAAAATTGTCAAAATGACTCCAAACTTGCACCGAAGAATCCTGGTGCCATGGGGATGTTGTGTGTGAATTTGGGGCTTTTTATGTGTTTCCTATGCCAAGATATGGCCCATCCAAAATAAAGTCAAAGTGGATAAGGGTCCCCCCTTACCTCCTCTGAAAAAATGACCAAAATTAAAATTTTCATTTAACTCATACCAATGAATCATGGTGCTCCCCAGAGTGTGTGTGTGGATTGTTTTAGCTCTTTAGCTTCCTCCTTGTCCAAGATATGGGCTTTTAAAGGAATTGGATTGCAGTCAAAATTGTCAAAATGACTCTAAACTTACACCAAAGAATCCTGGTGCCATGGGGATGTTGTGTGTGTATTTGGGGCTTTTTGTGTGTTCGCTAGGCCAAGATATGGCCCATCCAAAAAAAAGTCAAAGTGGATAAGGGTCCCCCCTTACCTCCTCTGAAAAAAATGACCAAAATTTAAATTTTCTTTAAACGCATATCAATGAATCATCGTGCCCCTCAGAGTGTGTGTGTATTTTTTGAGCT
This sequence comes from Genypterus blacodes, assembly GCF_046128005.1. Classification (NCBI taxonomy): domain Eukaryota; kingdom Metazoa; phylum Chordata; class Actinopteri; order Ophidiiformes; family Ophidiidae; genus Genypterus; species Genypterus blacodes. The sequence goes on from NW_027466832.1 coordinate 789,383, forward strand.
CTTAAGCTTCCTCCTTGTCCAAGATATGGGCTTTTAAAGGAATTGGATTTCAGTCAAAATTGTCAAAATGACTCCAAACTTGCACTAAAGAATCCTGGTGCCATGGGGATGTTGTGTGTGAATTTGGGGCTTTTTGTGTGTTTCCTATGCCAAGATATGGCCCATCCAAAAAAAAGTCAAAGTGGATAAGGGTCCCCCCTTACCTCCTCTGAGAAAAATGACCAAAATTTAAATTTTCTTTAAACTCATACCAATGGATCATCGTGCCCCCCAGAGTGTGTGTGTGGATTTTATGAGCTCTTTAGCTTCCTTCTTGTCCAAGATATGGGCTTTTAAAGGAATTGGATTTCAGTCAAAATTGTCAAAATGACTCCAAACTTACACCAAAGAATCCTGGTGCCATGGGGATGTTGTGTGTGACTTTGGGGCTTTTTGTGTGTTCCCTAGGCCAAGATATGGCCCATCCAAAAAAAAGTCAAAGTGGCTAAGGGTCCCCACTTACCTCCTCTGAAAAAAAGGACCAAAATTTTAATTTTCTTTAAACTCATACCAATGAATCATCGTGCCCCCCAGAGTATGTTTGTGGATTTTTTGAGCTCTTTAGTTTCCTCCTTGTCCAAGATATGGGCTTTTAAAGGAATTGGATTTCGGTCAAAATTGTCAAAATGACTCCAAACTTGCACCAAAGAATCCTGGTGCCATGGGGATGTTGTGTGTGAATTTGGGGCTTTTTGTGTGTTTCCTATGCCAAGATATGGCCCATCCAAAATAAAGTCAAAGTGGATAAGGGTCCCCCCTTACCTCCTCTGAAAAAAATGACCAAAATTTAAATTTTCTTTAAACTCATACCAATGAATCATCGTGCCCCCCAGAGTGTGAGTGTGGATTTTTTGAGCTCTTTAGCTTCTTCCTTGTCCAAGATATGTGCTTTTAAAGGAATTGGATTTCGGTTAAAATTGTCAAAATGACTCCAAACTTGCACCAAAGAATCCTGGTGCCATGGGGATGTTGTGTGTGAATTTGGGGCTTTTTATGTGTTTCCTATGCCAAGATATGGCCCATCCAAAATAAAGTCAAAGTGGATAAGGGTCCCCCCTTACCTCCTCTGAAAAAATGACCAAAATTAAAATTTTCATTTAACTCATACCAATGAATCATGGTGCTCCCCAGAGTGTGTGTGTGGATTGTTTTAGCTCTTTAGCTTCCTCCTTGTCCAAGATATGGGCTTTTAAAGGAATTGGATTGCAGTCAAAATTGTCAAAATGACTCTAAACTTACACCAAAGAATCCTGGTGCCATGGGGATGTTGTGTGTGTATTTGGGGCTTTTTGTGTGTTCGCTAGGCCAAGATATGGCCCATCCAAAAAAAAGTCAAAGTGGATAAGGGTCCCCCCTTACCTCCTCTGAAAAAAATGACCAAAATTTAAATTTTCTTTAAACTCATACCAATGAATCATCGTGCCCCCCAGAGTGTGTTTGTGGATTTTTTGAGCTCTTGAGGGTCCTCCTTGTCCAAGATATGGGCTTTTAAAGGAATTGGATTTCGGTCAAAATTGTCAAAATGCCTCCAAACTTGCACCAAAGAATCCTGGTGCCATGGGGATGTTGTGTATGAATTTGGGGCTTGTTGTGTGTTTCCTAGGCCAAGATATGGCCCATCCAAAATAAAGTCAAAGTGGATAAGGGTCCCCCCTTACCTCCTCTGAAAAAATGACCAAAATTAAAATTTTCTTTAAACTCATACCAATGAATCATCGTGCCCCCCAGAGTGTGTGTGTGGATTTTTTGAGCTCTTTAGTTTCTTCCTTGTCCAAGATATGGGCTTTTTATGGAATTGGATTTCGGTCAAAATTGTCGAAATGACTCCAAACTTGCACCAAAGAATCCTTGTCTCATGGGGATGTTGTGTATGAATTTGGGGCTTGTTGTGTGTTTCCTAGGCCAAGATATGGCCCATCCAAAATAAAGTCAAAGTGGATAAGGGTCCCCCCTTACCTCCTCTGAAAAAATGACCAAAATTAAAATTTTCTTTAAACTCATACCAATGAATCATCGTGCCCCCCAGAGCGTGTGTGTGTTTTTTTTGAGCTCTTTAGCTTCTTCCTTGTCCAAGATATGGGCTTTTTATGGAATTGGATTTCGGTCAAAATTGTCGAAATGACTCCAAACTTGCACCAAAGAATCCTGGTGCCATGGGGATGTTGTGTATGAATTTGGGGCTTGTTGTGTGTTTCCTAGGCCAAGATATGGCCCATCCAAAATAAAGTCAAAGTGGATAAGGGTCCCCCCTTACCTCCTCTGAAAAAATGACCAAAATTAAAATTTTCTTTTAACTCATACCAATGAATCATCGTGCCCCCCAGAGCGTGTGTGTGTATTTTTTGAGCTCTTTAGCTTCTTCCTTGTCCAAGATATGGGCTTTTAAAGGAATTGGATTACAGTCAAAATTGCCAAAATGACTCCAAACTTGCACCAAAGAATCCTGGCGCCATGGGGATGTTGTGTGTGTATTTGGGGCTTTTTGTGTGTTCGCTAGGCCAAGATATGGCCCATCCAAAATAAAGTCAAAGTGGATAAGGGTCCCCCCTTACCTCCTCTGAAAAAAGGACCAACATTTTAATTTTCTTTTAACTCATACCAATGAATCATGGTGCTCCCCAGAGTGTGTGTGTGGATTTTTTGAGCTCTTTAGCTTCCTCCTTGTCCAAGATATGTGCTTTTAAAGGAATTGGATTTCGGTCAAAATTGTCAAAATGACTCCAAACTTGCACCAAAGAATCCTGGTGCCATGGGGATGTTGTGTGTGAATTTGGGGCTTTTTGTGTGTTCGCTAGGCCAAGATATGGCCCATCCAAAAAAAAGTCAAAGTGGATAAGGGTCCCCCCTTACCTCCTCTGAAAAAAATTACCAAAATTTAAATTTTCTTTAAACTCATACCAATGAATCATCGTGCCCCCCAGAGTGTGTTTGTGTATTTTTTGAGCTCTTTAGCTTCTTCCTTGTCCAAGATATGGGCTTTTTAAGGAATTGGAATTGGGACAAAATTGTCAAAATGACTCCAAACTTGCACCAAAGAATCCTGGTGCCATGGGGATGTTGTGTGTGAATTTGGGGCTTGTTGTGTGTTCCCTAGGCCAAGATATGGCCCATCCAAAAAAAAGTCAAAGTGGATAAGGGTCCCCCCTTACCTCCTCTGAAAAAAATGACCAAAATTTAAATTTTCTTTAAACTCATACCAATGAATCATCGTGCCCCCCAGAGTGTGTGTGTGTATTTTTTGAGCTCTTTAGTTTCTTCCTTGTCCAAGATATGGGCTTTTGAAGGAATTGGATTTCGGTCAAAATTGTCAAAATGACTCCAAACTTGCACCGAAGAATCCTGGTGCCATGGGGATGTTGTGTATGAATTTGGGGCTTGTTGTGTGTTTCCTAGGCCAAGATATGGCCAATTCAAAAAAAAGTCAAAGTGGATAATGGTCCACCCTTACCTCCTCTGAAAAAAATGACAAAAATTTTAATTTTCTTTAAACTCATACCAATGAATCATCGTGCCCCCCAGAGTGTGTTTGTGGATTTTTTGAGCTCTTTAGCTTCTTCCTTGTCCAAGATATGGGTTTTTAAGGAATTGGATTTCGGTCAAAATTGTCAAAATGACTCCAAACTTGCACCAAAGAATCCTGGTGCCATGGGGATGTTGTGTGTGAATTTGGGGCTTTTTGTGTGTTCCCTAGGCCAAGATATGGCCCATCCAAAAAAAGTCAAAGTGGATAAGGTTCCCCCCGTACCTCCTCTGAAAAAAATGACCAAAATTTAAATTTTCTTTAAACTCATACCAATGAATCATCGTGCCCCCCAGAGTGTGTGTGGGGATTTTTTGAGCGCTTTAGTTTCTTCCTTGTCCAAGATATTGGCTTTTGAAGGAATTGGATTTCGGTCAAAATTGTCAAAATGACTCCAAACTTGCACCAAAGAATCCTGGTGCCATGGGGATGTTGTGTGTGAATTTGGGGCTTTTTGTGTGTTCCCTAGGCCAAGATATGGCCCATCCAAAAAAAGTCAAAGTGGATAAGGGTCCCCCCTTACCTCCCCTGAAAAAAATGACCAACATTTTAATTTTTTTTAAACTCATACCAATGAATCATCGTGCCCCCCAGAGTGTGTGTGGGGATTTTTTGAGCTCTTTAGCTTCTTCCTTGTCCAAGATATGGGCTTTTAAAGGAATTGAATTTCGGTCAAAATTGTCAAAATGACTCCAAACTTGCACCAAAGAATCCTGGTGCCATGGGGATGTTGTGTGTGAATTTGGGGCTTTTTATGTGTTTCCTATGCCAAGATATGGCCCATCCAAAAAAAAGTCAAAGTGGATAAGGGTCCCCCCTTACCTCCTCTGAAAAAAATGACCAAAATTTTAATTTTCTTTAAACTCATACCAATGAATCATCGTGCCCCCCAGAGTGTGTGTGGGTATTTTTTGAGCTCTTTAGTTTCTTCCTTGTCCAAGATTTGGGCTTTTAAAGGAATTGGATTTCAGTCAAAATTTCCAAAATGACTCCAAACGTGCACCAAAGAATCCTGGTGCCATGGGGATGTTGTGTGTGAATTTGGGGCTTTTTGTGTGTTCGCTAGGCCAAGATATGGCCCATCCAAAAAAAAGTCAAAGTGCACGAAGGTCCCCCCTTACCTCCTCTGAAAAAAATGACCAAAACCTTTTTTTTTTTTAAACTCATACCAATGAATCATCGTGCCCCCCAGAGTGTGTGTGGGTATTTTTTGAGCTCTTTAGTTTCTTCCTTGTCCAAGATTTGGGCTTTTAAAGGAATTGGATTTCAGTCAAAATTGCCATAATGACTCCAAACGTGCACCAAAGAATCATGGTGCCATGGGGATGTTGTATGTGAATTTGGGGCTTTTTGTGTGTTCGCTAGGCCAAGATATGGCCCATCCAAAAAAAAGTCAAAGTGCACGAGGGTCCCCACTTACCTCCTCTGAAAAAAATGACCAAAACCTTTTTTTTTTTTAAACTCATACCAATGAATCATCGTGCCCCTCAGAGTGTGTTTGTGTATTTTTTGAGCTCTTGAGGGTCCTCCTTGTCCAAGATATGGGCTTTTAAAGGAATTGGATTTCGGTCAAAATTGTCAAAATGCCTCCAAACTTGCACCAAAGAATCCTGGTGCCATGGGGATGTTGTGTATGAATTTGGGGCTTGTTGTGTGTTTCCTAGGCCAAGATATGGCCCATCCAAAATAAAGTCAAAGTGGATAAGGGTCCCCCCTTACCTCCTCTGAAAAAATGACCAAAATTTAAATTTTCTTTAAACTCATACCAATGAATCATCGTGCCCCCCAGAGTGTGTGTGTGTATTTTTTGAGCTCTTTAGTTTCTTCCTTGTCCAAGATATGGGCTTTTGAAGGAATTGGATTTCGGTCAAAATTGTCAAAATGACTCCAAACTTGCACCGAAGAATCCTGGTGCCATGGGGATGTTGTGTATGAATTTGGGGCTTGTTGTGTGTTTCCTAGGCCAAGATATGGCCAATTCAAAAAAAAGTCAAAGTGGATAATGGTCCACCCTTACCTCCTCTGAAAAAAATGACAAAAATTTTAATTTTCTTTAAACTCATACCAATGAATCATCGTGCCCCCCAGAGTGTGTTTGTGGATTTTTTGAGCTCTTTAGCTCCTTCCTTGTCCAAGATATGGGTTTTTAAGGAATTGGATTTCGGTCAAAATTGTCAAAATGACTCCAAACTTGCACCAAAGAATCCTGGTGCCATGGGGATGTTGTGTGTGAATTTGGGGCTTTTTGTGTGTTCCCTAGGCCAAGATATGGCCCATCCAAAAAAAGTCAAAGTGGATAAGGGTCCCCCCTTACCTCCCCTGAAAAAAATGACCAACATTTTAATTTTTTTTAAACTCATACCAATGAATCATCGTGCCCCCCAGAGTGTGTGTGGGTATTTTTTGAGCTCTTTAGTTTCTTCCTTGTCCAAGATTTGGGCTTTTAAAGGAATTGGATTTCAGTCAAAATTTCCAAAATGACTCCAAACGTGCACCAAAGAATCCTGGTGCCATGGGGATGTTGTATGTGAATTTGGGGCTTTTTGTGTGTTCGCTAGGCCAAGATATGGCCCATCCAAAAAAAAGTCAAAGTGCACGAGGGTCCCCCCTTACCTCCTCTGAAAAAAATGACCAAAACCTTTTTTTTTTTTTAAACTCATACCAATGAATCATCGTGCCCCCCAGAGTGTGTGTGGGTATTTTTTGAGCTCTTTAGTTTCTTCCTTGTCCAAGATTTGGGCTTTTAAAGGAATTGGATTTCAGTCAAAATTGCCATAATGACTCCAAACGTGCACCAAAGAATCCTGGTGCCATGGGGATGTTGTATGTGAATTTGGGGCTTTTTGTGTGTTCGCTAGGCCAAGATATGGCCCATCCAAAAAAAAGTCAAAGTGCACGAGGGTCCCCCCTTACCTCCTCTGAAAAAAATGACCAAAACCTTTTTTTTTTTAAAACTCATACCAATGAATCATCGTGCCCCCCAGAGTGTGTGTGTGGATTTTTTGAGCTCTTTAGTTTCTTTCTTGTCCAAGATATGGGCTTTTTATGGAATTGGATTTCGGTCAAAATTGTCGAAATGACTCCAAACTTGCACCAAAGAATCCTGGTGCCATGGGGATGTTGTGTATGAATTTGGGGCTTGTTGTGTGTTTCCTAGGCCAAGATATGGCCCATCCAAAATAAAGTCAAAGTGGATAAGGGTCCCCCCTTACCTCCTCTGAAAAAATGACCAAAATTAAAATTTTCTTTAAACTCATACCAATGAATCATCGTGCCCCCCAGAGCATGTGTGTGTATTTTTTGAGCTCTTTAGCTTCTTCCTTGTCCAAGATATGGGCTTTTTATGGAATTGGATTTCGGTCAAAATTGTCGAAATGACTCCAAACTTGCACCAAAGAATCCTGGTGCCATGGGGATGTTGTGTATGAATTTGGGGCTTGTTGTGTGTTTCCTAGGCCAAGATATGGCCCATCCAAAATAAAGTCAAAGTGGATAAGGGTCCCCCCTTACCTCCTCTGAAAAAATTACCAAAATTAAAATTTTCTTTTAACTCATACCAATGAATCATCGTGCCCCCCAGAGCGTGTGTGTGTATTTTTTGAGCTCTTTAGCTTCTTCCTTGTCCAAGATATGGGCTTTTAAAGGAATTGGATTACAGTCAAAATTGCCAAAATGACTCCAAACTTGCACCAAAGAATCCTGGTGCCATGGGGATGTTGTGTGTGAATTTGGGGCTTTTTGTGTGTTCGCTAGGCCAAGATAAGGCCCATCCAAAAAAAAGTCAAAGTGGATAAGGGTCCCCCCTTACCTCCCCTGAAAAAAATGACCAAAATTTAATTTTTTTTTAAACTCATACCAATGAATCATCGTGCCCCCCAGAGTGTGTGTGTGGATTTTTTGAGCTCTTTAGCTTCTTCCTTGTCCAAGATATGGGCTTTTAAAGGAATTGGATTACAGTCAAAATTGCCATAATGACTCCAAACGTGCACCAAAGAATCCTGGTGCCATGGGGATGTTGTATGTGAATTTGGGGCTTTTTGTGTGTTCGCTAGGCCAAGATATGGCCCATCCAAAAAAAAGTCAAAGTGCACGAGGGTCCCCCCTTACCTCCTCTGAAAAAAATGACCAAAACCTTTTTTTTTTTAAAACTCATACCAATGAATCATCGTGCCCCCCAGAGTGTGTTTGTGGATTTTTTGAGCTCTTTAGCTTCTTCCTTGTCCAAGATATGGGTTTTTAAGGAATTGGATTTCGGTCAAAATTGTCAAAATGACTCCAAACTTGCACCAAAGAATCCTGGTGCCATGGGGATGTTGTGTGTGAATTTGGGGCTTTTTGTGTGCTCCCTAGGCCAAGATATGGCCCATCCAAAATAAAGTCAAAGTGGATAAGGGCCCCCCCTTACCTCCTCTGAAAAAATGACCAAAATTAAAATTTTCTTTAAACTCATACCAATGAATCATCGTGCCCCCCAGAGCGTGTGTGTGTATTTTTTGAGCTCTTTAGCTTCTTCCTTGTCCAAGATATGGGCTTTTAAAGGAATTGGATTTCGGTCAAAATTGTCGAAATGACTCCAAACTTGCACCAAAGAATCCTGGTGCCATGGGGATGTTGTGTATGAATTTGGGGCTTGTTGTGTGTTTCCTAGGCCAAGATATGGCCCATCCAAAATAAAGTCAAAGTGGATAAGGGTCCCCCCTTACCTCCTCTGAAAAAATTACCAAAATTAAAATTTTCTTTTAACTCATACCAATGAATCATCGTGCCCCCCAGAGCGTGTGTGTGTATTTTTTGAGCTCTTTAGCTTCTTCCTTGTCCAAGATATGGGCTTTTAAAGGAATTGGATTACAGTCAAAATTGCCAAAATGACTCCAAACTTGCACCAAAGAATCCTGGTGCCATGGGGATGTTGTGTGTGAATTTGGGGCTTTTTGTGTGTTCCCTAGGCCAAGATATGGCCCATCCAAAAAAAAGTCAAAGTGGATAAGGGTCCCCACTTACCTCCTCTGAAAAAAAGGACCAAAATTTTAATTTTCTTTAAACTCATGCCAATGAATCATCGTGCTCCCCAGAGTGTGTGTGTGGATTTTTTGAGCTCTATAGCTTCTTCCTTGTCGAAGATATGGGCTTTTAAAGGAATTGGATTTCAGTCAAAATTGTCAAAATGACTCTAAACTTACACCAAAGAATCCTGGTGCCATGGGGATGTTGTGTGTGTATTTGCGGCTTTTTGTGTGTTCGCTAGGCCAAGATATGGCCCATCCAAAAAAAAGTCAAAGTGGATAAGGGTCCCCCCTTACCTCCTCTGAAAAAAGGACCAACATTTTAATTTTCTTTTAACTCATACCAATGAATCATGGTGCTCCCCAGAGTGTGTGTGTGGATTTTTTGAGCTCTTTAGCTTCCTCCTTGTCCAAGATATGTGCTTTTAAAGAAATTGGATTTCGGTCAAAACTGTCAAAATGACTCCAAACTTGCACCAAAGAATCCTGGTGCCATGGGGATGTTGTGTGTGAATTTGGGGCTTGTTGTGTGTTCGCTAGGCCAAGATATGGCCAATTCAAAAAAAAGTCAAAGTGGATAATGGTCCACCCTTACCTCCTCTGAAAAAAATGACCAAAATTTAAATTTTCTTTAAACTCATACCAATGAATCATCGTGCCCCCCAGAGTGTGTGTGGGGATTTTTTGAGCGCTTTAGTTTCTTCCTTGTCCAAGATATTGGCTTTTGAAGGAATTGGATTTCGGTCAAAATTGTCAAAATGACTCAAAACTTGCACCAAAGAATCCTGGTGCCATGGGGATGTTGTGTGTGAATTTGGGGCTTTTTGTGTGTTCCCTAGGCCAAGATATGGCCCACCCAAAAAAAAGTCAAAGTGGATAAGGGTCCCCCCTTACCTCCCCTGAAAAAAATGACCAACATTTTAATTTTTTTTAAACTCATACCAATGAATCATCGTGCCCCCCAGAGTGTTTGTGTATTTTTTGAGCTCTTTAGCTTCTTCCTTGTCCAAGATATGGGCTTTTAAAGGAATTGAATTTCGGTCAAAATTGTCAAAATGACTCCAAACTTGCACCAAAGAATCCTGGTGCCATGGGGATGTTGTGTGTGAATTTGGGGCTTTCTGTGTGTTTCCTAGGCCAAGATATGGCCCATCCAAAAAAAAGTCAAAGTGCACGAGGGTCCCCCCTTACCTCCTCTGAAAAAAATGACCAAAGTTTACTTTTTTTTTTTTTAAACTCATACCAATGAATCATCGTGCCCCCCAGAGTGTGTTTGGGTATTTTTTGAGCTCTTTAGTTTCTTCCTTGTCCAAGATATGGGCTTTTGAAGGAATTGGATTTCGGTCAAAATTGTCAAAATGACTCCAAACTTGCACCGAAGAATCCTGGTGCCATGGGGATGTTGTGTATGAATTTGGGGCTTGTTGTGTGTTTCCTAGGCCAAGATATGGCCAATTCAAAAAAAAGTCAAAGTGGATAATGGTCCACCCTTACCTCCTCTGAAAAAAATGACAAAAATTTTAATTTTCTTTAAACTCATGCCAATGAATCATCGTGCCCCCCAGAGTGTGTTTGTGGATTTTTTGAGCTCTTTAGCTTCTTCCTTGTCCAAGATATGGGTTTTTAAGGAATTGGATTTCGGTCAAAATTGTCAAAATGACTCCAAACTTGCACCAAAGAATCCTGGTGCCATGGGGATGTTGTGTGTGAATTTGGGGCTTTTTGTGTGTTCCCTAGGCCAAGATATGGCCCATCCAAAAAAAGTCAAAGTGGATAAGGGTCCCCCCTTACCTCCTCTGAAAAAAATGACCAAAATTTAAATTTTCTTTAAACTCATACCAATGAATCATCGTGCCCCCCAGAATGTGTGTGGGGATTTTTTGAGCGCTTTAGTTTCTTCCTTGTCCAAGATATTGGCTTTTGAAGGAATTGGATTTCGGTCAAAATTGTCAAAATGACTCCAAACTTGCACCAAAGAATCCTGGTGCCATGGGGATGTTGTGTGTGAATTTGGGGCTTTTTGTGTGTTCCCTAGGCCAAGATATGGCCCATCCAAAAAAAAGTCAAAGTGGATAAGGGTCCCCACTTACCTCCTCTGAAAAAAAGGACCAAAATTTTAATTTTCTTTAAACTCATGCCAATGAATCATCGTGCTCCCCAGAGTGTGTGTGTGGATTTTTTGAGCTCTTTAGCTTCTTCCTTGTCGAAGATATGGGCTTTTAAAGGAATTGGATTTCAGTCAAAATTGTCAAAATGACTCTAAACTTACACCAAAGAATCCTGGTGCCATGGGGATGTTGTGTGTGTATTTGGGGCTTTTTGTGTGTTCGCTAGGCCAAGATATGGCCCATCCAAAAAAAAGTCAAAGTGGATAAGGGTCCCCCCTTACCTCCTCTGAAAAAAGGACCAACATTTTAATTTTCTTTTAACTCATACCAATGAATCATGGTGCTCCCCAGAGTGTGTGTGTGGATTTTTTGAGCTCTTTAGCTTCCTCCTTGTCCAAGATATGTGCTTTTAAAGAAATTGGATTTCGGTCAAAATTGTCAAAATGACTCCAAACTTGCACCAAAGAATCCTGGTGCCATGGGGATGTTGTGTGTGAATTTGGGGCTTTTTGTGTGTTCGCTAGGCCAAGATATGGCCCATCCAAAAAAAAGTCAAAGTGGATAAGGGTCCCCCCTTACCTCCTCTGAAAAAAATGACCAAAATTTAAATTTTCTTTAAACTCATACCAATGAATCATCGTGCCCCCCAGAGTGTGTTTGGGTATTTTTTGAGCTCTTTAGTTTCTTCCTTGTCCAAGATATGGGCTTTTGAAGGAATTGGATTTCGGTCAAAATTGTCAAAATGACTCCAAACTTGCACCGAAGAATCCTGGTGCCATGGGGATGTTGTGTATGAATTTGGGGCTTGTTGTGTGTTTCCTAGGCCAAGATATGGCCAATTCAAAAAAAAGTCAAAGTGGATAATGGTCCACCCTTACCTCCTCTGAAAAAAATGACAAAAATTTTAATTTTCTTTAAACTCATACCAATGAATCATCGTGCCCCCCAGAGTGTGTTTGTGGATTTTTTGAGCTCTTTAGCTTCTTCCTTGTCCAAGATATGGGTTTTTAAGGAATTGGATTTCGGTCAAAATTGTCAAAATGACTCCAAACTTGCACCAAAGAATCCTGGTGCCATGGGGATGTTGTGTGTGAATTTGGGGCTTTTTGTGTGTTCCCTAGGCCAAGATATGGCCCATCCAAAAAAAGTCCAAGTGGATAAGGGTCCCCCCTTACCTCCTCTGAAAAAAATGACCAAAATTTAAATTTTCTTTAAACTCATACCAATGAATCATCGTGCCCCCCAGAGTGATTGTGGGGATTTTTTGAGCGCTTTAGTTTCTTCCTTGTCCAAGATATTGGCTTTTTAAGGAATTGGATTCCGGTCAAAATTGTCAAAATGACTCAAAACTTGCACCAAAGAATCCTGGTGCCATGGGGATGTTGTGTGTGAATTTGGGGCTTTTGATGTGTTTCCTATGCCAAGATATGGCCCATCCAAAAAAAAGTCAAAGTGGATAAGGGTCCCCCCTTACCTCCTCTGAAAAAAATGACCAAAATTTTAATTTTCTTTAAACTCATACCAATGAATCATCGTGCCCCCCAGAGTGTGTGTGGGTATTTTTTGAGCTCTTTAGTTTCTTCCTTGTCCAAGATATGGGCTTTTAAAGGAATTGGATTTCAGTCAAAATTTTCAAAATGACTCCAAACGTGCACCAAAGAATCCTGGTGCCATGGGGATGTTGTATGTGAATTTGGGGCTTTTTGTGTGTTCGCTAGGCCAAGATATGGCCCATCCAAAAAAAAGTCAAAGTGCACGAGGGTCCCCCCTTACCTCCTCTGAAAAAAATGACCAAAACCTTTTTTTTTTTTTAAACTCATACCAATGAATCATCGTGCCCCCCAGAGTGTGTGTGGGTATTTTTTGAGCTCTTTAGTTTCTTCCTTGTCCAAGATATGGGCTTTTGAAGGAATTGGATTTCGGTCAAAATTGTCAAAATGACTCCAAACTTGCACCGAAGAATCCTGGTGCCATGGGGATGTTGTGTATGAATTTGGGGCTTGTTGTGTGTTTCCTAGGCCAAGATATGGCCAATTCAAAAAAAAGTCAAAGTGGATAATGGTCCACCCTTACCTCCTCTGAAAAAAAGGACCAAAATTTTAATTTTCTTTAAACTCATGCCAATGAATCATTGTGCCCCCCAGAGTGTGTTTGTGGATTTTTTGAGCTCTTTAGCTTCTTCCTTGTCCAAGATATGGGTTTTTAAGGAATTGGATTTCGGTCAAAATTGTCAAAATGACTCCAAACTTGCACCAAAGAATCCTGGTGCCATGGGGATGTTGTGTGTGAATTTGGGGCTTTTTGTGTGTTCCTTAGGCCAAGATATGGCCAATCCAAAAAAAAAGTCAAAGTGGATAAGGGTCCCCCCTTACCTCCTCTGAAAAAAATGACAAAAATTTTAATTTTCTTTAAACTCATACCAATGAATCATCGTGCCCCCCAGAGTGTGTTTGTGGACTTTTTGAGCTCTTTAGCTTCTTCCTTGTCCAAGATATGGGCTTTTAAAGGAATTGGATTTCGGTCAAAATTGTCAAAATGACTCTAAACTTGCACTAAAGATTCCTGGTGCCATGGGGATGTTGTGTGTGAATTTGGGGCTTTTTGTGTGTTCCCTAGGCCAAGATATGGCCCATCTAAAAAAAAGTCAAAGTCGATAAGGGTCCCCACTGAACTCCTCTGAAAAAAATGACCGAAGTTTAAATTTTCTTTAAACTCATACCAATGAATCATTGTGCCCCCCAGGGTGTGTGTGTGGATTTTTTGAGCTCTTTAGCTTCTTCCTTGTCCAAGATATGGCTTTTAAAGGAATTGGATTTTGGTCAAAATTGTCAAAATGACTCCAAACTTGCACCAAAGAATCCTGGTGCCATGGGGATGTTGTGTATGAATTTGGGGCTTGTTGTGTGTTCGCTAGGCCAAGATATGGCCCATCTAAAAAAAAGTCAAAGTCGATAAGGGTCCCCACTTAACTCCTCTGAAAAAAATGACCGAAGTTTAAATTTTCTTTAAACTCATACCAATGAATCATTGTGCCCCCCAGAGTGTGTTTGTGGATTTTTTGAGCTCTTTAGCTTCTTCCTTGTCCAAGATATGGGCTTTTTAAGGAATTGGATTTCGGTCAAAATTGTCAAAATGACTCCAAACGTGCACCAAAGAATCCTGGTGCCATGGGGATGTTGTGTGTGAATTTGGGGCTTTTTGTGTGTTCCCTAGGCCAAGATATGGCCCATCCAAAAAAAAGTCAAAGTCGATAAGGGTCCCCACTTACCTCCTCTGAAAAAAATGACCGAAGTTTTAATTTTCTTTAAACTCATACCAATGAATCATCGTGCCCCCCAGAGTGTGTTTGTGGACTTTTTGAGCTCTTTAGCTTCTTCCTTGTCCAAGATATGGGCTTTTAAAGGAATTGGATTTCGGTCAAAATTGTCAAAATGACTCTAAACTTGCACTAAAAAATCCTGGTGCCATGGGGATGTTGTGTGTGAATTTGGGGCTTTTTGTGTGTTCGCTAGGCCAAGATATGGCCCATCCGAAAAAAAGTCAAAGTGGATAAGGGTCCCCCCTTAACTCCTCTGAAAAAAATTACCAAAATTTTAATTTTCTTTAAACCCATACCAATGAATCATTGTGCCCCCCAGAGTGTGTTTGTGGATTTTTTGAGCTCTTTAGCTTCTTCCTTGTCCAAGATATGGGCTTTTTAAGGAATTGGATTTCGGTCAAAATTGTCAAAATGACTCCAAACGTGCACCAAAGAATCCTGGTGCCATGGGGATGTTGTGTGTGAATTTGGGGCTTTTTGTGTGTTCCCTAGGCCAAGATATGGCCCATCCAAAAAAAAAGTCAAAGTGGATAAGGGTCCCCCCTTACCTCCTCTGAAAAAAATGACCAAAATTTTAATTTTCTTTAAACTCATACCAATGAATCATCGTGCCCCCCAGAGTGTGTGTGGGGATTTTTTGAGCTATTTAGCTTCTTCCTTGTCCAAGATATGGGCTTTTAAAGGAATTGGAATTTGGTCAAAATTGTCAAAATGACTCCAAACTTGCACCAAAGAATCCTGGTGCCATGGGGATGTTGTGTGTGAATTTGGGGCTTTTTGTGTGTTCCCTAGGCCAAGATATGGCCAATCCCAAAAAAAGTCAAAGTGGATAAGGGTCCCCCCTTACCTCCTCTGAAAAAAATGACAAAAATTTAAATTTTCTTTAAACTCATACCAATGAATCACCGTGCCCCCCAGAGTGTGTGTGTGGATTTTTTGAGCTCTTTAGCTTCTTCCTTGTCCAAGATATTGGCTTTTTAAGGAATTGGATTCCGGTCAAAACTGTCAAAATGACTCCAAACTTGCACCAAAGAATCCTGGTGCCATGGGGATGTTGTGTGTGAATTTGGGGCTTTTTGTGTGTTTCCTAGGCCAAGATATGGCCCATCCAAAAAAAAGTCAAAGTGGATAAGGGTCCCCCCTTACCTCCTCTGAAAAAAAAGACCAAAATTTAAATTTTCTTTAAACTCATACCAATGAATCATCGTGCCTCCCAGAGTGTGTGTGTGGTTTTTTTGAGCTCTTTAGCTTCTTTCCTTGTCCAAGATATGGGCTTTTAAAGAAATTGGAATTTGGTCAAAATTGTCAAAATGACTCCAAACTTGCACCAAAGAATCCTGGTGCCATGGGGATGTTGTGTGTGAATTGGGGGCTTTTAGTGTGTTTCCTAGGCCAAGATATGGCCCATCCAAAAAAAGTCAAAGTGGATAAGGGTCCCCCCTTACCTCCTCTGAAAAAATGACCAAAATTAAAATTTTCTTTAAACTCATACCAATGAATCATCGTGCCCCCCAGAGTGTGTGTGTGTATTTTTTGAGCTCTTTAGCTTCTTCCTTGTCCAAGATATGGGCTTTTTAAGGAATTGGATTTCGGTCAAAATTGTCAAAATGACTCCAAACTTGCACCAAAGAATCCTGGTGCCATGGGGATGTTGTGTGTGAATTTGGGGCTTTTTGTGTGTTTCCTAGGCCAAGATATGGCCCATCCAAAAAAAAGTCAAAGTGGATAAGGGTCCCCCCTTACCTCCTCTGAAAAAAAAGACCAAAATTTAAATTTTCTTTAAACTCATACAAATGAATCATCGTGCCCCCCAGAGTGTGTGTGTGGTTTTTTTGAGCTCTTTAGCTTCTTTCCTTGTCCAAGATATGGGCTTTTAAAGAAATTGGAATTTGGTCAAATTTGTCAAAATGACTCCAAACTTGCACCAAAGAATCCTGGTGCCATGGGGATGTTGTGTGTGAATTTGGGGCTTTTTGTGTGTTCCCTAGGCCAAGATATGGCCAATCCCAAAAAAAGTCAAAGTGGATAAGGGTCCCCCCTTACCTCCTCTGAAAAAAATGACCAAAATTTAAATTTTCTTTAAACTCATACCAATGAATCATCGTGCCCCCCAGAGTGTGTGTGTGGATTTTTTGAGCTCTTTAGCTTCTTCCTTGTCCAAGATATTGGCTTTTTAAGGAATTGGATTCCGGTCAAAATTGTCAAAATGACTCCAAACTTGCACCAAATAATCCTGGTGCCATGGGGATGTTGTGTGTGAATTTGGGGCTTTTTGTGTGTTTCCTAGGCCAAGATATGGCCCATCCAAAAAAAAGTCAAAGTGGATAAGGGTCCCCCCTTACCTCCTCTGAAAAAAATGACCAAAATTTAAATTTTCTTTAAACTCATACCAATGAATCATCGTGCCTCCCAGAGTGTGTGTGTGGTTTTTTTGAGCTCTTTAGCTTCTTTCCTTGTCCAAGATATGGGCTTTTAAAGAAATTGGAATTTGGTCAAAATTGTCAAAATGACTCCAAACTTGCACCAAAGAATCCTGGTGCCATGGGGATGTTGTGTGTGAATTGGGGGCTTTTAGTGTGTTTCCTAGGCCAAGATATGGCCCATCCAAAAAAAGTCAAAGTGGATAAGGGTCCCCCCTTACCTCCTCTGAAAAAAATGACCAAAATTTAAATTTTCTTTAAACTCATACCAATGAATCATCGTGCCCCCCAGAGTGTGTGTGTGTATTTTTTGAGCTCTTTAGCTTCTTCCTTGTCCAAGATATGGGCTTTTTAAGGAATTGGATTTCGGTCAAAATTGTCAAAATGACTCCAAACTTGCACCAAAGAATCCTGGTGCCATGGGGATGTTGTGTGTGAATTTGGGGCTTTTTGTGTGTTTCCTAGGCCAAGATATGGCCCATCCAAAAAAAAGCCAAAGTGGATAAGGGTCCCCCCTTACCTCCTCTGAAAAAAAAGACCAAAATTTAAATTTTCTTTAAACCCATTGAATTGAATCATCGTGCCCCCCAGAGTGTGTGTGTGTTTTTTTTGAGCTCTTTAGCTTCTTTCCTTGTCCAAGATATGGGCTTTTAAAGAAATTGGAATTTGGTCAAAATTGTCAAAATGACTCCAAACTTGCACCAAAGAATCCTGGTGCCATGGGGATGTTGTGTGTGAATTTGGGGCTTTTTGTGTGTTCCCTAGGCCAAGATATGGCCAATCCCAAAAAAAGTCAAAGTGGATAAGGGTCCCCCCTTACCTCCTCTGAAAAAAATGACCAAAATTTAAATTTTCTTTAAACTCATACCAATGAATCATCGTGCCCCCCAGAGTGTGTGTGTGGATTTTTTGAGCTCTTTAGCTTCTTCCTTGTCCAAGATATTGGCTTTTTAAGGAATTGGATTCCGGTCAAAATTGTCAAAATGACTCCAAACTTGCACCAAAGAATCCTGGTGCCATGGGGATGTTGTGTGTGAATTTGGGGCTTTTTGTGTGTTTCCTAGGCCAAGATATGGCCCATCCAAAAAAAAGTCAAAGTGGATAAGGGTCCCCCCTTACCTCCTCTGAAAAAAAAGACCAAAATTTAAATTTTCTTTAAACTCATACCAATGAATCATCGTGCCTCCCAGAGTGTGTGTGTGGTTTTTTTGAGCTCTTTAGCTTCTTTCCTTGTCCAAGATATGGGCTTTTAAAGAAATTGGAATTTGGTCAAAATTGTCAAAATGACTCCAAACTTGCACCAAAGAATCCTGGTGCCATGGGGATGTTGTGTGTGAATTTGGGGCTTTTAGTGTGTTTCCTAGGCCAAGATATGGCCCATCCAAAAAAAGTCAAAGTGGATAAGGGTCCCCCCTTACCTCCTCTGAAAAAAAAGACCAAAATTTAAATTTTCTTTAAACTCATACAAATGAATCATCGTGCCCCCCAGAGTGTGTGTGTGGTTTTTTTGAGCTCTTTAGCTTCTTTCCTTGTCCAAGATATGGGCTTTTAAAGAAATTGGAATTTGGTCAAAATTGTCAAAATGACTCCAAACTTGCACCAAAGAATCCTGGTGCCATGGGGATGTTGTGTGTGAATTTGGGGCTTTTTGTGTGTTCCCTAGGCCAAGATATGGCCAATCCCAAAAAAAGTCAAAGTGGATAAGGGTCCCCCCTTACCTCCTCTGAAAAAAATGACCAAAATTTAAATTTTCTTTAAACTCATACCAATGAATCATCGTGCCTCCCAGAGTGTGTGTGTGGTTTTTTTGAGCTCTTTAGCTTCTTTCCTTGTCCAAGATATGGGCTTTTAAAGAAATTGGAATTTGGTCAAAATTGTCAAAATGACTCCAAACTTGCACCAAAGAATCCTGGTGCCATGGGGATGTTGTGTGTGAATTGGGGGCTTTTAGTGTGTTTCCTAGGCCAAGATATGGCCCATCCAAAAAAAGTCAAAGTGGATAAGGGTCCCCCCTTACCTCCTCTGAAAAAAATGACCAAAATTTAAATTTTCTTTAAACTCATACCAATGAATCATCGTGCCCCCCAGAGTGTGTGTGTGTATTTTTTGAGCTCTTTAGCTTCTTCCTTGTCCAAGATATGGGCTTTTTAAGGAATTGGATTTCGGTCAAAATTGTCAAAATGACTCCAAACTTGCACCAAAGAATCCTGGTGCCATGGGGATGTTGTGTGTGAATTTGGGGCTTTTTGTGTGTTTCCTAGGCCAAGATATGGCCCATCCAAAAAAAAGTCAAAGTGGATATGGGTCCCCCCTTACCTCCTCTGAAAAAAAAGACCAAAATTTAAATTTTCTTTAAACTCATACAAATGAATCATCGTGCCCCCCAGAGTGTGTGTGTGGTTTTTTTGAGCTCTTTAGCTTCTTTCCTTGTCCAAGATATGGGCTTTTAAAGAAATTGGAATTTGGTCAAAATTGTCAAAATGACTCCAAACTTGCACCAAAGAATCCTGGTGCCATGGGGATGTTGTGTGTGAATTTGGGGCTTTTTGTGTGTTCCCTAGGCCAAGATATGGCCAATCCCAAAAAAAGTCAAGGTGGATAAGGGTCCCCCCTTACCTCCTCTGAAAAAAATGACCAAAATTTAAATTTTCTTTAAACTCATACCAATGAATCATCGTGCCTCCCAGAGTGTGTGTGTGGTTTTTTTGAGCTCTTTAGCTTCTTTCCTTGTCCAAGATATGGGCTTTTAAAGAAATTGGAATTTGGTCAAAATTGTCAAAATGACTCCAAACTTGCACCAAAGAATCCTGGTGCCATGGGGATGTTGTGTGTGAATTTGGGGCTTTTAGTGTGTTTCCTAGGCCAAGATATGGCCCATCCAAAAAAAGTCAAAGTGGATAAGGGTCCCCCCTTACCTCCTCTGAAAAAAAAGACCAAAATTTAAATTTTCTTTAAACTCATACAAATGAATCATCGTGCCCCCCAGAGTGTGTGTGTGGTTTTTTGAGCTCTTTAGCTTCTTTCCTTGTCCAAGATATGGGCTTTTAAAGAAATTGGAATTTGGTCAAAATTGTCAAAATGACTCCAAACTTGCACCAAAGAATCCTGGTGCCATGGGGATGTTGTGTGTGAATTTGGGGCTTTTTGTGTGTTCCCTAGGCCAAGATATGGCCAATCCCAAAAAAAGTCAAAGTGGATAAGGGTCCCCCCTTACCTCCTCTGAAAAAAATGACCAAAATTTAAATTTTCTTTAAACTCATACCAATGAATCATCGTGCCCCCCAGAGTGTGTGTGTGGATTTTTTGAGCTCTTTAGCTTCTTCCTTGTCCAAGATATTGGCTTTTTAAGGAATTGGATTCCGGTCAAAATTGTCAAAATGACTCCAAACTTGCACCAAAGAATCCTGGTGCCATGGGGATGTTGTGTGTGAATTTGGGGCTTTTTGTGTGTTTCCTAGGCCAAGATATGGCCCATCCAAAAAAAAGTCAAAGTGGATAAGGGTCCCCCCTTACCTCCTCTGAAAAAAAAGACCAAAATTTAAATTTTCTTTAAACTCATACCAATGAATCATCGTGCCTCCCAGAGTGTGTGTGTGGTTTTTTTGAGCTCTTTAGCTTCTTTCCTTGTCCAAGATATGGGCTTTTAAAGATATTGGAATTTGGTCAAAATTGTCAAAATGACTCCAAACTTGCACCAAAGAATCCTGGTGCCATGGGGATGTTGTGTGTGAATTTGGGGCTTTTAGTGTGTTTCCTAGGCCAAGATATGGCCCATCCAAAAAAAGTCAAAGTGGATAAGGGTCCCCCCTTTCCTCCTCTGAAAAAAATGACCAAAATTTAAATTTTCTTTAAACTCATACAAATGAATCATCGTGCCCCCCAGAGTGTGTGTGTGGTTTTTTTGAGCTCTTTAGCTTCTTTCCTTGTCCAAGATATGGGCTTTTAAAGAAATTGGAATTTGGTCAAAATTGTCAAAATGACTCCAAACTTGCACCAAAGAATCCTGGTGCCATGGGGATGTTGTGTGTGAATTTGGGGCTTTTTGTGTGTTCCCTAGGCCAAGATATGGCCAATCCCAAAAAAAGTCAAAGTGGATAAGGGTCCCCCCTTACCTCCTCTGAAAAAAATGACCAAAATTTAAATTTTCTTTAAACTCATACCAATGAATCATCGTGCCTCCCAGAGTGTGTGTGTGGTTTTTTTGAGCTCTTTAGCTTCTTTCCTTGTCCAAGATATGGGCTTTTAAAGAAATTGGAATTTGGTCAAAATTGACAAAATGACTCCAAACTTGCACCAAAGAATCCTGGTGCCATGGGGATGTTGTGTGTGAATTGGGGGCTTTTAGTGTGTTTCCTAGGCCAAGATATGGCCCATCCAAAAAAAGTCAAAGTGGATAAGGGTCCCCCCTTACCTCCTCTGAAAAAAATGACCAAAATTTAAATTTTCTTTAAACTCATACCAATGAATCATCGTGCCCTCCAGAGTGTGTGTGTGTATTTTTTGAGCTCTTTAGCTTCTTCCTTGTCCAAGATATGGGCTTTTTAAGGAATTGGATTTCGGTCAAAATTGTCAAAATGACTCCAAACTTGCACCAAAGAATCCTGGTGCCATGGGGATGTTGTGTGTGAATTTGGGGCTTTTTGTGTGTTTCCTAGGCCAAGATATGGCCCATCCAAAAAAAAGTCAAAGTGGATAAGGGTCCCCCCTTACCTCCTCTGAAAAAAAAGACCAAAATTTAAATTTTCTTTAAACTCATACAAATGAATCACCGTGCCCCCCAGAGTGTGTGTGTGGTTTTTTTGAGCTCTTTAGCTTCTTTCCTTGTCCAAGATATGGGCTTCTAAAGAAATTGGAATTTGGTCAAAATTGTCAAAATGACTCCAAACTTGCACCAAAGAATCCTGGTGCCATGGGGATGTTGTGTGTGAATTTGGGGCTTTTTGTGTGTTCCCTAGGCCAAGATATGGCCAATCCCAAAAAAAGTCAAGGTGGATAAGGGTCCCCCCTTACCTCCTCTGAAAAAAATGACCAAAATTTAAATTTTCTTTAAACTCATACCAATGAATCATCGTGCCCCCCAGAGTGTGTGTGTGTATTTTTTGAGCTCTTTAGCTTCTTCCTTGTCCAAGATATGGGCTTTTTAAGGAATTGGATTTCGGTCAAAATTGTCAAAATGACTCCAAACTTGCACCAAAGAATCCTGGTGCCATGGGGATGTTGTGTGTGAATTTGGGGCTTTTTGTGTGTTTCCTAGGCCAAGATATGGCCCATCCAAAAAAAAGTCAAAGTGGATAAGGGTCCCCCCTTACCTCCTCTGAAAAAAAAAACCAAAATTTAAATTTTCTTTAAACTCATACAAATGAATCATCGTGCCCCCCAGAGTGTGTGTGTGGTTTTTTTGAGCTCTTTAGCTTCTTTCCTTGTCCAAGATATGGGCTTTTAAAGAAATTGGAATTTGGTCAAAATTGTCAAAATGACTCCAAACTTGCACCAAAGAATCCTGGTGCCATGGGGATGTTGCGTGTGAATTTGGGGCTTTTTGTGTGTTTCCTAGGCCAAGATATGGCCCATCCAAAAAAAGTCAAAGTGGATAAGGGTCCCCCCTTACCTCCTCTGAAAAAAATGACCAAAATTTAAATTTTCTTTAAACTCATACCAATGAATCATCGTGCCCCCCAGAGTGTGTGTGTGGTTTTTTTGAGCTCTTTAGCTTCTTTCCTTGTCCAAGATATGGGCTTTTAAAGAAATTGGAATTTGGTCAAAATTGTCAAAATGACTCCAAACTTGCACCAAAGAATCCTGGTGCCATGGGGATGTTGTGTGTGAATTTGGGGCTTTTTGTGTGTTCCCTAGGCCAAGATATGGCCAATCCCAAAAAAAGTCAAAGTGGATAAGGGTCCCCCCTTACCTCCTCTGAAAAAAAAAACCAAAATTTAAATTTTCTTTAAACTCATACCAATGAATCATCGTGCCCCCCAGAGTGTGTGTGTGGATTTTTTGAGCTCTTTAGCTTCTTCCTTGTCCAAGATATGGGCTTTTAAAGGAATTGGAATTTGGACAAAATTGACAAAATGACTCCAAACTTGCACCAAAGAATCCTGGTGCCATGGGGATGTTGTGTGTGAATTTGGGGCTTTTAGTGTGTTTCCTAGGCCAAGATATGGCCCATCCAAAAAAAGTCAAAGTGGATAAGGGTCCCCCCTTACCTCCTCTGAAAAAAATCACCAAAATTTAAATTTTATTTAAACTCATACCAATGAATCATCGTGCCCCCATGAGTGTGTGTGTGGATTTTTTTGAGCTCTCTATCTCCTTCCTTGTCACAGATATGGGCTTTTCAAGTTTTCTCCAGTTTCAAAAATCGATGACCCGCGGGTCAACATTTTTAGAAAATTAGCAATATTCCCCAATTCGCCCCAAATTTACACACATCGATGGCATTTCTGCCTAGATGCTGTGTCTGACATTTCAGCTCTCTATCTCCTTCCTTGTCACAGATATGGGCTTTTCAAGTTTTCTCCAGTTTCAAAAATCGACACAATTTTCAATATTCCCCAATGTGCCCCAAATTTACACACATCGATGGCATTTCTGCCTGGATGCTGCGTCTGAAATGTTAGCTCTCTATCTCCTTCCTTGTCACAGATATGGGCTTTTCAAGTTATCTCCAGTTTCATAAATCGATGATTCGCGGGTCAACATTTTTGGAAAATTTTCAATATTCCCTTATTTGCCCCAAATTTACACACATCGATGGCATTTCTGCCTAGTTGCTGTGTCTGCAATTTTAGCTCTCTATCTCCTTCCTTGTCACAGATATGGGCTTTTCAAGTTTTCTCCAGTTTCAAAAATCGACAAAATTTTCAATATTCCCCAATTTGCCCCAAATTTACACACATCGATGGCATTTCTGCCTGGATGCTGCGTCTGAAATGTTAGCTCTCTATCTCCTTCCTTGTCACAGATATGGGCTTTTCAAGTTATCTCCAGTTTCATAAATCGATGATTCGCGGGTCAACATTTTTGGAAAATTTTCAATATTCCCCAATTTGCCCCAAATTTACACAAATTGATGGCATTTCTGCCTGATGATGCATCTGAAATTTTAGCTCTCTATCTCCTTCCTTGTCGCAGATATGGGCTTTTCAAGATTTCTCCAGTTTCAAAAATCGATGACCCGCGGGTCAACGTTTTTCGAAAATTTTCAATATTCCCCAATTTGCCCCAAATTTACACACATTGATGGCATTTCTGCCTGGATGCCGCGTCTGAAATTTTAGCTCTCTATCTCCTTCTGTTACGAAGTAAAGGCTTCTGGAATCATGATGGAGGCTGATAAGTCATCTCTTTATGCTGTTGTTCACACTTTATTGAACAAAAAATACTCCCAAATACTCCCGCCCGATGAACAACTGTTCATCCGTATTGGTTTGAAATTCCATTTAACATACCTCCAAGGGATACAATAACTGAACAGGCCTCCTTAACAAACTACCTTTGGAAGTACGACAGAACATGACTGTATGAGACCATCCCTGCCAGGAAAGACCTCTTCAACTCTACCCATTTTCCAAGTCTGTCTGGGTGTGTTGTCTTCCCCAATTAGGACAACATCTCCCACTTTAAGCGCTGTTGGTGTAGGAGTGTCCACCTTGTGAGCTGATCTCAGGTCCATAGTGTTCCAATAGCTGGTCAAAAGTCTCTGCCGGTATTTCCACCTCCTACATAGCTGCTCACGGTTTGCGGTGAGTACCTGAGTTGGTGAAATCTTCGGTGGTAAGGAAGTCAGGCGTTTGCCAACCAGGAAGTGAGAAGGGGTAAGTGGCTGGGGCTCTAATGCATCACTAAGTACATAAGACAGAGGCCTAGAATTCAACACTGCCTCGACCTCAGTAAGTACAGTCGTAAGTTCCTCAAAGTTCAAAGATGCCTTCCCCAGTACCCTTTTTAAGCATGTTTTTACCGATCTCACAAGTCTTTCCCAGAAGCCCCCCCACCAAGCTGCCCGCTCAGCAATGAACTTCCAAGTAATCCCTTTGTCAGTAAAAAACTCAGTGAGCTCTGACCCTTTAATAGTCTGCCATAACTCCTTTAATTCCTTGTCTGCTCTTTTGAAAGTTCTAGCATTGTCTGAGTAAATGATCCTACATAGCCCTCGTCTAGCAATGAATCTTTTTAAGGCCAATAGGAAGTTCTCTGTTGTCTGATCTGAAACTAACTCCAAATGTACTGCTCTGGTTACTGCACATGTAGACAGTGCAATGTATGCTTTTACTGGCTGACCTTTAGCTTTAACATACAAAGGTCCTGCAAAATCAACACCGGTAACTTCAAAGGGAGGTGACTCAGTTACCCTGTCTCGTGGTAAAGGAGCAGTAATCTGCTGTGCTGCTTTAACCTTTAGTTTTCTGCAAATGTAACAACCTGAAACAATGCGTTTTACAAGCTGTATTCTGCCCTCACTGTTGAACTGCGTACAGCTATGCAGATAGATAAACTCTTCAACAACTGACAGGTGGAATGTCTTCTTAAATGACGATGCCTTCAGTTATCAACAGAGTGAAACTACAACGGAAAGGAAATAAACAGCATTTAGACTATATTGAAATGTATTAACGCACACGTGATAGATTAAATCTAGCTGGCATTGAGCAAAACCTAATGCAACAAAGTATACAACGCAGTCATAAATATGCACAAATTCTAACAAATGTAGTGCATAGCATTCTCATTTAACATAATATACTTACAAGCAATGCTTTCTGTGAGGCAACAAGGAAGGATGGATGTAAATTACACCAGGAAAACATGCTCTCAGCCATTGCTTGAAGGTGTGCTGCTGGATTTCTAACTCTACAGCAATTTACACTCAATATTGGCATGAACTAAGCACAGAGCCCCCTGCTGGCGGAGGGGAAAACAATAACCAGCACACTCCCCGTCTGACATCTATAGCATGTCACCTTTACTTCTCGGGAATAATTACTTTGTTAGCATTACGCAGGAGGAGTACAGTCTCTGTTACTGGCCTCAAGAAGGTCTTGCAAGGTCCTCCAGATGCAATCTTAACTTCAACCTTTCTGACCCATCCATCTTGACTAGGAAAGGTCTCTGCCACGACGCCCATGGGCCAGTGGTTTCTTTTGACTTGATTGTTCTTAAGCAGAACAAGATCTCCCCTTTGTAGATTTTGAGTCTCTGACTGCCATTTCCTTCGTTCTTGAAGTGTTGGGAGATATTGTGTTCTCCACCGATGCCAGAAAACGTTCGTGAGGTGTTGCACCTGCCTCCACTGATGTCCAAACAAGTCGTTCTTGTCGAAGTTTCCGGGAGGTGTAGGTGGCAATCCGGTTTTCTGCGTGAGGAGGGTAGCAGGTGTGAGAATGTATGGACAGACCAGATCTGATGAGACTGGAATGAGCGGTCGAGAGTTCACGATGGCAGTTACCTCTGCTAGAAGGGTAACAAGGACTTCGTAAGTCAACATGCGGACGGGGTTGGTAGCAAGCATAGAGTCCAGTATGCGTTTCACAATTCCGATCATGTGCTCCCAACTTCCTCCCATATGCGAGCCATGAGGAGGGTTGAAGATCCACGTGCATTCATTCTTTGACAAGAAATCTTGCACCTCCTGGTTGTTGCAGTGTTTGGAAGTTATTCCAAGTTGTTGCATGCTCCCAAGAAGTTGGTTCCACAATCGGACTTAAGCTGCTTAACGGGTCCGCAAATGGAAATGAATCGGCATAAGGCATTGATAAAACTGGAAGACTCCATGGACTCGATGAGCTCCACATGAATGGCCCTGGTGCCCAGGCAGGTAAAGATGACGGCCCAGCGTTTACTGTTGGCAAGACCTCCACGTGTTCTGCGAGAGCTTACAGTCCAGGGTCCAAAGACATCGACTCCGACGTAAGTAAATGGTGGGCAGATTGTTACACGGTCGATGGGCAAGTCTGACATTTTTTGTGTTTCAGTGTTCCACCTGAGTTTACGACAGGTGATGCAGTGGTGAATGACCGAGCTGATCCTGCGCTTCCCACCGACGATCCAGAGGCCAGCCGACCTCACAGCGCCCTCTGTGAAGTGGCGCCCTTGGTGATGCACTTGTTGGTGGTGGTGTCGTATAAGTAAAGTAGTTAGATGGTGGTTGCCAGGGATGATGACAGGATGTGCTTCATCACTTTGCATTTTGGCTTGTGACAGACGGCCGCCGACTCTGAGGCAGTCTGCTTCATCTATGAAAAGAGATAGTTTTCTTAAAGGATTTTGTTTTGGAATCTCCTTTTGAGCCTTGAGACATGTGAAGATGTCGGGATATGACTTGGGTTGAAGACTGCTCAGAATAACGTCTCTTGCCTTACTGTAATCTTCTGGGGTGAGACCTTTGCAGATATGCCAGCCTTGACACTTGTCCCAATAAGTGTTAGCCTTGAAGCTCCTGGCAATGTGAACAAGTCTTGCTACGGTTCTGAGCAGCGATGCCCATGTAGAGAATGACTCGAGGTGTCTTGAATCAAGGAACGTTTCTGTGATGTGAGTAGCAAAGGTTGCCACTGTTGTACGGATCTCTTGGTCGGATTCAGGGTTGACAAGATCAAAAAAGGATTCTGTCTTATCTGTGTTTGACTTCAACAAGAAATCTGGTCCTTTGAGCCACAGGCTTGAACCAAGTGCGCTTGCAGGGATGGATCTTGAAGCTATGTCAGCTGGATAAAGATCCGTCGGAACGTAGTTCCACTGTTCTGGACAGGATGATTTCCGGATTCTTTGTACTCGATTACACACGTAGATGTAGAACCGTCTTGATTAGTTTTGTATGTATCCAAGTACTACTGTGCTGTCAGTGAAGAATTTTGTTTAATGGAATGATACATCAATCTCTTCTGAAATGATGTCTGCGATCTCAACGGCAAGAACGGCTGCACACAGTTCGAGTCTGGGAATCGTTATTTCTTGTTGAGGAGCAAGTTTCGCTTTGCCGATCATGAATCCCAGTTTCCTCTTCCCTTCTGAGTCTGTGAGCTTGACGTAGGCTACTGCAGCAATCGCTTTGGTCGAGGCGTCGCAGAATATACAGAGATTCCTTTTATCTGCACCACAGAAGGATATACATTCTTGGTATCTTGACCTCTTCCAGAAGTTTCAGGGACTCCTTCCATGTGCTCCACTCTTCAAGCAGCTTTTCTGGAAGTGGTTCATCCCATTCGCATGTGTCTGTGGAGAGTTCCCTTAGAAGGCCTCTACCCTTGATGCTAACCGGGGCTGCGAAGCCGAGAGGATCGTATAGACTGTTGACAATGGACAGCACCCCTCTGCGAGTGTATGGTTTCTCGATTGTAGATACTTGAAAGGTGAACTCGTCTGTGGCGATATCCCAGCTTATTCCGAGACTCCTTTGCATGGGTGGAGGATCTGCACCCAGGTCGAGATCTTTCAGACCTTTGGCTAGGTCATCTTTGGGGAATGCCCTCATGACTTGAATATCGTTGGAGGCAATCTTGTGCAACCTCAGATTGGAGGCGGCCAGAGTTTCTTGAGCCCTTTGAATGATCGAGATTGCTTTGGTCCTTGTTGGTAAAGAGACGAGACTGTCATCCACGTAGAAATGGCGTTCCACGAGATGTTGTGTGGTACTGTCCTCCTTTTCTTGGTCTTTCGATGCCCTTCTGAGTCCATAAGTTGCAACTGCAGGTGATGGACTGTTGCCAAAGACATGTACTGTCATGCGGTACTCAACTATTGGCTGGTCCATGTCGTTATTCTGATGCCAGAGGAATCGCAGAAAGTTCCGGTGGTCCTCCCTAACCACAAAGCAATGGAACATCTGCTTGATATCAATGGTGACAGCTACTTTTTCTTCACGGAGTCGCATCAGCACGCCCAGCAGGCTGTTGTTGAGGTTGGGCCCAGTCAGAAGAACATCGTTGAGAGACACCCCGTTGTGTTGGGCACTTGAGTCAAAGACAATCCGTATTTGATCCGGCTTGCGAGGGTGGAACACGCTGAAGAAGGGAAGGTACCAGCGCTCTTCTCCTTCGCTGAGAGGTGGTGCTATCTCTGCATGGCCATTATCAAATAAGGTTTGCATAAAGTCCTGAAACTGACCTTTCATCTGAAGACGTTTGTTCAGCATGCGACGTACTGAGGTGAGGCGTTGGATAGCTTGAAGCCTGTTGTTTGGGAGGTGTGGCCTTGGTGAACGAAAGGGTAATGGAGCAACCCAACTGTTTGTGCTGTCCTGATAGACTTCCTTTCCATTATCTGCAGGAAGGCTCTTTCTTCTTGAGAGTAACCGAGTGTCTCTTGTTTGCTGAAAAACAGTGTCTCCGATGGAGGGGTATTGAGCGTTGAAGTATTCTTTAACTTGGAGCGTGTTTTCACAAGGTAGGAAGTGACTGGGTCGACCATTTTCCAAAATGTTCGTTTTGAAAACGCTTGCACGTGCAGGTTTGTGTGCTCCGCCCAAGCAAACATTCCCGACAATCACCCATCCTAGAGACAGCTTCTGTGCAAAGGGTGCGTTAGTTGGTCCGTTGCGTTGGTCGAGAACTTTGTGTGCCTGGATGACGTCTCTTCCATTGAGAAGCAAGATGTGTGCATCAGGGTCGAGAGCTGGGATTTCGGTTGCGATTTCTTGAAGGTGGGAGTGGTTTTGAGCAGCTTCACAGGTGGGAATCTCATTGCGGTTGTCAGGCAGCATGTCGCACTCGATAAGTGTTTTGAGTTCTAGACGTGACTTGCTATCTGCAGATTCCACAATGAAGTTGTAAGCTCTCCTTCCTTTTGCTTCCTCTAACCCAGCACAGGTTCTCAGTTTATATGGGAATAAGTTCTTGGTTGTGCCGAAGGTGTCAAAAACGGATGATCTGGCGAGCGACCTGTTGCTTTGGTCGTCCAGGATGGCATAGGCTTTGAGTTTCTTCTCAGGCGAACTTTTTGGATAAATGAACACAAGGCAGATCTTGGCACATGAGTGACTTTCGACTTTGCTTCCACAGACTTGTGTGCATTTGGACGTGGCTGTGGGCAATGGCACGTTGCTCTCCCCGCCGTTGACTGAGGCGGATTGTGCTGTGGGCACCATTGTAGGCTCTGTAGCATTAACCGGGGATGCAGGTCCTGGATGAAGAGCCGTAATGTGCGAGTTGGAGCCACATTCTATACATGAAATCTCTGCTTTACATGCCTTGGCCTGGTGGTTTGTGGAGGCACAACATCTGAAGCATATGAAATTCATCTTCGGGTAATCTTTTCTCTCGTCAAGGTGCATCTCTCTGAATGCTCTGCATTTTTTGAGTGCTTGAGGTTTTTTGTGGATAGGACATTCTTTATTTGGGTCCTCAATGCTTGTTTGACTTTGTTTTAGCTCAGTACTGACTACTTCTGTCCTAATGACTGAGATGGGTTCTTTTCTTGTTTGACGTTCCTGATATTTACTCATCTTGGAGGGAACAGTAGGTGATTGCGGAGAATGGCGAAAGCTGGGGTCATTGCGCATTTTTGATTCCCTACTGATGAATGCCACAAATGCGGAGAATGGTGGAAACGACACACCATGATCTTCCTTGTATTTCGATTTCATTCACTTCTCTTGCATTCCAAAAGGCAGTTTTTCCACCACTGGATAAATGCCTCTTGCTGTGTCAAGGTACAGTAAACCTGGGATGTACCCTTCGCCTTTAGCAGCGTTTATCTCTAAGAGCAGATCCTCTAGTTCTCTTAGGATGTGTGGCTCTTTGTTTGAGATTCTTGGAAAACGCTCCAATTTGTCAAGCAGTGACCTTTCTAGAGCTTCGGGAGAGCCGTAGCACTCGTTGAGTCTTTCCCACACTTTAAAGAGTCCTTCGGAGGGATTGTTGACATACACTGCTCTCAAACGGTTTGCATATTGGACTGATTCAGATCCGAGCCATTTGATCAACAAGTCGAGCTCTTCGCTGGCACTTAGATTCAGGTTACATATTGCATTTTCAAAGGACGATTTCCATCCCCAGTAATCTCCTGCCCTATCAGTGAACTTGCGGAGACCACCCGTGAGCAGCTCACGTCTGGCGAGAAATCTGACTATGTCGGATATGTCGTCTTTTTGTGTGTGTACCTTGCGTTGAAATCTTGGTGACGATCCTTGTGACTTTCTCTGCGTGGGAATGCTTTTGGGAGACTGGTGAGTGTTGCCATGTGTGCTTGCTCCGTGGGGGGGAAGGACGTATTCTTTTAGAGAGTCCGAGGATGAGGCTTGTTCTTGTTTTGGTTGGTGTGGGACGTTTGGTGCTGGCATTGCATTGTAATCTATGTTGTCAAACGGACTTATACTATCCTTGAGGATGAATTGGTCTGTTACGTAATTACAGGTGCGCTCCTTTGTGTGGACGTTGAGAGGCACCCATTCACGTTCCTCTTGGAGCTCACTAGCTGCTGTCTGAATTAGGATTGCCCCTGCGTTAGCTGCTTCTGCATCACGTTCCTGTTGGAGAGCTTGTAGCGTGGCCTCTAGGCGTGTTTCTTCCACTTTAAGCTCTGCTTTTCTCACTTGCATTTCAATTTCCCTTTTTGCATATTCTGCTCTTTTGCGGGCTGCTTCGGCTTTGGCTCGAGCATTTAGGGCGGCCATGTTAGCAGATGACCTACTTGAACCTTTAGATAAATGCGTTTTCTCTGAGTGGACAGATGACGCTTTGTCGTTTCTTCCCTCAGACATGTTTGATGAAGCTTGAGGCTGATGTAACGTCCGGTTGTCCCGTAGTAAGGTGCTTTTCACTATTCTGCCCTCACTGTTGAACTGCGTACAGCTATGCAGATAGATAAATTCTTCAACAACTGACAGGTGGAATGTCTTCTTTAATGACGATGCCTTCAGTTATCAACAGAGTGAAACTACAACGGAAAGGAAATAAACAGCATTTAGACTATATTGAAATGTATTAACGCACACGTGATAGATTAAATCTAGCTGGCATTGAGCAAAACTAAATGCAACAAAGTATACAACGCAGTCATAAATATGCACAAATTCTAACAAATGTAGTGCATAGCATTCTCATTTAACATAATATACTTACAAGCAATGCTTTCTGTGATGCAACAAGGAAGGATGGATGTAAATTACACCAGGAAAACATGCTCTCAGCCATTGCTTGAAGGTGTGCTGCTGGATTTCTAACTCTACAGCAATTTACACTCAATATTGGCATGAACTAAGCACAGAGCCCCCTGCTGGCGGAGGGGAAAACAACAACCAGCACAAGCTGTCTCCTTCTCAAAATCCAGTATTGTTCTCTCACTTGAATCAATGTGTCTCTTACCCCAGAATGCATCACCTTCTCATGAAATGACTGAACTAATAGCTCAGAGTACTTGTGATTTGTTGGTAGTACCCAGGGGTGTTGTTCTCTGAAACTAAATTCAGAGTTCTGTAGTCTTCCCCCAACACTGAGTAGACCATTTTTGTCTAAGAATGGTTTCAAGTCCTTGATCTTAGAGTCTCTTTTGACATTTTGCTTTGACCTTAGTTGAGCTATTTCAGAGCTAAAACAACTCTCCTGCGTAACCTTTACCCAATACATTTCAGCTGCAGTGAGGTCCTCAACAGTTAACTCTCCCTGAACCTTCTGACGAGACCTTGTGTTGATTACAAACCGTTTTACCCATGCAGTGATTCTTAACACAGTCTTAAGCCTGCTGTACCTTTCTAAGTTTAACAGAGGGTCAGATTGTTCAGTGCCAGTGAGTTGTACAACAGTCTGATACTTAGATTTCAGTTCAGTGTTCACCTCATTCACTACATAGTCATTATCAATGTCTAGTCCCTTTTCGGCTGTGGACAGTGAAATGGGTCCATTCCACCACAGCTGGCTCTCAACAAGGCTCTGTGCATGCTGACCTCGTGTGGGCAGGTCGGCAGGGTTCATTTTGCCAGCACAGTGGGACCACAACTCGGGGTTTGTGAGACCTTGTATTTCTGTCACTCTGTTGGCCACAAATGGCTTCCACCGCTGGGCTGAGCTGCGGATCCAGTGAAGAGTGATCATCGAGTCTGTCCACATGTTGAGCTGGTTCTTCTCCATGTTGAGTGGTTTGAGAAGACTATGTCCTAATCTTGCTCCAATAAGTGCCCCCATAAGCTCCAAGCGAGGTAATGTCATTTTCTTTAGTGGTGCAACTCGTGACTTAGAGGCCACAAAACTGGTAACTGTCTCTCCTCGTTTGTTTTGTCCTTGTAGATATGCCACAGCACTGTAGGCCTTTTCACTTGCATCACAGTAGACATGCAACTTTACAGTGTGTGACTCTTGGTGAATCTCAATGAGATACCACCTGGGAATAACCACCAGGTGGAGCAGTGGCAGCTCCATACACCACTGTTCCCATTTCTCAGTCAAATCAGCGGGTAATGGTTCATCCCAACTGAGCCCTCTCTCCCACATTTCTTGAAAAAGGCACTTCACTCGGACAGTAAAGGGAGTGAGAAAACCGATTGGGTCAAATATGCGAGCTGATGTCTGTAGTACACTTCTCTTCGTATTTTCCTTGTCCTTTAAAATGTCCATTATCCCCCTTTGATCAAACACAAAATCATCGCTCTCTGATCTCCAGACGAGTCCTAGCACCTTGAGCACATTTCCACAGGACTCTGTATCTCCAGTGAAGTCTCCAGTATCTTTCCACATAGCTCTTAGATCAGGTGAGTTGGTAGCCCATTTGCAGAGGTTCGTGCCTGCCTGAGAGAGAATGTCCTTTGCTGTGGTTGTCACATGAAGAGCTTCCTGCACAGAAGGTGAGCTTGAAATAAAGTCATCTACATACAAAGAGTCCCTGAGAGTCTGTACTACCTTTGGCTGTTCTGTTTCAAATTGTTTGAGATGGTTTCTAACGGTGGCAGCAAGCAGGAATGGGCTGGGAGAGACTCCAAAAACAACTCTGTTCATTCTTAAGACACGTACCTCATTTTTACAGTCCTTAGCTAGAGGTCTATGCATCCACAGAAACCTAACAGCGTCGTTGTCTTTATCTCGTGCAATCTGAATTTCACGAGCACATCTAGCAAATTTCGGTTTAGGTTAGGCCCAGTATGTAAACAGTCATTGAGGGATGGGCTGTCTTCATCATGTGAGGATGCATCAAATACCACTCTGAGTTTAGTTGTGGCTTTGTCCTCTCTCACAACAGCATGTAGCATGTAATATTTTACAGTCTCTTCATTCCCTGCCACAGTTTTGCCCTCTGAAACCTCTTCACAGGTTCCTTGCTGCAGGTAGTCCTGTATTACGTTGTTGTACCTGGCAAACAAGGTTGCGTCGGTTTTCAGTTTTCTCATAAGGCTCTCAAAGCGTTTCTTTGCTACCCTAAAGTTGTCCGGAAGCTGATCTTTGTTAGATCGCCATGGTAACTCAACTTGGTAGCGTCCATTTTCAAATGTTGTAGTCTGTTCAAAGCTTTGTAGGATGTCTGAGTCCTCTGGGCTCTCTACCTGGTTGTTTACAATGCCCAGGGACTCCACCTCCCAGAATGCATGTAACTGCTTAGATATTTGGGTGTCTTCAGTCAAACTAATGTGCATGCAAGTGGGGTCGGTAACACTGGATGTAGTCACTGGTCCTTTTAAAGCCCATCCAAAAATGCTTTCAACTGCCACTAATGATTTAGTGACCTTTTTGACCTTTCCAGTAACTGCTTGCCAGTAATAGTCTGCACCTATTAACAGTTGCAACTCTTGCTCATTAGCACCCTCTAGTGGAAAGTCTGCAAGTTGCAGCCCTCTTTTCTTTATCTCTGCTTGAATGGGCTCGGTTGGCACTTTTATTACAGCAGTACATACCTGAGAGGTCTCTACAGCTTCTATCTCAAGTCTCTGTTCAGTGTTCCACATATTTTCAAGCTCAACTCTCACAACATTGCGTTTCTCTGTTACGGGAGTGGTGGAACCAAAAACATGGAGGTTAAGTGTCTCTTGCCTTACAACTGCCCTAAGGCTCTGACAACGCTTCAGTGAATGAAACTACGCTGGCTGCCTCCATCTAACAGACAGCGAGTTATCTTTCTCCCCTTTGGTCCTACAGTCCATGTCTTAACTGTCTGAAGCAATACTGTGTTCTGAGTGTTTGTCTTCACCTTTACAGGGCTTGTCACTGAAGACAACACAGCATCCGTATTTCTGCCATTATTGGTAGTGTCAATATCTGGCTTAGCTTCAGACTGCTCACAAACTGACAAGTGGTGTTTCCGGTGGCATAAGCTGCACAAAACCTTAACTCTGCAGTATTTTGCAATGTGTTTTGGGCCTAAACAGACATAACACCGTCCAAGTTTTCTCAGTTTATCTTTGCGCGCACTTACTGTATGTTCAGGACAGTTCTCTGGTTTGTGGTCACTACTGTCACAATATACACAGGTCCGAGGCACGGCGTTAGCTGTGTGCAATGCGGTCGCTGAAGGGACGCTCCACTTTCTGGGTTTATCGCAGGCGTAGGACGGCTTACCCACACGCTCGTGTTGCGGGCTTGGGTCCTTCGATGTGTGGCCTGGTCTGGTAAAGTGAAGCGCCCGTTCTCTGCTTTGCAGGGAGGCAGTGGCTCAGTGGGTAGTGCTTCCGCTTGGGAACCGGAGGGTTGCCGGTTCGAGCCCCTGCCGAGGTGCCCCTGAGCAAGGCACCGAACCCTCAATTGCTCCCCTCTGCGTAGGGTGGTAATGTAATGTAAGTCGCTTTGGATAACAGCGTCTGCCAAATGCTCGTAATGTAATGTAATGCACCTCGTTTTGCAGAAACTTAATCAACTCTGGTACCTTCCATTCGTTGGTTGAGTTTGGTTGGCGGGTGTAGGCAAGTGCTATGTCCTCCGGAATGAGCTGTAGGAGCACTGGACATAGCAGGCAGCCATACGTGTCACTCTGCACTCCAAGAGACTCCAAGCTGCGTATCTGGATCTCACATTCATCATATAAGTGCCTCAAAGCTGCAACATCAGAAGATCTTTTAACAGGTGTTAAGTTCAGTAGTTTGGACATATGGGCACTTATCACAACCTCCTTCCTCCCAAAGCGGCTCTGGAGTAACTCTTTTGCAGCATCATAGTTGGCATCCGTCATTTGAAAGCCTGCGATAGCTCTGGCAGCTGCTCCAGTCAGGTAAGATCTGAGGTAAGTAAACTTCTCCGCCTTGCATAGTGCATCATTTCCATGGATAGCTGTTGCATACTGTGACCAGAATTCCTGCCACTGGCTTAGTTCACCATCGTACTTTGTTATCATTAGTTTGGGAAGTTTAACAGTTTGTCTGGACTGTGATGTAAATAAAACGCTGCTTACATCGTTCACACGGTCTCTCTTGGTGTCTCTGGCGGTCTCCTGTAACCCGATGACGGTGGTGGCGCGAACCTTCCAAGTGAGAACGCGGTCCATGTAATCCTGTGTGTTTATTAGCTCAGCATCCAGATCGTCCGTGGGCGTCTCATCTTCTATTCCCTTGTCCAAGTCCAATAAACATTCCTCCTTTGATGATAAAACTGCTAGCAATTCACGCATTTTGTTAATATCTGGTCTCTCCTTGCCCACCTCCTTCTCTAGGCGGGTTAACAGCCTGGTCGTAGTGGCGCGAATAGTCGCCCGCATCCGCTCCAGTTTCTCCGTCATGGCAGCTGCTAAACTGAGCCGTTAGCTATTCACTTTGTTCCAAAAAGTTCAGTAATTCCTTACTTCCCGGGTTTCGGCACCAAAATGTTACGAAGTAAAGGCTTCTGGAATCATGACAGATGCTGAAAAGTCATCTCTTTACGCTGTTGTTCACATTTTATGGAACAAAATGAATCGACCTGGAACTTGCCGTTCCAAATACAACAGTCAAGAATAGTAATCAAAAAAGAACAATTCCGGTTAAGCACCTTAGAATAAAAAACTTCCGGTTTTCCAAATAAAACGATTCTTAACCAACAATACATTTCTCTGTACCATTTAAATGAATATACAATCATAGATATTTCAATCATGTAAATTGTATTAACTGTGATGTAAATAAGACACAACACCTTCCTTGTCACAGATACATTTTTCGAAAATTTTCAATATTCCCCAATTTGCCCCAAAGTTACACAAATTGATGGCATTTCTGCCTGGATGCTGCGTCTGAAATTTCAGCTCTCTATCTCCTTCCTTGTCACAGATATGGGCTTTTCAAGTTTTCTCCAGTTTCAAAAATTGATGACCCGCTGGTCAACGTTTTTAGAAAATTTTCAATATTCCCCAATTTGCCCCAAATTTACACAAATCGATGGCATTTCTGCCTGGATGCTGCGTCTGAAATTTTAGCTCTCTATCTTCTTCCTTGTCACAGATATGGGCTTTTCAAGTTTTCTCTAGTTACAAAAATCGATGATCCGCGGGTCAACATTTTTAGAAAATTTTCAATATTCCCCAATTTGCTCAAAATTCATGGCATTTCTGCCTGGATGTTGCGTCTGAAATTTTAGCTCTCTATCTCCTTCCTTGTCACAGTATGGGCTTTTCAAGTTTTCTCCAGTTTCAAAAATCGATGACACGCGGGTCAACATTTTTAGAAAATTTTCAATATTCCCCGAATTTGCCCCAAATACAAACAAATTGATACCATTTCTGTCTGGATGATGTGTCTGAAAATGTAGCTCTCTATCTCTTTCCATGTCCAAGATATGGGCTTTTCAAGTTTTCTCTAGTTTCAAAAAACGATGACCCGCTGGTCATATTTTCAATATTCCCCAATTTGCCCCAAATACACACAAATTGATGGCATTTCTGCCTCGATACTGCGTCTGAAAATGTAGCTCTCTATCTCCTTCCTTGTCCAATATATGGGCTTTTCACGTTTCCTCTAGTTTCAAAAAACGATGACCCGGAATTTGGAATTTGGTCAAAATTGTCTGAATGACTCCAAACTTGCACCAAAGAATCCTGGTGCCATGGGAATGTTGTGTGTGAATGGCCAAGATATGGCCCGTTCAGAAAACATTAAATTTGGAAAAGGGTCTGAAAAAATGACCAAATTTAAATTTTCTTCAAACTCATGCAAATCAATCCTTGTGCCCCCCAGAGGCTGTGTGTGGTTTTTTGTAGCTTTCTAGCTTCTTCTATGTCCAAAATATGGGCTTTTAATGGAATTGGAATTTGATCAAAATTGCCAAACTTCCTTCAAAGAATCCTGTTGCCATGGGGATGTTGTGGGTCAATTTTGGGCTTTTTGTGTGTTTCCTATGCCAAGATATGGCACATCCCAAAATATTCAAATTCGACAAGGGTTTTGCCTTACCTCCTCTGAAAAAAAACAAAATTAAAATCTTCTTAAAACTCATACCGAAGAATCCTTGTGTCACCAAGAGGCTGTGTGTTGGTTTTTTAAGATCTCTAGCTTCTTCCTTGTCCAAGATATTGGCTTTTAAAGAAAGTGGAATTTGGTCAAAATTGTCAAAATTACTCCAAACTTGCACCAAAGAATCCTAGTGCCATGGGGATGTTGTGTGTGAATTTTGGGCTTTTTGTGTGTTTTCTAGGCCAAGATATGGCCGGTCAAGAAAACTTCAAATTGGATAAGGGTCCCCCCTTACCTCCTCTGGAAAAACTGACCAAAATTTTAATTTTCTTCAAGGGTACCCCCTTACCTCCTCTGAAAAAATGACCAAAATAAAAATTTTCTTTAAACTCATACCAATGAATCCTTGTGCCACCAAGAGGCTGTGTGTTGGTTTTTAAAGATCCCTAGCTTCTTCCTTGTCCGAGATTTTGGCTTTTAAAGGAACTGGAATTTGGTCCAAATTGTCAAAATTTCTCCAAACTTGCACTAAAGAATTCTAGTGCCATGGGGATGTTGTTTGTGAATTTGGGACTTTTGTGTGTTTCCTAGGCCAAGATATGGCCTGTCCAGAAAACATCAAATTGGATAAGGGTCCCCCCTTACCTCCTCTGAAACAGACCAAAATTAAAAATTTTTTCAAACTCATGCCAATGAATCCTCATGCCCCCCAGAGGCTGTGTTTGGATTTTTTAATCTCACTAGCTTCTTCCTTTTCCAAGATATGGGCTTTTAAAGGAATTGGGATTCGGTCAAAGTTGTCAAAATTACTCCAAACTTGCACCAAAGAATCCTGGTGCCATGGGGATGTTGTGTGTGAATTTGGGGCTTTTTGTAAAATTGGATAAAATTAAAATTTTCTTCAAACTCATACCAATGAATCCTCGTGCCCCCCAAAGGTTGTGTGTGGATATTTTAAGCTCTCTATCTTTTTCCATGTCCAAGATATGGGCTTTTAAAGGAATTGGAATTTGGGCTAAATTGTCAAAAATACTCCAAACTTGCACCAAAGAATCATGGTGCAATGGGGATGTTGTGTGTGAATTTTTGCATTTTTGTGTGTTTCCTAGGCCAAGATATGGCCCATCCAAAAAAAAGTCAAA
Source organism: Genypterus blacodes (assembly GCF_046128005.1). Lineage (NCBI taxonomy): Eukaryota > Metazoa > Chordata > Actinopteri > Ophidiiformes > Ophidiidae > Genypterus > Genypterus blacodes. The sequence goes on from NW_027466832.1 coordinate 828,205, forward strand.
TTGGATAAGGGTCTTCCCTTAGCTCTTCAGAAAAAATGACCAAACTTAAAATTTTCTTCAAACTCATGCCAATGAATCCTCGTGCCCCTCACAGAGGCTGTGTGTGGATTTTTTAAGCTCTCTAGCTTCTTCCTTGTCCAAGATATAAGATAAGATAAGATGAAATTTTATTATCCCGAGGGAAATTACTGTGCAACAGTTACAGTACAGCATGAAAAAAACAAGACCCAGAAATCGGAAATCCCCCAACTAGTGCAATAATGAATAAAAAGTGCAAGAATGCAAGTAGATAATTAGTACAAGATAAGTACAAACAATAAGGGGGTACGAAGTACATACAATGGGGGGAACAGTACATGACAGCATAAGTACATAAGGAAGTGCAAGTGCAATGTGCATCTGACTGAGGTATGTGTAATGACAATCTACAACTACAGCATACACATGTGTATATGTGACATACAGCATCGTTTAGTGCAATATACTATAAGAGTCAGTGAAGCAGGTTGGGAGGGGGGGAGCGGGCTCAGATTCCTATGTCCCCACCTTCCCACCTCGACCCGAGGTAGCTTTATTAAAGAGTCCAATGGCCACAGGGAGAAAGGATTTCCTATGGCGCTCAGTAGTACACCTGGGGGGAATGAGTCTGTTACTGAAGGTGCTCTTGTATGAGGCCAGCACCTGGTGGAGAGGGTGAGAGTCATTGTTCATGATTCTCCGTAGCTTGCGCAGCATTCTCCTCTCCGACACACACTCCAACGAATCAAGTTCAGTCCCCAGGACGGAGCCAGCCTTCCTGACGATCTTGTTGATCCTGTTGGCGTCAGCTGACCTCGCCCTATTTCCCCTTCACACGACCGCGAAGAAGATGGCACTGGCAACCACAGACTGGTAGAACATCTTCAGCATGGTATTAGACATTGAAGGATCGAAGCCTCCTCAGGAAATAGAGTCGACTCTGTCCCTTCTTGTAAACAGCCTCAGCGTTCTTAGACCAGTCCAGTTTGTTGTCCAAATGGACTCCCAGTGTCAAGTTCTGTGTGTTTTATGTGACCACAATTCTGCCCAAACTTGAAAAACTGCTTGATCAATCTTTGAAGGATGCAAAGGACAACTCAATTCTTCTTATTCTGTGATTTTATTTTCCTGAAGATGTTTTGTTTTGTTTTGATAGTTTCAAAGACATAAACAGAATAGTGGAATAGGTTGATAACCTTAGAGATAAACAGAAAAGACATGCATTAGTTTCCACTACCTCAAATAAACACCAATAAACACTTTTCTTTACAGTATTTCTAAAAAATAAATGTATGCTAATGTGTACTTGACTCTCGAAGCAAACGAGGTCATTCAAATTAACATAGGATTTCAAACTAGTTAATGATTAAAGTAACAATATACATACTTAACTAAAGTTTCAATAAAGTACATAGCTTCAATTAGCATAAGCAAAATTAAATTCAATCAATCCAACTCAAATTGCATGTGACTTACTAATTCAATCAAAAGGGCATGGAGAAGCATGACATCAATACATCATCCACATTCAAAGTTGTTTTATCCTACCAGTTGCATCTGATCAGAAGCTGTGGTCGTGTTCTGTGTCCAGGAGCAGGTGAGAGAGCTCTCTGAGCTACTACCAAACATTTCATGCCATGCTTTCCCATGGGTGCGCAGGCAAATATGGTCCACCTAAGAGCACATCCTGAGAGTTGAGTTCCACCAACGAGGGCGTGTGGTTGCCCCCTGCAGGACTGGAGTGCACCTGAGTGCATCTTCTGAATGGGCTCAATGCAATGGGACTTGACACAACACCTCCCACTTGACCTCCTGGTTCTTCAACCCAAGGAGGTCACACCAGTTTCATGATGTACTGGACTCAGTTGTTCTTCCGTTGTTCCATTTCTAATTTTGTTGCTGCTCCTCAACTGGAAGCAGGACAACGATCCGTCTGACATCGCTGTGAAGAACTATTGCAGGTATTTTGGTTGAGTGCTTTTTCACCTTTTGAGTGGGCTTCACAGTTGAGACTGGGTAGCTGGGGAAGGTTCTGACATGCACATCCCTTACAATTCCTTCCTTGTCAGGGTTGACATTGACGACTCTGGCAAGCCTGAATTGACCTCTCAGGGCGTTTTGGTCAGCCAGCCAGACGACATCTCCAATGGCCACGTTCCTGTGTGCTGTGTGCCACTTGGTCCTGACAAACAGGTTTGGTCCTGCTAACTGGCTCCATTTCCTCCAGAACCGGTCAACTTTTGTTTGGATGGCTCTTAATCTCTTGTAAGAGTAGCCATCAAAGTCAAAGGCCCCTGGATCTCCTCTGGGTCCAGTTCTTACAAGCAGAAGTGAATTTGGACTGATGTATTCTAAACAGTCCTCCCGGCTTTGAGTCCTGGCATCAATCGGTCGTTTATTGGCGAGGTTGAAACTCACCCCATGTGAAGACTCCATTACCTCCCAGATTGTGCAAAGCCCGCTTCACAGTGCGGACAGCAGCTTCAGCGGCTCCATTCCTGTGAGGCGAGTCTGCTGGATGGATTCTCCAGCTCCATTCTGTGCCATGCTTGGAGGCTTGATTTTCAAGCGTTGACTTTTCCAGTCGGTCCAGAAACATGTAGAGCTCTTTGAGGGCAGGTCTGGCTCCGACAAAGTTCTTTCCAGGATCCGACCACAGTTTCCTTGGATGCCCTCTCAATGCCGTGAAACGTTGGTAGGCTAACAGGAAGCCTTCAGCTGACTGGTCACTGACAAGGGGAGGCAGTGGCTCAGTGGGTAGTGCTTCCGCTGGGGAACCGGAGGGTCGCCGGTTCGAGCCCCTGCCGAGGTGCCCCTGAGCAAGGCACCGAACCCTCAATTGCTCCCCCCTCTGCGAAGGGTGGTAATGTAATGTAAGTCGCTTTGGATAAAGCGTCTGCCAAAATGATCGTAATGTAATGTAATGCAATGTACAGACAAGGTCTGTGTGCATAGCTCTGGATACCATGCAGCAGAAGACAATTACCCACACTTTGAGTTTCACCTTCTTTCTCACTTCATCCTTCACTTCGTAAGGTCCAACCAAGTCCACTGTTGTGTACTTGAATGGATTGGCTGGTGTTATTCGCTCCAACAGAAGGTCACTCATGATCTTCTGGCCTTGGCCTTCCTGCACGTCACACAGTTGTCAACAATCTTTTGAGCTAGTTTCCGGCCTTTTACCACCCAGGCTTTCCTTCTCATCCGGAGGAATGTACCTGCAATCTCTTCATGAGCGCGTTGTGGGCTTCTTGAGCTAGGAGAGTGGCTGTCCATGATGTGCAAGGTAAGATTGCTACTGCAGTTTCTTCGTCATTAAAGATTTGGAATCTTCCTCCACAGAGCCAAAGTCCAGTGTTTTCATCCCTTACCACAGCAAGTCTGTTGAGTGTGGAGTCTGGAAAGGTTACCTCCTCTTGAGCCGCAAGGAAGAGATCCCTGAGCGCATCTTCACATTCCCTGACGGTAAGTGCAGCTTCTTTGGCTTTGGATTTGATCTCTTGGGCTGAGGGAATTCCCTCCCTCTTTGGCTTCCTTGTGGCTGAGGTTCTGGCCAGCATGTTCCTCCACTTTGTGGCCTCTCTACACACCCAGGCAATGACTCTGGTCAGCTTGGTTAAACTGCTGAACTTGCTGATGTCAAGGATTTTTCCCACTGCAGAACCAGCAGGTGGTCTCCGGACTTGGATTTGGTGTTCTTCTCCATTGGGGCTGCTTTGCAGGTCCTTGCCTTGGTCAGTTTTACCCGCAGCAGTGGTTTGAGACATTTGCATCGCAGTAGCAGATGGAGCATGCTGGTTTCTCTTCACCTGGGCTCGGGTCAGTGCTGCTGTAAAACATTTTTTTTGGAGCTTGTTTATACCTTCTTTGGCGTATGCAGCGACATCTTTGGCTGACTTTGTCGGCCACTCTTTCACAGGTCGTTTCAGAAACTCTGGGCCATTTTGCCAAACAGAGTCCTCTTTGAGGTCTTCTGGGGTTGCTCCTCTTGTTATGATGTCAGCAATGTTCTGCTCACCTGGAATCCACCTCCACTCTTCAACTGATGTGGACTTCTGAATCTCTCCCACTCTGTTTGCGAAAAAGGTCTGGTACCCATAGCTGTCTCTTTGGATTGCACCCAGCATGGTTTGACTGTCCAGCAGATGGAGCCAACATTCAACCTGCATTCGACTGTGCTTTTAGATGTATCTTCTGAGTCTTGCAGCGAAGACAGCACCACAGACCTCAGCCTTCACTGGTTCTCCCTTTTGGTCAAGTGGTGTGAGCTTTGCTTTGGACTCAATAAGCCGGACCAGGATGCCTTGCTCAGTCTCCCATCTGAAGTATGCAACAGCTCCATAGCTCTGGTCGCTTCCATCGGAGAACGTTATCCCCCAGGGTACTCCAATCCTCTTGCCTGGTGTGAGGCTCCTGTGGAAGGTGATTTGGTTGAGGCGTGCGTATTCCTCAAACAGGTGGATGGCTTCTTCTCTTAATCTTTCGGAGAGAGGTTTGTCCCATGTGTCTCGTGTGAGAGTTTTACCTCCAGCTTCTTGAAATGCTTTTCTGACTAGAATGGCTCCCTTCTGTTTGGCAGGTGTCGCAAGGCCTATTGGGTCATACAAGCTAGCCACTTGGCTAAGCAGTTGTCTTCTAGTCAGTGGGTTTGGAGATTTTTCTCTCACCTCTTCTCCAAGGAGATTTTGGCTCATTCTTATCTTCTTTTTTCTCTTTGAGAAGTTGATCGAGGTCATGAGGTACAGTTTGTCTGATTCGACCAGGTACCCGACTCCAAGGGCTTTGTTGTCTCCTTCTCTCATTTGGTTGGGGAGAGTGAAGACTTGATCTGACGATGCTGGATGTTCTGATGCATATGTCTGCCTCCCACTTTGGCCTGACTGGACCCACGGCTTGAGGAAGAATCCACCTGCCTTCAGGATTTCTTCGACTGTCTTGGTGGTTTTGTCTAGCTTCTCCAGGTCATTATGGGATGTCATGATGTCATCCACATAGGAATCCTCTTCAAGGATCCTACGCTCCTCCTCCAGGTGAGTGAACATGGGCAGCTTTGCTGTCTCTCTCATGGCCAGTTGGGTGATGCACCCAGCTGGTCGATCGCCAATGTTGACTCTGGTGATGGCGTACTCCTCAATTTCTCCATCCTCACTGTCCCTCCAGAAAAATCTGTGGAGGTGCATCTCCAGGTCTTCAAGCCACACAGAATTGTACATCTTTTTGATGTCGCCTAGTGCAGCATGAACTCCTCTTCTGAATCTTAGTAGCACTGCTCGGATGGGATTGAGGACATCAGGCCCTTTCAGGAGAAGGTCATTCATGCTGAGCCCTTTAAACTTCTGGCTGCTGTTCCATACAAGCCGCACAGGTGTTGTGACAGAGTGTGGGTTTGGCGCCACCAAGTGGCTGACATACCATACTGGGCCTCTCCAGTCAGCAATGGTCTCTTTGGTGAGTCTCTTTGCTGCTTTTCTTTCCACCATCTCATGGACTTGAGTTGTGTATGCCACACGCCACTCTGGTTCTTTCTTGAGCTGCCTCTCTGTCCTCAGAAAAGTGGCCTCCACTGCGTTTCTGTTGTTGGGCAGGGAACTTGGATCTTCAATCCAGGGGTATTTTGTGTCATAGTGAGACTCCTGACTGTGAGCATCTGCTTTCACATAGGTGAGCCCTTGCCTGATAATCTCCAGCTCTCTCTCCTCGCTCAGAGTCATGTCTTTTCCTTCAGGTTCGCAGTTACCACACCGGCATCCTCCACACATGGGTTCGCAGGCTGCTCCAATGCTGTCCCATCTCCACCAGTCTAAGAACTCTCTCCCAGCAACGGTGCTCTTGGTTTCAGCTCTGGATTCTTGAATCTCTGCAATTTCCTGATACTTCACTGCTGTGGTTCTCATCGATCGTGCAAAGTGAGTCTCAGAATTGTACAGGGCCATGTCCACTACTTCACAGAGGTCTGGATGTGCTCCGCCAACTGTCTTTCCTAAAGGGCTGTCCCAAAGGACAAGATCTCCTACTACCTTTTCTCTTTGCGGAGCGAGTCTTCCTTCACGATGGCTGATGAGAAGCTCAACATGCTCTCCCCTGTGAAGGTCTTCCAGGTTGGTGTCAGGGAAGAACTTCTTGAGTTGTTGTGCTTTGATTACTCTGTAAACTTTAGCAATTTCATCCAAGCCATAGCAGATCAGCTCATGAGCTCTCTCCGTGCCTCTAGGTGTCTTGACTCTCACCTTGAGTAAGTATCTTTTGGTCTTTACCTTCATGGCCATGCCTCCAACTCCATGGACAATAAGCGTGATCTTCTCACTTCGTAGTTTCAGTCTTCTGGCAGCTCTGTGAGTGATGTAGTTGGTGTCTGATGCTAAGTCAATGAGGGTTCCAATTCTATGTCCTGCATTGGTAGTTTCTTCCAGAAGCATCAGAATAACTGGTAACTCACATGTGTTTGAGTCCATCACTCCAGGTGGGTTCCTTCCAGTGCAGCGTGATTTTGCAGCCATGTTGTGAAAGCTCTCCTGAATCTTTTTACCATGTCCGGGGTGAGCTCAGATATCAACTCCTCTTGCTCCTCTGTGAATGTTTGCTTTCTGGTGCTGGGCTTTCCCACTTTCTCAGATTCTTTCCCTTTGAAGCCTCCTTTCAGACAAAGGAGGAAATGGTGGTCCGAGGAGCCTTCTCTCTTGCAATCTTTGTTCCTGCAAAGGTAAGTATCTGTACATTCATCATCTTCTGCATGACATCTTCTGCATGCTCCCAGCTTTTCAACAGCATTTAGCTTCTCACCAGGCTTTAGTTCTTTGAACCGCTTGCAAAAGAAGATCCTCTCACGGTGCCTTTCATCTCCACAGACTTTGTGGAGGCATACTTATTCTCCAGGTAAGTAGGCTTCTTTTCCGATTTTTCGCTCACACCCAGTTGGTCTAGTTTCTCTAGAATGTCCTCCTGAGTTTTCAAGTATGTAAGAAGGATGTCAAAGTGATTGTCAGGTGTGACATTGTTCCTTGGATTGACCATGAATGCGAGCCAGTCTCTCTTCATATTGTCTGGCAGTTTGCTCTCTATGAATCTGATCATCAGGAGATTATTGATTGCTCCAGTGCTTTCAAGTTCAGTAAGATCATTCAGGTTTCTCTACAGCTTGAATCAGGTCAATTACCTTCCTCGGTTGGGTTGACTTTAGAGGGGATCTTCTCCAGGTCCTCAATTATTTCCAAGGCAATTCTTGGCTTGTTTCCATACCTGTTTTCAAGCACTCTAAGTACATCTTCAGCACTGTTGTATGTTGACAGTCGCAGGTCTCTGCAAATCCTCTCGTCCACACTGTCAAGAAGTTGGAACTTCTGCACTTCCACTGAGCCGGTCGGCTCTGCCTGCCTTTGCAGGTTCCCCCAGTCCCTCTTCCATCTGTGGAAGTTCCTCTTGAACCCAGTGAACCTAGGTAGACTGGTTGGCTTTATTCTCACCACTGCTTGTGGAACCACCGGTTGTGGTACCACCGGTTGTGGTACGGCCACAGGTTGAGGCACTCCTCTTCTTCGTTCCTCTTCTGCAATTCTTTGTGCGGTGAGGAATTCTGCCCTTCTGGCCTCGAGGTTGTTGCCGAGTTCTCTCAGTTTCTCTACTCTGCCTTTCAGGCGTGTCGTCTGATCATGTGGGATCCATTTTTCCCAGTCTTTCAGGCTTGACATTGCCTCATGGATAAACCTCTTCACTATTTGTATACCTGCACAGAGTCCACAGTCACCCCATTGATGGTCACAGGTGTGGGGGGTGACTTCTTCTTGCGGAGGTCCACCACCAGCTCCTTGGTTTTGTCAGTGTTGAGCTGCAGGTGATTCAGCTCACACCACTCGACGAAGGAGTCCTCGACACCCCTGTACTCCTTATCCTTCCCCTCGGTGATGCAGCCTACTATTGCAGAGTCATCTGAGAACTTCTGCAGGTGGCAGTACTCCGGGCAGAATTGGAAGTCGGATGTGTACAGGGTGAACAGGAATGGTGAAAGGACCGTACCCTGAGGGGCCCCAGTGTTGCACACCACAGTGTCAGACACGCATCCCTGCAGTCTGACAAACTGCGGCCGACCAGTAAGATAGTCCACTTCTTCCTTGTCCAAGATATGGGCTTTTAAAGGAATTGGATTTCGGTCAAAATTACTCCAAACTTGAACCAAAGAATCCTGAGAATCCTGGTGCCATGGGGATGTTGTGTGTGAATTTGGGGGCTTTTTGTGTGTGTGAATGGCCAAGATATGGCCCGTCCAAAAAAAAGTCAAATTGGTTAAGGGTACCTCCTCTGAAAAAATGACCAAAATTTAGATTTTCTTCAAACTCATGCCAATGAATCCCCGTTACCCCCCGGAGGCTGTTTTTGGATTTTTTAAGCTCTCTAGCTTCTTCCTTGTCCAAGATTTTGGCTTTTAAAGGAATTGGAATTCGGTCAAAATTGTCAAAATTACTCCAAACTTGCCAAAAAAAATCCTGGTGCCATGGGGATGTTGTGTGTGAATTTGGGGCTTTTTGTGTGTTTCCTAGGCCAAGATATGGCCCGTCCAAAAAAAAGTCAAATTGGTTAAGGGTCCCCCCTTACCTCCTCTGAAAAAATGAACAAAATTTAGATTTTCTTCAAACTCATACCAATGAAACCTCGTGCCCCCCTGAGGCTGTGTGTGGATTTTCTTGAGCTCTCTAGCTTCTTCCATGTACAAGATTTTGGCCTTTAAAGGAATTGGAATTCGGTCAAAATTGTCAAAATTACTCCAAACTTGCAAAAAAAAATCCTGGTGCCATGGGGATGTTGTGTGTGAATTTGGGGCTTGTTGTGTGTTTCCTAGGCCAAGATATGGCCCGTCCAAAAAAACGTCAAATTGGATAAGGGTCCCCCCTTACCTCCTCTGAAAAAATGAACAAAATTTAGATTTTCTTCAAACTCATACCAATGAAACCTCGTTCCCCCCGGAGGCTGTGTGTGGATTTTTTTGAGCTCTCTAGCTTCTTCCATGTACAAGATTTTGGCTTTTAAAGGAATTGGAATTCGGTCAAAATTGTCAAAATTACTCCAAACTTGCAACAAAAAATCCTGGTGCCATGGGGATGTTGAGTGTGAATTTGGGGCTTTTTATGTGTTTCCTAGGCCAAAATATGGCCCATACAGAAAAAGTGAAATTGGATAAGGGTCCCCCCTTACCTCCTCTGAAAAAATGACCAAAATTTAAATTTTCTTCAAACTCATACCAATGAATCCTCATGCCCCCCAGATGCTGTGTATGGATTCTTTGAGCTCTCTAGCATCTTCCTTGTCCAAGATATGGGCATTTACAGGAATTGGAATTTGGTCAAAATTGTCAACATTACTCCAACCTTGCACCAAAGAATCCTGGTGCCATGGGGATGTTGTGTGTGAATTTTGGGCTTTTTGTGTGTTTCCTAGGCCAAAATATGGCCCGAGCAGAAAACGTCAAATTGGATAAGGGTCTCCCCTTACCTCCTCTGAAAAAAATGACCAAAATTTAAATTTTCTACAAACTCATGCCAATGAATCCTTGTGCCCACGAGAGGCTGTGTGTAGATTTTTAAGCTGTTTAGCTTCCTCCTTGTCCAAGATATGGGCTTTTAAATGATTTGGAATTCGGTCAAAATTGTCAAAATTACTTCAGACGGTTGCTGTCTTAAATGTGCGTTATATAAGTGTACAGTCCTCTAAATACCTTTGATACGATACAGCGTAGAGATGAAAGTTGCTTTGACCGCTGACCAAGTCCTCCCCCTTGTGGTGATAAACTAAGTTGCATATAAGACGTAATTCATGTGTTAGTAAGAAATATTTAAAAAAATCCATTCAAAAGGAATTTTTGAATGGATTTTTGTAGTTCATAAAAAAAAAAAATAATAAATAAGATTCCATACCGATATTGTTCATGTGACACTAAATTGATGCAGGTTTTATTTATTTATAATCAAACTTCTATCAGTTGGTCCCAAAGTATTGTGTATACTATTATCAATAGTTTAAAGATGAATTAATGATGGATTGTCATTTCACATCCTTGTTGAACAACTGTTGCGATTTATGGGATTTCTTTAATGAATTCTTTATTTGTATTACAACCATAGGGAGCGAGCTGAGGGATGCAAACCAAAGAAGGGGGAGGGACCATCTAAATATTTACATTCACACGGCGGATTGTAGAAAAGCAATGAAGCTCTGGTAACTCTTCCTGAACCTGCTGTGGAGGAGGCGCCACGCCGTACTTTAATCTCTCCATCTTCCTGTTTCTTTGTTATGCATCAGGTCTTTACCTTCATATGAGGTGAGTATGTGTGACTGGTGAGTATGTGTGACTGTTTGTCTACGTGTGTGTGAGTGTGTGTTGTTTTAAATGTTTCCACATCAGATTGCTGGATGTTTGCTGCATTTATCAAGCTTTGGTATTTCCAAGTGAATTCATCGCTCGATCCTAAGTGGAGCTGAAGTCCAATCTCCATGGTAACGCTTCGTGTTTAGGTCTGTGTGTGTGGGACGTCAATCTGATGTAATAAACATTAGAGTTTTGTATGAGTCACTGTGTTCCGACCGGGTCCATTATCATGACGTCATCTTCTAACAAAACACTGGGCAGCATGTGGGGATGCCTGAAGAGGAAGAAGGAGATGAGGTAAAATGAAGGAACATTATGTTGAACTAATTTGCCTATCTTTTATCCTTGTGTTTCTCTGTTATCAGGATGCTTCACAGAGCGCCTAGCACCAAGCCACGCCCACAAGGAAGAGGGAGGACTGGGAGCACTTTTGTTCCTTTAGAAAAGAATTCATTCGTTCAATAAATTAGTTAAATGCAACTTTATATGTTATCTTGTTATGTTGTATGGGCTTATTCAGCTATGGTAGGCATGGTGTGACCCATGTCCTGTTTTCTTGTTTTCTTTTTGTCTTTGTTTACTGTAACTGACCTCAAAATGAGCCAGAAACAGGGACTTAGCAGCTGGTCCTCCATATAAAAACTATATAGACCACAGGCCATGTATTATGTTTTGTGCCCTTCAGTGAAGGTATTTTGTTTAGATTAAGGCAATAGATGCCTCCCTATATTACCACAGATTAACTGTTCCTGTTGCCATATCTCTTTAAATGAAACTGCAGAACACAAATATATATAAAAAAGAATGGGGAGAAGATCAAATCAAATTCAATGTATTGCCTAAAGACTAAAAGAAAAGAAAAAATGGGATTAATTTTACCGGGATTTTTGCAAAGTTAGTGTGAAGGTTGGGACTTGAACTCACAACCCCTTGTGATCACCAACCATCAGCTCTACTCTCTGAGCTAAGGAGAAATGAGTTTCTTTGATCCTTCCTTTCGTTCCTTCTTTGGTCCTTATGCTAGTTTCCTACAGGTGGCAACTTTCAACTTGATATGTGAATGGCATCAACAAAGAAAACCAAAGTGCACAAGTAGTCTGTAGCTCAATTAGTTAAGCTTCAGCCTCATGACCACCAGGTTATGAGTTCAAACCATGTCTCTGCTCACAGTTTCTTTTCAAAATGCTGCTCCAAATCAAAGAGAGAGAAGCCCACAGAGTGCATGCGTTGGTATACACATCTGTGGTGCGCATGATTAGTGCAATACTGTTGACTATCATGGTGATGTTTCCGGTGCCCCGGTTCAATTCTGACTGAAGCAGGTTGTTCTCAGAGCAGTGTAGTAAAAGTATTATGATACTGAACACCACAAACAGCAGGACTCTTGTCATGATTTTAAATTAAAATGTACCCCCTCTAGCACACGTGCGCCCCCTCCTGAACGCACACACACTTGGAGGGGGTACAGGTGCCTGGGCATTGACTCGATGCAAACTGTCAACTGCTCCAGGTGGAGAGTTGCTGCAACTCCCGTGAGGCAGTTACATCACGTGAAGGGACTGACTCTTGAAGCGTGGATTGGAGTTGAACGGGCACTGCAATGTGATGTGCCGATTCCCAAGGCACGCCGCGTCCTCAATGGACTGAGCCACTGCCACGCCCAAGATGAAGTGAGGCCAGAGTGAGACTGATCAGTGAGATCAATCAAGTGGATACAAAGACATAGCTGCTCTTACCTTGGCAAAGGAAAGAGCTAAAGCTAGAGCTCTAGAATTTCAAACACATCATCTAGATGGCATCAGGATAAATTGATGCAAGTTTGGGGAAATGTTAGCCTCCTAAGACCTTGTGTCCTCATATATGGACATTATACTTAATCCACCCTACACCTTATACACCATTGGGTTTAACTTGAACCTGTTGTCCTCATGTCTAAACATTTTCGACAGTCATTAGTAGTCTAAAGATCACTTTGGGTCCATAAATCCAAAACAGCAAGGATAAATTATAAATGCATGCAAAATAAATCCAGTGGAGCTCTCAGGAGGTTAATTTTTTACTCAAATTCTCACAAAATGTCAGTGTAACCATGGACCATATTGGTAATTTCTGTGAAAAGCCCATGACTTGGCAAAGAAAACTTGGCCTCAGTGAGGTGTGTTGCCATGTTTAAAACCGCCCTCTGGGACCTAGTTACTTGTCTCTGGAAAAACTGTTAGTAAAAATACAAAATTGATGAACTGATTGATGTGTGATGGCGGATAGTGATTAAACCTTTAACCAGTTATTAAAACACAATGACAAAGTCATGTAACGAATCAGAATCAGAATCAGAATTGCTTTATTTGCCAATTAAGTATACACTTAACAGGAATTTGCTGTGGTTCTAGTTGCGAACGTATAACATGTAGAAAAGACAACAAAAAACAAAATATAAAACAACATAAAACAACATGTACAAACAGCAGCTCGGCGAATACTTAAATTAAAAACACACTGAATTAATTAAGTCAACTAAGTGAATGCTGATGAATAGAGTGTTAAAAAACGTGCAGGGGATTATTGTAATAAATTAACTTAAGAATACTGCTAAATAAAGTGAATGTGCAGGGGTTTATTATGAGTCAGTGGAAGACCCAGGCCTTGTTGATAAGGCCCACTGCAGAGGGGAAGACACTCGATTTGTGGCGTGAGGTTTTGGTCCTGATGGACCTCAGCCTCCTGCACGAGGGGAGGGTTAAAAACAGTTTGCGTCCAGGGTGGGAGGGGTCGGCCAGAATCTTGCCTGCCCGCTTCAGGGTCCAGGAGGCGTACAGGTCCTGGAGGGACGGCACGTTGCAGCCGATCACCTTCTCCGCACAGCGTTTGATACGCTGCAGCCGGCCCTTGTCCTTGGCAGTGGCTGCAGCGAACCAGACGGTGATGGAGGAGGTGAGGATGGACTCAATGATGGCAGAGTAGAAGTGTACCATCAATGTCTTTGGCAGGCTGAACTTCTTCAGCTGCCGCAGGAAGAACATCCTTTGCTGGGCTTTTTTGCTGAGGGAGCTGATGTTGAGCTCCCACTTGAGGTCCTGGGAGATGATGGCTCCCAGGAAACGAAAGGACTCCACAGTGGAGCTCAAGATTGTTCTGCCCGCACCAATTCACCAGACGGTCAATCTCCTGCCTGTAGGTGGACTCGTCCCCATCAGAGATGAGTCCAATGAGGGTGGTGTCGTCCGCAAACTTCAGGAGCTGGACTGATTGATGACTGGAGGTGCAGTTGTTTGTATACAAGGAGAAGAGTAGAGGGGAAAGAACGTAGCCTTGAGGGGAACCGGTGCTGATGGAGCGTGAAGCAGAGACGTGTTTCCCCAGCTTCACGCGCTGCTTCCTGTCAGTCAGGAAGTCTCTGATCCACCTGCAGGTGGAGTCGGGCACGTGGAGCTGGGAGAGCTTGTCTTGCAACAGTGAGGGGATGATGGTGTTAAAGGCAGAGCTGAAGTCAACAAACAGGATCCTGGCGTAGGTTAAAAGGGTAGGGTAAAAGCCCCTATCTTGGTCAATTTAAGAGCTAGAACTCTACATTGTTCAAACGCAGCATCTACAGGACACGAGGATCATTCAATTACATTTTTGGTCAAATTTCCCACATGGACCAAATCGTTCGATTGTGTGAAAAGCCCATATCTTGGACAAGGAAAGAGCTAGAGCAGGGGTGTCAAACCCAGTGAACAGTCCTCAAAGTCTTTGTGTCACTTCCCTCCCCAACAGCAAACGAGCAGACTGTCCCAGTAACTCAGCTCAGCTGTGCTCTGGTGGCCTGCAGACACACAGCTGGTCCTTGTATGCAGGAGAATCTAAAGAGTCTCAGAAGAGTCTACTGCCTACAAGGACCTGCAGCAGCAGTTGTGCCAGACTTTCACGAAGTCATGAATCGGAAGCATGAGCGTCTGGTACAACTGGACAGACTCTGCGGAGTCTAGTGGCTACAAGGGCCTGCTGTGCACTACTACAGTCCAGCTGCTCGACTCAGAATAAATACAAATTATTTACATTGTAGTTTCCGAAAAACACATCCTCAACTTGTACTCCTTGTGATCAGCAACTTGTTTCTCTTTATCTGTTTTCTGAAGAGCTGCTGAGAATGCAGTATTCCATTTAACCACAAGAGGGCGACATATACATATTCAACTTCAAAGTTGACGTAGTTTAAAATTGATATCATAATAGCTTTATATACATTAAAGAATCAATATTTACAATATTGATTATTATTGTTATTATTATTATTATTATTATTATTATTTCTTATCCACACATTATTCAACGCTATTGAAATCTGAATAGAGCATAGGTCGGCAATAGGCGACCTATGTTTTTGCTCGTGAGCAAAAACATCTGGCCCGCGAGGTTGTTTGAACTAGATTAGATAATGAAAATGAAAAAACATGAAATCGGACTGCCAGTCTGATGGAGCGGGAGATCGGCAAACGGATCGGTGCGGCGTCGGCAGTGAAGCGGACTCTACTACGTTCCCACCCTCACCTATGGTCACGAACTGTGGGTAGTGACCGAAAGAACGAGATCGCGGGTACAAGCGGCCAAAATGATTTTCCTCCGTAGGGTGGCTGGGCTCTCCCTTAGAGATAGGGTGAGAAGCTCAGTCATCCGGGAGGAGCTCAGAGTTGAGCCGCTGCTCCTTTGCATTGAGAGGAGCCAGTTGAGGTGGCTCGGGCATCTGATCAGGATGCCTCCCAAACGCCTCGCTGGTGAGGTGTTCAGGGCACGTCCCACCGGAAGGAGGCCTCGAGGAAGACCCAGGACACGCTGGGGAGACTATGTCTCCCAGCTGGCCTGCGAACGCCTTGGGATCCCCCGGGAAGAGCTGGACGAAGTGGCCGGGGAGAGGGAGGTCTGGGTCTCCCTGCTAAGGCTGCTGCCACCGCGACCCGACCCCGGATAAGCGAATGAAGACGAGGCGAGACTGCCACTCTCAAAAATGCTCTTTATTTACAAACTTCATTTTCCAAAACAGAAAAATATCCTCAGTCTAACAATAATGCTTATTTGTTTCTTTTGGATACAAGGGTGAATAAGCACATCAGCGAGGTGCAGCGTGAACGCTCAACATGCAAAAAAAAAATTAAGTCAGTGGACAGTGCCCTGGTGCAGACAGACTGTGAAAAGTAAAACACGAGTTTCAAACATAGCGTAGCCTACTCAAGTTATTACACCAAAAATGTAAACTGATAACAATACAATAGGGAGGCAGTAGTCGAGTGGGTAGAGCTTCCGCTTAAGAACCGGAGGGTTGCCGGTTCGAGTCCCTGCTGAGGTGCCCCTGAGCAAGGCACCGAACCCTCAATTGCTCCCCCCTCTGCGAAGGGTGATAATGTAATGTAAGTCGCTTTGGATAAAAGCGTCCGCCAAATGATCGTAATGTAATGTAATACACTTGCCCTGTCAAATCGGAACAAATCAGTGCAAAAAAGAGGCTCGACCATGGGCTGGAGTGCTCGAAGCTCCTGTTACGACAGAGCAGAAGTGTTACATTTACTGTATGCTTCGTAAGAATTAGGCCTAGCCTACGAGACATTCATTAAAAATTCAGTTCAGATTAGACACTGGTATAGATTACTTACCTAGTGTGAAAAGTGGCATCTCCCGCTTGTCACTATTTTCTGGATATCTGGTGAAATAGACGTCACTTTAATCCTCAGGCAGTTATCCAGATTTTTGTGAGTCAGTCTATTCCTCTCGTGCGTTTTTATTGCATTCATGGCTGAAAATGAGGACTCACACACGTAGGTGGAAGGGAACATTGTCAGAATGTAGTGTGCGACTTTCTTGAGGTTGCTGTATTCCTCGGAGCATAGTCGGCCAACCCAAAAGGCACACAGAGACTCCGCACTTCTCAGCGGATCTCGCACAACTGAGGTGGTTCGGAAATCAATCATTTCAATTTCCAGCGCAGCCTGATCTAAAGAGGGGATCGTTGCTTTTGCCAGGGAGGAGAAGTTGTCGGCTATTTTTACTGCAGGGTCACGTATAAAGTCAATGATGTCTTTGGGGATGGAGTAGTCATCAAACCGAGAGTTGAAGTTGGCTCGTAGCTTCTTGATGAAGTCAACCATCAGCTCCGTCACCTCTCCCGCTGTCCTCTTTAAGGTGCTGAAATGTAGGAGCCTGCCGGTGGATATGTCTGCCTCAAACATCTCAAGCATCCTCGTGAATGACTCCAGTTTTTCAACCATGTCCACGAGTGTTTTGTCTCTCCCCTGTGGCTGAAGGTTCAGCTGGTTTAGGTGGCCAAATATGTCAGATAAAAACGCTACATTGGACATGAACTTTTCATCTTCCAGCAGGATAAGGTGGTCAGCTGCTGCTATGCTCTTGCTCATTCCAAGGAACGCCTTGATCTCATTCAATAGCACGCAGAAGCGATCCAGCGCTTTCCCCTTGCTTAACCAGCGCACATCATTATGAAGTAGCAAGTCATCGTCGGTGGCATCTTCTGACTCTGCCACAAGTTGTCGGAAAAGCCTATGCTGGGTGCTTGATGTACCTCTGACAAAATTAATGACTTTCATGACTTTGTCCATGATATCCCTTAGTTCGCCACTCAGTCTGGCACAAAGGACACTTTGGTGGATGAGGCAGTGCAGCCCATGGATTTGGGGGGCGATTTTTTTCAGCCTAGTCACCAGACCTCTGTGCTTTCCCACCATAGCAGGATTAGGATTAGGTTAACCCTCTCAAATGATAATGAATGCAACTGAAGCAACTCTTCCAGTTTCTCAAATACAACATCTCCAGTGGTGTGCCCTTCTAATGGAATTAGAGACAGCAGCTCTTCCTTGAAATCCTTCCCATCATAATATCTAACATAAACGCACAACTGTGCTACATCTGTTTTGTCAGTGCTCTCGTCTATGGCTAAGGAGAAGTAGTTTGCGCGACTGACACCGTCGATAATTGCACCCTGCACTGCGTCGGACAGCACTTCTATGCGGCGGGCAGCGGTCCTCGCAGAGAGGGACATCTGTTTCACTGACCCGATCACACCATCCATCGACTTGCCGGTATCAAGTTCCTCCAAAACTTTCACCATCATCTCCTTAAAGACCTCTGCATCAACAAACGGCTTGTTGTGCTTTGCGAGTACCCACGACGCTTTCAGCGATGCACTCGTTACCTTCTGTTGGGATGTGAGGCCTCGCACCAGGATCCTGCTGCTGTATGCATAACTTCCTTTCAGTGCTTCGATTTTGCGCTGTCGTGCCTCTGTCTTCGGAGGGAATGCAACCTTGAAATTAGCATGCTTCGTTTCGTGGTGCCGTCTAATATAATACTCTTTGCATACAGAGACACCCTCGTTACATATCAGGCATGTGGGCTTTGCATTTATAAAGCTGGGGAGGATGAAAGCATATTTCTCTGTCCATTCTTCATGAAATATCTTATTTTCGTTGTCAGTTTTGCTCTTCAGATTTTTTGATACAGCCATTTTTTGACACTTATCCACTTTGACTTTTTTTTGGATGGGCCATATCTTGGCCTAGGAAACACACAAAAAGCCCCAAATTCAATCACAACATCCCCATGGCACCAGGATTCTTTGGTGCAAGTTTGGAGTCATTTTGACAATTTTGTCCAAATTCCAATTCCTTTAAAAGCCCATATCTTGGACAAGGAGGAAGCTAAAGAGCTCAAAAAATCCACACACACACTCTGGGGGGCACGATGATTCATTGGTATGAGTTTAAAGAAAATTTAAACTTTGGTCATTTTTTTCAGAGGAGGTAAGTGGGGACCCTTATCCACTTTGACTTTTTTTTGGATGGGCCATATCTTGGCCTAGGGAACACACAAAAAGCCCCAAATTCACACACAACATCCCCATGGCACCAGGATTCTTTGGTGCAAGTTTGGAGTCATTTTGACAATTTTGACCGAAATCCAATTTCTTTAAAAGCCCAAATTTTTGGACAAGGAAGAAACTAAAGAGCTCAAAAAATCCCCACACACACTCTTGGAGGCACGATGATTCATTGGTATGAGTTTAAAGAAAATTTAAATTTTGGACATTTTTTTCAGAGGAGGTAAGGGGGACCCTTATCCACTTTGACTTTTTTTGGATGGGCCATATGTTGGCCTAGGAAACACACAAAAAGCTCCAAATTCACACACAACATCCCCATGGCACCAGGATTCTTTGGTGCAAGTTTGGTGTCATTTTGACAATTTTGGCCCGAAATCCAATTCCTCGAAAAGCCCATATCTGTGACAAGGAAGGAGATAGAGAGCTAAAATTTCAGACGCAGCATCCAGGCAGGAATGGTATGAATTTGTGTAAATTTGGGGCAAATTGGGGAATATTGAAAATTTTCTAAAAATGTTGACCCGGGACATCAATTTTTGAAACTGGAGAAAACTTGAAAAGCCCATATCTGTGACAAGGAAGGAGATAGAGAGCTAAAATTTCAGACGCAGCATCCAGGTAGAAATGCCATCAATGTGTGTAAATTTGGGGCAAATTGGGGAATATTGAAAATTTTCTAAAAATGTTGACCCGCGGGTCATCGATTCTTGAAACTAGAGAAAACTTGAAAAGCCCATATCTGTGACAAGGAAGGAGATAGAGAGCTACAATTTCAGACGCAGCATCCAGGCAGAAATCCCATCAATGTGTGTATATTTGGGGCAAATTGGGGAATATTGAAAATTTTCTAAAAATGTTGACCCGGGTCATCAATTTTTGAAACTGGAGAAAACTTGAAAAGCCCATATCTGTGACAAGAAAGGAGAAAGAGAGCTACAATTTCAGACGCAGCATCCAGGCAGAAATGCCATCAACGTGTGTAAATTTGGGGCAAATTGAGGAATATTGAAAATTTTGGAAAAAAGTTGACCCCCGGGTCATCGATTTTTGAAACTGGAGAAAACTTTAAAAGCCCATATCTGTGACAAGGAAGGAGATAGAGAGCTAAAATTTCAGACTCAGCATCCAGACAGAAATGCCATCAATGTGTGTAAATTTGGGGCAAATTGGGGAATATTGAAAATTTTCTAAAAATGTTGACCCGCGGGTCATCGATTCTTGAAATTAGAGAAAACTTGAAAAGCCCATATCTGTGACAAGGAAGGAGATAGAGAGCTCCAATTTCAGACGCAGCATCCAGGCAGAAATGCCATCAATGTGTGTAAATTTGGGGCAAATTGGGGAATATTGAAAATTTTCTAAAAATGTTGACCCGGGTCATCAATTTTTGAAACTGGAGAAAACTTGAAAAGCCCATATCTGTGACAAGGAAGGAGATAGAGAGCTAAAATTTCAGACGCAGCATCCAGGCAGAAATGCCATCAATGTGTGGAAATTTGGGGCATATTGGGGAATATTGAAAATTTTCTAAAAATGTTGACCCGGGTCATCAATTTTTGAAACTGGAGAAAACTTGAAAAGCCCATATCTGTGACAAGGAAGGAGATAGAGAGCTAAAATTTCAGGCGCAGCATCCAGGCAGAAATGCCATCAATGTGTGTAAATTTGGGGCAAATTGGGGAATATTGAAAATTTTCTTAAAATGTTGACCCGGGTCATCAATTTTTGAAACTGGAGAAAACTTGAAAAGCCCATATCTGTGACAAGGAAGGAGATAGAGAGCTAAAATTTCAGGCGCAGCATCCAGGCAGAAATGCCATCAATGTGTGTAAATTTAGGTCAAATTGGGGAATATTGAAAATTTTCTAAAAATGTTGACCCGCGGGTCATCGATTCTTGAAACTAGAGAAAACTTGAAAAGCCCATATCTGTGACAAGGAAGGAGATAGAGAGCTAAAATTTCAGACGCAGCATCCAGGCAGAAATGCCATCAATGTGTGTAAATTTGGGGCAAATTGGGGAATATTGAAAATTTTCTAAAAATGTTGACCCGGGTCATCGATTCTTGTAACTAGAGAAAACTTGAAAAGCCCATGTCTGTGACAAGGAAGGAGATAGAGAGCTACAATTTCAGACGCAGCATCCAGGCAGAAATGCCATCAATGTGTGTAAATTTGGGGCAAATTGGGGAATATTGAAAATTTGGGAAAAAAGTTGACCCAGGTCATCGATTCTTGTAACAAGAGAAAACTTGAGAAGCCCATGTCTGTGACAAGGACGGAGATAGAGAGCTACAATTCCAGACGCAGCATCCAGGCAGAAATGCCATCAATGTGTGTAAATTTGGGGCAAATTGGGGAATATAAAAAAATTTCTAAAAATGTTGACCCGGGTCATCAATTTTTGAAACTGAAGAAAACTTTTAAAGCCCATATCTGTGACAAGGAAGGAGATAGAGAGCTAAAATTTCAGGCGCAGCATCCAGGCAGAAATGCCATCAATGTGTGTAAATATGGGGCAAATTGGGTAATATTGAAAGTTTTGGAAAAAAGTTGATCCCCGGGTCATCGATTTTTGGAACTGGAGAAAACTTTAAAAGCCCATATCTGTGACAAGGAAGGAGATATAGAGCTAAAATTTCAGACGCAGCATCCAGGCAGAAATGCCATCAATGTGTGTAAATTTGGGGCAAATTGGGGAATATTGAAAATTTTCTAAAAATGTTGACCCGGGTCATCGATTCTTGTAAATAGAGAAAACTTGAAAAGCCCATGTCTGTGACAAGGAAGGAGATAAAGAGCTACAATTTCAGACGCAGCATCCAGGCAGAAATGCCATCAATGTGTGTAAATTTGGGGCAAATTGGGGAATATTGAAAATTTTCTTAAAAATGTTGACCCGCGGGTCATCGATTCTTGTAACTAGACAAAACTTGAAAAGCCCATATCTGTGACAAGGAAGGAGATAGAGAGCTAAAATTTCAGACGCAGCATCCAGGCAGAAATGCCATCAATGTGTGTAAATTTGGGGCAAATTGGGGAATATTGAAAATGTTCTATAAATGTTGACCCGCGCGGGTCATCGATTCTTGAAATTAGAGAAAACTTGAAAAGCCCATATCTGTGACAAGGAAGGAGATAGAGAGCTACAATTTCAGACGCAGCATCCAGGCAGAAATGCCATCAATGTGTGTAAATTTGGGGCACATTGGGGAATATTGAAAATTTTCTAAAAATGTTGACCCGGTTCATCAATTTTTGAAACTGGAGAAAACTTGAAAAGCCCATATCTGTGACAAGAAAGGAGATAGAGAGCTAAAATTTCAGACGCAGCATCCAGGCAGAAATGCCATCAACGTGTGTAAATTTGGGGCAAATTGGGGAATATTGAAAATTTTGGAAAAAAGTTGACCCCCGGGTCATCGATTTTTGAAACTGGAGAAAACTTTAAAAGCCCATATCTGTGACAAGGAAGGAGATAGAGAGCTACAATTTCAGACTCAGCATCCAGACAGAAATGCCATCAATGTGTGTAAATTTGGGGCAAATTGGGGAATATTGAAAATTTTCTTAAAAATGTTGACCCGCGGGTCATCGATTCTTGAAATTAGAGAAAACTTGAAAAGCCCATATCTGTGACAAGGAAGGAGATAGAGAGCTGCAATTTCAGACGCAGCATCCAGGCAGAAATGCCATCAATGTGTGTAAATTTGGGGCAAATTGGGGAATATTGAAAATTTTCTAAAAATGTTGACCCGGGTCATCAATTTTTGAAACTGGAGAAAACTTGAAAAGCCCATATCTGTGACAAGGAAGGAGATAGAGAGCTAAAATTTCAGGCGCAGCATCCAGGCAGAAATGCCATCAATGTGTGTAAATTTGGGGCAAATTGGGGAATATTGAAAATTTTCTTAAAATGTTGACCCGGGTCATCAATTTTTGAAACTGGAGAAAACTTGAAAAGCCCATATCTGTGACAAGGAAGGAGATAGAGAGCTAAAATTTCAGACGCAGCATCCAGGCAGAAATGCCATCAATGTGTGTAAATTTGGGGCAAATTGGGGAATATTGAAAATTTTCTTAAAATGTTGACCCGTGGGTCATCAATTTTTCAAACTGGAGAAAACTTGAAAAGCCCATATCTGTGACAAGGAAGGAGATAGAGAGCTAAAATTTCAGGCGCAGCATCCAGGCAGAAATGCCATCAATGTGTGTAAATTTGGGGCAAATTGGGGAATATTGAAAATTTTGGAAAAAAGTTGACCCGGGTCATCGATTCTTGTAACTAGAGAAAACTTGAAAAGCCCATATCTGTGACAAGGAAGGAGATAGAGAGCTAAAATTTCAGACGCAGCATCCAGGCAGAAATGCCATCAATGTGTGTAAATTTGGGGCAAATTGGGGAATATTGAAAATTTTCTATAAATGTTGACCCGCGCGGGTCATCGATTCTTGAAATTAGAGAAAACTTGAAAAGCCCATATCTGTGACAAGGAAGGAGATAGAGAGCTACAATTTCAGACGCAGCATCCAGGCAGAAATGCCATCAATGTGTGTAAATTTGGGGCAAATTGGGGAATATTGAAAATTTTCTAAAAATGTTGACCCGGTTCATCAATTTTTGAAACTGGAGAAAACTTGAAAAGCCCATATCTGTGACAAGAAAGGAGATAGAGAGCTAAAATTTCAGACGCAGCATCCAGGCAGAAATGCCATCAACGTGTGTAAATTTGGGGCAAATTGGGGAATATTGAACATTTTGGAAAAAAGTTGACCCCCGGGTCATCGATTTTTGAAACTGGAGAAAACTTTAAAAGCCCATATCTGTGACAAGGAAGGAGATAGAGAGCTACAATTTCAGACTCAGCATCCAGACAGAAATGCCATCAATGTGTGTAAATTTGGGGCAAATTGGGGAATATTGAAAATTTTCTTAAAAATGTTGACCCGCGGGTCATCGATTCTTGAAATTAGAGAAAACTTGAAAAGCCCATATCTGTGACAAGGAAGGAGATAGAGAGCTGCAATTTCAGACGCAGCATCCAGGCAGAAATGCCATCAATGTGTGTAAATTTGGGGCAAATTGGGGAATATTGAAAATTTTCTAAAAATGTTGACCCGGGTCATCAATTTTTGAAACTGGAGAAAACTTGAAAAGCCCATATCTGTGACAAGGAAGGAGATAGAGAGCTAAAATTTCAGGCGCAGCATCCAGGCAGAAATGCCATCAATGTGTGTAAATTTGGGGCAAATTGGGGAATATTGAAAATTTTCTTAAAATGTTGACCCGGGTCATCAATTTTTGAAACTGGAGAAAACTTGAAAAGCCCATATCTGTGACAAGGAAGGAGATAGAGAGCTAAAATTTCAGACGCAGCATCCAGGCAGAAATGCCATCAATGTGTGTAAATTTGGGGCAAATTGGGGAATATTGAAAATTTTCTTAAAATGTTGACCCGGGTCATCAATTTTTGAAACTGGAGAAAACTTGAAAAGCCCATATCTGTGACAAGGAAGGAGATAGAGAGCTAAAATTTCAGACGCAGCATCCAGGCAGAAATGCCATCAATGTGTGTAAATTTGGGGCAAATTGGGGAATATTGAAAATTTTCTTAAAATGTTGACCCGTGGGTCATCAATTTTTCAAACTGGAGAAAACTTTAAAAGCCCATATCTGTGACAAGGAAGGAGATAGAGAGCTAAAATTTCAGACTCAGCATCCAGACAGAAATGCCATCAATGTGTGTAAATTTGGGGCAAATTGGGGAATATTGAAAATTTTCTAAAAATGTTGACCCTGGTCATCAATTTTTGAAACTGGAGAAAACTTGAAAAGCCCATATCTGTGACAAGGAAGGAGATAGAGAGCTAAAATTTCAGGCGCAGCATCCAGGCAGAAATGCCATCAATGTGTGTAAATTTGGGGCAAATTGGGGAATATTGAAAATTTTCTAATAATGTTGACCCGGGTCATCAATTTTTGAAACTGGAGAAAACTTGAAAAGCCCATATCTGTGACAAGAAAGGAGATAGAGAGCTAAAATTTCAGACGCAGCATCCAGGCAGAAATGCCATCAACGTGTGTAAATTTGGGGCAAATTGGGGAATATTGAAAATTTTGGAAAAAAGTTGACCCCCGGGTCATCGATTTTTGAAACTGGAGAAAACTTTAAAAGCCCATATCTGTGACAAGGAAGGAGATAGAGAGCTAAAATTTCAGACTCAGCATCCAGACAGAAATGCCATCAATGTGTGTAAATTTGGGGCAAATTGGGGAATATTGAAAATTTTCTTAAAAATGTTGACCCGCGGGTCATCGATTCTTGTAACTAGAGAAAACTTTAAAAGCCCATATCTGTGACAAGGAAGGAGATATAGAGCTAAAATTTCAGACGCAGCATCCAGGCAGAAATGCCATCAATGTGTGTAAATTTGGGGCAAATTGGGGAATATTGAAAATTTTCTAAAAATGTTGACCCGGGTCATCGATTCTTGTAACTAGAGAAAACTTGAAAAGCCCATGTCTGTGACAAGGAAGGAGATAGAGAGCTACAATTTCAGACGCAGAATCCAGGCAGAAATGCCATCAATGTGTGTAAATTTGGGGAAAATTGGGGAATATTGAAAATTTCCTAAAAATGTTGACCCGGGTCATCGATTCTTGTAAGTAGAGAAAACTTGAAAAACCCATGTCTGTGACAAAGAAGGAGATAGAGATCTACAATTTCAGGCGCAGCATCCAGGCAGAAATGCCATCAATGTGTGTAAATTTGGGGCAAATTGGGGAATATTGAAAATTTTCTAAAAATGTTGACCCGGGTCATCAATTTTTGAAACTGGAGAAAACTTTAAAAGCCCATATCTGTGACAAGGAAGGAGATAGAGAGCTAAAATTTCAGACGCAGCATCCAGGCAGAAATGCCATCAATGTGTGTAAATTTGGGGCAAATTGGGGAATATTGAAAATTTTCTAAAAATGTTGACCCGGGTCATCAATTTTTGAAACTGGAGAAAACTTGAAAAGCCCATATCTGTGACAAGGAAGGAGATAGAGAGCCAAAATTTCAGGCGCAGCATCCAGGCCGAAATGCCATCAATGTGTGTAAATTTGGGGCAAATTGGGGAATATTGAAAATTTTCTAATAATGTTGACCCGGGTCATCAATTTTTGAAACTGGAGTAAACTTGAAAAGCCCATATCTGTGACAAGAAAGGAGATAGAGAGCTAAAATTTCAGACGCAGCATCCAGGCAGAAATGCCATCAATGTGTGTAAATTTGGGGCAAATTGGGTAATATTGAAAGTTTTGGAAAAAAGTTGATCCCCGGGTCATCGATTTTTGAAACTGGAGAAAACTTGAAAAGCCCATATCTGTGACAAGAAAGGAGATAGAGAGCTAAAATTTCAGACGCAGCATCCAGGCAGAAATGCCATCAATGTGTGTAAATTTGGGGCAAATTGGGGAATATTGAAAATTTTCTAAAAATGTTGACCCGGGTCATCAATTTTTGAAACTGGAGAAAACTTGAAAAGCCCATATCTGTGACAAGGAAGGAGATAGAGAGCTAAAATTTCAGGCGCAGCATCCAGGCAGAAATGCCATCAATGTGTGTAAATTTGGGGCAAATTGGGGAATATTGAAAATTTTGGAAAAAAGTTGACCCGGGTCATCGATTCTTGTAAGTAGAGAAAACTTGAAAAGCCCATGTCTGTGACAAGGAAGGAGATAGAGAGCTACAATTTCAGGCGCAGCATCCAGGCAGAAATGCCATCAATGTGTGTAAATTTGGGGCAAATTGGGGAATATCGAAAATTTTCCACAAATGTTGACCCGGGTCATCAATTTTTGAAACTGGAGAAAACTTGAAAAGCCCATGTCTGTGACAAGGAAGGAGATAGAGAGCTAAAATTTCAGGCGCAGCATCCAGGCAGAAATGCCATCAATGTGTGTAAATTTGGGGAAATTGGGGAATATTGAAAATTTTGGAAAAAAGTTGACCCCCGGGTCATCGATTTTTGAAACTGGAGAAAACTTGAAAAGCCCATATCTGTGACAAGGAAGGAGATAGAGAGCTACAATTTCAGACGCAGCATCCAGGCAGAAATGCCATCAATTTGTGTAAATTTGGGACAAATTGGGGAATATTGAAAATTTTCTAAAAATGTTGACCCGCGGGTCATCGATTCTTGTAACTACAGAAAACTTGAAAAGCCCATGTCTGTGACAAGGAAGGAGATAGAGAGCTAAAATTTCAGGCGCAGCATCCAGACAGAAATGCCATCAATTTGTGGAAATTTGGGGCAAATTGGGGAATATTGAAAATTTTCTAAAAATGTTGACCCGGGTCATCAATTTTTGAAACTGGAGAAAACTTTAAAAGCCCATATCTGTGACAAGGAAGGAGATAGAGAGCTAAAATTTCAGACGCAGCATCCAGGCAGAAATGCCATCAATGTGTGTAAATTTGGGGCAAATTGGGGAATATTGAAAATTTTCTAAAAATGTTGACCCGGGTCATCGATTCTTGTAAGTAGAGAAAACTTGAAAAGCCCATGTCTGTGACAAGGAAGGAGATAGAGAGCTAAAATTTCAGGCGCAGCATCCAGGCAGAAATGCCATCAATGTGTGTAAATTTGGGGCAAATTGGGGAATATTGAAAATTTTGGAAAAAAGTTGACCCGGGTCATCGATTCTTGTAACTAGAGAAAACTTGAAAAGCCCATGTCTGTGACAAGGAAGGAGATAGAGAGCTAAAATTTCAGACGCAGCATCCAGGCAGAAATGCCATCAACGTGTGTAAATTTGGGGCAAATTGGGGAATATTGAAAATTTTGGAAAAAAGTTGACCCCCGGGTCATCGATTTTTGAAACTGGAGAAAACTTTAAAAGCCCATATCTGTGACAAGGAAGGAGATAGAGAGCTAAAATTTCAGACTCAGCATCCAGACAGAAATGCCATCAATGTGTGTAAATTTGGGGCAAATTGGGGAATATTGAAAATTTTCTAAAAATGTTGACCCTGGTCATCAATTTTTGAAACTGGAGAAAACTTGAAAAGCCCATATCTGTGACAAGGAAGGAGATAGAGAGCTAAAATTTCAGGCGCAGCATCCAGGCAGAAATGCCATCAATGTGTGTAAATTTGGGGCAAATTGGGGAATATTGAAAATTTTCTAATAATGTTGACCCGGGTCATCAATTTTTGAAACTGGAGAAAACTTGAAAAGCCCATATCTGTGACAAGAAAGGAGATAGAGAGCTAAAATTTCAGACGCAGCATCCAGGCAGAAATGCCATCAACGTGTGTAAATTTGGGGCAAATTGGGGAATATTGAAAATTTTGGAAAAAAGTTGACCCCCGGGTCATCGATTTTTGAAACTGGAGAAAACTTTAAAAGCCCATATCTGTGACAAGGAAGGAGATAGAGAGCTAAAATTTCAGACTCAGCATCCAGACAGAAATGCCATCAATGTGTGTAAATTTGGGGCAAATTGGGGAATATTGAAAATTTTCTTAAAAATGTTGACCCGCGGGTCATCGATTCTTGTAACTAGAGAAAACTTTAAAAGCCCATATCTGTGACAAGGAAGGAGATATAGAGCTAAAATTTCAGACGCAGCATCCAGGCAGAAATGCCATCAATGTGTGTAAATTTGGGGCAAATTGGGGAATATTGAAAATTTTCTAAAAATGTTGACCCGGGTCATCGATTCTTGTAACTAGAGAAAACTTGAAAAGCCCATGTCTGTGACAAGGAAGGAGATAGAGAGCTACAATTTCAGACGCAGAATCCAGGCAGAAATGCCATCAATGTGTGTAAATTTGGGGAAAATTGGGGAATATTGAAAATTTCCTAAAAATGTTGACCCGGGTCATCGATTCTTGTAAGTAGAGAAAACTTGAAAAACCCATGTCTGTGACAAAGAAGGAGATAGAGATCTACAATTTCAGGCGCAGCATCCAGGCAGAAATGCCATCAATGTGTGTAAATTTGGGGCAAATTGGGGAATATTGAAAATTTTCTAAAAATGTTGACCCGGGTCATCAATTTTTGAAACTGGAGAAAACTTTAAAAGCCCATATCTGTGACAAGGAAGGAGATAGAGAGCTAAAATTTCAGACGCAGCATCCAGGCAGAAATGCCATCAATGTGTGTAAATTTGGGGCAAATTGGGGAATATTGAAAATTTTCTAAAAATGTTGACCCGGGTCATCAATTTTTGAAACTGGAGAAAACTTGAAAAGCCCATATCTGTGACAAGGAAGGAGATAGAGAGCCAAAATTTCAGGCGCAGCATCCAGGCCGAAATGCCATCAATGTGTGTAAATTTGGGGCAAATTGGGGAATATTGAAAATTTTCTAATAATGTTGACCCGGGTCATCAATTTTTGAAACTGGAGTAAACTTGAAAAGCCCATATCTGTGACAAGAAAGGAGATAGAGAGCTAAAATTTCAGACGCAGCATCCAGGCAGAAATGCCATCAATGTGTGTAAATTTGGGGCAAATTGGGTAATATTGAAAGTTTTGGAAAAAAGTTGATCCCCGGGTCATCGATTTTTGAAACTGGAGAAAACTTGAAAAGCCCATATCTGTGACAAGAAAGGAGATAGAGAGCTAAAATTTCAGACGCAGCATCCAGGCAGAAATGCCATCAATGTGTGTAAATTTGGGGCAAATTGGGGAATATTGAAAATTTTCTAAAAATGTTGACCCGGGTCATCAATTTTTGAAACTGGAGAAAACTTGAAAAGCCCATATCTGTGACAAGGAAGGAGATAGAGAGCTAAAATTTCAGGCGCAGCATCCAGGCAGAAATGCCATCAATGTGTGTAAATTTGGGGCAAATTGGGGAATATTGAAAATTTTGGAAAAAAGTTGACCCGGGTCATCGATTCTTGTAAGTAGAGAAAACTTGAAAAGCCCATGTCTGTGACAAGGAAGGAGATAGAGAGCTACAATTTCAGGCGCAGCATCCAGGCAGAAATGCCATCAATGTGTGTAAATTTGGGGCAAATTGGGGAATATCGAAAATTTTCCACAAATGTTGACCCGGGTCATCAATTTTTGAAACTGGAGAAAACTTGAAAAGCCCATGTCTGTGACAAGGAAGGAGATAGAGAGCTAAAATTTCAGGCGCAGCATCCAGGCAGAAATGCCATCAATGTGTGTAAATTTGGGGAAATTGGGGAATATTGAAAATTTTGGAAAAAAGTTGACCCCCGGGTCATCGATTTTTGAAACTGGAGAAAACTTGAAAAGCCCATATCTGTGACAAGGAAGGAGATAGAGAGCTACAATTTCAGACGCAGCATCCAGGCAGAAATGCCATCAATTTGTGTAAATTTGGGACAAATTGGGGAATATTGAAAATTTTCTAAAAATGTTGACCCGCGGGTCATCGATTCTTGTAACTACAGAAAACTTGAAAAGCCCATGTCTGTGACAAGGAAGGAGATAGAGAGCTAAAATTTCAGGCGCAGCATCCAGACAGAAATGCCATCAATTTGTGGAAATTTGGGGCAAATTGGGGAATATTGAAAATTTTCTAAAAATGTTGACCCGGGTCATCAATTTTTGAAACTGGAGAAAACTTTAAAAGCCCATATCTGTGACAAGGAAGGAGATAGAGAGCTAAAATTTCAGACGCAGCATCCAGGCAGAAATGCCATCAATGTGTGTAAATTTGGGGCAAATTGGGGAATATTGAAAATTTTCTAAAAATGTTGACCCGGGTCATCGATTCTTGTAAGTAGAGAAAACTTGAAAAGCCCATGTCTGTGACAAGGAAGGAGATAGAGAGCTAAAATTTCAGGCGCAGCATCCAGGCAGAAATGCCATCAATGTGTGTAAATTTGGGGCAAATTGGGGAATATTGAAAATTTTGGAAAAAAGTTGACCCGGGTCATCGATTCTTGTAACTAGAGAAAACTTGAAAAGCCCATGTCTGTGACAAGGAAGGAGATAGAGAGCTAAAATTTCAGACGCAGCATCCAGGCAGAAATGCCATCAACGTGTGTAAATTTGGGGCAAATTGGGGAATATTGAAAATTTTGGAAAAAAGTTGACCCCCGGGTCATCGATTTTTGAAACTGGAGAAAACTTTAAAAGCCCATATCTGTGACAAGGAAGGAGATAGAGAGCTAAAATTTCAGACTCAGCATCCAGACAGAAATGCCATCAATGTGTGTAAATTTGGGGCAAATTGGGGAATATTGAAAATTTTCTAAAAATGTTGACCCTGGTCATCAATTTTTGAAACTGGAGAAAACTTGAAAAGCCCATATCTGTGACAAGGAAGGAGATAGAGAGCTAAAATTTCAGGCGCAGCATCCAGGCAGAAATGCCATCAATGTGTGTAAATTTGGGGCAAATTGGGGAATATTGAAAATTTTCTAATAATGTTGACCCGGGTCATCAATTTTTGAAACTGGAGAAAACTTGAAAAGCCCATATCTGTGACAAGAAAGGAGATAGAGAGCTAAAATTTCAGACGCAGCATCCAGGCAGAAATGCCATCAACGTGTGTAAATTTGGGGCAAATTGGGGAATATTGAAAATTTTGGAAAAAAGTTGACCCCCGGGTCATCGATTTTTGAAACTGGAGAAAACTTTAAAAGCCCATATCTGTGACAAGGAAGGAGATAGAGAGCTAAAATTTCAGACTCAGCATCCAGACAGAAATGCCATCAATGTGTGTAAATTTGGGGCAAATTGGGGAATATTGAAAATTTTCTTAAAAATGTTGACCCGCGGGTCATCGATTCTTGTAACTAGAGAAAACTTTAAAAGCCCATATCTGTGACAAGGAAGGAGATATAGAGCTAAAATTTCAGACGCAGCATCCAGGCAGAAATGCCATCAATGTGTGTAAATTTGGGGCAAATTGGGGAATATTGAAAATTTTCTAAAAATGTTGACCCGGGTCATCGATTCTTGTAACTAGAGAAAACTTGAAAAGCCCATGTCTGTGACAAGGAAGGAGATAGAGAGCTACAATTTCAGACGCAGAATCCAGGCAGAAATGCCATCAATGTGTGTAAATTTGGGGAAAATTGGGGAATATTGAAAATTTCCTAAAAATGTTGACCCGGGTCATCGATTCTTGTAAGTAGAGAAAACTTGAAAAACCCATGTCTGTGACAAAGAAGGAGATAGAGATCTACAATTTCAGGCGCAGCATCCAGGCAGAAATGCCATCAATGTGTGTAAATTTGGGGCAAATTGGGGAATATTGAAAATTTTCTAAAAATGTTGACCCGGGTCATCAATTTTTGAAACTGGAGAAAACTTGAAAAGCCCATATCTGTGACAAGGAAGGAGATAGAGAGCTAAAAATTCAGACGCAGCATCCAGGCAGAAATGCCATCAATGTGTGTAAATTTGGGGCAAATTGGGGAATATTGAAAATTTTCTAAAAATGTTGACCCGGGTCATCAATTTTTGAAACTGGAGAAAACTTGAAAAGCCCATATCTGTGACAAGGAAGGAGATAGAGAGCCAAAATTTCAGGCGCAGCATCCAGGCCGAAATGCCATCAATGTGTGTAAATTTGGGGCAAATTGGGGAATATTGAAAATTTTCTAATAATGTTGACCCGGGTCATCAATTTTTGAAACTGGAGTAAACTTGAAAAGCCCATATCTGTGACAAGAAAGGAGATAGAGAGCTAAAATTTCAGACGCAGCATCCAGGCAGAAATGCCATCAATGTGTGTAAATTTGGGGCAAATTGGGTAATATTGAAAGTTTTGGAAAAAAGTTGATCCCCGGGTCATCGATTTTTGAAACTGGAGAAAACTTGAAAAGCCCATATCTGTGACAAGAAAGGAGATAGAGAGCTAAAATTTCAGACGCAGCATCCAGGCAGAAATGCCATCAATGTGTGTAAATTTGGGGCAAATTGGGGAATATTGAAAATTTTCTAAAAATGTTGACCCGGGTCATCAATTTTTGAAACTGGAGAAAACTTGAAAAGCCCATATCTGTGACAAGGAAGGAGATAGAGAGCTAAAATTTCAGGCGCAGCATCCAGGCAGAAATGCCATCAATGTGTGTAAATTTGGGGCAAATTGGGGAATATTGAAAATTTTGGAAAAAAGTTGACCCGGGTCATCGATTCTTGTAAGTAGAGAAAACTTGAAAAGCCCATGTCTGTGACAAGGAAGGAGATAGAGAGCTACAATTTCAGGCGCAGCATCCAGGCAGAAATGCCATCAATGTGTGTAAATTTGGGGCAAATTGGGGAATATCGAAAATTTTCCACAAATGTTGACCCGGGTCATCAATTTTTGAAACTGGAGAAAACTTGAAAAGCCCATGTCTGTGACAAGGAAGGAGATAGAGAGCTAAAATTTCAGGCGCAGCATCCAGGCAGAAATGCCATCAATGTGTGTAAATTTGGGGCAAATTGGGGAATATTGAAAATTTTGGAAAAAAGTTGACCCCCGGGTCATCGATTTTTGAAACTGGAGAAAACTTGAAAAGCCCATATCTGTGACAAGGAAGGAGATAGAGAGCTACAATTTCAGACGCAGCATCCAGGCAGAAATGCCATCAATTTGTGTAAATTTGGGACAAATTGGGGAATATTGAAAATTTTCTAAAAATGTTGACCCGCGGGTCATCGATTCTTGTAACTACAGAAAACTTGAAAAGCCCATGTCTGTGACAAGGAAGGAGATAGAGAGCCAAAATTTCAGGCGCAGCATCCAGACAGAAATGCCATCAATTTGTGGAAATTTGGGGCAAATTGGGGAATATTGAAAATTTTCTAAAAATGTTGACCCGGGTCATCAATTTTTGAAACTGGAGAAAACTTTAAAAGCCCATATCTGTGACAAGGAAGGAGATAGAGAGCTAAAATTTCAGACGCAGCATCCAGGCAGAAATGCCATCAATGTGTGTAAATTTGGGGCAAATTGGGGAATATTGAAAATTTTCTAAAAATGTTGACCCGGGTCATCGATTCTTGTAAGTAGAGAAAACTTGAAAAGCCCATGTCTGTGACAAGGAAGGAGATAGAGAGCTACAATTTCAGACGCAGCATCCAGGCAGAAATGCCATCAATGTGTGTAAATTTGGGGCAAATTTGGGAATATTGAAAATTTTCGAAAAAAGTTGACCCGGGTCATCAATTTTTGAAACTGGAGAAAACTTGAAAAGCCCATATCTGTGACAAGGAAGGAGATAGAGAGCTACAATTTCAGACGCAGCATCCAGGCAGAAATGCCATCAATTTGTGTAAATTTGGGACAAATTGGGGGATATTGAAAATTTTCTAAAAATGTTGACCCGCGGGTCATCGATTCTTGTAACTACAGAAAACTTGAAAAGCCCATGTCTGTGACAAGGAAGGAGATAGAGAGCTACGATTTCAGACGCAGCATCCAGGCAGAAATGCCATCAATGTGTGTATATTTGGGGCAAATTGGGTAATATTGAAAGTTTTGGAAAAAAGTTGATCCGGGTCATCGATTTTTGAAACTGGAGAAAACTTTGAAAGCCCATATCTGTGACAAGGAAGGAGATAGAGAGCTAAAATTTCAGACGCAGCATCCAGGCAGAAATGCCATCAATTTGTGTAAATTTGGGGCAAATTGGGGAATATTGAAAATTTTCTTAAAATGTTGACCCGGGACATCAATTTTTGAAACTGGAGAAAACTTGAAAAGCCCATATCTGTGACAAGGAAGGAGATAGAGAGCTAAAATTTCAGGCGCAGCATCCAGGCAGAAATGCCATCAATGTGTGTAAATTTGGGGCAAATTGGGTAATATTGAAAGTTTTGGAAAAAAGTTGATCACCGGGTCATCGATTTTTGAAACTGGAGAAAACTTTAAAAGCCCATATCTGTGACAAGGAAGGAGATAGAGAGCTAAAATTTCAGACGCAGCATCCAGGCAGAAATGCCATCAATGTGTGTAAATTTGGGGCAAATTGGGTAATATTGAAAGTTTCTGGAAAAAAGTTGATCCCCGGGTCATCGATTTTTGAAACTGGAGAAAACTTTAAAAGCCCATATCTGTGACAAGGAAGGAGATAGAGAGCTAAAATTTCAGAAGCAGCATCCAGGCAGAAATGCCATCAATGTGTGTAAATTTGGGGCAAATTGGGGAATATTGAAAATTTTCTACAAATGTTGACCCGGGTCATCAATTTTTGAAACTGGAGAAAACTTGAAAAGCCCATATCTGTGACAAGGAAGGAGATAGAGAGCTACAATTTCAGACGCACCATCCAGACAGAAATGCCATCAATGTGTGTAAATTTGGGGCAAATTGGGTAATATTGAAAATTTTCTTAAAAATGTTGACCCGCGGGTCATCGATTCTTGTAACTAGAGAAAACTTGAAAAGCCCATGTCTGTGACAAGGAAGGAGATAGAGAGCTAAAATTTCAGACGCAGCATCCAGACATAAATGCCATCAATTTGTGTAAATTTGGGACAAATTGGGGAATATTGAAAATTTTCTAAAAATGTTGACCCGCCGGTCATCGATTCTTGAAACTAGAGAAAACTTGAAAAGCCCATATCTGTGACAAGGAAGGAGATAGAGAGCTAAAATTTCAGACGCAGCATCCAGGCAGAAATGCCATCAATGTGTGTAAATTTGGGGCAAATTGGGGAATATTGAAAATTTTCTAAAAATGTTGACCCGGGTCATCGATTCTTGTAAGTAGAGAAAACTTGAAAAGCCCATGTCTGTGACAAGGAAGGAGATAGAGAGCTACAATTTCAGACGCAGCATCCAGGCAGAAATGCCATCAATGTGTGTAAATTTGGGGCAAATTGGGGAATATTGAAAATTTTCTAAAAATGTTGACCCGGGTCATCGATTCTTGTAAGTAGAGAAAATTGAAAAGCCCATGTCTGTGACAAGGAAGGAGATAGAGAGCTACAATTTCAGACGCAGCATCCAGACAGAAATGCCATCAATGTGTGTAAATTTGGGGCAAATTGGGGAATATTGAAAATTTTTGAAAAAAGTTGACCCGGGTCATCAATTTTTGAAACTGGAGAAAACTTGAAAAGCCCATATCTGTGACAAGGAAGGAGATAGAGAGCTACAATTTCAGACGCAGCATCCAGGCAGAAATGCCATCAATTTGTGTAAATTTGGGACGAATTGGGGGATATTGAAAATTTTCTACAAATGTTGACCCGGGTCATCAATTTTTGAAACTGGAGTAAACTTGAAAAGCCCATATCTGTGACAAGGAAGGAGATAGAGAGCTACAATTTCAGACGCAGCATCCAGACAGAAATGCCATCAATGTGTGTAAATTTGGGGCAAATTGGGGAATATTGAAAATTTTCTTAAAAATGTTGACCCGCGGGTCATCGATTCTTGTAACTAGAGAAAACTTGAAAAGCCCATGTCTGTGACAAGGAAGGAGATAGAGAGCTAAAATTTCAGACGCAGCATCCAGGCAGAAATGCCATCAATGTGTGTAAATTTGGGGCAAATTGGGGAATATTGAAAATTTTCTAAAAATGTTGACCCCCGGGTCATCGATTCTTGAAACTAGAGAAAACTTGAAAAGCCCATATCTGTGACAAGGAAGGAGATAGAGAGCTACAATTTCAGACGCAGCATCCAGACAGAGATGCCATCAATTTGTGTATATTTGGGGCAAATTGGGGAATATTGAAAGTTTTGGAAAAAAGTTGATCCGGGTCATCGATTTTTGAAACTGGAGAAAACTTTGAAAGCCCATATCTGTGACAAGGAAGGAGATAGAGAGCTACAATTTCAGACGCAGCATCCAGGCAGAAATGCCATCAATGTGAGTAAATTCGGGGCAAATTGGGTAATATTGAAAGTTTTGGAAAAAAGTTGATCCCCGGGTCATCGATTTTTGAAACTGGAGAAAACTTTGAAAGCCCATATCTGTGACAAGGAAGGAGATAGAGAGCTACAATTTCAGACGCAGCATCCAGGCAGAAATGCCATCAATGTGTGTAAATTTGGGACAAATTGGGGAATGTTGAAAATTTTGGAAAAAAGTTGACCCCCGGGTCATCGATTTTTGAAACTGGCGAAAACTTGAAAAGCCCATATCTGTGACAAGGAAGGAGATAGAGAGCTAAAATTTCAGACGCAGCATCCAGACATAAATGCCATCAATTTGTGTAAATTTGGGACAAATTGGGGAATATTGAAAATTTTCTAAAAATGTTGACCCGCGGGTCATCGATTCTTGAAACTAGAGAAAACTTGAAAAGCCCATATCTGTGACAAGGAAGGAGATAGAGAGCTAAAATTTCAGGCGCAGCATCCAGGCAGAAATGCAATCAATGTGTGTAAATTTGGGGCAAATTGGGGAATATTGAAAATTTTCTAAAAATGTTGACCCGGGTCATCGATTTTTGAAACTGGAGAAAACTTTAAAAGCCCATGTCTGTGACAAGGAAGGAGATAGAGAGCTACAATTTCAGACGCAGCATCCAGGCAGAAATGCCATCAATCTGTGTAAATTTGGGGCAAATTGGGGAATATTGGAATTTTTGGATAAAAGTTGACCCCCGGGTCATCGATTTTTGAAACTGGACAAAACTTGAAAAGCCCATATCTGTGACAAGGAAGGAGATAGAGAGCTACAATTTCAGACGCAGCATCCAGGCAGAAATGCCATCAATGTGTGTAAATTTGGGGCAAATTGGGGAATATTGAAAATTTTCTAAAAATGTTGACCCGCGTCATCGATTTTTGAAACTGGAGAAAACTTGAAAAGCCCATATCTGTGACAAGGAAGGAGATAGAGAGCTACAATTTCAGACGCAGCATCCAGGCAGAAATGCCATCAATGTGTGTAAATTTGGGGCAAATTGGGGAATGTTGAAAATTTTGGAAAAAAGTTGACCCCCGGGTCATCGATTTTTGAAACTGGAGAAAACTTTAAAAGCCCAAATCTGTGACAAGGAAGGAGATAGAGAGCTACAATTTCAGACGCAGCATCCAGGCAGAAATGCCATCAATGTGTGTAAATTTGGGGCAAATTGGGGAATATTGAAAATTTAAGAAAAAAGTTGACCCCCGGGTCATCGATTTTTGAAACTGGAGAAAACTTGAAAAGCCCATATCTGTGACAAGGAAGGAGATACAGAGCTAAAATTTCAGACGCAGCATCCAGGCAGAAATGCCATCAATGTGTGTAAATTTGGGGCAAATTGGGGAATATTGAAAATTTTCTAAAAATGTTGACCCGGGTCATCAATTTTTGAAACTGGAGAAAACTTGAAAAGCCCATATCTGTGACAAGGAAGGAGATAGAGAGCTAAAATTTCAGACGCAGCATCCAGACAGAGATGCCATCAATTTGTGTAAATTTGGGGCAAATTGGGGAATATTGGAAATTTTCTAAAAATGTTGACCCGGGTCATCAATTTTTGAAACTGGAGAGAACTTGAAAAGCCCATATCTGTGACAAGGAAGGAGATAGAGAGCTAAAATTTCAGACGCAGCATCCAGGCAGAAATGCCATCAATCTGTGTAAATTTGGGGCAAATTGGGGAATATTGGAATTTTTGGATAAAAGTTGACCCCCGGGTCATCGATTTTTGAAACTGGACAAAACTTGAAAAGCCCATATCTGTGACAAGGAAGGAGATAGAGAGCTACAATTTCAGACGCAGCATCCAGGCAGAAATGCCATCAATGTGTGTAAATTTGGGGCAAATTGGGGAATATTGAAAATTTTCTAAAAATGTTGACCCGGGTCATCGATTTTTGAAACTGGAGAAAACTTGAAAAGCCCATATCTGTGACAAGGAAGGAGATAGAGAGCTACAATTTCAGACGCAGCATCCAGGCAGAAATGCCATCAATGTGTGTAAATTTGGGGCAAATTGGGGAATGTCGAAAATTTTGGAAAAAAGTTGACCCCCGGGTCATCGATTTTTGAAACTGGAGAAAACTTTAAAAGCCCAAATCTGTGACAAGGAAGGAGATAGAGAGCTACAATTTCAGACGCAGCATCCAGGCAGAAATGCCATCAATGTGTGTAAATTTGGGGCAAATTGGGGAATATTGAAAATTTAAGAAAAAAGTTGACCCCCGGGTCATCGATTTTTGAAACTGGAGAAAACTTGAAAAGCCCATATCTGTGACAAGGAAGGAGATACAGAGCTAAAATTTCAGACGCAGCATCCGGGCAGAAATGCCATCAATGTGTGTAAATTTGGGACAAATTGGGGAATATTGAAAATTTTCTAAAAATGTTGACCCGCGGGTCATCAATTCTTGTAACTAGAGAAAACTTGAACAGCCCATGTCTGTGACAAGGAAGGAGATAGAGAGCAAAAATTTCAGACGCAGCATCCAGGCAGAAATGCCATCAATGTGTGTAAATTTGGGGCAAATTGGGGAATATTGAAAATTTTCTAAAAATGTTGACCCGGGTCATCAATTTTTGAAACTGGAGAAAACTTGAAAAGCCCATATCTGTGACAAGGAAGGAGATAGAGAGCTAAAATTTCAGACGCAGCATCCAGACAGAGATGCCATCAATTTGTGTAAATTTGGGGCAAATTGGGGAATATTGGAAATTTTCTAAAAATGTTGACCCGGGTCATCAATTTTTGAAACTGGAGAGAACTTGAAAAGCCCATATCTGTGACAAGGAAGGAGATAGAGAGCTAAAATTTCAGACGCAGCATCCAGACAGAGATGCCATCAATTTGTGTAAATTTGGGGCAAATTGGGGAATATTGAAAATTTTCTAAAAATGTTGACCCGGGTCATCGATTTTTGAAACTGGAGAAAACTTTAAAAGCCCATATCTGTGACAAGGAAGGAGATAGAGAGCTAAAATTTCAGACGCAGCATCCAGACAGAAATGCCATCAATTTGTGTAAATTTGGGGTAAAAATTGGGGAATATTGAAAATTTTCTAAAAATGTTGACCCGCGGGTCATCGATTCTAGTAACTAGAGAAAACTTGAAAAGCCCATGTCTGTGACAAGGAAGGAGATAGAGAGCTAAAATTTCAGACGCAGCATCCAGACAGAAATGCCATCAATTTGTGTAAATTTGGGGCAAATTGGGTAATATTGAAAATTTTCAAAAAAATTTGACACGGGTCATCGATTTTTGAAACTGGAGAAAACTTTAAAAGCCCATATCTGTGACAAGGAAGGAGATAGAGAGCTACAATTTCAGACGCAGCATCCAGGCAGAAATGCCATCAATGTGTGTAAATTTGGGGCAAATTGGGGAATATTGAAAATTTTCTAAAAATGTTGACCCGGGTCATCAATTTTTGAAACTGGAGAAAACTTGAAAAGCCCATATCTGTGACAAGGAAGGAAATAGAGAGCTAAAATTTCAGACGCAGCATCCAGACAGAAATGCCATCAATTTGTGTAAATTTGGGACAAATTGGGGAATATTGAAAATTTGTTAAAAATGTTGACCTGGGTCATAAATTTTTGAAACTGGAGAAAACTTGAAAAGCCCATATCTGTGACAAGGAAGGAGATAGAGAGCTACAATTTCAGACGCAGCATCCAGGCAGAAATGCCATCAATGTTTGTAAATTTGGGACAAATTGGGGAATATTGAAAATTTTCTAAAAATGTTGACCCGCGGGTCATCAAGTCTTGTAACTAGAGAAAACTTGAAAAGCCCATATCTGTGACAAGGAAGGAGATAGAGAGCTACAATTTCAGACGCAGCATCCAGGCAGAAATGCAATCAATGTGTGTAAATTTGGGGCAAATTGGGGAATATTGAAAATTTTCTAAAAATGTTGACCCGCGGGTCATCGATTCTTCAAACTAGAGAAAACTTGAAAAGCCCATATCTGTGACAAGGAAGGAGATAGAGAGCTACAATTTCAGACGCAGCATCCAGGCAGAAATGCCATCAATGTGTGTAAATTTGGGGCAAATTGGGGAATATTGAAAATTTTCTAAAAATGTTGATCCGGGTCATAAATTTTTGAAACTGGAGAAAACTTGAAAAGCCCATATCTGTGACAAGGAAGGAGATAGAGAGCTACAATTTCAGACGCAGCATCCAGGCAGAAATGCCATCAATGTGTGTAAATTTGGGGCAAATTGGGGAATATTGAAAATTTTCTAAAAATGTTGACCCGGGTCATCGATTTTTGAAACTGGAGAAAACTTGAAAAGCCCATATCTGTGACAAGGAAGGAGATAGAGAGCTACAATTTCAGATGCAGAATCCAGGCAGAAATGCCATCAATGTGTGTAAATTTGGGTCAAATTGGGGAATATTGAAAATTTTGGAAAAATGTTGACCCCCGGGTCATTGATTTTTGAAACTGGAGAAAACTTGAAAAGCCCATATCTGTGACAAGGAAGGAGATAGAGAGCTACAATTTCAGACGCAGCATCCAGGCAGAAATGCCATCAATGTGTGTAAATTTGGGGCAAATTGGGGAATGTTGAAAATTTTGGAAAAAAGTTGACCCCCGGGTCATCGATTTTTGAAACTGGAGAAAACTTTAAAAGCCCATATCTGTGACAAGGAAGGAGATAGAGAGCTACAATTTCAGACGCAGCATCCAGGCAGAAATGCCATCAATGTGTGTAAATTTGGGGCAAATTGGGGAATATTGAAAATTTTCTAAAAATGTTGATCCGGGTCATAAATTTTTGAAACTGGAGAAAACTTGAAAAGCCCATATCTGTGACAAGGAAGGAGATAGAGAGCTACAATTTCAGACGCAGCATCCAGGCAGAAATGCCATCAATGTGTGTAAATTTGGGGCAAATTGGGGAATATTGAAAATTTTCTAAAAATGTTGACCCGGGTCATCGATTTTTGAAACTGGAGAAAACTTGAAAAGCCCATATCTGTGACAAGGAAGGAGATAGAGAGCTACAATTTCAGACGCAGCATCCAGGCAGAAATGCCATCAATGTGTGTAAATTTGGGGCAAATTGGGGAATATTGAAAATTTTGGAAAAATGTTGACCCCCGGGTCATCGATTTTTGAAACTGGAGAAAACTTGAAAAGCCCATATCTGTGACAAGGAAGGAGATAGAGAGCTAAAATTTCAGACGCAGCATCCAGGCAGAAATGCCATCAATGTGTGTAAATTTGGGGCAAATTGGGGAATATTGAAAATTTTCTAAAAATGTTGACCCGGGTCATCGATTTTTGAAACTGGAGAAAACTTGAAAAGCCCATATCTGTGACAAGGAAGGAGATAGAGAGCTACAATTTCAGACGCAGCATCCAGGCAGAAATGCCATCAATGTGTGTAAATTTGGGGCAAATTGGGGAATGTTGAAAATTTTGGAAAAAAGTTGACCCCCGGGTCATCGATTTTTGAAACTGGAGAAAACTTTAAAAGCCCATATCTGTGACAAGGAAGGAGATAGAGAGCTACAATTTCAGACGCAGCATCCAGGCAGAAATGCCATCAATGTGTGTAAATTTGGGGCAAATTGGGGAATATTGAAAATTTAAGAAAAAAGTTGACCCCCGGGTCATCGATTTTTGAAACTGGAGAAAACTTGAAAAGCCCATATCTGTGACAAGGAAGGAGATACAGAGCTAAAATTTCAGACGCAGCATCCAGGCAGAAATGCCATCAATGTGTGTAAATTTGGGACAAATTGGGGAATATTGAAAATTTTCTAAAAATGTTGACACGGGTCATCGATTTTTGAAACTGGAGAAAACTTTAAAAGCCCATATCTGTGACAAGGAAGGAGATAGAGAGCTACAATTTCAGACGCAGCATCCAGGCAGAAATGCCATCAATGTGTGTAAATTTGGGGCAAATTGGGGAATATTGAAAATTTTCAAAAAATGTTGACCCGGGTCATCGATTTTTGAAACTGGAGAAAACTTTAAAAGCCCATATCTGTGACAAGGAAGGAGATAGAGAGCTAAAATTTCAGACGCAGCATCCAGACAGAAATGCCATCAATTTGTGTAAATTTGGGGTAAAAATTGGGGAATATTGAAAATTTTCTAAAAATGTTGACCCGCGGGTCATCGATTCTAGTAACTAGAGAAAACTTGAAAAGCCCATGTCTGTGACAAGGAAGGAGATAGAGAGCTAAAATTTCAGACGCAGCATCCAGACAGAAATGCCATCAATTTGTGTAAATTTGGGGCAAATTGGGGAATATTGAAAATTTTCAAAAAATTTTGACACGGGTCATCGATTTTTGAAACTGGAGAAAACTTTAAAAGCCCATATCTGTGACAAGGAAGGAGATAGAGAGCTACAATTTCAGACGCAGCATCCAGGCAGAAATGCCATCAATGTGTGTAAATTTGGGGCAAATTGGGGAATATTGAAAATTTTCTAAAAATGTTGACCCGGGTCATCAATTTTTGAAACTGGAGAAAACTTGAAAAGCCCATATCTGTGACAAGGAAGGAAATAGAGAGCTAAAATTTCAGACGCAGCATCCAGACAGAAATGCCATCAATTTGTGTAAATTTGGGACAAATTGGGGAATATTGAAAATTTGTTAAAAATGTTGACCTGGGTCATAAATTTTTGAAACTGGAGAAAACTTGAAAAGCCCATATCTGTGACAAGGAAGGAGATAGAGAGCTACAATTTCAGACGCAGCATCCAGGCAGAAATGCCATCAATGTTTGTAAATTTGGGACAAATTGGGGAATATTGAAAATTTTCTAAAAATGTTGACCCGCGGGTCATCAAGTCTTGTAAATAGAGAAAACTTGAAAAGCCCATATCTGTGACAAGGAAGGAGATAGAGAGCTACAATTTCAGACGCAGCATCCAGGCAGAAATGCAATCAATGTGTGTAAATTTGGGGCAAATTGGGGAATATTGAAAATTTTCTAAAAATGTTGACCCGCGGGTCATCGATTCTTCAAACTAGAGAAAACTTGAAAAGCCCATATCTGTGACAAGGAAGGAGATAGAGAGCTACAATTTCAGACGCAGCATCCAGGCAGAAATGCCATCAATGTGTGTAAATTTGGGGCAAATTGGGGAATATTGAAAATTTTCTAAAAATGTTGATCCGGGTCATAAATTTTTGAAACTGGAGAAAACTTGAAAAGCCCATATCTGTGACAAGGAAGGAGATAGAGAGCTACAATTTCAGACGCAGCATCCAGGCAGAAATGCCATCAATGTGTGTAAATTTGGGGCAAATTGGGGAATATTGAAAATTTTCTAAAAATGTTGACCCGGGTCATCGATTTTTGAAACTGGAGAAAACTTGAAAAGCCCATATCTGTGACAAGGAAGGAGATAGAGAGCTACAATTTCAGATGCAGAATCCAGGCAGAAATGCCATCAATGTGTGTAAATTTGGGTCAAAATGGGGAATATTGAAAATTTTGGAAAAATGTTGACCCCCGGGTCATTGATTTTTGAAACTGGAGAAAACTTGAAAAGCCCATATCTGTGACAAGGAAGGAGATAGAGAGCTACAATTTCAGACGCAGCATCCAGGCAGAAATGCCATCAATGTGTGTAAATTTGGGGCAAATTGGGGAATGTTGAAAATTTTGGAAAAAAGTTGACCCCCGGGTCATCGATTTTTGAAACTG
The DNA here is from genome assembly GCF_046128005.1 of Genypterus blacodes. Classification (NCBI taxonomy): domain Eukaryota; kingdom Metazoa; phylum Chordata; class Actinopteri; order Ophidiiformes; family Ophidiidae; genus Genypterus; species Genypterus blacodes. Next base: position 871,968 of record NW_027466832.1, read on the forward strand.
GAGAAAACTTTAAAAGCCCATATCTGTGACAAGGAAGGAGATAGAGAGCTACAATTTCAGACGCAGCATCCAGGCAGAAATGCCATCAATGTGTGTAAATTTGGGGCAAATTGGGGAATATTGAAAATTTTCTAAAAATGTTGATCCGGGTCATAAATTTTTGAAACTGGAGAAAACTTGAAAAGCCCATATCTGTGACAAGGAAGGAGATAGAGAGCTACAATTTCAGACGCAGCATCCAGGCAGAAATGCCATCAATGTGTGTAAATTTGGGGCAAATTGGGGAATATTGAAAATTTTCTAAAAATGTTGACCCGGGTCATCGATTTTTGAAACTGGAGAAAACTTGAAAAGCCCATATCTGTGACAAGGAAGTAGATAGAGAGCTACAATTTCAGACGCAGCATCCAGGCAGAAATGCCATCAATGTGTGTAAATTTGGGTCAAATTGGGGAATATTGAAAATTTTGGAAAAATGTTGACCCCCGGGTCATCGATTTTTGAAACTGGAGAAAACTTGAAAAGCCCATATCTGTGACAAGGAAGGAGATAGAGAGCTACAATTTCAGACGCAGCATCCAGGCAGAAATGCCATCAATGTGTGTAAATTTGGGGCAAATTGGGGAATGTTGAAAATTTTGGAAAAAAGTTGACCCCCGGGTCATCGATTTTTGAAACTGGAGAAAACTTTAAAAGCCCATATCTGTGACAAGGAAGGAGATAGAGAGCTACAATTTCAGACGCAGCATCCAGGCAGAAATGCCATCAATGTGTGTAAATTTGGGGCAAATTGGGGAATATTGAAAATTTTCTAAAAATGTTGATCCGGGTCATAAATTTTTGAAACTGGAGAAAACTTGAAAAGCCCATATCTGTGACAAGGAAGGAGATAGAGAGCTACAATTTCAGACGCAGCATCCAGGCAGAAATGCCATCAATGTGTGTAAATTTGGGGCAAATTGGGGAATATTGAAAATTTTCTAAAAATGTTGACCCGGGTCATCGATTTTTGAAACTGGAGAAAACTTGAAAAGCCCATATCTGTGACAAGGAAGGAGATAGAGAGCTACAATTTCAGACGCAGCATCCAGGCAGAAATGCCATCAATGTGTGTAAATTTGGGGCAAATTGGGGAATATTGAAAATTTTGGAAAAATGTTGACCCCCGGGTCATCGATTTTTGAAACTGGAGAAAACTTGAAAAGCCCATATCTGTGACAAGGAAGGAGATAGAGAGCTAAAATTTCAGACGCAGCATCCAGGCAGAAATGCCATCAATGTGTGTAAATTTGGGGCAAATTGGGGAATATTGAAAATTTTCTAAAAATGTTGACCCGGGTCATCGATTTTTGAAACTGGAGAAAACTTGAAAAGCCCATATCTGTGACAAGGAAGGAGATAGAGAGCTACAATTTCAGACGCAGCATCCAGGCAGAAATGCCATCAATGTGTGTAAATTTGGGGCAAATTGGGGAATGTTGAAAATTTTGGAAAAAAGTTGACCCCCGGGTCATCGATTTTTGAAACTGGAGAAAACTTTAAAAGCCCATATCTGTGACAAGGAAGGAGATAGAGAGCTACAATTTCAGACGCAGCATCCAGGCAGAAATGCCATCAATGTGTGTAAATTTGGGGCAAATTGGGGAATATTGAAAATTTAAGAAAAAAGTTGACCCCCGGGTCATCGATTTTTGAAACTGGAGAAAACTTGAAAAGCCCATATCTGTGACAAGGAAGGAGATACAGAGCTAAAATTTCAGACGCAGCATCCAGGCAGAAATGCCATCAATGTGTGTAAATTTGGGACAAATTGGGGAATATTGAAAATTTTCTAAAAATGTTGACACGGGTCATCGATTTTTGAAACTGGAGAAAACTTTAAAAGCCCATATCTGTGACAAGGAAGGAGATAGAGAGCTACAATTTCAGACGCAGCATCCAGGCAGAAATGCCATCAATGTGTGTAAATTTGGGGCAAATTGGGGAATATTGAAAATTTTCTAAAAATGTTGACCCGGGTCATCAATTTTTGAAACTAGAGAAAACTTGAAAAGCCCATATCTGTGACAAGGAAGGAGATAGAGAGCTAAAATTTCAGACGCAGCATCCAGACAGAAATGCCATCAATTTGTGTAAATTTGGGACAAATTGGGGAATATTGAAAATTTGTTAAAAATGTTGACCTGGGTCATAAATTTTTGAAACTGGAGAAAACTTGAAAAGCCCATATCTGTGACAAGGAAGGAGATAGAGAGCTACAATTTCAGACGCAGCATCCAGGCAGAAATGCCATCAATGTTTGTAAATTTGGGGCAAATTGGGGAATATTGAAAATTTTCTAAAAATGTTGACCCGCGGGTCATCGATTCTTGTAACTAGAGAAAACTTGAAAAGCCCATGTCTGTGACAAGGAAGGAGATAGAGAGCTACAATTTCAGACGCAGCATCCAGGCAGAAATGCCATCAATGTGTGTAAATTTGGGGCAAATTGGGGAATATTGAAAATTTTCTAAAAATGTTGACCCGGGTCATCAATTTTTGAAACTGGAGAAAACTTTAAAAGCCCATATCTGTGACAAGGAAGGAGATAGAGAGCTCAAATTTCAGACGCAGCATCCAGGCAGAAATGCCATCAATGTGTGTAAATTTGGGGCAAATTGGGGAATATTGAAAATTTTCTAAAAATGTTGACCCGGATCATCAATTTTTGAAACTGGAGAAAACTTGAAAAGCCCATATCTGTGACAAGGAAGGAGATACAGAGCTAAAATTTCAGACGCAGCATCCAGGCAGAAATGCCATCAATGTGTGTAAATTTGGGACAAATTGGGGAATATTGAAAATTTTCTAAAAATGTTGACCCGGGTCATCGGTTTTTGAAACTGGAGAAAACTTGAAAAGCCCATATCTGTGACAAGGAAGGAGATAGAGAGCTACAATTTCAGACGCAGCATCCAGGCAGAAATGCCATCAATGTGTGTAAATTTGGGGCAAATTGGGGAATATTGAAAATTTTAGAAAAATGTTGACCCCCGGGTCATCGATTTTTGAAACTGGAGAAAACTTGAAAAGCCCATATCTGTGACAAGGAAGGAGATAGAGAGCTACAATTTCAGACGCAGCATCCAGGCAGAAATGCCATCAATGTGTGTAAATTTGGGGCAAATTGGGGAATGTTGAAAATTTTGGAAAAAAGTTGACCCCCGGGTCATCGATTTTTGAAACTGGAGAAAACTTTAAAAGCCCATATCTGTGACAAGGAAGGAGATAGAGAGCTACAATTTCAGACGCAGCATCCAGGCAGAAATGCCATCAATGTGTGTAAATTTGGGGCAAATTGGGGAATATTGAAAATTTTCTAAAAATGTTGATCCGGGTCATAAATTTTTGAAACTGGAGAAAACTTGAAAAGCCCATATCTGTGACAAGGAAGGAGATAGAGAGCTACAATTTCAGACGCAGCATCCAGGCAGAAATGCCATCAATGTGTGTAAATTTGGGGCAAATTGGGGAATATTGAAAATTTTCTAAAAATGTTGACCCGGGTCATCGATTTTTGAAACTGGAGAAAACTTGAAAAGCCCATATCTGTGACAAGGAAGGAGATAGAGAGCTACAATTTCAGACGCAGCATCCAGGCAGAAATGCCATCAATGTGTGAAAATTTGGGGCAAATTGGGGAATATTGAAAATTTTGGAAAAATGTTGACCCCCGGGTCATCGATTTTTGAAACTGGAGAAAACTTGAAAAGCCCATATCTGTGACAAGGAAGGAGATAGAGAGCTAAAATTTCAGACGCAGCATCCAGGCAGAAATGCCATCAATGTGTGTAAATTTGGGGCAAATTGGGGAATATTGAAAATTTTCTAAAAATGTTGACCCGGGTCATCAATTTTTGAAACTGGAGAAAACTTGAAAAGCCCATATCTGTGACAAGGAAGGAGATACAGAGCTAAAATTTCAGACGCAGCATCCAGGCAGAAATGCTATCAATGTGTGTAAATTTGGGACAAATTGGGGAATATTGAAAATTTTCTGAAAATGTTGACCCGGGTCATCGGTTTTTGAAACTGGAGAAAACTTGAAAAGCCCATATCTGTGACAAGGAAGGAGATAGAGAGCTACAATTTCAGACGCAGCATCCAGGCAGAAATGCCATCAATGTGTGTAAATTTGGGGCAAATTGGGGAATATTGAAAATTTTCTAAAAATGTTGACCCCCGGGTCATCGATTTTTGAAACTGGAGAAAACTTGAAAAGCCCATATCTGTGACAAGGAAGGAGATAGAGAGCTAAAATTTCAGACGCAGCATCCAGGCAGAAATGCCATCAATGTGTGTAAATTTGGGGCAAATTGGGGAATATTGAAAATTTTCTAAAAATGTTGACCCGGGTCATCGATTTTTGAAACTGGAGAAAACTTGAAAAGCCCATATCTGTGACAAGGAAGGAGATAGAGAGCTACAATTTCAGACGCAGCATCCAGGCAGAAATGCCATCAATGTGTGTAAATTTGGGGCAAATTGGGGAATGTTGAAAATTTTGGAAAAAAGTTGACCCCCGGGTCATCGATTTTTGAAACTGGAGAAAACTTTAAAAGCCCATATCTGTGACAAGGAAGGAGATAGAGAGCTACAATTTCAGACGCAGCATCCAGGCAGAAATGCCATCAATGTGTGTAAATTTGGGGCAAATTGGGGAATATTGAAAATTTTCTAAAAATGTTGACCCGGGTCATCGATTTTTGAAACTGGAGAAAACTTGAAAAGCCCATATCTGTGACAAGCAAGGAGATAGAGAGCTACAATTTCAGACGCAGCATCCAGGCAGAAATGCCATCAATGTGTGAAAATTTGGGGCAAATTGGGGAATATTGAAAATTTTGGAAAAATGTTGACCCCCGGGTCATCGATTTTTGAAACTGGAGAAAACTTGAAAAGCCCATATCTGTGACAAGGAAGGAGATAGAGAGCTAAAATTTCAGACGCAGCATCCAGGCAGAAATGCCATCAATGTGTGTAAATTTGGGGCAAATTGGGGAATATTGAAAATTTTCTAAAAATGTTGACCCGGGTCATCGATTTTTGAAACTGGAGAAAACTTGAAAAGCCCATATCTGTGACAAGGAAGGAGATAGAGAGCTACAATTTCAGACGCAGCATCCAGGCAGAAATGCCATCAATGTGTGTAAATTTGGGGCAAATTGGGGAATGTTGAAAATTTTGGAAAAAAGTTGACCCCCGGGTCATCGATTTTTGAAACTGGAGAAAACTTTAAAAGCCCATATCTGTGACAAGGAAGGAGATAGAGAGCTACAATTTCAGACGCAGCATCCAGGCAGAAATGCCATCAATGTGTGTAAATTTGGGGCAAATTGGGGAATATTGAAAATTTAAGAAAAAAGTTGACCCCCGGGTCATCGATTTTTGAAACTGGAGAAAACTTGAAAAGCCCATATCTGTGACAAGGAAGGAGATAGAGAGCTAAAATTTCAGACGCAGCATCCAGACAGAGATGCCATCAATTTGTGTAAATTTGGGGCAAATTGGGGAATATTGGAAATTTTCTAAAAATGTTGACCCGGGTCATCAATTTTTGAAACTGGAGAGAACTTGAAAAGCCCATATCTGTGACAAGGAAGGAGATAGAGAGCTAAAATTTCAGACGCAGCATCCAGACAGAGATGCCATCAATTTGTGTAAATTTGGGGCAAATTGGGGAATATTGAAAATTTTCTAAAAATGTTGACCCGGGTCATCAATTTTTGAAACTGGAGAGAACTTGAAAAGCCCATATCAGTGACAAGGAAGGAGATAGAGAGCTACAATTTCAGACGCAGCATCCAGGCAGAAATGCCATCAATGTGTGTAAATTTGGGGCAAATTGGGGAATATTGAAAATTTTCAAAAAATTTTGACCCGGGTCATCGATTTTTGAAACTGGAGAAAACTTTAAAAGCCCATATCTGTGACAAGGAAGGAGATACAGAGCTAAAATTTCAGACGCAGCATCCAGGCAGAAATGCCATCAATGTGTGTAAATTTGGGACAAATTGGGGAATATTGAAAATTTTCTAAAAATGTTGACCAGTGGGTCATCAATTCTTGTAACTAGAGAAAACTTGAAAAGCCCATGTCTGTGACAAGGAAGGAGATAGAGAGCAAAAATTTCAGACGCAGCATCCAGGCAGAAATGCCATCAATGTGTGTAAATTTGGGGCAAATTGGGGAATATTGAAAATTTTCTAAAAATGTTGACCCGGGTCATCAATTTTTGAAACTGGAGAAAACTTGAAAAGCCCATATCTGTGACAAGGAAGGAGATAGAGAGCTACAATTTCAGACGCAGCATCCAGGCAGAAATGCCATCAATGTGTGTAAATTTGGGGCAAATTGGGGAATATTGAAAATTTAAGAAAAAAGTTGACCCCCGGGTCATCGATTTTTGAAACTGGAGAAAACTTGAAAAGCCCATATCTGTGACAAGGAAGGAGATAGAGAGCTAAAATTTCAGACGCAGCATCCAGACAGAGATGCCATCAATTTGTGTAAATTTGGGGCAAATTGGGGAATATTGGAAATTTTCTAAAAATGTTGACCCGGGTCATCAATTTTTGAAACTGGAGAGAACTTGAAAAGCCCATATCTGTGACAAGGAAGGAGATAGAGAGCTAAAATTTCAGACGCAGCATCCAGACAGAGATGCCATCAATTTGTGTAAATTTGGGGCAAATTGGGGAATATTGAAAATTTAAGAAAAAAGTTGACCCCCGGGTCATCGATTTTTGAAACTGGAGAAAACTTGAAAAGCCCATATCTGTGACAAGGAAGGAGATAGAGAGCTAAAATTTCAGACGCAGCATCCAGACAGAGATGCCATCAATTTGTGTAAATTTGGGGCAAATTGGGGAATATTGGAAATTTTCTAAAAATGTTGACCCGGGTCATCAATTTTTGAAACTGGAGAGAACTTGAAAAGCCCATATCTGTGACAAGGAAGGAGATAGAGAGCTAAAATTTCAGACGCAGCATCCAGACAGAGATGCCATCAATTTGTGTAAATTTGGGGCAAATTGGGGAATATTGAAAATTTTCTAAAAATGTTGACCCGGGTCATCAATTTTTGAAACTGGAGAGAACTTGAAAAGCCCATATCAGTGACAAGGAAGGAGATAGAGAGCTACAATTTCAGACGCAGCATCCAGGCAGAAATGCCATCAATGTGTGTAAATTTGGGGCAAATTGGGGAATATTGAAAATTTTCAAAAAATTTTGACCCGGGTCATCGATTTTTGAAACTGGAGAAAACTTTAAAAGCCCATATCTGTGACAAGGAAGGAGATACAGAGCTAAAATTTCAGACGCAGCATCCAGGCAGAAATGCCATCAATGTGTGTAAATTTGGGACAAATTGGGGAATATTGAAAATTTTCTAAAAATGTTGACCAGTGGGTCATCAATTCTTGTAACTAGAGAAAACTTGAAAAGCCCATGTCTGTGACAAGGAAGGAGATAGAGAGCAAAAATTTCAGACGCAGCATCCAGGCAGAAATGCCATCAATGTGTGTAAATTTGGGGCAAATTGGGGAATATTGAAAATTTTCTAAAAATGTTGACCCGGGTCATCAATTTTTGAAACTGGAGAAAACTTGAAAAGCCCATATCTGTGACAAGGAAGGAGATAGAGAGCTACAATTTCAGACGCAGCATCCAGGCAGAAATGCCATCAATGTGTGTAAATTTGGGGCAAATTGGGGAATATTGAAAATTTAAGAAAAAAGTTGACCCCCGGGTCATCGATTTTTGAAACTGGAGAAAACTTGAAAAGCCCATATCTGTGACAAGGAAGGAGATAGAGAGCTACAATTTCAGACGCAGCATCCAGACAGAGATGCCATCAATTTGTGTAAATTTGGGGAAAATTGGGGAATATTGGAAATTTTCTAAAAATGTTGACCCGGGTCATCAATTTTTGAAACTGGAGAGAACTTGAAAAGCCCATATCTGTGACAAGGAAGGAGATAGAGAGCTAAAATTTCAGACGCAGCATCCAGACAGAGATGCCATCAATTTGTGTAAATTTGGGGCAAATTGGGGAATATTGAAAATTTTCTAAAAATGTTGACCCGGGTCATCAATTTTTGAAACTGGAGAGAACTTGAAAAGCCCATATCAGTGACAAGGAAGGAGATAGAGAGCTACAATTTCAGACGCAGCATCCAGGCAGAAATGCCATCAATGTGTGTAAATTTGGGGCAAATTGGGGAATATTGAAAATTTTCAAAAAATGTGACCCGGTTTATCGATTTTTGGAACTGGAGAAAACTTTAAAAGCCCATATCTGTGACAAGGAAGGAGATAGAGAGCTAAAATTTCAGACGCAGCATCCAGACAGAAATGCCATCAATTTGTGTAAATTTGGGGTAAAAATTGGGGAATATTGAAAATTTTCTAAAAATGTTGACCCGCGGGTCATCGATTCTTGTAACTAGAGAAAACTTGAAAAGTCCATGTCTGTGACAAGGAAGGAGATAGAGAGCTAAAATTTCAGACGCAGCATCCAGACAGAGATGCCATCAATTTGTGTAAATTTGGGGCAAATTGGGGAATATTGGAAATTTTCTAAAAATGTTGACCCGGGTCATCAATTTTTGAAACTGGAGAGAACTTGAAAAGCCCATATCTGTGACAAGGAAGGAGATAGAGAGCTAAAATTTCAGACGCAGCATCCAGACAGAGATGCCATCAATTTGTGTAAATTTGGGGCAAATTGGGGAATATTGAAAATTTTCTAAAAATGTTGACCCGGGTCATCAATTTTTGAAACTGGAGAAAACTTGAAAAGCCCATATCTGTGACAAGGAAGGAGATAGAGAGCTACAATTTCAGACGCAGCATTCAGGCAGAAATGCCATCAATGTGTGTAAATTTGGGGCAAATTGGGAAATATTGAAAATTTAAGAAAAAAGTTGACCCCCGGGTCATCGATTTATGAAACTGGAGAAAACTTGAAAAGCCCATATCTGTGACAAGGAAGGAGATAGAGAGCTCAAATTTCAGACGCAGCATCCAGACAGAGATGCCATCAATTTGTGTAAATTTGGGGCAAATTGGGGAATATTGGAAATTTTCTAAAAATGTTGACCCGGGTCATCAATTTTTGAAACTGGAGAGAACTTGAAAAGCCCATATCTGTGACAAGGAAGGAGATAGAGAGCTAAAATTTCAGACGCAGCATCCAGACAGAGATGCCATCAATTTGTGTAAATTTGGGGCAAATTGGGGAATATTGAAAATTTTCTAAAAATGTTGACCCGGGTCATCAATTTTTGAAACTGGAGAGAACTTGAAAAGCCCATATCAGTGACAAGGAAGGAGATAGAGAGCTACAATTTCAGACGCAGCATCCAGGCAGAAATGCCATCAATGTGTGTAAATTTGGGGCAAATTGGGGAATATTGAAAATTTTCAAAAAATGTGACCCGGGTCATCGATTTTTGGAACTGGAGAAAACTTTAAAAGCCCATATCTGTGACAAGGAAGGAGATAGAGAGCTAAAATTTCAGACGCAGCATCCAGACAGAAATGCCATCAATTTGTGTAAATTTGGGGTAAAAATTGGGGAATATTGAAAATTTTCTAAAAATGTTGACCCGCGGGTCATCGATTCTTGTAACTAGAGAAAACTTGAAAAGCCCATGTCTGTGACAAGGAAGGAGATAGAGAGCAAAAATTTCAGACGCAGCATCCAGGCAGAAATGCCATCAATGTGTGTAAATTTGGGGCAAATTGGGGAATATTGAAAATTTTCTAAAAATGTTGACCCGGGTCATCAATTTTTGAAACTGGAGAAAACTTGAAAAGCCCATATCTGTGACAAGGAAGGAGATAGAGAGCTACAATTTCAGACGCAGCATCCAGGCAGAAATGCCATCAATGTGTGTAAATTTGGGGCAAATTGGGGAATATTGAAAATTTAAGAAAAAAGTTGACCCCCGGGTCATCGATTTTTGAAACTGGAGAAAACTTGAAAAGCCCATATCTGTGACAAGGAAGGAGATAGAGAGCTAAAATTTCAGACGCAGCATCCAGACAGAGATGCCATCAATTTGTGTAAATTTGGGGCAAATTGGGGAATATTGGAAATTTTCTAAAAATGTTTACCCGGGTCATCAATTTTTGAAACTGGAGAGAACTTGAAAAGCCCATATCTGTGACAAGGAAGGAGATAGAGAGCTAAAATTTCAGACGCAGCATCCAGACAGAGATGCCATCAATTTGTGTAAATTTGGGGCAAATTGGGGAATATTGAAAATTTTCTAAAAATGTTGACCCGGGTCATCAATTTTTGAAACTGGAGAGAACTTGAAAAGCCCATATCAGTGACAAGGAAGGAGATAGAGAGCTACAATTTCAGACGCAGCATCCAGGCAGAAATGCCATCAATGTGTGTAAATTTGGGGCAAATTGGGGAATATTGAAAATTTTCAAAAAATGTGACCCGGGTCATCGATTTTTGGAACTGGAGAAAACTTTAAAAGCCCATATCTGTGATAAGGAAGGAGATAGAGAGCTAAAATTTCAGACGCTGCATCCAGACAGAAATGCCATCAATTTGTGTAAATTTGGGGTAAAAATTGGGGAATATTGAAAATTTTCTAAAAATGTTGACCCGCGGGTCATCGATTCTTGTAACTAGAGAAAACTTGAAAAGTCCATGTCTGTGACAAGGAAGGAGATAGAGAGCTAAAATTTCAGACGCAGCATCCAGACAGAGATGCCATCAATTTGTGTAAATTTGGGGCAAATTGGGGAATATTGGAAATTTTCTAAAAATGTTGACCCGGGTCATCAATTTTTGAAACTGGAGAAAACTTGAAAAGCCCATATCTGTGACAAGGAAGGAGATAGAGAGCTAAAATTTCAGACGCAGCATCCAGACAGAGATGCCATCAATTTGTGTAAATTTGGGGCAAATTGGGGAATATTGAAAATTTTCTAAAAATGTTGACCCGGGTCATCAATTTTTGAAACTGGAGAAAACTTGAAAAGCCCATATCTGTGACAAGGAAGGAGATAGAGAGCTACAATTTCAGACGCAGCATTCAGGCAGAAATGCCATCAATGTGTGTAAATTTGGGGCAAATTGGGGAATATTGAAAATTTAAGAAAAAAGTTGACCCCCGGGTCATCGATTTTTGAAACTGGAGAAAACTTGAAAAGCCCATATCTGTGACAAGGAAGGAGATAGAGAGCTCAAATTTCAGACGCAGCATCCAGACAGAGATGCCATCAATTTGTGTAAATTTGGGGCAAATTGGGGAATATTGGAAATTTTCTAAAAATGTTGACCCGGGTCATCAATTTTTGAAACTGGAGAGAACTTGAAAAGCCCATATCTGTGACAAGGAAGGAGATAGAGAGCTAAAATTTCAGACGCAGCATCCAGACAGAGATGCCATCAATTTGTGTAAATTTGGGGCAAATTGGGGAATATTGAAAATTTTCTAAAAATGTTGACCCGGGTCATCAATTTTTGAAACTGGAGAGAACTTGAAAAGCCCATATCAGTGACAAGGAAGGAGATAGAGAGCTACAATTTCAGACGCAGCATCCAGGCAGAAATGCCATCAATGTGTGTAAATTTGGGGCAAATTGGGGAATATTGAAAATTTTCAAAAAATATGACCCGGGTCATCGATTTTTGGAACTGGAGAAAACTTTAAAAGCCCATATCTGTGACAAGGAAGGAGATAGAGAGCTAAAATTTCAGACGCAGCATCCAGACAGAAATGCCATCAATTTGTGTAAATTTGGGGCAAATTGGGGAATATTGGAAATTTTCTAAAAATGTTGACCCGGGTCATCAATTTTTGAAACTGGAGAGAACTTGAAAAGCCCATATCTGTGACAAGGAAGGAGATAGAGAGCTAAAATTGCCATCAATTTGTGTAAATTTGGGGCAAATTGGGGAATATTGAAAATTTTCTAAAAATGTTGACCCGGGTCATCAATTTTTGAAACTGGAGAGAACTTGAAAAGCCCATATCAGTGACAAGGAAGGAGATAGAGAGCTACAATTTCAGACGCAGCATCCAGGCAGAAATGCCATCAATGTGTGTAAATTTGGGGCAAATTGGGGAATATTGAAAATTTTCATAAAAATGTTGACCCGGGTCATCGATTTTTGGAACTGGAGAAAACTTTAAAAGCCCATATCTGTGACAAGGAAGGAGATAGAGAGCTAAAATTTCAGACGCAGCATCCAGACAGAAATGCCATCAATTTGTGTAAATTTGGGGTAAAAATTGGGGAATATTGAAAATTTTCTAAAAATGTTGACCCGTGGGTCATCGATTCTTGTAACTAGAGAAAACTTGAAAAGCCCATGTCTGTGACAAGGAAGGAGATAGAGAGCTAAAATTTCAGACGCAGCATCCAGACAGAAATGCCATCAATTTGTGTAAATTTGGGGCAAATTGGGGAATATTGAAAATTTTCAAAAAATTTTGACCCGGGTCATCGATTTTTGAAACTGGAGAAAACTTTAAAAGCCCATATCTGTGACAAGGAAGGAGATAGAGAGCTACAATTTCAGACGCAGCATCCAGGCAGAAATGCCATCAATGTGTGTAAATTTGGGGCAAATTGGGGAATATTGAAAATTTTCTAAAAATGTTGACCCGGGTCATCAATTTTTGAAACTGGAGAAAACTTGAAAAGCCCATATCTGTGACAATTAAGGAGATAGAGAGCTAAAATTTCAGACGCAGCATCCAGACAGAAATGCCATCAATTTGTGTAAATTTGGGACAAATTGGGGAATATTGAAAATTTGTTAAAAATGTTGACCCGGGTCATAAATTTTTGAAACTGGAGAAAACTTGAAAAGCCCATATCTGTGACAAGGAAGGAGATAGAGAGCTACAATTTCAGACACAGCATCCAGGCAGAAATGCCATCAATGTTTGTAAATTTGGGGCAAATTGGGGAATATTGAAAATTTTCTAAAAATGTTGACCCGCGGGTCATCGATTCTTGTAACTAGAGAAAACTTGAAAAGCCCATGTCTGTGACAAGGAAGGAGATAGAGAGCTACAATTTCAGACGCAGCATCCAGGCAGAAATGCCATCAATGTGTGTAAATTTGGGGCAAATTGGGGAATATTGAAAATTTTCTAAAAATGTTGACCAGGGTCATCAATTTTTGAAACTGGAGAAAACTTGAAAAGCCCATATCTGTGACAAGGAAGGAGATAGAGAGCTAAAATTTCAGACGCAGCATCCAGGCAGAAATGCCATCAATGTGTGTAAATTGGGCAAATTGGGCAAATTGGGGAATATTGAAAATTTTGGAAAAAAGTTGACCCCCGGGTCATCGATTTTTGAAACTGGAGAAAACTTGAAAAGCCCATATCTGTGACAAGGAAGGAGATAGAGAGCTACAATTTCAGACGCAGCATCCAGGCAGAAATGCCATCAATGTGTGTAAATTTGGGGCAAATTGGGGAATATTGAAAATTTTCAAAAATTCGACCCGGGTCATCGATTTTTGGAACTGGAGAAAACTTTAAAAGCCCATATCTGTGACAAGGAAGGAGATAGAGAGCTAAAATTTCAGACGCAGCATCCAGACAGAAATGCCATCAATTTGTGTAAATTTGGTGTAAAAATTGGGGAATATTGAAAATTTTCTAAAAATGTTGACCCGGGTCATCAATTTTTGAAACTGGAGAGAACTTGAAAAGCCCATATCTGTGACAAGGAAGGAGATAGAGAGCTAAAATTTCAGACGCAGCATCCAGACAGAGATGCCATCAATTTGTGTAAATTTGGGGCAAATTGGGGAATATTGAAAATTTTCTAAAAATGTTGACCCGGGTCATCAATTTTTGAAACTGGAGAGAACTTGAAAAGCCCATATCAGTGACAAGGAAGGAGATAGAGAGCTACAATTTCAGACGCAGCATCCAGGCAGAAATGCCATCAATGTGTGTAAATTTGGGGCAAATTGGGGAATATTGAAAATTTTCATAAAAATGTGACCCGGGTCATCGATTTTTGGAACTGGAGAAAACTTTAAAAGCCCATATCTGTGACAAGGAAGGAGATAGAGAGCTAAAATTTCAGACGCAGCATCCAGACAGAAATGCCATCAATTTGTGTAAATTTGGGGTAAAAATTGGGGAATATTGAAAATTTTCTAAAAATGTTGACCCGTGGGTCATCGATTCTTGTAACTAGAGAAAACTTGAAAAGCCCATGTCTGTGACAAGGAAGGAGATAGAGAGCTACAATTTCAGACGCAGCATCCAGGCAGAAATGCCATCAATGTGTGTAAATTTGGGGCAAATTGGGGAATATTGAAAATTTTCTAAAAATGTTGACCCGCGGGTCATCGATTCTTGTAACTAGAGAAAACTTGAAAAGCCCATGTCTGTGACAAGGAAGGAGATAGAGAGCTAAAATTTCAGACGCAGCATCCAGACAGAGATGCCATCAATTTGTGTAAATTTGGGGCAAATTGGGGAATATTGAAAATTTTCTAAAAATGTTGACCCGGGTCATCAATTTTTGAAACTGGAGAGAACTTGAAAAGCCCATATCAGTGACAAGGAAGGAGATAGAGAGCTACAATTTCAGACGCAGCATCCAGGCAGAAATGCCATCAATGTGTGTAAATTTGGGGCAAATTGGGGAATATTGAAAATTTTCAAAAAATGTGACCCGGGTCATCGATTTTTGGAACTGGAGAAAACTTGAAAAGCCCATATCTGTGACAAGGAAGGAGATAGAGAGCTAAAATTTCAGACGCAGCATCCAGACAGAAATGCCATCAATTTGTGTAAATTTGGGGTAAAAATTGGGGAATATTGAAAATTTTCTAAAAATGTTGACCCGCGGGTCATCGATTCTTGTAACTAGAGAAAACTTGAAAAGCCCATGTCTGTGACAAGGAAGGAGATAGAGAGCTAAAATTTCAGACGCAGCATCCAGACAGAAATGCCATCAATTTGTGTAAATTTGGGGCAAATTGGGGAATATTGAAAATTTTCAAAAAATTTTGACCCGGGTCATCGATTTTTGAAACTGGAGAAAACTTTAAAAGCCCATATCTGTGACAAGGAAGGAGATAGAGAGCTACAATTTCAGACGCAGCATCCAGGCAGAAATGCCATCAATGTGTGTAAATTTGGGGCAAATTGGGGAATATTGAAAATTTTCTAAAAATGTTGACCCGGGTCATCAATTTTTGAACCTGGAGAAAACTTGAAAAGCCCATATCTGTGACAAGGAAGGAGATAGAGAGCTAAAATTTCAGACGCAGCATCCAGACAGAAATGCCATCAATTTGTGTAAATTTGGGACAAATTGGGGAATATTGAAAATTTGTTAAAAATGTTGACCCGGGTCATAAATTTTTGAAACTGGAGAAAACTTGAAAAGCCCATATCTGTGACAAGGAAGGAGATAGAGAGCTACAATTTCAGACACAGCATCCAGGCAGAAATGCCATCAATGTTTGTAAATTTGGGGCAAATTGGGGAATATTGAAAATTTTCTAAAAATGTTGACCCGCGGGTCATCGATTCTTGTAACTAGAGAAAACTTGAAAAGCCCATATCTGTGACAAGGAAGGAGATAGAGAGCTACAATTTCAGACGCAGCATCCAGGCAGAAATGCCATCAATGTGTGTAAATTGGGCAAATTGGGCAAATTGGGGAATATTGAAAATTTTGGAAAAAAGTTGACCCCCGGGTCATCGATTTTTGAAACTGGAGAAAACTTGAAAAGCCCATATCTGTGACAAGGAAGGAGATAGAGAGCTCAAATTTCAGAGGCAGCATCCAGGCAGAAATGCCATCAATGTGTGTAAATTTGGGGCAAATTGGGGAATATTGAAAATTTTGGAAAAAAGTTGACCCCAGAGTCATCGATTTTTGAAACTGGAGAAAACTTTAAAAGCCCATATCTGTGACAAGGAAGGAGATAGAGAGCTACGATTTCAGACGCAGCATCCAGGCAGAAATGCCATCAATGTGTGTAAATTTGGGGCAAATTGGGGAATATTGAAAATTTTCTAAAAATGTTGACCCGGGTCATCGATTTTTGAAACTGGACAAAACTTGAAAAGCCCATATCTGTGACAAGGAAGGAGATAGATAGCTACAATTTCAGACGCAGCACCCAGGCAGAAATGCCATCAATGTGTGTAAATTGTGGGCAAATTGGGGAATATTGAAAATTTTCTAAAAATGTTGATCCGGGACATCAATTTTTGAAACTGGAGAAAACTTGAAAAGCCCATATCTGTGACAAGGAAGGAGATAGAGAGCTACAATTTCAGACGCAGCATCCAGGCAGAAATGCCATCAATGTGTGTAAATTGTGGGCAAATTGGGGAATATTGAAAATTTTCTAAAAATGTTGATCCGGGACATCAATTTTTGAAACTGGAGAAAACTTTAAAAGCCCATATCTGTGACAAGGAAGGAGATAGAGAGCTACAATTTCAGACGCAGCATCCAGGCAGAAATGCCATCAATGTGTGTAAATTTGGGGCAAATTGGGGAATATTGAAAATTTTCTAAAAATGTTGACCCGGGTCATCGATTTTTGAAACTGGAGAAAACTTGAAAAGCCCATATCTGTGACAAGGAAGGAAATAGAGAGCTACAATTTCAGATGCAGCATCCAGGCAGAAATGCCATCAATGTGTGTAAATTTGGGGCAAATTGGGGAATATTGAAAATTTTGGAAAAAAAGTTGACCCCCGGGACATCGATTTTTGAAACTGGAGAAAACTTGAAAAGCCCATATCTGTAACAAGGAAGGAGATAGATAGCTACAATTTCAGACGCAGCATCCAGGCAGAAATGCCATCAATGTGTGTAAATTGTGGGCAAATTGGGGAATATTGAAAATTTTCTAAAAATGTTGACCCGGGACATCAATTTTTGAAACTGGAGAAAACTTGAAAAGCCCATATCTGTGACAAGGAAGGAGATAGAGAGCTACAATTTCAGACGCAGCATCCAGGCAGAAATGCCATCAATGTGTGTAAATTTGGGGCAAATTGGGGAATATTGAAAATTTTCTAAAAATGTTGACCCGGGTCATTGATTTTTGAAACTGGAGAAAACTTGAAAAGCCCATATCTGTGACAAGGAAGGAGATAGAGAGCTACAATTTCAGACGCAGCATCCAGGCAGAAATGCCATCAATGTGTGTAAATTTGGGGCAAATTGGGGAATATTGAAAATTTTGGAAAAAAGTTGACCCCCGGGTCATCGATTTTTGAAACTGGAGAAAACTTTAAAAGCCCATATCTGTGACAAGGAAGGAGATAGAGAGCTACAATTTCAGACGCAGCATCCAGGCAGAAATGCCATCAATGTGTGTAAATTTGGGGCAAATTGGGGAATATTGAAAATTTTGGAAAAATGTTGACCCCCGGGTCATCGATTTTTGAAACTGGAGAAAACTTGAAAAGCCCATATCTGTGACAAGGAAGGAGATAGAGAGCTAAAATTTCAGACGCAGCATCCAGGCAGAAATGCCATCAATGTGTGTAAATTTGGGGCAAATTGGGGAATATTGAAAATTTTCTAAAAATGTTGACCCGGGTCATCGATTTTTGAAACTGGAGAAAACTTGAAAAGCCCATATCTGTGACAAGGAAGGAGATAGAGAGCTACAATTTCAGACGCAGCATCCAGGCAGAAATGCCATCAATGTGTGTAAATTTGGGGCAAATTGAGGAATGTTGAAAATTTTGGAAAAAAGTTGACCCCCGGGTCATCGATTTTTGAAACTGGAGAAAACTTTAAAAGCCCATATCTGTGACAAGGAAGGAGATAGAGAGTTACAATTTCAGACGCAGCATTCAGGCAGAAATGCCATCAATGTGTGTAAATTTGGGGCAAATTGGGGAATATTGAAAATTTAAGAAAAAAGTTGACCCCCGGGTCATCGATTTTTGAAACTGGAGAAAACTTGAAAAGCCCATATCTGTGACAAGGAAGGAGATAGAGAGCTACAATTTCAGACGCAGCATCCAGGCAGAAATGTGTGTAAATTGGGCAAATTGGGCAAATTGGGCAAATTGGGGAATATTGAAAATTTTGGAAAAAAGTTGACCCCCGGGTCATCGATTTTTGAAACTGGCGAAAACTTGAAAAGCCCATATCTGTGACAAGGAAGGAGATAGAGAGCTCAAATTTCAGACGCAGCATCCAGGCAGAAATGCCATCAATGTGTGTAAATTTGGGGCAAATTGGGGAATATTGAAAATTTTGGAAAAAAGTTGACCCCAGAGTCATCGATTTTTGAAACTGGAGAAAACTTTAAAAGCCCATATCTGTGACAAGGAAGGAGATAGAGAGCTACGATTTCAGACGCAGCATCCAGGCAGAAATGCCATCAATGTGTGTAAATTTGGGGCAAATTGGGGAATATTGAAAATTTTCTAAAAATGTTGACCCGGGTCATCGATTTTTGAAAATGGAGAAAACTTGAAAAGCCCATATCTGTGACAAGGAAGGAGATAGATAGCTACAATTTCAGACGCAGCATCCAGGCAGAAATGCCATCAATGTGTGTAAATTTGGGGCAAATTGGGGAATATTGAAAATTTTCTAAAAATGTTGACCCGGTCATCGATTTTTGAAACTGGAGAGAACTTGAAAAGCCTATATCTGTGACAAGGAAGGAGATAGAGAGCTACAATTTCAGACGCAGCATCCAGGCAGAAATGCCATCAATGTGTGTAAATTTGGGGCAAATTGGGGAATATTGAAAATTTTGGAAAAAAGTTGACCCCCGGGTCATCGATTTTTGAAACTGGAGAAAACTTGAAAAGCCCATATCTGTAACAAGGAAGGAGATAGATAGCTACAATTTCAGACGCAGCATCCAGGCAGAAATGCCATCAATGTGTGTAAATTGTGGGCAAATTGGGGAATATTGAAAATTTTCTAAAAATGTTGACCCGGGACATCAATTTTTGAAACTGGAGAAAACTTGAAAAGCCCATATCTGTGACAAGGAAGGAGATAGAGAGCTACAATTTCAGACGCAGCATCCAGGCAGAAATGCCATCAATGTGTGTAAATTTGGGGCAAATTGGGGAATATTGAAAATTTTCTAAAAATGTTGACCCGGGTCATCGATTTTTGAAACTGGAGAAAACTTGAAAAGCCCATATCTGTGACAAGGAAGGAGATAGAGAGCTACAATTTCAGACGCAGCATCCAGGCAGAAATGCCATCAATGTGTGTAAATTTGGGGCAAATTGGGGAATATTGAAAATTTTGGAAAAAAGTTGACCCCCGGGTCATCGATTTTTGAAACTGGCGAAAACTTGAAAAGCCCATATCTGTGACAAGGAAGGAGATAGAGAGCTCAAATTTCAGACGCAGCATCCAGGCAGAAATGCCATCAATGTGTGTAAATTTGGGGCAAATTGGGGAATAATGAAAATTTTGGAAAAAAGTTGACCCCAGAGTCATCGATTTTTGAAACTGGAGAAAACTTTAAAAGCCCATATCTGTGACAAGGAAGGAGATAGAGAGCTACGATTTCAGACGCAGCATCCAGGCAGAAATGCCATCAATGTGTGTAAATTTGGGGCAAATTGGGGAATATTGAAAATTTTGGAAAAAAGTTGACCCCCGGGTCATCGATTTTTGAAACTGGAGAAAACTTTAAAAGCCCATATCTGTGACAAGGAAGGAGATAGAGAACTACAATTTCAGACGCAGCATCCAGGCAGAAATGCCATCAATGTGTGTAAATTTGGGGCAAATTGGGGAATATTGAAAATTTTGGAAAAATGTTGACCCCCGGGTCATCGATTTTTGAAACTGGAGAAAACTTGAAAAGCCCATATCTGTGACAAGGAAGGAGATAGAGAGCTACAATTTCAGACGCAGCATTCAGGCAGAAATGCCATCAATGTGTGTAAATTTGGGGCAAATTGGGGAATATTGAAAATTTAAGAAAAAAGTTGACCCCCGGGTCATCGATTTTTGAAACTGGAGAAAACTTTAAAAGCCCATATCTGTGACAAGGAAGGAGATAGAGAGCTACAATTTCAGACGCAGCATTCAGGCAGAAATGCCATCAATGTGTGTAAATTTGGGGCAAATTGGGGAATATTGAAAATTTAAGAAAAAAGTTGACCCCCGGGTCATCGATTTTTGAAACTGGAGAAAACTTGAAAAGCCCATATCTGTGACAAGGAAGGAGATAGAGAGCTACAATTTCAGACGCAGCATCCAGGCAGAAATGCCATCAATGTGTGTAAATTGGGCAAATTGGGCAAATTGGGGAATATTGAAAATTTTGGAAAAAAGTTGACCCCAGAGTCATCGATTTTTGAAACTGG
This sequence comes from Genypterus blacodes, assembly GCF_046128005.1. NCBI lineage: Eukaryota > Metazoa > Chordata > Actinopteri > Ophidiiformes > Ophidiidae > Genypterus > Genypterus blacodes. The sequence goes on from NW_027466832.1 coordinate 892,358, forward strand.
AGAAAACTTTAAAAGCCCATATCTGTGACAAGGAAGGAGATAGAGAGCTACGATTTCAGACGCAGCATCCAGGCAGAAATGCCATCAATGTGTGTAAATTTGGGGCAAATTGGGGAATATTGAAAATTTTCTAAAAATGTTGACCCGGGTCATCGATTTTTGAAACTGGAGAAAACTTGAAAAGCCCATATCTGTGACAAGGAAGGAGATAGATAGCAACAATTTCAGACGCAGCATCCAGGCAGAAATGCCATCAATGTGTGTAAATTGTGGGCAAATTGGGGAATATTGAAAATTTTCTAAAAATGTTGATCCGGGACATCGATTTTTGAAACTGGAGAAAACTTGAAAAGCCCATATCTGTGAAAAGGAAGGAGATAGAGAGCTACAATTTCAGACGCAGCATCCAGGCAGAAATGCCATCAATGTGTGTAAATTTGGGGCAAATTGGGGAATATTGAAAATTTTGGAAAAAAGTTGACCCCCGGGTCATCGATTTTTGAAACTGGAGAAAACTTTAAAAGCCCATATCTGTGACAAGGAAGGAGATAGAGAGCTACAATTTCAGACGCAGCATCCAGGCAGAAATGCCATCAATGTGTGTAAATTTGGGGCAAATTGGGGAATATTGGAATTTTTGGATAAAAGTTGACCCCCGGGTCATCGATTTTTGAAACTGGAGAAAACTTTAAAAGCCCATATCTGTGACAAGGAAGGAGATAGAGAGCTCACATTTCAGACACAGCATCCAGGCTGCAATGGCTTCAATTTGTGTTATTTCGGGGCAAATTGGGGAATATTGAATTTTTTGTGAAAATGTTGACCCCACGGTCAATGTTTTTTTCAGCTGAGGAGAACTTGAAACGCCCATATCTTGGGCAAGGAAGGAGTTAGAGAGCTCACATTTCAGACACAGCATCCAGGCTGCAATGGCTTCAATTTGTGTTATTTTGGGGCAAATTGGGGAATATTGAATTTTTTGTGAAAATGTTGACCCCGCGGTCAATGTTTTTTTCAGCTGAGGAGAACTTGAAACGCCCATATCTTGGGCAAGGAAGGAGTGAGAGAGCTCACATTTCAGACACAGCATCCAGGCTGCAATGGCTTCAATTTGTTATTTTTGGGGAAATTGGGGAATATTGAATTTTTGGTGAAAATGTTGACCCCGCGGTCAACGTTTTTTTTCAACTGGAGAAAACTTGAAACGCCCATATCTTGGATAAGGAAGGAGTTAGAGAGCTCACATTTCAGACACAGCATCCAGGCTGCAATGGGATGAATTTGTGTTATTTCGGGGCAAATTGGGGAATATTGAATTTTTTGTGAAAATGTTGACCCCGCGGTCAATGTTTTTTTCAGCTGAGGAGAACTTGAAACGCCCATATCTTGGATAAGGAAGGAGTGAGAGAGCTTACATTTCAGACACAGCATCCAGGCTGCAATGGGATGAATTTGTGTTATTTCGGGACAAATTGGGGAATATTGAATTTTTGGTGAAAAAGTTGACCCCGCGGTCAATGTTTTTTTCAGCTGAGGAGAACTTGAAACGCCCATATCTTGGATAAGGAAGGAGTGAGAGAGCTCACATTTCAGACACAGCATCCAGGCTGCAATGGCTTCAATTTGTGTTATTTTTGGGTAAATTGGGGAATATTGAATTTTTGGTGAAAATGTTGACCCCGCGGTTAACGTTTTTTTTCAACTGGAGAAAACTTGAAACGCCCATATCTTGGGCAAGGAAGGAGTTAGAGTGTTAAAATTTTTAGACGCAGCATCCAGGCTGCAATGGCTTCAATTTGTGTTATTTCGGGGCAAATTGGGGAATATTGAATTTTTTGTGAAAATGTTGACCCCGCGGTCATTTGTTTTTTCAACTGGAGAAAACTTGAAACGCCCATATCTTGGATAAGGAAGGAGTGAGAGAGCTCACATTTCAGACGCAGCATCCAGGCTGCAATGGCTTCAATTTGTGTTATTTTGGGGCAAATTGGGGAATATTAAATTTTTTGTGAAAATGTTGACCCCGCGGTCAATGTTTTTTTCAGCTGAGGAGATAACTTGAAACGCCCATATCTTGGGCAAGGAAGGAGTTAGAGAGCTCACATTTCAGACACAGCATCCAGGCTGCAATGGGATGAATTTGTGTTATTTCGGGGCAAATTGGGGAATATTGAATTTTTGGTGAAAAAGTTGACCCCGCGGTCAATGTTTTTTTCAGCTGAGGAGATAACTTGAAACGCCCATATCTTGGGCATGGAAGGAGTGAGAGAGCTTGAGAGAGCTTAAATTTCAGACACAGCATCCAGGCTGCAATGGCTTCAATTTGTGTTATTTTGGGGCAAATTGGGGAATATTGAATTTTTGGTGAAAAAGTTGACCCCGCGGTCAATGTTTTTTTCAGCTGAGGAGATAACTTGAAACGCCCATATCTTGGGCAGGGAAGGAGTTAGAGTGTTAAAATTTTTAGACGCAGCATCCAGGCTGCAATGGCTTCAATTTGTGTTATTTCGGGGCAAATTGGGGAATATTGAATTTTTGGTGAAAATGTTGACCCCGCGGTCAACGTGTTTTTTCAACTGGAGAAAACTTGAAACGCCCATATCTTGGGCAAGGAAGGAGTTAGAGTGTTAAATTTTTTAGACGCAGCATCCAGGCTGCAATGGCATCAATTTGTGTTATTTTGGGGCAAATTGGGGAATATTGAATTTTTTGTGAAAATGTTGACCCCGCGGTCAACGTGTTTTTTCAACTGGAGAAAACTTGAAACGCCCAAATCTTGGATAAGGAAGGAGTGAGAGAGCTCACATTTCAGACACAGCATCCAGGCTGCAATGGCTTCAATTTGTTTTATTTTCGGGCAAATTGGGGAATATTAATTTTTTTGTGAAAAAGTTGACCTCGCGGTCAATGTTTTTTTCAGCTGAGGAGATAACTTGAAACGCCCATATCTTGGGCAAGGAAGGAGTTAGAGAGCTCACATTTCAGACACAGCATCCAGGCTGCAATGGGATGAATTTGTGTTATTTCGGGGTAAATTGGGGAATATTGAATTTTTTGTGAAAATGTTGACCCCGCGGTCAATGTTTTTTTCAGCTGAGGAGAACTTGAAACGCCCATATCTTGGATAAGGAAGGAGTGAGAGAGCTCACATTTCAGACACAGCATCCAGGCTGCAATGGCTTCAATTTGTTTTATTTTGGGGCAAATTGGGGAATATTGATTTTTTGGTGAAAATGTTGACCCCGCGGTCAATGTTTTTTTCAGCTGAGGAGATAACTTGAAATGCCCATATCTTGGGCATGGAAGGAGTGAGAGAGCTCACATTTCAGACACAGCATCCAGGCTGCAATGGCTTCAATTTGTTTTATTTTGGGGCAAATTGGGGAATATTGATTTTTTGGTGAAAATGTTGACCCCGCGGTCAATGTTTTTTTTCAACTGGAGAAAACTTGAAACGCCCATATCTTGGATAAGGAAGGAGTGAGAGAGCTTACATTTCAGACACAGCATCCAGGCTGCAATGGGATGAATTTGTGTTATTTCGGGACAAATTGGGGGATTGAATTTTTGGTGAAAAAGTTGACCCCGCGGTCAATGTTTTTTTTTCAGCTGAGGAGATAACTTGAAACGCCCATATCTTCGATAAGGAAGGAGTGAGAGAGCTCACATTTCAGACGCAGCATCCAGGCTGCAATGGCTTCAATTTGTGTTATTTTGGGGCAAATTGGGGAATATTGAATTTTTTGTGAAAATGTTGACCCAGCGGTCAACGTGTTTTTTCAACTGGAGAAAACTTGAAACGCCCATATCTTGGGCAAGGAAGGAGTTAGAGTGTTAAAATTTTTAGACGCAGCATCCAGGCTGCAATGGCATCAATTTGTGTTATTTTGGGGCAAATTGGGGAATATTGATTTTTTTGTGAAAAAGTTGACCCCGCGGTCAATGTTTTTTTCAGCTGAGGAGAACTTGAAACGCCCATATCTTGGATAAGGAAGGAGTGAGAGAGCTCACATTTCAGACGCAGCATCCAGGCTGCAATGGCTTCAATTTGTGTTATTTTGGGGCAAATTGGGGAATATTGATTTTTTGGTGAAAATGTTGACCCCGCGGTCAATGTTTTTTTCAGCTGAGGAGATAACTTGAAATGCCCATATCTTGGGCATGGAAGGAGTGAGAGAGCTCACATTTCAGACACAGCATCCAGGCTGCAATGGCTTCAATTTGTGTTATTTTGGGGCAAATTGGGGAATATTGAATTTTTGGTGAAAATGTTGACCCCGCGGTCAATGTTTTTTTCAGCTGAGGAGAACTTGAAACGCCCATATCTTGTTTAAGGAAGGAGTGAGAGAGCTCACATTTCAGACACAGCATCCAGGCTGCAATGGCTTCAATTTGTGTTATTTTTGGGTAAATTGGGGAATATTGAATTTTTGGTGAAAATGTTGACCCCGCGGTCAACGTTTTTTTTCAACTGGAGAAAACTTGAAACGCCCATATCTTGGATAAGGAAGGAGTGAGAGAGCTTACATTTCAGACACAGCATCCAGGCTGCAATGGCTTCAATTTGTGTTATTTTGGGGCAAATTGGGGAATATTGATTTTTTGGTGAAAATGTTGACCCCGCGGTCAACGTGTTTTTTCAACTGGAGAAAACTTGAAACGCCCATATCTTGGGCAAGGAAGGAGTTAGAGTGTTAAAATTTTTAGACGCAGCATCCAGGCTGCAATGGCATCAATTTGTGTTATTTTGGGGCAAATTGGGGAATATTGATTTTTTTGTGAAAAAGTTGACCCCGCGGTCAATGTTTTTTTCAGCTGAGGAGAACTTGAAACGCCCATATCTTGGATAAGGAAGGAGTGAGAGAGCTCACATTTCAGACGCAGCATCCAGGCTGCAATGGCTTCAATTTGTGTTATTTCGGGGCAAATTGGGGAATATTGAATTTTTGGTGAAAATGTTGACCCCGCGGTCATTGGTTTTTTCAACTGGAGAAAACTTGAAACGCCCATATCTTGGATAAGGAAGGAGTGAGAGAGCTCACATTTCAGACGCAGCATCCAGGCTGCAATGGCTTCAATTTGTGTTATTTTGGGGCAAATTGGGGAATATTGAATTTTTTGTGAAAATGTTGACCCCGCGGTCAATGTTTTTTTCAGCTGAGGAGAACTTGAAACGCCCATATCTTGTTTAAGGAAGGAGTGAGAGAGCTCACATTTCAGACACAGCATCCAGGCTGCAATGGCTTCAATTTGTGTTATTTTTGGGTAAATTGGGGAATATTGAATTTTTGGTGAAAATGTTGACCCCGCGGTCAACGTTTTTTTTCAACTGGAGAAAACTTGAAACGCCCATATCTTGGATAAGGAAGGAGTGAGAGAGCTTACATTTCAGACACAGCATCCAGGCTGCAATGGGATGAACTTGTGTTATTTCGGGACAAATTGGGGAATATTGAATTTTTGGTGAAAAAGTTGACCCCGCGGTCAATGTTTTTTTTTCAGCTGAGGAGATAACTTGAAACGCCCATATCTTGGGCAAGGAAGGAGTTAGAGTGTTAAAATTTTTAGACGCAGCATCCAGGCTGCAATGGCTTCAATTTGTGTTATTTCGGGGCAAATTGGGGAATATTGAATTTTTTGTGAAAATGTTGACCCCGCGTTCAATGTTTTTTTCAGCTGAGGAGAACTTGAAACGCCCATATCTTGGGCAAGGAAGGAGTGAGAGAGCTCACATTTCAGACACAGCATCCAGGCTGCAATGGCTTCAATTTGTTATTTTTGGGGAAATTGGGGAATATTGAATTTTTGGTGAAAATGTTGACCCCGCGGTCAACGTTTTTTTTCAACTGGAGAAAACTTGAAACGCCCATATCTTGGATAAGGAAGGAGTTAGAGAGCTCACATTTCAGACACAGCATCCAGGCTGCAATGGGATGAATTTGTGTTATTTCGGGGCAAATTGGGGAATATTGAATTTTTTGTGAAAATGTTGACCCCGCGGTCAATGTTTTTTTCAGCTGAGGAGAACTTGAAACGCCCATATCTTGGATAAGGAAGGAGTGAGAGAGCTTACATTTCAGACACAGCATCCAGGCTGCAATGGGATGAATTTGTGTTATTTCGGGACAAATTGGGGAATATTGAATTTTTGGTGAAAAAGTTGACCCCGCGGTCAATGTTTTTTTCAGCTGAGGAGAACTTGAAACGCCCATATCTTGGATAAGGAAGGAGTGAGAGAGCTCACATTTCAGACACAGCATCCAGGCTGCAATGGCTTCAATTTGTGTTATTTTTGGGTAAATTGGGGAATATTGAATTTTTGGTGAAAATGTTGACCCCGCGGTTAACGTTTTTTTTCAACTGGAGAAAACTTGAAACGCCCATATCTTGGGCAAGGAAGGAGTTAGAGTGTTAACATTTTTAGACGCAGCATCCAGGCTGCAATGGCTTCAATTTGTGTTATTTCGGGGCAAATTGGGGAATATTGAATTTTTTGTGAAAATGTTGACCCCGCGGTCATTTGTTTTTTCAACTGGAGAAAACTTGAAACGCCCATATCTTGGATAAGGAAGGAGTGAGAGAGCTCACATTTCAGACGCAGCATCCAGGCTGCAATGGCTTCAATTTGTGTTATTTTGGGGCAAATTGGGGAATATTAAATTTTTTGTGAAAATGTTGACCCCGCGGTCAATGTTTTTTTCAGCTGAGGAGATAACTTGAAACGCCCATATCTTGGGCAAGGAAGGAGTTAGAGAGCTCACATTTCAGACACAGCATCCAGGCTGCAATGGGATGAATTTGTGTTATTTCGGGGCAAATTGGGGAATATTGAATTTTTGGTGAAAAAGTTGACCCCGCGGTCAATGTTTTTTTCAGCTGAGGAGATAACTTGAAACGCCCATATCTTGGGCATGGAAGGAGTGAGAGAGCTTGAGAGAGCTTAAATTTCAGACACAGCATCCAGGCTGCAATGGCTTCAATTTGTGTTATTTTGGGGCAAATTGGGGAATATTGAATTTTTGGTGAAAAAGTTGACCCCGCGGTCAATGTTTTTTTCAGCTGAGGAGATAACTTGAAACGCCCATATCTTGGGCAGGGAAGGAGTTAGAGTGTTAAAATTTTTAGACGCAGCATCCAGGCTGCAATGGCTTCAATTTGTGTTATTTCGGGGCAAATTGGGGAATATTGAATTTTTGGTGAAAATGTTGACCCCGCGGTCAACGTGTTTTTTCAACTGGAGAAAACTTGAAACGCCCATATCTTGGGCAAGGAAGGAGTTAGAGTGTTAAATTTTTTAGACGCAGCATCCAGGCTGCAATGGCATCAATTTGTGTTATTTTGGGGCAAATTGGGGAATATTGAATTTTTTGTGAAAATGTTGACCCCGCGGTCAACGTGTTTTTTCAACTGGAGAAAACTTGAAACGCCCAAATCTTGGATAAGGAAGGAGTGAGAGAGCTCACATTTCAGACACAGCATCCAGGCTGCAATGGCTTCAATTTGTTTTATTTTCGGGCAAATTGGGGAATATTAATTTTTTTGTGAAAAAGTTGACCTCGCGGTCAATGTTTTTTTCAGCTGAGGAGATAACTTGAAACGCCCATATCTTGGGCAAGGAAGGAGTTAGAGAGCTCACATTTCAGACACAGCATCCAGGCTGCAATGGGATGAATTTGTGTTATTTCGGGGTAAATTGGGGAATATTGAATTTTTTGTGAAAATGTTGACCCCGCGGTCAATGTTTTTTTCAGCTGAGGAGAACTTGAAACGCCCATATCTTGGATAAGGAAGGAGTGAGAGAGCTCACATTTCAGACACAGCATCCAGGCTGCAATGGCTTCAATTTGTTTTATTTTGGGGCAAATTGGGGAATATTGATTTTTTGGTGAAAATGTTGACCCCGCGGTCAATGTTTTTTTCAGCTGAGGAGATAACTTGAAATGCCCATATCTTGGGCATGGAAGGAGTGAGAGAGCTCACATTTCAGACACAGCATCCAGGCTGCAATGGCTTCAATTTGTTTTATTTTGGGGCAAATTGGGGAATATTGATTTTTTGGTGAAAATGTTGACCCCGCGGTCAATGTTTTTTTTCAACTGGAGAAAACTTGAAACGCCCATATCTTGGATAAGGAAGGAGTGAGAGAGCTTACATTTCAGACACAGCATCCAGGCTGCAATGGGATGAATTTGTGTTATTTCGGGACAAATTGGGGGATTGAATTTTTGGTGAAAAAGTTGACCCCGCGGTCAATGTTTTTTTTTCAGCTGAGGAGATAACTTGAAACGCCCATATCTTCGATAAGGAAGGAGTGAGAGAGCTCACATTTCAGACGCAGCATCCAGGCTGCAATGGCTTCAATTTGTGTTATTTTGGGGCAAATTGGGGAATATTGAATTTTTTGTGAAAATGTTGACCCAGCGGTCAACGTGTTTTTTCAACTGGAGAAAACTTGAAACGCCCATATCTTGGGCAAGGAAGGAGTTAGAGTGTTAAAATTTTTAGACGCAGCATCCAGGCTGCAATGGCATCAATTTGTGTTATTTTGGGGCAAATTGGGGAATATTGATTTTTTTGTGAAAAAGTTGACCCCGCGGTCAATGTTTTTTTCAGCTGAGGAGAACTTGAAACGCCCATATCTTGGATAAGGAAGGAGTGAGAGAGCTCACATTTCAGACGCAGCATCCAGGCTGCAATGGCTTCAATTTGTGTTATTTTGGGGCAAATTGGGGAATATTGATTTTTTGGTGAAAATGTTGACCCCGCGGTCAATGTTTTTTTCAGCTGAGGAGATAACTTGAAATGCCCATATCTTGGGCATGGAAGGAGTGAGAGAGCTCACATTTCAGACACAGCATCCAGGCTGCAATGGCTTCAATTTGTGTTATTTTGGGGCAAATTGGGGAATATTGAATTTTTGGTGAAAATGTTGACCCCGCGGTCAATGTTTTTTTCAGCTGAGGAGAACTTGAAACGCCCATATCTTGTTTAAGGAAGGAGTGAGAGAGCTCACATTTCAGACACAGCATCCAGGCTGCAATGGCTTCAATTTGTGTTATTTTTGGGTAAATTGGGGAATATTGAATTTTTGGTGAAAATGTTGACCCCGCGGTCAACGTTTTTTTTCAACTGGAGAAAACTTGAAACGCCCATATCTTGGATAAGGAAGGAGTGAGAGAGCTTACATTTCAGACACAGCATCCAGGCTGCAATGGCTTCAATTTGTGTTATTTTGGGGCAAATTGGGGAATATTGATTTTTTGGTGAAAATGTTGACCCCGCGGTCAACGTGTTTTTTCAACTGGAGAAAACTTGAAACGCCCATATCTTGGGCAAGGAAGGAGTTAGAGTGTTAAAATTTTTAGACGCAGCATCCAGGCTGCAATGGCATCAATTTGTGTTATTTTGGGGCAAATTGGGGAATATTGATTTTTTTGTGAAAAAGTTGACCCCGCGGTCAATGTTTTTTTCAGCTGAGGAGAACTTGAAACGCCCATATCTTGGATAAGGAAGGAGTGAGAGAGCTCACATTTCAGACGCAGCATCCAGGCTGCAATGGCTTCAATTTGTGTTATTTCGGGGCAAATTGGGGAATATTGAATTTTTGGTGAAAATGTTGACCCCGCGGTCATTGGTTTTTTCAACTGGAGAAAACTTGAAACGCCCATATCTTGGATAAGGAAGGAGTGAGAGAGCTCACATTTCAGACGCAGCATCCAGGCTGCAATGGCTTCAATTTGTGTTATTTTGGGGCAAATTGGGGAATATTGATTTTTTGGTGAAAAAGTTGACCCCGCGGTCAATGTTTTTTTCAGCTGAGGAGAACTTGAAACGCCCATATCTTGGATAAGGAAGGAGTGAGAGAGCTCACATTTCAGACGCAGCATCCAGGCTGCAATGGCTTCAATTTGTGTTATTTTGGGGCAAATTGGGGAATATTGAATTTTTTGTGAAAATGTTGACCCCGCGGTCAACGTGTTTTTTCAACTGGAGAAAACTTGAAACGCCCATATCTTGGGCAAGGAAGGAGTTAGAGTGTTAAAATTTTTAGACGCAGCATCCAGGCTGCAATGGCATCAATTTGTGTTATTTTCGGGCAAATTGGGGAATATTGAATTTTTTGTGAAAATGTTGACCCCGCGGTCAACGTGTTTTTTCAACTGGAGAAAACTTGAAACGCCCATATCTTGGGCAAGGAAGGAGTTAGAGAGCTCACATTTCAGACACAGCATCCAGGCTGCAATGGCTTCAATTTGTGTTTTTTTCAGGCAAATTGGGGAATATTGATTTTTTTGTGAAAAAGTTGACCCCGCGGTCAATGTTTTTTTCAGCTGAGGAGAACTTGAAACGCCCATATCTTGTTTAAGGAAGGAGTGAGAGAGCTCACATTTCAGACACAGCATCCAGGCTGCAATGGCTTCAATTTGTGTTATTTTGGGTAAATTGGGGAATATTGAATTTTTGGTGAAAAAGTTGACCCCGCGGTCAATGTTTTTTTTTCAGCTGAGGAGATAACTTGAAACGCCCATAAATTGGGCAAGGAAGGAGTTAGAGTGTTAAAATTTTTAGACGCAGCATCCAGGCTGCAATGGCTTCAATTTGTGTTATTTGGGGCAAATTGGGGAATATTGAATTTTTTGTGAAAAAGTTGACCCCGCGGTCAATGTTTTTTTCAGCTGAGGAGAACTTGAAACGCCCATATCTTGGATAAGGAAGGAGTGAGAGAGCTCACATTTCAGACGCAGCATCCAGGCTGCAATGGCTTCAATTTGTGTTATTTTGGGGCAAATTGGGGAATATTGAATTTTTTGTGAAAATGTTGACCCCGCGGTCAATGTTTTTTTCAGCTGAGGAGAACTTGAAACGCCCATATCTTGGATAAGGAAGGAGTGAGAGAGCTCACATTTCAGACGCAGCATCCAGGCTGCAATGGCTTCAATTTGTGTTATTTTGGGGCGAATTGGGGAATATTGAATTTTTTGTGAAAATGTTGACCCCGCGGTCAATGTTTTTTTCAGCTGAGGAGAACTTGAAACGCCCATATCTTGGATAAGGAAGGAGTGAGAGAGCTCACATTTCAGACGCAGCATCCAGGCTGCAATGGCTTCAATTTGTGTTATTTTGGGGCAAATTGGGGAATATTGATTTTTTGGTGAAAAAGTTGACCCCGCGGTCAATGTTTTTTTCAGCTGAGGAGATAACTTGAAACGCCCATATCTTGGGCATGGAAGGAGTGAGAGAGCTTGAGAGAGCTTAAATTTCAGACACAGCATCCAGGCTGCAATGGCTTCAATTTGTGTTATTTTGGGGCAAATTGGGGATTATTGATTTTTTGGTGAAAAAGTTGACCCCGCGGTCAATGTTTTTTTCAGCTGAGGAGATAACTTGAAACGCCCATATCTTGGGCATGGAAGGAGTGAGAGAGCTTGAGAGAGCTTAAATTTCAGACACAGCATCCAGGCTGCAATGGCTTCAATTTGTGTTATTTCGGGGCAAATTGGGGAATATTGAATTTTTGGTGAAAATGTTGACCCCGCGGTCAATGTGTTTTTTCAACTGGAGAAAACTTGAAACGCCCATATCTTGGATAAGGAAGGAGTGAGAGAGCTCACATTTCAGACACAGCATCCAGGCTGCAATGGGATGAATTTGTGTTATTTCGGGGCAAATTGGGGAATATTGAAAATTTTGGAAAAAAGTTGACCCCCGGGTCATCGATTTTTGAAACTGGAGAAAACTTTAAAAGCCCATATCTGTGACAAGGAAGGAGATAGAGAGCTACAATTTCAGACGCAGCATCCAGGCAGAAATGCCATCAATGTGTGTAAATTTGGGGCAAATTGGGGAATATTGGAATTTTTGGATAAAAGTTGACCCCCGGGTCATCGATTTTTGAAACTGGACAAAACTTGAAAAGCCCATATCTGTGACAAGGAAGGAGATAGAGAGCTACAATTTCAGACGCAGCATCCAGGCAGAAATGCCATCAATGTGTGTAAATTTGGGGCAAATTGGGGAATATTGAAAATTTTCTAAAAATGTTGACCCGGGTCATCGATTTTTGAAACTGGAGAAAACTTGAAAAGCCCATATCTGTGACAAGGAAGGAGATAGAGAGCTACAATTTCAGACGCAGCATCCAGGCAGAAATGCCATCAATGTGTGTAAATTTGGGGCAAATTGGGGAATATTGAAAATTTTGGAAAAATGTTGACCCCCGGGTCATCGATTTTTGAAACTGGAGAAAACTTGAAAAGCCCATATCTGTGACAAGGAAGGAGATAGAGAGCTAAAATTTCAGACGCAGCATCCAGGCAGAAATGCCATCAATGTGTGTAAATTTGGGGCAAATTGGGGAATATTGAAAATTTTCTAAAAATGTTGACCCGGGTCATCGATTTTTGAAACTGGAGAAAACTTGAAAAGCCCATATCTGTGACAAGGAAGGAGATAGAGAGCTACAATTTCAGACGCAGCATCCAGGCAGAAATGCCATCAATGTGTGTAAATTTGGGGCAAATTGGGGAATATTGAAAATTTTCTAAAAATGTTGACCCGGGTCATCGATTTTTGAAACTGGAGAAAACTTGAAAAGCCCATATCTGTGACAAGGAAGGAGATAGAGAGCTAAAATTTCAGACGCAGCATCCAGGCAGAAATGCCATCAATGTGTGTAAATTTGGGGCAAATTGGGGAATATTGAAAATTTTCTAAAAATGTTGACCCGGGTCATCGATTTTTGAAACTGGAGAAAACTTGAAAAGCCCATATCTGTGACAAGGAAGGAGATAGAGAGCTACAATTTCAGACGCAGCATCCAGGCAGAAATGCCATCAATGTGTGTAAATTTGGGGCAAATTGGGGAATATTGAAAATTTAAGAAAAAAGTTGACCCCCGGGTCATCGATTTTTGAAACTGGAGAAAACTTGAAAAGCCCATATCTGTGACAAGGAAGGAGATAGAGAGCTACAATTTCAGACGCAGCATCCAGGCAGAAATGCCATCAATGTGTGTAAATTTGGGGCAAATTGGGGAATATTGAAAATTTTCTAAAAATGTTGACCCGGGTCATCGATTTTTGAAACTGGAGAAAACTTGAAAAGCCCATATCTGTGACAAGGAAGGAGATAGAGAGCTACAATTTCAGACGCAGCATCCAGGCAGAAATGCCATCAATGTGTGTAAATTGGGCAAATTGGGCAAATTGGGGAATATTGAAAATTTTGGAAAAAAGTTGACCCCCGGGTCATCGATTTTTGAAACTGGAGAAAACTTGAAAAGCCCATATCTGTGACAAGGAAGGAGATAGATAGCTACAATTTCAGACGCAGCATCCAGGCAGAAATGCCATCAATGTGTGTAAATTGTGGGCAAATTGGGGAATATTGAAAACTTTCTAAAAATGTTGACCAGGGTCATCGATTTTTGAAACTGGAGAAAACTTGAAAAGCCCATATCTGTGACAAGGAAGGAGATAGAGAGCTACAATTTCAGACGCAGCATCCAGGCAGAAATGCCATCAATGTGTGTAAATTTGGGGCAAATTGGGGAATATTGAAAATTTTCTAAAAATGTTGACCCGGGTCATCGATTTTTGAAACTGGAGAAAACTTGAAAAGCCCATATCTGTGACAAGGAAGGAGATAGAGAGCTCAAATTTCAGACGCAGCATCCAGGCAGAAATGCCATCAATGTGTGTAAATTTGGGGCAAATTGGGGAATATTGAAAATTTTGGAAAAAAGTTGACCCCCGGGTCATCGATTTTTGAAACTGGAGAAAACTTGAAAAGCCCATATCTGTGACAAGGAAGGAGATAGATAGCTACAATTTCAGACGCAGCATCCAGGCAGAAATGCCATCAATGTGTGTAAATTGTGGGCAAATTGGGGAATATTGAAAATTTTCTAAAAATGTTGACCAGGGTCATCGATTTTTGAAACTGGAGAAAACTTGAAAAGCCCATATCTGTGACAAGGAAGGAGATAGAGAGCTACAATTTCAGACGCAGCATCCAGGCAGAAATGCCATCAATGTGTGTAAATTTGGGGCAAATTGGGGAATATTGAAAATTTTCTAAAAATGTTGACCCGGGTCATCGATTTTTGAAACTGGAGAAAACTTGAAAAGCCCATATCTGTGACAAGGAAGGAGATAGAGAGCTACAATTTCAGACGCAGCATCCAAGCAGAAATGCCATCAATGTGTGTAAATTTGGGGCAAATTGGGGAATATTGAAAATTTTGGAAAAAAGTTGACCCCCGGGTCATCGATTTTTGAAACTGGAGAAAACTTTAAAAGCCCATATCTGTGACAAGGAAGGAGATAGATAGCTACGATTTCAGATGCAGCATCCAGGCAGAAATGCCATCAATGTGTGTAAATTTGGGGCAAATTGGGGAATATTGAAAATTTTCTAAAAATGTTGACCCGGGTCATCGATTTTTGAAACTGGAGAAAACTTGAAAAGCCCATATCTGTGACAAGGAAGGAGATAGAGAGCTACAATTTCAGACGCAGCATCCAGGCAGAAATGCCATCAATGTGTGTAAATTTGGGGCAAATTGGGGAATATTGAAAATTTAAGAAAAAAGTTGACCGCCGGGTCATCGATTTTTGAAACTGGAGAAAACTTGAAAAGCCCATATCTGTGACAAGGAAGGAGATAGAGAGCTACAATTTCAGACGCAGCATCCAGGCAGAAATGCCATCAATGTGTGTAAATTGGGCAAATTGGGCAAATTGGGGAATATTGAAAATTTTGGAAAAAAGTTGACCCCCGGGTCATCGATTTTTGAAACTGGCGAAAACTTGAAAAGCCCATATCTGTGACAAGGAAGGAGATAGAGAGCTCAAATTTCAGACGCAGCATACAGGCAGAAATGCCATCAATGTGTGTAAATTTGGGGCAAATTGGGGAATATTGAAAATTTTGGAAAAAAGTTGACCCCAGAGTCATCGATTCTTGAAACTGGAGAAAACTTGAAAAGCCCATATCTGTGACAAGGAAGGAGATAGAGAGCTAAAATTTCAGACGCAGCATCCAGGCAGAAATGCCATCAATGTGTGTAAATTTGGGGCAAATTGGGGAATATTGAAAATTTTGGAAAAATGTTGACCCCGGGTCATCGATTTTTGAAACTGGAGAAAACTTGAAAAGCCCATATCTGTGACAAGGAAGGAGATAGAGAGCTAAAATTTCAGACGCAGCATCCAGGCAGAAATGCCATCAATGTGTGTAAATTTGGGGCAAATTGGGGAATATTGAAAATTTTCTTAAAATGTTGACCCGGGTCATCGATTTTTGAAACTGGAAAAAACTTGAAAAGCCCATATCTGTGACAAGGAAGGAGATAGAGAGCTACAATTTCAGACGCAGCATCCAGGCAGAAATGCCATCAATGTGTGTTTATTTGGGGCAAATTGGGGAATATTGAAAATTTTCTAAAAATGTTGACCCGGGTAATCGATTTTTGAAACTGGAGAAAACTTGAAAAGCCCATATCTGTGACAAGGAAGGAGATAGAGAGCTACAATTTCAGACGCAGCATCCAGGCAGAAATGCCATCAATGTGTGTAAATTTGGGGCAAATTGGGGAATATTGAAAATTTAAGAAAAAAGTTGACCCCCGGGTCATCGATTTTTGAAACTGGAGAAAACTTGAAAAGCCCATATCTGTGACAAGGAAGGAGATAGAGAGCTAAAATTTCAGACGCAGCATCCAGGCAGAAATGCCATCAATGTGTGTAAATTTGGGACAAATTGGGGAATATTGAAAATTTTCTAAAAATGTTGACCCGCGGGTCATCAATTCTTGTAACTAGAGAAAACTTGAACAGCCCATGTCTGTGACAAGGAAGGAGATAGAGAGCTAAAATTTCAGACGCAGCATCCAGTCAGAAATGCCATCAATGTGTGTAAATTTGGGGCAAATTGGGGAATATTGAAAATTTTCTAAAAATGTTGACCCGGGTCATCAATTTTTGAAACTGGAGAAAACTTGAAAAGCCCATATCTGTGACAAGGAAGGAGATAGAGAGCTAAAATTTCAGACGCAGCATCCAGACAGAGATGCCATCAATTTGTGTAAATTTGGGGCAAATTGGGGAATATTGAAAATTTTCTAAAAATGTTGACCCGGGTCATCAATTTTTGAAACTGGAGAGAACTTGAAAAGCCCATATCAGTGACAAGGAAGGAGATAGAGAGCTACAATTTCAGACGCAGCATCCAGGCAGAAATGCCATCAATGTGTGTAAATTTGGGGCAAATTGGGGAATATTGAAAATTTTCAAAAAATGTTGACCCGGGTCATCGATTTTTGAAACTGGAGAAAACTTTAAAAGCCCATATCTGTGACAAGGAAGGAGATAGAGAGCTAACATTTCAGACGCAGCATCCAGACAGAAATGCCATCAATTTGTGTAAATTTGGGGTAAAAATTGGGGAATATTGAAAATTTTCTAAAAATGTTGACCCGCGGGTCATCGATTCTAGTAACTAGAGAAAACTTGAAAAGCCCATGTCTGTGACAAGGAAGGAGATAGAGAGCTAAAATTTCAGACGCAGCATCCAGACAGAAATGCCATCAATTTGTGTAAATTTGGGGCAAATTGGGGAATATTGAAAATTTTCAAAAAATTTTGACACGGGTCATCGATTTTTGAAACTGGAGAAAACTTTAAAAGCCCATATCTGTGACAAGGAAGGAGATAGAGAGCTAAAATTTCAGACGCAGCATCCAGACAGAAATGCCATCAATTTGTGTAAATTTGGGACAAATTGGGGAATATTGAAAATTTGTTAAAAATGTTGACCTGGGTCATAAATTTTTGAAACTGGAGAAAACTTGAAAAGCCCATATCTGTGACAAGGAAGGAGATAGAGAGCTACAATTTCAGACGCAGCATCCAGGCAGAAATGCCATCAATGTTTGTAAATTTGGGGCAAATTGGGGAATATTGAAAATTTTCTAAAAATGTTGACCCGCGGGTCATCGATTCTTGTAACTAGAGAAAACTTGAAAAGCCCATGTCTGTGACAAGGAAGGAGATAGAGAGCTACAATTTCAGACGCAGCATCCAGGCAGAAATGCCATCAATGTGTGTAAATTTGGGGCAAATTGGGGAATATTGAAAATTTAAGAAAAAAGTTGACCCCCGGGTCATCGATTTTTGAAACTGGAGAAAACTTGAAAAGCCCATATCTGTGACAAGGAAGGAGATAGAGAGCTACAATTTCAGACGCAGCATCCAGGCAGAAATGCCATCAATGTGTGTAAATTTGGGACAAATTGGGGAATATTGAAAATTTTCTAAAAATTCTGACCCGCGGGTCATCAATTCTTGTAACTAGAGAAAACTTGAACAGCCCATGTCTGTGACAAGGAAGGAGATAGAGAGCAAAAATTTCAGATGCAGCATCCAGTCAGAAATGCCATCAATGTGTGTAAATTTGGGGCAAATTGGGGAATATTGAAAATTTTCTAAAAATGTTGACCCGGGTCATCAATTTTTGAAACTGGAGAAAACTTGAAAAGCCCATATCTGTGACAAGGAAGGAGATAGAGAGCCAAAATTTCAGACGCAGCATCCAGACAGAGATGCCATCAATTTGTGTAAACTTGGGGCAAATTGGGGAATATTGAAAATTTTCTAAAAATGTTGACCCGGGTCATCAATTTTTGAAACTGGAGAGAACTTGAAAAGCCCATATCAGTGACAAGGAAGGAGATAGAGAGCTACAATTTCAGACGCAGCATCCAGGCAGAAATGCCATCAATGTGTGTAAATTTGGGGCAAATTGGGGAATATTGAAAATTTTCAATAAAATGTTGACCCGGGTCATCGATTTTTGAAACTGGAGAAAACTTTAAAAGCCCATATCTGTGACAAGGAAGGAGATAGAGAGCTAAAATTTCAGACGCAGCATCCAGACAGAAATGCCATCAATTTGTGTAAATTTGGGGTAAAAATTCGGGAATATTGAAAATTTTCTAAAAATGTTGACCCACGGGTCATCGATTTTTGAAACTGGAGAAAACTTTAAAAGCCCATATCTGTGACAAGGAAAGAGATAGAGAGCTAAAATTTCAGACGCAGCATCCAGACAGAAATGCCATCAATTTGTGTAAATTTGGGACAAATTGGGGAATATTTAAAATTTGTTAAAAATGTTGACCTGGGTCATAAATTTTTGAAACTGGAGAAAACTTGAAAAGCCCATATCTGTGACAAGGAAGGAGATAGAGAGCTACAATTTCAGACGCAGCATCCAGGCAGAAATGCCATCAATGTTTGTAAATTTGGGGCAAATTGGGGAATATTGAAAATTTTCTAAAAATGTTGACCCGCGGGTCATCGATTCTTGTAACTAGAGAAAACTTGAAAATCCCATGTCTGTGACAAGGAAGGAGATAGAGAGCTACAATTTCAGACGCAGCATCCAGGCAGAAATGCCATCAATGTGTGTAAATTTGGGGCAAATTGGGGAATATTGAAAATTTTCTAAAAATGTTGACCCGGGTCATCAATTTTTGAAACTGGAGAAAACTTGAAAAGCCCATATCTGTGACAAGGAAGGAGATACAGAGCTACAATTTCAGACGCAGCATCCAGGCAGAAATGCCATCAATGTGTGTAAATTTGGGACAAATTGGGGAATATTGAAAATTTTCTAAAAAAGTTGACCCCCGGGTCATCAATTCTTGTAACTAGAGAAAACTTGAAAAGCCCATATCTGTGACAAGGAAGGAGATAGAGAGCTACAATTTCAGACGCAGCATCCAGGCAGAAATGCCATCAATGTGTGTAAATTTGGGGCAAATTGGGGAATATTGAAAATTTTCTAAAAATGTTGACCCGGGTCATCGATTTTTGAAACTGGAGAAAACTTGAAAAGCCCATATCTGTGACAAGGAAGGAGATAGAGAGCTACAATTTCAGACGCAGCATCCAGGCAGAAATGCCATCAATGTGTGTAAATTTGGGGCAAATTGGGGAATTTTGAAAATTTAAGAAAAAAGTTGACCACCGGGTCATCGATTTTTGAAACTGGAGAAAACTTGAAAAGCCCATATCTGTGACAAGGAAGGAGATAGAGAGCTACAATTTCAGACGCAGCATCCAGGCAGAAATGCCATCAATGTGTGTAAATTGGGCAAATTGGGCAAATTGGGGAATATTGAAAATTTTGGAAAAAAGTTGACCCCCGGGTCATCGATTTTTGAAACTGGAGAAAACTTGAAAAGCCCATATCTGTGACAAGGAAGGAGATAGAGAGCTACAATTTCAGACGCAGCATCCAGGCAGAAATGCCATCAATGTGTGTAAATTGGGCAAATTGGGCAAATTGGGGAATATTGAAAATTTTGGAAAAAAGTTGACCCCCGGGTCATCGATTTTTGAAACTGGCGAAAACTTGAAAAGCCCATATCTGTGACAAGGAAGGAGATAGAGAGCTCAAATTTCAGACGCAGCATCCAGGCAGAAATGCCATCAATGTGTGTAAATTTGGGGCAAATTGGGGAATATTGAAAATTTTGGAAAAAAGTTGACCCCAGAGTCATCGATTTTTGAAACTGGAGAAAACTTTAAAAGCCCATATCTGTGACAAGGAAGGAGATAGAGAGCTACAATTTCAGACGCAGCATCCAGGCAGAAATGCCATCAATGTGTGTAAATTTGGGGCAAATTGGGGAATATTGAAAATTTTGGAAAAAAGTTGACCCCCGGGTCATCGATTTTTGAAACTGGAGAAAACTTTAAAAGCCCATATCTGTGACAAGGAAGGAGATAGAGAGCTACAATTTCAGACGCAGCATCCAGGCAGAAATGCCATCAATGTGTGTAAATTTGGGGCAAATTGGGGAATATTGGAATTTTTGGATAAAAGTTGACCCCCGGGTCATCGATTTTTGAAACTGGACAAAACTTGAAAAGCCCATATCTGTGACAAGGAAGGAGATAGAGAGCTACAATTTCAGACGCAGCATCCAGGCAGAAATGCCATCAATGTGTGTAAATTTGGGGCAAATTGGGGAATATTGAAAATTTTCTAAAAATGTTGACCCGGGTCATCGATTTTTGAAACTGGAGAAAACTTGAAAAGCCCATATCTGTGACAAGGAAGGAGATAGAGAGCTACAATTTCAGACGCAGCATCCAGGCAGAAATGCCATCAATGTGTGTAAATTTGGGGCAAATTGGGGAATATTGAAAATTTTGGAAAAATGTTGACCCGCGGGTCATCGATTTTTGAAACTGGAGAAAACTTGAAAAGCCCATATCTGTGACAAGGAAGGAGATAGAGAGCTAAAATTTCAGACGCAGCATCCAGGCAGGAATGCCATCAATGTGTGTAAATTTGGGGCAAATTGGGGAATATTGAAAATTTTCTAAAAATGTTGACCCGGGTCATCGATTTTTGAAACTGGAGAAAACTTGAAAAGCCCATATCTGTGACAAGGAAGGAGATAGAGAGCTACAATTTCAGACGCAGCATCCAGGCAGAAATGCCATCAATGTGTGTAAATTTGGGGCAAATTGGGGAATATTGAAAATTTTCTAAAAATGTTGACCCGGGTCATCGATTTTTGAAACTGGAGAAAACTTGAAAAGCCCATATCTGTGACAAGGAAGGAGATAGAGAGCTACAATTTCAGACGCAGCATCCAGGCAGAAATGCCATCAATGTGTGTAAATTTGGGGCAAATTGGGGAATATTGAAAATTTTCTAAAAATGTTGACCCGGGTCATCAATTTTTGAAACTGGAGAAAACTTGAAAAGCCCATATCTGTGACAAGGAAGGAGATAGAGAGCTAAAATTTCAGACGCAGCATCCAGACAGAGATGCCATCAATTTGTGTAAATTTGGGGCAAATTGGGGAATATTGGAAATTTTCTAAAAATGTTGACCCGGGTCATCAATTTTTTGAAACTGGAGAGAACTTGAAAAGCCCATATCTGTGACAAGGAAGGAGATAGAGAGCTAAAATTTCAGACGCAGCATCCAGACAGAAATGCCATCAATTTGTGTAAATTTGGGGCAAATTGGGGAATATTGAAAATTTTGGAAAAAAGTTGACCCCCGGGTCATCAATTTTTGAAACTGGAGAGAACTTGAAAAGCCCATATCAGTGACAAGGAAGGAGATAGAGAGCTACAATTTCAGACGCAGCATCCAGGCAGAAATGCCATCAATGTGTGTAAATTTGGGGCAAATTGGGGAATATTGAAAATTTTCAAAAAATGTTGACCCGGGTCATCGATTTTTGAAACTGGAGAAAACTTTAAAAGCCCATATCTGTGACAAGGAAGGAGATAGAGAGCTAAAATTTCAGACGCAGCATCCAGACAGAAATGCCATCAATTTGTGTAAATTTGGGGTAAAAATTGGGGAATATTGAAAATTTTCTAAAAATGTTGACCCGCGGGTCATCGATTCTAGTAACTAGAGAAAACTTGAAAAGCCCATGTCTGTGACAAGGAAGGAGATAGAGAGCTAAAATTTCAGACGCAGCATCCAGGCAGAAATGCCATCAATGTGTGTAAATTTGGGGCAAATTGGGGAATATTGAAAATTTTCTAAAAATGTTGACCCGGGTCATCGATTTTTGAAACTGGAGAAAACTTGAAAAGCCCATATCTGTGACAAGGAAGGAGATAGAGAGCTACAATTTCAGACGCAGCATCGAGGCAGAAATGCCATCAATGTGTGTAAATTTGGGGCAAATTGGGGAATATTGGAATTTTTGGATAAAAGTTGACCCCCGGGTCATCGATTTTTGAAACTGGAGAAAACTTTAAAAGCCCATATCTGTGACAAGGAAGGAGATAGAGAGCAAAAATTTCAGACGCAGCATCCAGTCAGAAATGCCATCAATGTGTGTAAATTTGGGGCAAATTGGGGAATATTGAAAATTTTCTAAAAATGTTGACCCGGGTCATCAATTTTTGAAACTGGAGAAAACTTGAAAAGCCCATATCTGTGACAAGGAAGGAGATAGAGAGCTAAAATTTCAGACGCAGCATCCAGACAGAGATGCCATCAATTTGTGTAAATTTGGGGCAAATTGGGGAATATTGAAAATTTTCTAAAAATGTTGACCCGGGTCATCAATTTTTGAAACTGGAGAGAACTTGAAAAGCCCATATCTGTGACAAGGAAGGAGATAGAGAGCTAAAATTTCAGACGCAGCATCCAGACAGAAATGCCATCAATTTGTGTAAATTAAGGGTAAAAATTGGGGAATATTGAAAATTTTCTAAAAATGTTGACCCGCGGGTCATCAATTCTTGTAAATAGAGAAAACTTGAACAGCCCATGTCTGTGACAAGGAAGGAGATAGAGAGCAAAAATTTCAGACGCAGCATCCAGTCAGAAATGCCATCAATGTGTGTAAATTTGGGGCAAATTGGGGAATATTGAAAATTTTCTAAAAATGTTGACCCGGGTCATCAATTTTTGAAACTGGAGAGAACTTGAAAAGCCCATATCAGTGACAAGGAAGGAGATAGAGAGCTACAATTTCAGACGCAGCATCCAGGCAGAAATGCCATCAATGTGTGTAAATTTGGGGCAAATTGGGGAATATTGAAAATTTTCAAAAAATGTTGACCCGGGTCATCGATTTTTGAAACTGGAGAAAACTTTAAAAGCCCATATCTGTGACAAGGAAGGAGATAGAGAGCTAAAATTTCAGACGCAGCATCCAGACAGAAATGCCATCAATTTGTGTAAATTTGGGGTAAAAATTGGGGAATATTGAAAATTTTCTAAAAATGTTGACCCGCGGGTCATCGATTCTAGTAACTAGAGAAAACTTGAAAAGCCCATGTCTGTGACAAGGAAGGAGATAGAGAGCTAAAATTTCAGACGCAGCATCCAGACAGAAATGCCATCAATTTGTGTAAATTTGGGGCAAATTGGGGAATATTGAAAATTTTCAAAAAATTTTGACACGGGTCATCGATTTTTGAAACTGGAGAAAACTTTAAAAGCCCATATCTGTGACAAGGAAGGAGATAGAGAGCTAAAATTTCAGACGCAGCATCCAGACAGAAATGCCATCAATTTGTGTAAATTTGGGACAAATTGGGGAATATTGAAAATTTGTTAAAAAAGTTGACCTGGGTCATAAATTTTTGAAACTGGAGAAAACTTGAAAAGCCCATATCTGTGACAAGGAAGGAGATAGAGAGCTACAATTTCAGACGCAGCATCCAGGCAGAAATGCCATCAATGTTTGTAAATTTGGGGCAAATTGGGGAATATTGAAAATTTTCTAAAAATGTTGACCCGCGGGTCATCGATTCTTGTAACTAGAGAAAACTTGAAAAGCCCATGTCTGTGACAAGGAAGGAGATAGAGAGCTACAATTTCAGACGCAGCATCCAGGCAGAAATGCCATCAATGTGTGTAAATTTGGGGCAAATTGGGGAATATTGAAAATTTAAGAAAAAAGTTGACCCCCGGGTCATCGATTTTTGAAACTGGAGAAAACTTGAAAAGCCCATATCTGTGACAAGGAAGGAGATACAGAGCTAAAATTTCAGACGCAGCATCCAGGCAGAAATGCCATCAATGTGTGTAAATTTGGGACAAATTGGGGAATATTGAAAATTTTCTAAAAATGTTGACCCGCGGGTCATCAATTCTTGTAACTAGAGAAAACTTGAACAGCCCATGTCTGTGACAAGGAAGGAGATAGAGAGCAAAAATTTCAGACGCAGCATCCAGTCAGAAATGCCATCAATGTGTGTAAATTTGGGGCAAATTGGGGAATATTGAAAATTTTCTAAAAATGTTGACCCGGGTCATCAATTTTTGAAACTGGAGAGAACTTGAAAAGCCCATATCAGTGACAAGGAAGGAGATAGAGAGCTACAATTTCAGACGCAGCATCCAGGCAGAAATGCCATCAATGTGTGTAAATTTGGGGCAAATTGGGGAATATTGAAAATTTTCAAAAAATGTTGACTCGGGTCATCGATTTTTGAAACTGGAGAAAACTTTAAAAGCCCATATCTGTGACAAGGAAGGAGATAGAGAGCTAAAATTTCAGACGCAGCATCCAGACAGAAATGCCATCAATTTGTGTAAATTTGGGGTAAAAATTGGGGAATATTGAAAATTTTCTAAAAATGTTGACCCGCGGGTCATCGATTCTAGTAACTAGAGAAAACTTGAAAAGCCCATGTCTGTGACAAGGAAGGAGATAGAGAGCTAAAATTTCAGACGCAGCATCCAGACAGAAATGCCATCAATTTGTGTAAATTTGGGGCAAATTGGGGAATATTGAAAATTTTCAAAAAATTTTGACACGGGTCATCGATTTTTGAAACTGGAGAAAACTTTAAAAGCCCATATCTGTGACAAGGAAAGAGATAGAGAGCTAAAATTTCAGACGCAGCATCCAGACAGAAATGCCATCAATTTGTGTAAATTTGGGACAAATTGGGGAATATTGAAAATTTGTTAAAAATGTTGACCTGGGTCATAAATTTTTGAAACTGGAGAAAACTTGAAAAGCCCATATCTGTGACAAGGAAGGAGATAGAGAGCTACAATTTCAGACGCAGCATCCAGGCAGAAATGCCATCAATGTTTGTAAATTTGGGGCAAATTGGGGAATATTGAAAATTTTCTAAAAATGTTGACCCGCGGGTCATCGATTCTTGTAACTAGAGAAAACTTGAAAATCCCATGTCTGTGACAAGGAAGGAGATAGAGAGCTACAATTTCAGACGCAGCATCCAGGCAGAAATGCCATCAATGTGTGTAAATTTGGGGCAAATTGGGGAATATTGAAAATTTTCTAAAAATGTTGACCCGGGTCATCAATTTTTGAAACTGGAGAAAACTTGAAAAGCCCATATCTGTGACAAGGAAGGAGATACAGAGCTACAATTTCAGACGCAGCATCCAGGCAGAAATGCCATCAATGTGTGAAAATTTGGGACAAATTGGGGAATATTGAAAATTTTCTAAAAAAGTTGACCCCCGGGTCATCAATTCTTGTAACTAGAGAAAACTTGAAAAGCCCATATCTGTGACAAGGAAGGAGATACAGAGCTACAATTTCAGACGCAGCATCCAGGCAGAAATGCCATCAATGTGTGTAAATTTGGGGCAAATTGGGGAATATTGAAAATTTAAGAAAAAAGTTGACCCCCGGGTCATCGATTTTTGAAACTGGAGAAAACTTGAAAAGCCCATATCTGTGACAAGGAAGGAGATAGAGAGCTACAATTTCACACGCAGCATCCAGGCAGAAATGCCATCAATGTGTGTAAATTTGGGACAAATTGGGGAATATTGAAAATTTTCTAAAAATGTTGACCCGGGTCATCGATTTTTGAAACTGGAGAAAACTTGAAAAGCCCATATCTGTGACAAGGAAGGAGATAGAGAGCTACAATTTCAGACGCAGCATCCAGGCAGAAATGCCATCAATGTGTGTAAATTTGGGGCAAATTGGGGAATTTTGAAATTTTAAGAAAAAAGTTGACCGCCGGGTCATCGATTTTTGAAACTGGAGAAAACTTGAAAAGCCCATATCTGTGACAAGGAAGGAGATAGAGAGCTACAATTTCAGACGCAGCATCCAGGCAGAAATGCCATCAATGTGTGTAAATTGGGCAAATTGGGCAAATTGGGGAATATTGAAAATTTTGGAAAAAAGTTGACCCCCGGGTCATCGATTTTTGAAACTGGCGAAAACTTGAAAAGCCCATATCTGTGACAAGGAAGGAGATAGAGAGCTCAAATTTCAGACGCAGCATCCAGGCAGAAATGCCATCAATGTGTGTAAATTAGGGGCAAATTGGGGAATATTGAAAATTTTGGAAAAAAGTTGACCCCAGAGTCATCGATTTTTGAAACTGGAGAAAACTTTAAAAGCCCATATCTGTGACAAGGAAGGAGATAGAGAGCTACGATTTCAGACGCAGCATCCAGGCAGAAATGCCATCAATGTGTGTAAATTTGGGGCAAATTGGGGAATATTGAAAATTTTGGAAAAAAGTTGACCCCCGGGTTATCGATTTTTCAAACTGGAGTAAAACTTGAAAAGCCCATATCTGTGACAAGGAAGGAGATAGAGAGCTACAATTTCAGACGCAGCATCCAGGCAGAAATGCCATCAATGTGTGTAAATTTGGGGCAAATTGGGGAATATTGAAAATTTTGGAAAAAAGTTGACCCCCGGGTCATCGATTTTTGAAACTGGAGAAAACTTTAAAAGCCCATATCTGTGACAAGGAAGGAGATAGAGAGCTACAATTTCAGACGCAGCATCCAGGCAGAAATGCCATCAATGTGTGTAAATTTGGGGCAAATTGGGGAATATTGGAATTTTTGGATAAAAGTTGACCCCCGGGTCATCGATTTTTGAAACTGGACAAAACTTGAAAAGCCCATATCTGTGACAAGGAAGGAGATAGAGAGCTACAATTTCAGACGCAGCATCCAGGCAGAAATGCCATCAATGTGTGTAAATTTGGGGCAAATTGGGGAATATTGAAAATTTTCTAAAAATGTTGACCCGGGTCATCGATTTTTGAAACTGGAGAAAACTTGAAAAGCCCATATCTGTGACAAGGAAGGAGATAGAGAGCTACAATTTCAGACGCAGCATCCAGGCAGAAATGCCATCAATGTGTGTAAATTTGGGGCAAATTGGGGAATATTGAAAATTTTGGAAAAATGTTGACCCGCGGGTCATCGATTTTTGAAACTGGAGAAAACTTGAAAAGCCCATATCTGTGACAAGGAAGGAGATAGAGAGCTAAAATTTCAGACGCAGCATCCAGGCAGAAATGCCATCAATGTGTGTAAATTTGGGGCAAATTGGGGAATATTGAAAATTTTCTAAAAATGTTGACCCGGGTCATCGATTTTTGAAACTGGAGAAAACTTGAAAAGCCCATATCTGTGACAAGGAAGGAGATAGAGAGCTACAATTTCAGACGCAGCATCCAGGCAGAAATGCCATCAATGTGTGTAAATTTGGGGCAAATTGGGGAATATTGAAAATTTAAGAAAAAAGTTGACCCCCGGGTCATCGATTTTTGAAACTGGAGAAAACTTGAAAAGCCCATATCTGTGACAAGGAAGGAGATACAGAGCTAAAATTTCAGACGCAGCATCCAGGCAGAAATGCCATCAATGTGTGTAAATTTGGGGCAAATTGGGGAATATTGAAAATTTTCAAAAAATGTTGACCCGGGTCATCAATTTTTGAAACTGGAGAAAACTTGAAAAGCCCATATCTGTGACAAGGAAGGAGATACAGAGCTAAAATTTCAGACGCAGCATCCAGACAGAAATGCCATCAATTTGTGTAAATTTGGGGTAAAAATTGGGGAATATTGAAAATTTTCTAAAAATGTTGACCCGCGGGTCATCGATTCTAGTAACTAGAGAAAACTTGAAAAGCCCATGTCTGTGACAAGGAAGGAGATAGAGAGCTAAAATTTCAGACGCAGCATCCAGGCAGAAATGCCATCAATGTGTGTAAATTTGGGGCAAATTGGGGAATATTGAAAATTTTCTAAAAATGTTGACCCGGGTCATCGATTTTTGAAACTGGAGAAAACTTGAAAAGCCCATATCTGTGACAAGGAAGGAGATAGAGAGCTACAATTTCAGACGCAGCATCCAGGCAGAAATGCCATCAATGTGTGTAAATTTGGGGCAAATTGGGGAATATTGAAAATTTTGGAAAAAAGTTGACCCCCGGGTCATCGATTTTTGAAACTGGAGAAAACTTTAAAAGCCCATATCTGTGACAAGGAAGGAGATAGAGAGCTACAATTTCAGACGCAGCATCCAGGCAGAAATGCCATCAATGTGTGTAAATTTGGGGCAAATTGGGGAATATTGGAATTTTTGGATAAAAGTTGACCCCCGGGTCATCGATTTTTGAAACTGGAGAAAACTTTAAAAGCCCATATCTGTGACAAGGAAGGAGATAGAGAGCAAAAATTTCAGACGCAGCATCCAGTCAGAAATGCCATCAATGTGTGTAAATTTGGGGCAAATTGGGGAATATTGAAAATTTTCTAAAAATGTTGACCCGGGTCATCAATTTTTGAAACTGGAGAAAACTTGAAAAGCCCATATCTGTGACAAGGAAGGAGATAGAGAGCTAAAATTTCAGACGCAGCATCCAGACAGAGATGCCATCAATTTGTGTAAATTTGGGGCAAATTGGGGAATATTGAAAATTTTCTAAAAATGTTGACCCGGGTCATCAATTTTTGAAACTGGAGAGAACTTGAAAAGCCCATATCAGTGACAAGGAAGGAGATAGAGAGCTACAATTTCAGACGCAGCATCCAGGCAGAAATGCCATCAATGTGTGTAAATTTGGGGCAAATTGGGGAATATTGAAAATTTTCAAAAAATGTTGACCCGGGTCATCGATTTTTGAAACTGGAGAAAACTTTAAAAGCCCATATCTGTGACAAGGAAGGAGATAGAGAGCTAAAATTTCAGACGCAGCATCCAGACAGAAATGCCATCAATTTGTGTAAATTTGGGGTAAAAATTGGGGAATATTGAAAATTTTCTAAAAATGTTGACCCGCGGGTCATCGATTCTAGTAACTAGAGAAAACTTGAAAAGCCCATGTCTGTGACAAGGAAGGAGATAGAGAGCTACAATTTCAGACGCAGCATCCAGGCAGAAATGCCATCAATGTGTGTAAATTTGGGGCAAATTGGGGAATATTGAAAATTTAAGAAAAAAGTTGACCCCCGGGTCATCGATTTTTGAAACTGGAGAAAACTTGAAAAGCCCATATCTGTGACAAGGAAGGAGATACAGAGCTAAAATTTCAGACGCAGCATCCAGGCAGAAATGCCATCAATGTGTGTAAATTTGGGACAAATTGGGGAATATTGAAAATTTTCTAAAAATGTTGACCCGCGGGTCATCAATTCTTGTAACTAGAGAAAACTTGAACAGCCCATGTCTGTGACAAGGAAGGAGATAGAGAGCAAAAATTTCAGACGCAGCATCCAGTCAGAAATGCCATCAATGTGTGTAAATTTGGGGCAAATTGGGGAATATTGAAAATTTTCTAAAAATGTTGACCCGGGTCATCAATTTTTGAAACTGGAGAGAACTTGAAAAGCCCATGTCTGTGACAAGGAAGGAGATAGAGAGCTAAAATTTCAGACGCAGCATCCAGACAGAAATGCCATCAATTTGTGTAAATTTGGGGTAAAAATTGGGGAATATTGAAAATTTTCTAAAAATGTTGACCCGCGGGTCATCGATTCTAGTAACTAGAGAAAACTTGAAAAGCCCATGTCTGTGACAAGGAAGGAGATAGAGAGCTAAAATTTCAGACGCAGCATCCAGACAGAAATGCCATCAATTTGTGTAAATTTGGGGTAAAAATTGGGGAATATTGAAAATTTTCTAAAAATGTTGACCCGCGGGTCATCGATTCTAGTAACTAGAGAAAACTTGAAAAGCCCATGTCTGTGACAAGGAAGGAGATAGAGAGCTAAAATTTCAGACGCAGCATCCAGACAGAAATGCCATCAATTTGTGTAAATTTGGGGCAAATTGGGGAATATTGAAAATTTTCAAAAAATTTTGACACGGGTCATCGATTTTTGAAACTGGAGAAAACTTTAAAAGCCCATATCTGTGACAAGGAAGGAGATAGAGAGCTAAAATTTCAGACGCAGCATCCAGACAGAAATGCCATCAATTTGTGTAAATTTGGGACAAATTGGGGAATATTGAAAATTTGTTAAAAATGTTGACCTGGGTCATAAATTTTTGAAACTGGAGAAAACTTGAAAAGCCCATATCTGTGACAAGGAAGGAGATAGAGAGCTACAATTTCAGACGCAGCATCCAGGCAGAAATGCAATCAATGTGTGTAAATTTGGGGCAAATTGGGGAATATTGAAAATTTTCTAAAAATGTTGACCCGCGGGTCATCGATTCTTCAAACTAGAGAAAACTTGAAAAGCCCATATCTGTGACAAGGAAGGAGATAGAGAGCTACAATTTCAGACGCAGCATCCAGGCAGAAATGCCATCAATGTGTGTAAATTTGGGGCAAATTGGGGAATATTGAAAATTTTCTAAAAATGTTGATCCGGGTCATACATTTTTGAAACTGGAGAAAACTTGAAAAGCCCATATCTGTGACAAGGAAGGAGATAGAGAGCTACAATTTCAGACGCAGCATCCAGGCAGAAATGCCATCAATGTGTGTAAATTTGGGGCAAATTGGGGAATATTGAAAATTTTCTAAAAATGTTGACCCGGGTCATCGATTTTTGAAACTGGAGAAAACTTGAAAAGCCCATATCTGTGACAAGGAAGGAGATAGAGAGCTACAATTTCAGACGCAGCATCCAGGCAGAAATGCCATCAATGTGTGTTAATTTGGGGCAAATTGGGGAATATTGAAAATTTAAGAAAAAAGTTGACCGCCGGGTCATCGATTTTTGAAACTGGAGAAAACTTGAAAAGCCCATATCTGTGACAAGGAAGGAGATAGAGAGCTACAATTTCAGACGCAGCATCCAGGCAGAAATGCCATCAATGTGTGTAAATTTGGGGCAAATTGGGGAATATTGAAAATTTAAGAAAAAAGTTGACCCCCGGGTCATCGATTTTTGAAACTGGAGAAAACTTGAAAAGCCCATATCTGTGACAAGGAAGGAGATAGAGAGCTACAATTTCAGACGCAGCATCCAGGCAGAAATGCCATCAATGTGTGTAAATTTGGGGCAAATTGGGGAATATTGAAAATTTTCTAAAAATGTTGACCCGGGTCATCGATTTTTGAAACTGGAGAAAACTTGAAAAGCCCATATCTGTGACAAGGAAGGAGATAGAGAGCTACAATTTCAGACGCAGCATCCAGGCAGAAATGCCATCAATGTGTGTTAATTTGGGGCAAATTGGGGAATATTGAAAATTTAAGAAAAAAGTTGACCGCCGGGTCATCGATTTTTGAAACTGGAGAAAACTTGAAAAGCCCATATCTGTGACAAGGAAGGAGATAGAGAGCTACAATTTCAGACGCAGCATCCAGGCAGAAATGCCATCAATGTGTGTAAATTGGGCAAATTGGGCAAATTGGGGACTATTGAAAATTTTGGAAAAAAGTTGACCCCCGGGTCATCGATTTTTTAAAACTGGCGAAAACTTGAAAAGCCCATATCTGTGACAAGGAAGGAGATAGAGAGCTCAAATTTCAGACGCAGCATCCAGGCAGAAATGCCATCAATGTGTGTAAATTTGGGGCAAATTGGGGAATATTGAAAATTTTGGAAAAAAGTTGACCCCAGAGTCATCGATTTTTGAAACTGGAGAAAACTTTAAAAGCCCATATCTGTGACAAGGAAGGAGATAGAGAGCTACGATTTCAGACGCAGCATCCAGGCAGAAATGCCATCAATGTGTGTAAATTTGGGGCAAATTGGGGAATATTGAAAATTTTGGAAAAAAGTTGACCCCCGGGTCATCGATTTTTCAAACTGGAGAAAACTTGAAAAGCCCATATCTGTGACAAGGAAGGAGATAGAGAGCTACAATTTCAGACGCAGCATCCAGGCAGAAATGCCATCAATGTGTGTAAATTTGGGGCAAATTGGGGAATATTGAAAATTTTGGAAAAAAGTTGACCCCCGGGTCATCGATTTTTGAAACTGGAGAAAACTTTAAAAGCCCATATCTGTTACAAGGAAGGAGATAGAGAGCTACAATTTCAGACGCAGCATCCAGGCAGAAATGCCATCAATGTGTGTAAATTTGGGGCAAATTGGGGAATATTGGAATTTTTGGATAAAAGTTGACCCCCGGGTCATCGATTTTTGAAACTGGACAAAACTTGAAAAGCCCATATCTGTGACAAGGAAGGAGATAGAGAGCTACAATTTCAGACGCAGCATCCAGGCAGAAATGCCATCAATGTGTGTAAATTTGGGGCAAATTGGGGAATATTGAAAATTTTCTAAAAATGTTGACCCGGGTCATCGATTTTTGAAACTGGAGAAAACTTGAAAAGCCCATATCTGTGACAAGGAAGGAGATAGAGAGCTACAATTTCAGACGCAGCATCCAGGCAGAAATGCCATCAATGTGTGTAAATTTGGGGCAAATTGGGGAATATTGAAAATTTTGGAAAAAAGTTGACCCCCGGGTCATCGATTTTTGAAACTGGAGAAAACTTGAAAAGCCCATATCTGTGACAAGGAAGGAGATAGAGAGCTACGATTTCAGACGCAGCATCCAGGCAGAAATGCCATCAATGTGTGTAAATTTGGGGCAAATTGGGGAATATTGAAAATTTTCTAAAAATGTTGACCCGGGTCATCGATTTTTGAAACTGGAGAAAACTTGAAAAGCCCATATCTGTGACAAGGAAGGAGATAGAGAGCTAAAATTTCAGACGCAGCATCCAGACAGAGATGCCATCAATTTGTGTAAATTTGGGGCAAATTGGGGAATATTGGAAATTTTCTAAAAATGTTGACCCGGGTCATCAATTTTTTGAAACTGGAGAGAACTTGAAAAGCCCATATCTGTGACAAGGAAGGAGATAGAGAGCTAAAATTTCAGACGCAGCATCCAGACAGAGATGCCATCAATTTGTGTAAATTTGGGGCAAATTGGGGAATATTGAAAATTTTGGAAAAAAGTTGACCCCCGGGTCATCAATTTTTGAAACTGGAGAGAACTTGAAAAGCCCATATCAGTGACAAGGAAGGAGATAGAGAGCTACAATTTCAGACGCAGCATCCAGGCAGAAATGCCATCAATGTGTGTAAATTTGGGGCAAATTGGGGAATATTGAAAATTTTCAAAAAATGTTGACCCGGGTCATCGATTTTTGAAACTGGAGAAAACTTTAAAAGCCCATATCTGTGACAAGGAAGGAGATAGAGAGCTAAAATTTCAGACGCAGCATCCAGACAGAAATGCCATCAATTTGTGTAAATTTGGGGTAAAAATTGGGGAATATTGAAAATTTCTAAAAATGTTGACCCGCGGGTCATCGATTCTTGTAACTAGAGAAAACTTGAAAAGCCCATGTCTGTGACAAGGAAGGAGATAGAGAGCTAAAATTTCAGACGCAGCATCCAGACAGAAATGCCATCAATTTGTGTAAATTTGGGGCAAATTGGGGAATATTGAAATTGTTCAAAAAATTTTGACCCGGGTCATCGATTTTTGAAACTGGAGAAAACTTTAAAAGCCCATATCTGTGACAAGGAAGGAGATAGAGAGCTACAATTTCAGACGCAGCATCCAGGCAGAAATGCCATCAATGTGTGTAAATTTGGGGCAAATTGGGGAATATTGAAAATTTTGGAAAAAAGTTGACCCCCGGGTCATCGATTTTTGAAACTGGAGAAAACTTTAAAAGCCCATATCTGTGACAAGGAAGGAGATAGAGAGCTACAATTTCAGACGCAGCATCCAGGCAGAAATGCCATCAATGTGTGTAAATTTGGGGCAAATTGGGGAATATTGGAATTTTTGGATAAAAGTTGACCCCCGGGTCATCGATTTTTGAAACTGGACAAAACTTGAAAAGCCCATATCTGTGACAAGGAAGGAGATAGAGAGCTACAATTTCAGACGCAGCATCCAGGCAGAAATGCCATCAATGTGTGTAAATTTGGGGCAAATTGGGGAATATTGAAAATTTTCTAAAAATGTTGACCCGGGTCATCGATTTTTGAAACTGGAGAAAACTTGAAAAGCCCATATCTGTGACAAGGAAGGAGATAGAGAGCTAAAATTTCAGACGCAGCATCCAGACAGAGATGCCATCAATTTGTGTAAATTTGGGGCAAATTGGGGAATATTGGAAATTTTCTAAAAATGTTGACCCGGGTCATCAATTTTTTGAAACTGGAGAGAACTTGAAAAGCCCATATCTGTGACAAGGAAGGAGATAGAGAGCTACAATTTCTGACGCAGCATCCAGGCAGAAATGCCATCAATGTGTGTAAATTTGGGGCAAATTGGGGAAGATTGAAAATTTTCTAAAAATGTTGACCCGGGTCATCGATTTTTGAAACTGGAGAAAACTTGAAAAGCCCATATCTGTGACAAGGAAGGAGATAGAGAGCTACAATTTCAGACGCAGCATCCAGGCAGAAATGCCATCAATGTGTGTAAATTTGGGGCAAATTGGGGAATGTTGAAAATTTTGGAAAAAAGTTGACCCCCGGGTCATCGATTTTTGAAACTGGAGAAAACTTTAAAAGCCCAAATCTGTGACAAGGAAGGAGATAGAGAGCTAAAATTTCAGACGCAGCATCCAGGCAGAAATGCCATCAATGTGTGTAAATTTGGGGCAAATTGGGGAATATTGAAAATTTAAGAAAAAAGTTGACCCCCGGGTCATCGATTTTTGAAACTGGAGAAAACTTGAAAAGCCCATATCTGTGACAAGGAAGGAGATACAGAGCTAAAATTTCAGACGCAGCATCCAGGCAGAAATGCCATCAATGTGTGTAAATTTGGGACAAATTGGGGAATATTGAAAATTTTCTAAAAATGTTGACCCGCGGGTCATCAATTCTTGTAACTAGAGAAAACTTGAACAGCCAATGTCTGTGACAAGGAAGGAGATAGAGAGCAAAAATTTCAGACGCAGCATCCAGGCAGGAATGCCATCAATGTGTGTAAATTTGGGGCAAATTGGGGAATATTGAAAATTTTCTAAAAATGTTGACCCGGGTCATCAATTTTTGAAACTGGAGAAAACTTGAAAAGCCCATATCTGTGACAAGGAAGGAGATAGAGAGCTAAAATTTCAGACGCAGCATCCAGACAGAGATGCCATCAATTTGTGTAAATTTGGGGCAAATTGGGGAATATTGGAAATTTTCTAAAAATGTTGACCCGGGTCATCAATTTTTGAAACTGGAGAGAACTTGAAAAGCCCATATCTGTGACAAGGAAGGAGATAGAGAGCTAAAATTTCAGACGCAGCATCCAGACAGAGATGCCATCAATTTGTGTAAATTTGGGGCAAATTGGGGAATATTGAAAATTTTCTAAAAATGTTGACCCGGGTCATCAATTTTTGAAACTGGAGAAAACTTGAAAAGCCCATATCTGTGACAAGGAAGGAGATACAGAGCTACAATTTCAGACGCAGCATCCAGACAGAAATGCCATCAATTTGTGTAAATTTGGGGTAAAAATTGGGGAATATTGAAAATTTTCTAAAAATGTTGACCCGCGGGTCATCGATTCTTCAAACTAGAGAAAACTTGAAAAGCCCATATCTGTGACAAGGAAGGAGATAGAGAGCTACAATTTCAGACGCAGCATCCAGGCAGAAATGCCATCAATGTGTGTAAATTTGGGGCAAATTGGGGAATATTGAAAATTTTCTAAAAATGTTGTTCCGGGTCATAAATTTTTGAAACTGGAGAAAACTTGAAAAGCCCATATCTGTGACAAGGAAGGAGATAGAGAGCTACAATTTCAGACGCAGCATCCAGACTGCAATGGCTTCAATTTGTGTTATTTTGGGGCAAATTGGGGAATATTGAATTTTTTGTGAAAATGTTGACCCCGCGGTCAATGTTTTTTTCAGCTGAGGAGAACTTGAAACGCCCATATCTTTGATAAGGAAGGAGTGAGAGAGCTCACATTTCAGACACAGCATCCAGGCTGCAATGGGATGAATTTGTGTTATTTTGGGGCAAATTGGGGAATATTGAATTTTTTGTGAAAATGTTGACCCCGCGGTCAATGTTTTTTTCAGCTGAGGAGAACTTGAAACGCCCATATCTTGGGCAAGGAAGGAGTGAGAGAGCTTAAATTTCAGACGCAGCATCCAGGCAGGCATGGCATCAATTTGTGTTATTTTGGGGCAAATTGGGGAATATTGAATTTTTGGTGAAAAAGTTGACCTTGCGGTCAATGTTTTTTTCAGCTGAGGAGATAACTTGAAACGCCCGTATCTTGGATAAGGAAGGAGTGAGAGAGCTCACATTTCAGACACAGCATCCAGGCTGCAATGGGATGAATTTGTGTTATTTTGGGGCAAATTGGGGAATATTGAATTTTTGGTGAAAATGTTGACCCCGCGGTCAATGTTTTTTTCAGCTGAGGAGAACTTGAAACGCCCATATCTTGGGCAAGGAAGGAGTGAGAGAGCTTAAATTTCAGACGCAGCATCCAGGCAGGAATGGCATCAATTTGTGTTATTTTGGGGCAAATTGGGGAATATTGAATTTTTGGTGAAAATGTTGACCCCGCGGTCAATGTTTTTTTCAGCTGAGGAGAACTTGAAACGCCCATATCTTGGGCAAGGAAGGAGTGAGAGAGCTTAAATTTCAGACGCAGCATCCAGGCAGGAATGGCATCAATTTGTGTTATTTTGGGGCAAATTGGGGAATATTGAATTTTTTGTGAAAATGTTGACCCTGCGGTCAATGTTTTTTTCAGCTGAGGAGAACTTGAAACGCCCATATCTTGGATAAGGAAGGAGTGAGAGAGCTCACATTTCAGACACAGCATCCAGGCTGCAATGGCTTCAATTTGTGTTATTTTGGGGCAAAGTGGGGAATATTGAATTTTTGGTGAAAATGTTGACCCCGCGGTCAATGTTTTTTTCAGCTGAGGAGAACTTGAAACGCCCATATCTTGGATAAGGAAGGAGTGAGAGAGCTCACATTTCAGACACAGCATCCAGGCTGCAATGGCTTCAATTTGTGTTATTTTGGGGCAAAGTGGGGAATATTGAATTTTTGGTGAAAATGTTGACCCCGCGGTCAATGTATTTTTCAGCTGAGGAGAACTTGAAACGCCCATATCTTGGGCAAGGAAGGAGTGAGAGAGCTTAAATTTCAGACGCAGCATCCAGGCTGCAATGGCTTCAATTTGTGTTATTTTGGGGCAAAGTGGGGAATATTGAATTTTTGGTGAAAATGTTGACCCCGCGGTCAATGTTTTTTTCAGCTGAGGAAAACTTGAAACGCCCATATCTTGGATAAGGAAGGAGTGAGAGAGCTCACATTTCAGACACAGCATCCAGGCTGCAATGGGATGAATTTGTGTTATTTTGGGGCAAATTGGGGAATATTGAATTTTTGGTGAAAATGTTGACCCCGCGGTCAATGTTTTTTTCAGCTGAGGAGAACTTGAAACGCCCATATCTTGGGCAAGGAAGGAGTGAGAGAGCTTAAATTTCAGACGCAGCATCCAGGCAGGCATGGCATCAATTTGTGTTATTTTGGGGCAAATTGGGGAATATTGAATTTTTGGTGAAAAAGTTGACCTTGCGGTCAATGTTTTTTTCAGCTGAGGAGATAACTTGAAACGCCCGTATCTTGGATAAGGAAGGAGTGAGAGAGCTCACATTTCAGACACAGCATCCAGGCTGCAATGGGATGAATTTGTGTTATTTTGGGGCAAATTGGGGAATATTGAATTTTTGGTGAAAATGTTGACCCCGCGGTCAATGTTTTTTTCAGCTGAGGAGAACTTGAAACGCTCATATCTTGGGCAAGGAAGGAGTGAGAGAGCTTAAATTTCAGACGCAGCATCCAGGCTGCAATGGCTTCAATTTGTGTTATTTTGGGGCAAAGTGGGGAATATTGAATTTTTGGTGAAAATGTTGACCCCGCGGTCAATGTTTTTTTCAGCTGAGGAAAACTTGAAACGCCCATATCTTGGATAAGGAAGGAGTGAGAGAGCTCACATTTCAGACACAGCAGCCAGGCCGCAATGGGATGAATTTGTGTTATTTTGGGGCAAATTGGGGAATATTGAATTTTTGGTGAAAATGTTGACCCCGCGGTCAATGTTTTTTTCAGCTGAGGAGAACTTGAAACGCCCATATCTTGGGCAAGGAAGGAGTGAGAGAGCTTAAATTTCAGACGCAGCATCCAGGCAGGCATGGCATCAATTTGTGTTATTTTGGGGCAAATTGGGGAATATTGAATTTTTGGTGAAAAAGTTGACCTTGCGGTCAATGTTTTTTTCAGCTGAGGAGATAACTTGAAACGCCCGTATCTTGGATAAGGAAGGAGTGAGAGAGCTCACATTTCAGACACAGCATCCAGGCTGCAATGGGATGAATTTGTGTTATTTTGGGGCAAATTGGGGAATATTGAATTTTTGGTGAAAATGTTGACCCCGCGGTCAATGTTTTTTTCAGCTGAGGAGAACTTGAAACGCTCATATCTTGGGCAAGGAAGGAGTGAGAGAGCTCACATTTCAGACACAGCATCCAGGCTGCAATGGCTTCAATTTGTGTTATTTTGGGGCAAATTGGGGAATATTGAATTTTTTGTGAAAATGTTGACCCCGCGGTCAATGTTTTTTTCAGCTGAGGAGAACTTGAAACGCCCATATCTTTGATAAGGAAGGAGTGAGAGAGCTCACATTTCAGACACAGCATCCAGGCTGCAATGGGATGAATTTGTGTTATTTTGGGGCAAATTGGGGAATATTGAATTTTTGGTGAAAATGTTGACCCCGCGGTCAATGTTTTTTTCAGCTGAGGAGAACTTGAAACGCCCATATCTTGGGCAAGGAAGGAGTGAGAGAGCTTAAATTTCAGACGCAGCATCCAGGCAGGAATGGCATCAATTTGTGTTATTTTGGGGCAAATTGGGGAATATTGAATTTTTGGTGAAAATGTTGACCCCGCGGTCAATGTTTTTTTCAGCTGAGGAGAACTTGAAACGCCCATATCTTGGGCAAGGAAGGAGTGAGAGAGCTTAAATTTCAGACGCAGCATCCAGGCAGGAATGGCATCAATTTGTGTTATTTTGGGGCAAATTGGGGAATATTGAATTTTTTGGTGAAAAAGTTGACCCCGCGGTCAATGTTTTTTTCAGCTGAGGAGAACTTGAAACGCCCATATCTTGGATAAGGAAGGAGTTAGAGTGTTCAAATTTTTAGACGCAGCATCCAGGCTGCAATGGCTTCAATTTGTGTTATTTTGGGGCAAATTGGGGAATATTGTTTTTTTGGTGAAAAAGTTGACCCCGCGGTCAATGTTTTTTTCAGCTGAGGAGAACTTGAAACGCCCATATCTTGGATAAGGAAGGAGTGAGAGAGCTCACGTTTCAGACACAGCATCCAGGCTGCAATGGCTTCAATTTGTGTCATTTTGGGGCAAATTGGGGAATATTGAATTTTTTGTGAAAATGTTGACCCTGCGGTCAATGTTTTTTTCAGCTGAGGAGAACTTGAAACGCCCATATCTTGGGCAAGGAAGGAGTGAGAGAGCTTAAATTTCAGACGCAGCATCCAGGCTGCAATGGCTTCAATTTGTGTTATTTTGGGGCAAAGTGGGGAATATTGAATTTTTGGTGAAAATGTTGACCCCGCGGTCAATGTTTTTTTCAGCTGAGGAAAACTTGAAACGCCCATATCTTGGATAAGGAAGGAGTGAGAGAGCTCACATTTCAGACACAGCATCCAGGCTGCAATGGGATGAATTTGTGTTATTTTGGGGCAAATTGGGGAATATTGAATTTTTGGTGAAAATGTTGACCCCGCGGTCAATGTTTTTTTCAGCTGAGGAGAACTTGAAACGCCCATATCTTGGGCAAGGAAGGAGTGAGAGAGCTTAAATTTCAGACGCAGCATCCAGGCAGGCATGGCATCAATTTGTGTTATTTTGGGGCAAATTGGGGAATATTGAATTTTTGGTGAAAAAGTTGACCTTGCGGTCAATGTTTTTTTCAGCTGAGGAGATAACTTGAAACGCCCGTATCTTGGATAAGGAAGGAGTGAGAGAGCTCACATTTCAGACACAGCATCCAGGCAGGAATGGCATCAATTTGTGTTATTTTGGGGCAAATTGGGGAATATTGAATTTTTGGTGAAAATGTTGACCCCGCGGTCAATGTTTTTTTCAGCTGAGGAGAACTTGAAACGCCCATATCTTGGGCAAGGAAGGAGTGAGAGAGCTTAAATTTCAGACGCAGCATCCAGGCAGGAATGGCATCAATTTGTGTTATTTTGGGGCAAATTGGGGAATATTGAATTTTTTGTGAAAATGTTGACCCTGCGGTCAATGTTTTTTTCAGCTGAGGAGAACTTGAAACGCCCATATCTTGGATAAGGAAGGAGTGAGAGAGCTCACATTTCAGACACAGCATCCAGGCTGCAATGGCTTCAATTTGTGTTATTTTGGGGCAAAGTGGGGAATATTGAATTTTTGGTGAAAATGTTGACCCCGCGGTCAATGTTTTTTTCAGCTGAGGAGAACTTGAAACGCCCATATCTTGGATAAGGAAGGAGTGAGAGAGCTCACATTTCAGACACAGCATCCAGGCTGCAATGGCTTCAATTTGTGTTATTTTGGGGCAAAGTGGGGAATATTGAATTTTTGGTGAAAATGTTGACCCCGCGGTCAATGTTTTTTTCAGCTGAGGAGAACTTGAAACGCCCATATCTTGGGCAAGGAAGGAGTGAGAGAGCTTAAATTTCAGACGCAGCATCCAGGCTGCAATGGCTTCAATTTGTGTTATTTTGGGGCAAAGTGGGGAATATTGAATTTTTGGTGAAAATGTTGACCCCGCGGTCAATGTTTTTTTCAGCTGAGGAAAACTTGAAACGCCCATATCTTGGATAAGGAAGGAGTGAGAGAGCTCACATTTCAGACACAGCATCCAGGCTGCAATGGGATGAATTTGTGTTATTTTGGGGCAAATTGGGGAATATTGAATTTTTGGTGAAAATGTTGACCCCGCGGTCAATGTTTTTTTCAGCTGAGGAGAACTTGAAACGCCCATATCTTGGGCAAGGAAGGAGTGAGAGAGCTTAAATTTCAGACGCAGCATCCAGGCAGGCATGGCATCAATTTGTGTTATTTTGGGGCAAATTGGGGAATATTGAATTTTTGGTGAAAAAGTTGACCTTGCGGTCAATGTTTTTTTCAGCTGAGGAGATAACTTGAAACGCCCGTATCTTGGATAAGGAAGGAGTGAGAGAGCTCACATTTCAGACACAGCATCCAGGCTGCAATGGGATGAATTTGTGTTATTTTGGGGCAAATTGGGGAATATTGAATTTTTGGTGAAAATGTTGACCCCGCGGTCAATGTTTTTTTCAGCTGAGGAGAACTTGAAACGCTCATATCTTGGGCAAGGAAGGAGTGAGAGAGCTCACATTTCAGACACAGCATCCAGGCTGCAATGGCTTCAATTTGTGTTATTTTGGGGCAAATTGGGGAATATTGAATTTTTTGTGAAAATGTTGACCCCGCGGTCAATGTTTTTTTCAGCTGAGGAGAACTTGAAACGCCCATATCTTGGGCAAGGAAGGAGTGAGAGAGCTTAAATTTCAGACGCAGCATCCAGGCAGGAATGGCATCAATTTGTGTTATTTTGGGGCAAATTGGGGAATATTGAATTTTTGGTGAAAATGTTGACCCCGCGGTCAATGTTTTTTTCAGCTGAGGAGAACTTGAAACGCCCATATCTTGGGCAAGGAAGGAGTGAGAGAGCTTCAATTTCAGACGCAGCATCCAGGCAGGAATGGCATCAATTTGTGTTATTTTGGGGCAAATTGGGGAATATTGAATTTTTGGTGAAAAAGTTGACCTCGCGGTCAATGTTTTTTTCAGCTGAGGAGATAACTTGAAACGCCCGTGTCTTGGGCAAGGAAGGAGTGAGAGAGCTCACATTTCAGACACAGCATCCAGGCTGCAATGGCTTCAATTTGTGTTATTTTGAAGCAAAGTGGGGAATATTGAATTTTTGGTGAAAATGTTGACCCCGCGGTCAATGTTTTTTTCAGCTGAGGAGAACTTGAAACGCCCATATCTTGGGCAAGGAAGGAGTGAGAGAGCTTAAATTTCAGACGCAGCATCCAGGCTGCAATGGCTTCAATTTGTGTTATTTTGGGGCAAAGTGGGGGAATATTGAATTTTTGGTGAAAATGTTGACCCCGCGGTCAATGTTTTTTTCAGCTGAGGAGAACTTGAAACGCCCATATCTTGGATAAGGAAGGAGTGAGAGAGCTCACATTTCAGACACAGCATCCAGGCTGCAATGGGATGAATTTGTGTTATTTTGGGGCAAATTGGGGAATATTGAATTTTTGGTGAAAATGTTGACCCCGCGGTCAACGTGTTTTTTCAACTGGAGAAAACTTGAAACGCCCATATATCTTGGGCAAGGAAGGAGTGAGAGAGCTCACATTTCAGACACAGCATCCAGGCTGCAATGGCTTCAATTTGTGTTATTTTGGGGCAAATTGGAGAATATTGAATTTTTTGTGAAAATGTTGACCCCGCGGTCAATGTTTTTTTCAGCTGAGGAGAACTTGAAACGCCCATATCTTTGATAAGGAAGGAGTGAGAGAGCTCACATTTCAGACACAGCATCCAGGCTGCAATGGGATGAATTTGTGTTATTTTGGGGCAAATTGGGGAATATTGAATTTTTGGTGAAAATGTTGACCCCGCGGTCAATGTTTTTTTCAGCTGAGGAGAACTTGAAACGCCCATATCTTGGGCAAGGAAGGAGTGAGAGAGCTTAAATTTCAGACGCAGCATCCAGGCAGGAATGGCATCAATTTGTGTTATTTTGGGGCAAATTGGGGAATATTGAATTTTTGGTGAAAATGTTGACCCCGCGGTCAATGTTTTTTTCAGCTGAGGAGAACTTGAAACGCCCATATCTTGGGCAAGGAAGGAGTGAGAGAGCTTCAATTTCAGACGCAGCATCCAGGCAGGAATGGCATCAATTTGTGTTATTTTGGGGCAAATTGGGGAATATTGAATTTTTGGTGAAAAAGTTGACCTCGCGGTCAATGTTTTTTTCAGCTGAGGAGATAACTTGAAACGCCCGTGTCTTGGGCAAGGAAGGAGTGAGAGAGCTCACATTTCAGACACAGCATCCAGGCTGCAATGGCTTCAATTTGTGTTATTTTGAAGCAAAGTGGGGAATATTGAATTTTTGGTGAAAATGTTGACCCCGCGGTCAATGTTTTTTTCAGCTGAGGAGAACTTGAAACGCCCATATCTTGGGCAAGGAAGGAGTGAGAGAGCTTAAATTTCAGACGCAGCATCCAGGCTGCAATGGCTTCAATTTGTGTTATTTTGGGGCAAAGTGGGGGAATATTGAATTTTTGGTGAAAATGTTGACCCCGCGGTCAATGTTTTTTTCAGCTGAGGAGAACTTGAAACGCCCATATCTTGGATAAGGAAGGAGTGAGAGAGCT
This sequence comes from Genypterus blacodes, assembly GCF_046128005.1. Classification (NCBI taxonomy): domain Eukaryota; kingdom Metazoa; phylum Chordata; class Actinopteri; order Ophidiiformes; family Ophidiidae; genus Genypterus; species Genypterus blacodes. Next base: position 935,559 of record NW_027466832.1, read on the forward strand.
CACATTTCAGACACAGCATCCAGGCTGCAATGGGATGAATTTGTGTTATTTTGGGGCAAATTGGGGAATATTGAATTTTTGGTGAAAATGTTGACCCCGCGGTCAACGTGTTTTTTCAACTGGAGAAAACTTGAAACGCCCATATCTTGGACAAGGAAGGAGTGAGAGAGCTCACATTTCAGACACAGCATCCAGGCTGCAATGGCTTCAATTTGTGTTATTTTGGGGCAAATTGGGGAATATTGAATTTTTGGTGAAAATGTTGACCCCGCGGTCAACGTGTTTTTTCAACTGGAGAAAACTTGAAACGCCCATATCTTGGACAAGGAAGGAGTGAGAGAGCTCACATTTCAGACACAGCATCCAGGCTGCAATGGCTTCAATTTGTGTTATTTTGGGGCAAATTGGGGAATATTGAATTTTTGGTGAAAATGTTGACCCCGCGGTCAACGTGTTTTTTCAACTGGAGAAAACTTGAAACGCCCATATCTTGGATAAGGAAGGAGTGAGAGAGCTCACATTTCAGACACAGCATCCAGGCTGCAATGGCTTCAATTTGTGTTATTTTGGGGCAGATTGGGGAATATTGAATTTTTTGTGAAAATGTTGACCCTGCGGTCAATGTTTTTTTCAGCTGAGGAGAACTTGAAACGCCCATATCTTGGGCAAGGAAGGAGTGAGAGAGCTTAAATTTCAGACGCAACATCCAGGCTGCAATGGCTTCAATTTGTGTTATTTTGGGGCAAAGTGGGGAATATTGAATTTTTGGTGAAAATGTTGACCCCGCGGTCAATGTTTTTTTCAGCTGAGGAAAACTTGAAACGCCCATATCTTGGATAAGGAAGGAGTGAGAGAGCTCACATTTCAGACACAGCATCCAGGCTGCAATGGGATGAATTTGTGTTATTTTGGGGCAAATTGGGGAATATTGAATTTTTGGTGAAAATGTTGACCCCGCGGTCAATGTTTTTTTCAGCTGAGGAGAACTTGAAACGCCCATATCTTGGGCAAGGAAGGAGTGAGAGAGCTTAAATTTCAGACGCAGCATCCAGGCAGGCATGGCATCAATTTGTGTTATTTTGGGGCAAATTGGGGAATATTGAATTTTTGGTGAAAAAGTTGACCTTGCGGTCAATGTTTTTTTCAGCTGAGGAGATAACTTGAAACGCCCGTATCTTGGATAAGGAAGGAGTGAGAGAGCTCACATTTCAGACACAGCATCCAGGCTGCAATGGGATGAATTTGTGTTATTTTGGGGCAAATTGGGGAATATTGAATTTTTGGTGAAAATGTTGACCCCGCGGTCAATGTTTTTTTCAGCTGAGGAGAACTTGAAACGCTCATATCTTGGGCAAGGAAGGAGTGAGAGAGCTCACATTTCAGACACAGCATCCAGGCTGCAATGGCTTCAATTTGTGTTATTTTGGGGCAAATTGGGGAATATTGAATTTTTGGTGAAAATGTTGACCCCGCGGTCAATGTTTTTTTCAGCTGAGGAGAACTTGAAACGCCCATATCTTGGGCAAGGAAGGAGTGAGAGAGCTTAAATTTCAGACGCAGCATCCAGGCAGGAATGGCATCAATTTGTGTTATTTTGGGGCAAATTGGGGAATATTGAATTTTTGGTGAAAATGTTGACCCCGCGGTCAACGTGTTTTTTCAACTGGAGAAAACTTGAAACGCCCATATCTTGGACAAGGAAGGAGTGAGAGAGCTCACATTTCAGACACAGCATCCAGGCTGCAATGGCTTCAATTTGTGTTATTTTGGGGCAAATTGGGGAATATTGAATTTTTGGTGAAAATGTTGACCCCGCGGTCAACGTGTTTTTTCAACTGGAGAAAACTTGAAACGCCCATATCTTGGATAAGGAAGGAGTGAGAGAGCTCACATTTCAGACACAGCATCCAGGCTGCAATGGCTTCAATTTGTGTTATTTTGGGGCAAATTGGGGAATATTGAATTTTTGGTGAAAATGTTGACCCCGCGGTCAACGTGTTTTTTCAACTGGAGAAAACTTGAAACGCCCATATCTTGGATAAGGAAGGAGTTAGAGTGTTCAAATTTTTAGACGCAGCATCCAGGCTGCAATGGCTTCAATTTGTGTTATTTTGGGGCAAATTGGGGAATATTGTTTTTTTGGTGAAAAAGTTGACCCCGCGGTCAATGTTTTTTTCAGCTGAGGAGAACTTGAAACGCCCATATCTTGGATAAGGAAGGAGTGAGAGAGCTCACGTTTCAGACACAGCATCCAGGCTGCAATGGCTTCAATTTGTGTTATTTTGGGGCAAATTGGGGAATATTGAATTTTTTGTGAAAATGTTGACCCTGCGGTCAATGTTTTTTTCAGCTGAGGAGAACTTGAAACGCCCATATCTTGGATAAGGAAGGAGTGAGAGAGCTCACATTTCAGACACAGCATCCAGGCTGCAATGGCTTCAATTTGTGTTATTTTGGGGCAAAGTGGGGAATATTGAATTTTTGGTGAAAATGTTGACCCCGCGGTCAATGTTTTTTTCAGCTGAGGAGAACTTGAAACGCCCATATCTTGGGCAAGGAAGGAGTGAGAGAGCTTAAATTTCAGACGCAGCATCCAGGCAGGAATGGCATCAATTTGTGTTATTTTGGGGCAAATTGGGGAATATTGAATTTTTGGTGAAAAAGTTGACCTCGCGGTCAATGTTTTTTTCAGCTGAGGAGATAACTTGAAACGCCCGTGTCTTGGGCAAGGAAGGAGTGAGAGAGCTCACATTTCAGACACAGCATCCAGGCTGCAATGGCTTCAATTTGTGTTATTTTGGGGCAAAGTGGGGAATATTGAATTTTTTGTGAAAAAGTTGACCTTGCGGTCAATGTTTTTTTCAGCTGAGGAGATAACTTGAAACGCCCGTATCTTGGGCAAGGAAGGAGTTAGAGAGCTCACATTTCAGACACAGCATCCAGGCTGCAATGGCTTCAATTTGTGTTATTTTGGGGCAAATTGGGGAATATTGAATTTTTGGTGAAAATGTTGACCCCGCGGTCAACGTGTTTTTTCAACTGGAGAAAACTTGAAACGCCCATATCTTGGACAAGGAAGGAGTGAGAGAGCTCACATTTCAGACACAGCATCCAGGCTGCAATGGCTTCAATTTGTGTTATTTTGGGGCAAATTGGGGAATATTGAATTTTTGGTGAAAATGTTGACCCCGCGGTCAACGTGTTTTTTCAACTGGAGAAAACTTGAAACGCCCATATCTTGGATAAGGAAGGAGTGAGAGAGCTCACATTTCAGACACAGCATCCAGGCAGGAATGGCATCAATTTGTGTTATTTTGGGGCAAATTGGGGAATATTGAATTTTTGGTGAAAAAGTTGACCTCGCGGTCAATGTTTTTTTCAGCTGAGGAGATAACTTGAAACGCCCGTGTCTTGGGCAAGGAAGGAGTGAGAGAGCTCACATTTCAGACACAGCATCCAGGCTGCAATGGGATGAATTTGTGTTATTTTGGGGCAAAGTGGGGAACATTGAATTTTTGGTGAAAAAGTTGACCCCGCGGTCAATGTTTTTTTCAGCTGAGGAGAACTTGAAACGCCCATATCTTGGATAAGGAAGGAGTGAGAGAGCTCACATTTCAGACACAGCATCCAGGCTGCAATGGCTTCAATTTGTGTTATTTTGGGGCAAATTGGGGAACATTGAATTTTTGGTGAAAAAGTTGACCACGCGGTCAATGTTTTTTTCAGCTGAGGAGAACTTGAAACGCCCATATCTTGGATAAGGAAGGAGTGAGAGAGCTCACATTTCAGACACAGCATCCAGGCTGCAATGGGATGAATTTGTGTTATTTTGGGGCAAATTGGGGAATATTGAATTTTTGGTGAAAATGTTGACCCCGCGGTCAACGTGTTTTTTCAACTGGAGAAAACTTGAAACGCCCATATCTTGGACAAGGAAGGAGTGAGAGAGCTCACATTTCAGACACAGCATCCAGGCTGCAATGGCTTCAATTTGTGTTATTTTGGGGCAAATTGGGGAATATTGAATTTTTGGTGAAAATGTTGACCCCGCGGTCAACGTGTTTTTTCAACTGGAGAAAACTTGAAACGCCCATATCTTGGGCAAGGAAGGAGTTAGAGTGTTCAAATTTTTAGACGCAGCATCCAGGCTGCAATGGCTTCAATTTGTGTTATTTTGGGGCAAATTGGGGAATATTGTTTTTTTGGTGAAAAAGTTGACGCCGCGGTCAATGTTTTTTTCAGCTGAGGAGAACTTGAAACGCCCATATCTTGGATAAGGAAGGAGTGAGAGAGCTCACATTTCAGACACAGCATCCAGGCTGCAATGGGATGAATTTGTGTTATTTTGGGGCAAATTGGGGAATATTGAATTTTTGGTGAAAATGTTGACCCCGCGGTCAACGTGTTTTTTCAACTGGAGAAAACTTGAAACGCCCATATCTTGGACAAGGAAGGAGTGAGAGAGCTCACATTTCAGACACAGCATCCAGGCTGCAATGGCTTCAATTTGTGTTATTTTGGGGCAAAGTGGGGAATATTGAATTTTTGGTGAAAATGTTGACCCCGCGGTCAACGTGTTTTTTCAACTGGAGAAAACTTGAAACGCCCATATCTTGGACAAGGAAGGAGTGAGAGAGCTCACATTTCAGACACAGCATCCAGGCTGCAATGGCTTCAATTTGTGTTATTTTGGGGCAAATTGGGGAATATTGAATTTTTGGTGAAAAAGTTGACCTCGCGGTCAATGTTTTTTTCAGCTGAGGAGATAACTTGAAACGCCCGTATCTTGGATAAGGAAGGAGTGAGAGAGCTCACATTTCAGACACAGCATCCAGGCTGCAATGGCTTCAATTTGTGTTATTTTGGGGCAAAGTGGGGAATATTGAATTTTTGGTGAAAAAGTTGACCCCGCGGTCAATGTTTTTTTCAGCTGAGGAGAACTTGAAACGCCCATATCTTGGGCAAGGAAGGAGTGAGAGAGCTTAAATTTCAGACGCAGCATCCAGGCAGGAATGGCATCAATTTGTGTTATTTTGGGGCAAATTGGGGAATATTGAATTTTTGGTGAAAATGTTGACCCCGCGGTCAACGTGTTTTTTCAACTGGAGAAAACTTGAAACGCCCATATCTTGGACAAGGAAGGAGTGAGAGAGCTCACATTTCAGACGCAGCATCCAGGCAGGAATGGCATCAATTTGTGTTATTTTGGGGCAAATTGGGGAATATTGAATTTTTGGTGAAAAAGTTGACCTCGCGGTCAATGTTTTTTTCAGCTGAGGAGATAACTTGAAACGCCCGTATCTTGGGCAAGGAAGGAGTGAGAGAGCTCACATTTCAGACACAGCATCCAGGCTGCAATGGGATGAATTTGTGTTATTTTGGGGCAAATTGGGGAACATTGAATTTTTGGTGAAAAAGTTGACCACGCGGTCAATGTTTTTTTCAGCTGAGGAGAACTTGAAACGCCCATATCTTGGATAAGGAAGGAGTGAGAGAGCTCACATTTCAGACACAGCATCCAGGCTGCAATGGGATGAATTTGTGTTATTTTGGGGCAAATTGGGGAATATTGAATTTTTGGTGAAAATGTTGACCCCGCGGTCAACGTGTTTTTTCAACTGGAGAAAACTTGAAACGCCCATATCTTGGACAAGGAAGGAGTGAGAGAGCTCACATTTCAGACACAGCATCCAGGCTGCAATGGCTTCAATTTGTGTTATTTTGGGGCAAATTGGGGAATATTGAATTTTTGGTGAAAATGTTGACCCCGCGGTCAACGTGTTTTTTCAACTGGAGAAAACTTGAAACGCCCATATCTTGGGCAAGGAAGGAGTTAGAGTGTTCAAATTTTTAGACGCAGCATCCAGGCTGCAATGGCTTCAATTTGTGTTATTTTGGGGCAAATTGGGGAATATTGTTTTTTTGGTGAAAAAGTTGACCCCGCGGTCAACGTGTTTTTTCAACTGGAGAAAACTTGAAACGCCCATATCTTGGACAAGGAAGGAGTGAGAGAGCTCACATTTCAGACACAGCATCTAGGCTGCAATGGGATGAATTTGTGTTATTTTGGGGCAAATTGGGGAATATTGAATTTTTGGTGAAAATGTTGACCCCGCGGTCAACGTGTTTTTTCAACTGGAGAAAACTTGAAACGCCCATATCTTGGACAAGGAAGGAGTGAGAGAGCTCACATTTCAGACACAGCATCCAGGCTGCAATGGCTTCAATTTGTGTTATTTTGGGGCAAATTGGGGAATATTGAATTTTTGGTGAAAATGTTGACCCCGCGGTCAACGTGTTTTTTCAACTGGAGAAAACTTGAAACGCCCATATCTTGGACAAGGAAGGAGTGAGAGAGCTCACATTTCAGACACAGCATCCAGGCTGCAATGGCTTCAATTTGTGTTATTTTGGGGCAAATTGGGGAATATTGAATTTTTGGTGAAAATGTTGACCCCGCGGTCAACGTGTTTTTTCAACTGGAGAAAACTTGAAACGCCCATATCTTGGACAAGGAAGGAGTGAGAGAGCTCACATTTCAGACACAGCATCCAGGCTGCAATGGCTTCAATTTGTGTTATTTTGGGGCAAATTGGGGAATATTGAATTTTTGGTGAAAATGTTGACCCCGCGTTCAACGTGTTTTTTCAACTGGAGAAAACTTGAAACGCCCATATCTTGGATAAGGAAGGAGTGAGAGAGCTCACATTTCAGACACAGCATCCAGGCTGCAATGGCTTCAATTTGTGTTATTTTGGGGCAAATTGGGGAATATTGAATTTTTGGTGAAAATGTTGACCCCGCGGTCAACGTGTTTTTTCAACTGGAGAAAACTTGAAACGCCCATATCTTGGACAAGGAAGGAGTGAGAGAGCTCACATTTCAGACGCAGCATCCAGGCAGGAATGGCATCAATTTGTGTTATTTTGGGGCAAATTGGGGAATATTGAATTTTTGGTGAAAAAGTTGACCCCGCGTTCAACGTGTTTTTTCAACTGGAGAAAACTTGAAACGCCCATATCTTGGATAAGGAAGGAGTGAGAGAGCTCACATTTCAGACACAGCATCCAGGCTGCAATGGCTTCAATTTGTGTTATTTTGGGGCAAATTGGGGAATATTGAATTTTTGGTGAAAATGTTGACCCCGCGGTCAACGTGTTTTTTCAACTGGAGAAAACTTGAAACGCCTATATCTTGGACAAGGAAGGAGTGAGAGAGCTCACATTTCAGACACAGCATCCAGGCTGCAATGGCTTCAATTTGTGTTATTTTGGGGCAAATTGGGGAATATTGAATTTTTGGTGAAAATGTTGACCCCGCGTTCAACGTGTTTTTTCAACTGGAGAAAACTTGAAACGCCCATATCTTGGATAAGGAAGGAGTGAGAGAGCTCACATTTCAGACACAGCATCCAGGCTGCAATGGCTTCAATTTGTGTTATTTTGGGGCAAATTGGGGAATATTGAATTTTTGGTGAAAATGTTGACCCCGCGGTCAATGTTTTTTTCAGCTGAGGAGAACTTGAAACGCCCATATCTTGGGCAAGGAAGGAGTGAGAGAGCTTAAATTTCAGACGCAGCATCCAGGCAGGCATGGCATCAATTTGTGTTATTTTGGGGCAAATTGGGGAATATTGAATTTTTGGTGAAAAAGTTGACCTTGCGGTCAATGTTTTTTTCAGCTGAGGAGATAACTTGAAACGCCCGTATCTTGGATAAGGAAGGAGTGAGAGAGCTCACATTTCAGACACAGCATCCAGGCTGCAATGGGATGAATTTGTGTTATTTTGGGGCAAATTGGGGAATATTGAATTTTTGGTGAAAATGTTGACCCCGCGGTCAATGTTTTTTTCAGCTGAGGAGAACTTGAAACGCTCATATCTTGGGCAAGGAAGGAGTGAGAGAGCTCACATTTCAGACACAGCATCCAGGCTGCAATGGCTTCAATTTGTGTTATTTTGGGGCAAATTGGGGAATATTGAATTTTTTGTGAAAATGTTGACCCCGCGGTCAATGTTTTTTTCAGCTGAGGAGAACTTGAAACGCCCATATCTTTGATAAGGAAGGAGTGAGAGAGCTCACATTTCAGACACAGCATCCAGGCTGCAATGGGATGAATTTGTGTTATTTTGGGGCAAATTGGGGAATATTGAATTTTTGGTGAAAATGTTGACCCCGCGGTCAATGTTTTTTTCAGCTGAGGAGAACTTGAAACGCCCATATCTTGGGCAAGGAAGGAGTGAGAGAGCTTAAATTTCAGACGCAGCATCCAGGCAGGAATGGCATCAATTTGTGTTATTTTGGGGCAAATTGGGGAATATTGAATTTTTGGTGAAAATGTTGACCCCGCGGTCAATGTTTTTTTCAGCTGAGGAGAACTTGAAACGCCCATATCTTGGGCAAGGAAGGAGTGAGAGAGCTTAAATTTCAGACGCAGCATCCAGGCAGGAATGGCATCAATTTGTGTTATTTTGGGGCAAATTGGGGAATATTGAATTTTTTGGTGAAAAAGTTGACCCCGCGGTCAATGTTTTTTTCAGCTGAGGAGAACTTGAAACGCCCATATCTTGGATAAGGAAGGAGTTAGAGTGTTCAAATTTTTAGACGCAGCATCCAGGCTGCAATGGCTTCAATTTGTGTTATTTTGGGGCAAATTGGGGAATATTGTTTTTTTGGTGAAAAAGTTGACCCCGCGGTCAATGTTTTTTTCAGCTGAGGAGAACTTGAAACGCCCATATCTTGGATAAGGAAGGAGTGAGAGAGCTCACGTTTCAGACACAGCATCCAGGCTGCAATGGCTTCAATTTGTGTCATTTTGGGGCAAAGTGGGGAATATTGAATTTTTGGTGAAAATGTTGACCCCGCGGTCAATGTTTTTTTCAGCTGAGGAGAACTTGAAACGCCCATATCTTGGGCAAGGAAGGAGTGAGAGAGCTTAAATTTCAGACGCAGCATCCAGGCAGGCATGGCATCAATTTGTGTTATTTTGGGGCAAATTGGGGAATATTGAATTTTTGGTGAAAAAGTTGACCTTGCGGTCAATGTTTTTTTCAGCTGAGGAGATAACTTGAAACGCCCGTATCTTGGATAAGGAAGGAGTGAGAGAGCTCACATTTCAGACACAGCATCCAGGCAGGAATGGCATCAATTTGTGTTATTTTGGGGCAAATTGGGGAATATTGAATTTTTGGTGAAAATGTTGACCCCGCGGTCAATGTTTTTTTCAGCTGAGGAGAACTTGAAACGCCCATATCTTGGGCAAGGAAGGAGTGAGAGAGCTTAAATTTCAGACGCAGCATCCAGGCAGGAATGGCATCAATTTGTGTTATTTTGGGGCAAATTGGGGAATATTGAATTTTTTGTGAAAATGTTGACCCTGCGGTCAATGTTTTTTTCAGCTGAGGAGAACTTGAAACGCCCATATCTTGGATAAGGAAGGAGTGAGAGAGCTCACATTTCAGACACAGCATCCAGGCTGCAATGGCTTCAATTTGTGTTATTTTGGGGCAAAGTGGGGAATATTGAATTTTTGGTGAAAATGTTGACCCCGCGGTCAATGTTTTTTTCAGCTGAGGAGAACTTGAAACGCCCATATCTTGGATAAGGAAGGAGTGAGAGAGCTCACATTTCAGACACAGCATCCAGGCTGCAATGGCTTCAATTTGTGTTATTTTGGGGCAAAGTGGGGAATATTGAATTTTTGGTGAAAATGTTGACCCCGCGGTCAATGTTTTTTTCAGCTGAGGAGAACTTGAAACGCCCATATCTTGGGCAAGGAAGGAGTGAGAGAGCTTAAATTTCAGACGCAGCATCCAGGCTGCAATGGCTTCAATTTGTGTTATTTTGGGGCAAAGTGGGGAATATTGAATTTTTGGTGAAAATGTTGACCCCGCGGTCAATGTTTTTTTCAGCTGAGGAAAACTTGAAACGCCCATATCTTGGATAAGGAAGGAGTGAGAGAGCTCACATTTCAGACACAGCATCCAGGCTGCAATGGGATGAATTTGTGTTATTTTGGGGCAAATTGGGGAATATTGAATTTTTGGTGAAAATGTTGACCCCGCGGTCAATGTTTTTTTCAGCTGAGGAGAACTTGAAACGCCCATATCTTGGGCAAGGAAGGAGTGAGAGAGCTTAAATTTCAGACGCAGCATCCAGGCAGGCATGGCATCAATTTGTGTTATTTTGGGGCAAATTGGGGAATATTGAATTTTTGGTGAAAAAGTTGACCTTGCGGTCAATGTTTTTTTCAGCTGAGGAGATAACTTGAAACGCCCGTATCTTGGATAAGGAAGGAGTGAGAGAGCTCACATTTCAGACACAGCATCCAGGCTGCAATGGGATGAATTTGTGTTATTTTGGGGCAAATTGGGGAATATTGAATTTTTGGTGAAAATGTTGACCCCGCGGTCAATGTTTTTTTCAGCTGAGGAGAACTTGAAACGCTCATATCTTGGGCAAGGAAGGAGTGAGAGAGCTCACATTTCAGACACAGCATCCAGGCTGCAATGGCTTCAATTTGTGTTATTTTGGGGCAAATTGGGGAATATTGAATTTTTTGTGAAAATGTTGACCCCGCGGTCAATGTTTTTTTCAGCTGAGGAGAACTTGAAACGCCCATATCTTTGATAAGGAAGGAGTGAGAGAGCTCACATTTCAGACACAGCATCCAGGCTGCAATGGGATGAATTTGTGTTATTTTGGGGCAAATTGGGGAATATTGAATTTTTGGTGAAAATGTTGACCCCGCGGTCAATGTTTTTTTCAGCTGAGGAGAACTTGAAACGCCCATATCTTGGGCAAGGAAGGAGTGAGAGAGCTTAAATTTCAGACGCAGCATCCAGGCAGGAATGGCATCAATTTGTGTTATTTTGGGGCAAATTGGGGAATATTGAATTTTTGGTGAAAATGTTGACCCCGCGGTCAATGTTTTTTTCAGCTGAGGAGAACTTGAAACGCCCATATCTTGGGCAAGGAAGGAGTGAGAGAGCTTCAATTTCAGACGCAGCATCCAGGCAGGAATGGCATCAATTTGTGTTATTTTGGGGCAAATTGGGGAATATTGAATTTTTGGTGAAAAAGTTGACCTCGCGGTCAATGTTTTTTTCAGCTGAGGAGATAACTTGAAACGCCCGTGTCTTGGGCAAGGAAGGAGTGAGAGAGCTCACATTTCAGACACAGCATCCAGGCTGCAATGGCTTCAATTTGTGTTATTTTGAAGCAAAGTGGGGAATATTGAATTTTTGGTGAAAATGTTGACCCCGCGGTCAATGTTTTTTTCAGCTGAGGAGAACTTGAAACGCCCATATCTTGGGCAAGGAAGGAGTGAGAGAGCTTAAATTTCAGACGCAGCATCCAGGCTGCAATGGCTTCAATTTGTGTTATTTTGGGGCAAAGTGGGGGAATATTGAATTTTTGGTGAAAATGTTGACCCCGCGGTCAATGTTTTTTTCAGCTGAGGAGAACTTGAAACGCCCATATCTTGGATAAGGAAGGAGTGAGAGAGCTCACATTTCAGACACAGCATCCAGGCTGCAATGGGATGAATTTGTGTTATTTTGGGGCAAATTGGGGAATATTGAATTTTTGGTGAAAATGTTGACCCCGCGGTCAACGTGTTTTTTCAACTGGAGAAAACTTGAAACGCCCATATCTTGGACAAGGAAGGAGTGAGAGAGCTCACATTTCAGACACAGCATCCAGGCTGCAATGGCTTCAATTTGTGTTATTTTGGGGCAAAGTGGGGAATATTGAATTTTTGGTGAAAATGTTGACCCCGCGGTCAACGTGTTTTTTCAACTGGAGAAAACTTGAAACGCCCATATCTTGGACAAGGAAGGAGTGAGAGAGCTCACATTTCAGACACAGCATCCAGGCTGCAATGGCTTCAATTTGTGTTATTTTGGGGCAAATTGGGGAATATTGAATTTTTGGTGAAAATGTTGACCCCGCGGTCAACGTGTTTTTTCAACTGGAGAAAACTTGAAACGCCCATATCTTGGACAAGGAAGGAGTGAGAGAGCTCACATTTCAGACACAGCATCCAGGCTGCAATGGCTTCAATTTGTGTTATTTTGGGGCAAATTGGGGAATATTGAATTTTTGGTGAAAAAGTTGACCCCGCGGTCAATGTTTTTTTCAGCTGAGGAGAACTTGAAACGCCCATATCTTGGATAAGGAAGGAGTGAGAGAGCTCACATTTCAGACACAGCATCCAGGCTGCAATGGCTTCAATTTGTGTTATTTTGGGGCAAATTGGGGAATATTGAATTTTTTGTGAAAATGTTGACCCTGCGGTCAATGTTTTTTTCAGCTGAGGAGAACTTGAAACGCCCATATCTTGGATAAGGAAGGAGTGAGAGAGCTCACATTTCAGACACAGCATCCAGGCTGCAATGGCTTCAATTTGTGTTATTTTGGGGCAAAGTGGGGAATATTGAATTTTTGGTGAAAATGTTTACCCCGCGGTCAATGTTTTTTTCAGCTGAGGAGAACTTGAAACGCCCATATCTTGGGCAAGGAAGGAGTGAGAGAGCTTAAATTTCAGACGCAGCATCCAGGCAGGAATGGCATCAATTTGTGTTATTTTGGGGCAAATTGGGGAATATTGAATTTTTGGTGAAAAAGTTGACCTCGCGGTCAATGTTTTTTTCAGCTGAGGAGATAACTTGAAACGCCCGTGTCTTGGGCAAGGAAGGAGTGAGAGAGCTCACATTTCAGACACAGCATCCAGGCTGCAATGGCTTCAATTTGTGTTATTTTGGGGCAAATTGGGGAATATTGAATTTTTGGTGAAAATGTTGACCCCGCGGTCAACGTGTTTTTTCAACTGGAGAAAACTTGAAACGCCCATATCTTGGACAAGGAAGGAGTGAGAGAGCTCACATTTCAGACACAGCATCCAGGCTGCAATGGCTTCAATTTGTGTTATTTTGGGGCAAATTGGGGAATATTGAATTTTTGGTGAAAATGTTGACCCCGCGGTCAACGTGTTTTTTCAACTGGAGAAAACTTGAAACGCCCATATCTTGGACAAGGAAGGAGTGAGAGAGCTCACATTTCAGACACAGCATCCAGGCTGCAATGGCTTCAATTTGTGTTATTTTGGGGCAAATTGGGGAATATTGAATTTTTGGTGAAAATGTTGACCCCGCGTTCAACGTGTTTTTTCAACTGGAGAAAACTTGAAACGCCCATATCTTGGATAAGGAAGGAGTGAGAGAGCTCACATTTCAGACACAGCATCCAGGCTGCAATGGCTTCAATTTGTGTTATTTTGGGGCAAATTGGGGAATATTGAATTTTTGGTGAAAATGTTGACCCCGCGGTCAACGTGTTTTTTCAACTGGAGAAAACTTGAAACGCCCATATCTTGGACAAGGAAGGAGTGAGAGAGCTCACATTTCAGACGCAGCATCCAGGCAGGAATGGCATCAATTTGTGTTATTTTGGGGCAAATTGGGGAATATTGAATTTTTGGTGAAAAAGTTGACCTCGCGGTCAATGTTTTTTTCAGCTGAGGAGATAACTTGAAACGCCCGTGTCTTGGGCAAGGAAGGAGTGAGAGAGCTCACATTTCAGACACAGCATCCAGGCTGCAATGGCTTCAATTTGTGTTATTTTGGGGCAAATTGGGGAATATTGAATTTTTGGTGAAAATGTTGACCCCGCGGTCAACGTGTTTTTTCAACTGGAGAAAACTTGAAACGCCTATATCTTGGACAAGGAAGGAGTGAGAGAGCTCACATTTCAGACACAGCATCCAGGCTGCAATGGCTTCAATTTGTGTTATTTTGGGGCAAATTGGGGAATATTGAATTTTTGGTGAAAATGTTGACCCCGCGTTCAACGTGTTTTTTCAACTGGAGAAAACTTGAAACGCCCATATCTTGGATAAGGAAGGAGTGAGAGAGCTCACATTTCAGACACAGCATCCAGGCTGCAATGGCTTCAATTTGTGTTATTTTGGGGCAAATTGGGGAATATTGAATTTTTGGTGAAAATGTTGACCCCGCGGTCAACGTGTTTTTTCAACTGGAGAAAACTTGAAACGCCCATATCTTGGACAAGGAAGGAGTGAGAGAGCTCACATTTCAGACACAGCATCCAGGCTGCAATGGCTTCAATTTGTGTTATTTTGGGGCAAAGTGGGGAATATTGAATTTTTGGTGAAAATGTTGACCCTGCGGTCAATGTTTTTTTCAGCTGAGGAGAACTTGAAACGCCCATATCTTGGATAAGGAAGGAGTGAGAGAGCTCACATTTCAGACACAGCATCCAGGCTGCAATGGCTTCAATTTGTGTTATTTTGGGGCAAATTGGGGAATATTGAATTTTTGGTGAAAAAGTTGACCCCGCGGTCAATGTTTTTTTCAGCTGAGGAGAACTTGAAACGCCCATATCTTGGATAAGGAAGGAGTGAGAGAGCTCACATTTCAGACACAGCATCCAGGCTGCAATGGCTTCAATTTGTGTTATTTTGGGGCAAATTGGGGAATATTGAATTTTTGGTGAAAATGTTGACCCCGCGGTCAACGTGTTTTTTCAACTGGAGAAAACTTGAAACGCCCATATCTTGGACAAGGAAGGAGTGAGAGAGCTCACATTTCAGACACAGCATCCAGGCTGCAATGGCTTCAATTTGTGTTATTTTGGGGCAAATTGGGGAATATTGAATTTTTGGTGAAAAAGTTGACCCCGCGGTCAATGTTTTTTTCAGCTGAGGAGAACTTGAAACGCCCATATCTTGGATAAGGAAGGAGTGAGAGAGCTCACATTTCAGACACAGCATCCAGGCTGCAATGGCTTCAATTTGTGTTATTTTGGGGCAAATTGGGGAATATTGAATTTTTTGTGAAAATGTTGACCCTGCGGTCAATGTTTTTTTCAGCTGAGGAGAACTTGAAACGCCCATATCTTGGATAAGGAAGGAGTGAGAGAGCTCACATTTCAGACACAGCATCCAGGCTGCAATGGCTTCAATTTGTGTTATTTTGGGGCAAAGTGGGGAATATTGAATTTTTGGTGAAAATGTTTACCCCGCGGTCAATGTTTTTTTCAGCTGAGGAGAACTTGAAACGCCCATATCTTGGGCAAGGAAGGAGTGAGAGAGCTTAAATTTCAGACGCAGCATCCAGGCAGGAATGGCATCAATTTGTGTTATTTTGGGGCAAATTGGGGAATATTGAATTTTTGGTGAAAAAGTTGACCTCGCGGTCAATGTTTTTTTCAGCTGAGGAGATAACTTGAAACGCCCGTGTCTTGGGCAAGGAAGGAGTGAGAGAGCTCACATTTCAGACACAGCATCCAGGCTGCAATGGCTTCAATTTGTGTTATTTTGGGGCAAATTGGGGAATATTGAATTTTTGGTGAAAATGTTGACCCCGCGGTCAACGTGTTTTTTCAACTGGAGAAAACTTGAAACGCCCATATCTTGGACAAGGAAGGAGTGAGAGAGCTCACATTTCAGACACAGCATCCAGGCTGCAATGGCTTCAATTTGTGTTATTTTGGGGCAAATTGGGGAATATTGAATTTTTGGTGAAAATGTTGACCCCGCGGTCAACGTGTTTTTTCAACTGGAGAAAACTTGAAACGCCCATATCTTGGACAAGGAAGGAGTGAGAGAGCTCACATTTCAGACACAGCATCCAGGCTGCAATGGCTTCAATTTGTGTTATTTTGGGGCAAATTGGGGAATATTGAATTTTTGGTGAAAATGTTGACCCCGCGTTCAACGTGTTTTTTCAACTGGAGAAAACTTGAAACGCCCATATCTTGGATAAGGAAGGAGTGAGAGAGCTCACATTTCAGACACAGCATCCAGGCTGCAATGGCTTCAATTTGTGTTATTTTGGGGCAAATTGGGGAATATTGAATTTTTGGTGAAAATGTTGACCCCGCGGTCAACGTGTTTTTTCAACTGGAGAAAACTTGAAACGCCCATATCTTGGACAAGGAAGGAGTGAGAGAGCTCACATTTCAGACGCAGCATCCAGGCAGGAATGGCATCAATTTGTGTTATTTTGGGGCAAATTGGGGAATATTGAATTTTTGGTGAAAAAGTTGACCTCGCGGTCAATGTTTTTTTCAGCTGAGGAGATAACTTGAAACGCCCGTGTCTTGGGCAAGGAAGGAGTGAGAGAGCTCACATTTCAGACACAGCATCCAGGCTGCAATGGCTTCAATTTGTGTTATTTTGGGGCAAATTGGGGAATATTGAATTTTTGGTGAAAATGTTGACCCCGCGGTCAACGTGTTTTTTCAACTGGAGAAAACTTGAAACGCCTATATCTTGGACAAGGAAGGAGTGAGAGAGCTCACATTTCAGACACAGCATCCAGGCTGCAATGGCTTCAATTTGTGTTATTTTGGGGCAAATTGGGGAATATTGAATTTTTGGTGAAAATGTTGACCCCGCGTTCAACGTGTTTTTTCAACTGGAGAAAACTTGAAACGCCCATATCTTGGATAAGGAAGGAGTGAGAGAGCTCACATTTCAGACACAGCATCCAGGCTGCAATGGCTTCAATTTGTGTTATTTTGGGGCAAATTGGGGAATATTGAATTTTTGGTGAAAATGTTGACCCCGCGGTCAACGTGTTTTTTCAACTGGAGAAAACTTGAAACGCCCATATCTTGGACAAGGAAGGAGTGAGAGAGCTCACATTTCAGACACAGCATCCAGGCTGCAATGGCTTCAATTTGTGTTATTTTGGGGCAAAGTGGGGAATATTGAATTTTTGGTGAAAATGTTGACCCTGCGGTCAATGTTTTTTTCAGCTGAGGAGAACTTGAAACGCCCATATCTTGGATAAGGAAGGAGTGAGAGAGCTCACATTTCAGACACAGCATCCAGGCTGCAATGGCTTCAATTTGTGTTATTTTGGGGCAAATTGGGGAATATTGAATTTTTGGTGAAAAAGTTGACCCCGCGGTCAATGTTTTTTTCAGCTGAGGAGAACTTGAAACGCCCATATCTTGGATAAGGAAGGAGTGAGAGAGCTCACATTTCAGACACAGCATCCAGGCTGCAATGGCTTCAATTTGTGTTATTTTGGGGCAAATTGGGGAATATTGAATTTTTTGTGAAAATGTTGACCCTGCGGTCAATGTTTTTTTCAGCTGAGGAGAACTTGAAACGCCCATATCTTGGATAAGGAAGGAGTGAGAGAGCTCACATTTCAGACACAGCATCCAGGCTGCAATGGCTTCAATTTGTGTTATTTTGGGGCAAATTGGGGAATATTGAATTTTTTGTGAAAATGTTGACCCTGCGGTCAATGTTTTTTTCAGCTGAGGAGAACTTGAAACGCCCATATCTTGGATAAGGAAGGAGTGAGAGAGCTCACATTTCAGACACAGCATCCAGGCTGCAATGGCTTCAATTTGTGTTATTTTGGGGCAAAGTGGGGAATATTGAATTTTTGGTGAAAATGTTGACCCCGCGGTCAATGTTTTTTTCAGCTGAGGAGAACTTGAAACGCCCATATCTTGGGCAAGGAAGGAGTGAGAGAGCTTAAATTTCAGACGCAGCATCCAGGCAGGAATGGCATCAATTTGTGTTATTTTGGGGCAAATTGGGGAATATTGAATTTTTGGTGAAAAAGTTGACCTCGCGGTCAATGTTTTTTTCAGCTGAGGAGATAACTTGAAACGCCCGTGTCTTGGGCAAGGAAGGAGTGAGAGAGCTCACATTTCAGACACAGCATCCAGGCTGCAATGGCTTCAATTTGTGTTATTTTGGGGCAAAGTGGGGAATATTGAATTTTTGGTGAAAATGTTGACCCCGCAGTCAATGTTTTTTTCAGCTGAGGAGAACTTGAAACGCCCATATCTTGGGCAAGGAAGGAGTGAGAGAGCTTAAATTTCAGACGCAGCATCCAGGCAGGCATGGCATCAATTTGTGTTATTTTGGGGCAAATTGGGGAATATTGAATTTTTTGTGAAAAAGTTGACCTTGCGGTCAATGTTTTTTTCAGCTGAGGAGATAACTTGAAACGCCCGTATCTTGGGCAAGGAAGGAGTTAGAGAGCTCACATTTCAGACACAGCATCCAGGCTGCAATGGCTTCAATTTGTGTTATTTTGGGGCAAATTGGGGAATATTGAATTTTTGGTGAAAATGTTGACCCCGCGGTCAACGTGTTTTTTCAACTGGAGAAAACTTGAAACGCCCATATCTTGGACAAGGAAGGAGTGAGAGAGCTCACATTTCAGACACAGCATCCAGGCTGCAATGGCTTCAATTTGTGTTATTTTGGGGCAAATTGGGGAATATTGAATTTTTGGTGAAAATGTTGACCCCGCGGTCAACGTGTTTTTTCAACTGGAGAAAACTTGAAACGCCCATATCTTGGATAAGGAAGGAGTGAGAGAGCTCACATTTCAGACACAGCATCCAGGCAGGAATGGCATCAATTTGTGTTATTTTGGGGCAAATTGGGGAATATTGAATTTTTGGTGAAAAAGTTGACCTCGCGGTCAATGTTTTTTTCAGCTGAGGAGATAACTTGAAACGCCCGTGTCTTGGGCAAGGAAGGAGTGAGAGAGCTCACATTTCAGACACAGCATCCAGGCTGCAATGGGATGAATTTGTGTTATTTTGGGGCAAAGTGGGGAACATTGAATTTTTGGTGAAAAAGTTGACCCCGCGGTCAATGTTTTTTTCAGCTGAGGAGAACTTGAAACGCCCATATCTTGGATAAGGAAGGAGTGAGAGAGCTCACATTTCAGACACAGCATCCAGGCTGCAATGGCTTCAATTTGTGTTATTTTGGGGCAAATTGGGGAACATTGAATTTTTGGTGAAAAAGTTGACCACGCGGTCAATGTTTTTTTCAGCTGAGGAGAACTTGAAACGCCCATATCTTGGATAAGGAAGGAGTGAGAGAGCTCACATTTCAGACACAGCATCCAGGCTGCAATGGGATGAATTTGTGTTATTTTGGGGCAAATTGGGGAATATTGAATTTTTGGTGAAAATGTTGACCCCGCGGTCAACGTGTTTTTTCAACTGGAGAAAACTTGAAACGCCCATATCTTGGACAAGGAAGGAGTGAGAGAGCTCACATTTCAGACACAGCATCCAGGCTGCAATGGCTTCAATTTGTGTTATTTTGGGGCAAATTGGGGAATATTGAATTTTTGGTGAAAATGTTGACCCCGCGGTCAACGTGTTTTTTCAACTGGAGAAAACTTGAAACGCCCATATCTTGGGCAAGGAAGGAGTTAGAGTGTTCAAATTTTTAGACGCAGCATCCAGGCTGCAATGGCTTCAATTTGTGTTATTTTGGGGCAAATTGGGGAATATTGTTTTTTTGGTGAAAAAGTTGACCCCGCGGTCAATGTTTTTTTCAGCTGAGGAGATAACTTGAAACGCCCATATCTTGGATAAGGAAGGAGTGAGAGAGCTCACATTTCAGACACAGCATCCAGGCTGCAATGGGATGAATTTGTGTTATTTTGGGGCAAATTGGGGAATATTGAATTTTTGGTGAAAATGTTGACCCCGCGGTCAACGTGTTTTTTCAACTGGAGAAAACTTGAAACGCCCATATCTTGGATAAGGAAGGAGTGAGAGAGCTCACATTTCAGACACAGCATCCAGGCTGCAATGGGATGAATTTGTGTTATTTTGGGGCAAATTGGGGAATATTGAATTTTTGGTGAAAATGTTGACCCCGCGGTCAATGTTTTTTTCAGCTGAGGAGAACTTGAAACGCCCATATCTTGGATAAGGAAGGAGTGAGAGAGCTCACATTTCAGACACAGCATCCAGGCTGCAATGGCTTCAATTTGTGTTATTTTGGGGCAAATTGGGGAATATTGAATTTTTGGTGAAAAAGTTGACCTCGCGGTCAATGTTTTTTTCAGCTGAGGAGATAACTTGAAACGCCCGTATCTTGGATAAGGAAGGAGTGAGAGAGCTCACATTTCAGACACAGCATCCAGGCTGCAATGGCTTCAATTTGTGTTATTTTGGGGCAAAGTGGGGAATATTGAATTTTTGGTGAAAAAGTTGACCCCGCGGTCAATGTTTTTTTCAGCTGAGGAGAACTTGAAACGCCCATATCTTGGGCAAGGAAGGAGTGAGAGAGCTTAAATTTCAGACGCAGCATCCAGGCAGGAATGGCATCAATTTGTGTTATTTTGGGGCAAATTGGGGAATATTGAATTTTTGGTGAAAATGTTGACCCCGCGGTCAACGTGTTTTTTCAACTGGAGAAAACTTGAAACGCCCATATCTTGGACAAGGAAGGAGTGAGAGAGCTCACATTTCAGACGCAGCATCCAGGCAGGAATGGCATCAATTTGTGTTATTTTGGGGCAAATTGGGGAATATTGAATTTTTGGTGAAAAAGTTGACCTCGCGGTCAATGTTTTTTTCAGCTGAGGAGATAACTTGAAACGCCCGTATCTTGGGCAAGGAAGGAGTGAGAGAGCTCACATTTCAGACACAGCATCCAGGCTGCAATGGGATGAATTTGTGTTATTTTGGGGCAAAGTGGGGAACATTGAATTTTTGGTGAAAAAGTTGACCCCGCGGTCAATGTTTTTTTCAGCTGAGGAGAACTTGAAACGCCCATATCTTGGATAAGGAAGGAGTGAGAGAGCTCACATTTCAGACACAGCATCCAGGCTGCAATGGCTTCAATTTGTGTTATTTTGGGGCAAATTGGGGAACATTGAATTTTTGGTGAAAAAGTTGACCACGCGGTCAATGTTTTTTTCAGCTGAGGAGAACTTGAAACGCCCATATCTTGGATAAGGAAGGAGTGAGAGAGCTCACATTTCAGACACAGCATCCAGGCTGCAATGGGATGAATTTGTGTTATTTTGGGGCAAATTGGGGAATATTGAATTTTTGGTGAAAATGTTGACCCCGCGGTCAACGTGTTTTTTCAACTGGAGAAAACTTGAAACGCCCATATCTTGGACAAGGAAGGAGTGAGAGAGCTCACATTTCAGACACAGCATCCAGGCTGCAATGGCTTCAATTTGTGTTATTTTGGGGCAAATTGGGGAATATTGAATTTTTGGTGAAAATGTTGACCCCGCGGTCAACGTGTTTTTTCAACTGGAGAAAACTTGAAACGCCCATATCTTGGGCAAGGAAGGAGTTAGAGTGTTCAAATTTTTAGACGCAGCATCCAGGCTGCAATGGCTTCAATTTGTGTTATTTTGGGGCAAATTGGGGAATATTGTTTTTTTGGTGAAAAAGTTGACCCCGCGGTCAACGTGTTTTTTCAACTGGAGAAAACTTGAAACGCCCATATCTTGGACAAGGAAGGAGTGAGAGAGCTCACATTTCAGACACAGCATCCAGGCTGCAATGGCTTCAATTTGTGTTATTTTGGGGCAAATTGGGGAATATTGAATTTTTGGTGAAAATGTTGACCCCGCGGTCAACGTGTTTTTTCAACTGGAGAAAACTTGAAACGCCCATATCTTGGACAAGGAAGGAGTGAGAGAGCTCACATTTCAGACACAGCATCCAGGCTGCAATGGCTTCAATTTGTGTTATTTTGGGGCAAATTGGGGAATATTGAATTTTTGGTGAAAATGTTGACCCCGCGGTCAACGTGTTTTTTCAACTGGAGAAAACTTGAAACGCCCATATCTTGGACAAGGAAGGAGTGAGAGAGCTCACATTTCAGACACAGCATCCAGGCTGCAATGGCTTCAATTTGTGTTATTTTGGGGCAAATTGGGGAATATTGAATTTTTGGTGAAAATGTTGACCCCGCGTTCAACGTGTTTTTTCAACTGGAGAAAACTTGAAACGCCCATATCTTGGATAAGGAAGGAGTGAGAGAGCTCACATTTCAGACGCAGCATCCAGGCAGGAATGGCATCAATTTGTGTTATTTTGGGGCAAATTGGGGAATATTGAATTTTTGGTGAAAAAGTTGACCTCGCGGTCAATGTTTTTTTCAGCTGAGGAGATAACTTGAAACGCCCGTGTCTTGGGCAAGGAAGGAGTGAGAGAGCTCACATTTCAGACACAGCATCCAGGCTGCAATGGCTTCAATTTGTGTTATTTTGGGGCAAATTGGGGAATATTGAATTTTTGGTGAAAATGTTGACCCCGCGGTCAACGTGTTTTTTCAACTGGAGAAAACTTGAAACGCCTATATCTTGGACAAGGAAGGAGTGAGAGAGCTCACATTTCAGACACAGCATCCAGGCTGCAATGGCTTCAATTTGTGTTATTTTGGGGCAAATTGGGGAATATTGAATTTTTGGTGAAAATGTTGACCCCGCGTTCAACGTGTTTTTTCAACTGGAGAAAACTTGAAACGCCCATATCTTGGATAAGGAAGGAGTGAGAGAGCTCACATTTCAGACACAGCATCCAGGCTGCAATGGCTTCAATTTGTGTTATTTTGGGGCAAATTGGGGAATATTGAATTTTTGGTGAAAATGTTGACCCCGCGGTCAACGTGTTTTTTCAACTGGAGAAAACTTGAAACGCCCATATCTTGGACAAGGAAGGAGTGAGAGAGCTCACATTTCAGACACAGCATCCAGGCTGCAATGGCTTCAATTTGTGTTATTTTGGGGCAAAGTGGGGAATATTGAATTTTTGGTGAAAATGTTGACCCTGCGGTCAATGTTTTTTTCAGCTGAGGAGAACTTGAAACGCCCATATCTTGGATAAGGAAGGAGTGAGAGAGCTCACATTTCAGACACAGCATCCAGGCTGCAATGGCTTCAATTTGTGTTATTTTGGGGCAAATTGGGGAATATTGAATTTTTGGTGAAAAAGTTGACCCCGCGGTCAATGTTTTTTTCAGCTGAGGAGAACTTGAAACGCCCATATCTTGGATAAGGAAGGAGTGAGAGAGCTCACATTTCAGACACAGCATCCAGGCTGCAATGGCTTCAATTTGTGTTATTTTGGGGCAAATTGGGGAATATTGAATTTTTTGTGAAAATGTTGACCCTGCGGTCAATGTTTTTTTCAGCTGAGGAGAACTTGAAACGCCCATATCTTGGATAAGGAAGGAGTGAGAGAGCTCACATTTCAGACACAGCATCCAGGCTGCAATGGCTTCAATTTGTGTTATTTTGGGGCAAATTGGGGAATATTGAATTTTTTGTGAAAATGTTGACCCTGCGGTCAATGTTTTTTTCAGCTGAGGAGAACTTGAAACGCCCATATCTTGGATAAGGAAGGAGTGAGAGAGCTCACATTTCAGACACAGCATCCAGGCTGCAATGGCTTCAATTTGTGTTATTTTGGGGCAAAGTGGGGAATATTGAATTTTTGGTGAAAATGTTGACCCCGCGGTCAATGTTTTTTTCAGCTGAGGAGAACTTGAAACGCCCATATCTTGGGCAAGGAAGGAGTGAGAGAGCTTAAATTTCAGACGCAGCATCCAGGCAGGAATGGCATCAATTTGTGTTATTTTGGGGCAAATTGGGGAATATTGAATTTTTGGTGAAAAAGTTGACCTCGCGGTCAATGTTTTTTTCAGCTGAGGAGATAACTTGAAACGCCCGTGTCTTGGGCAAGGAAGGAGTGAGAGAGCTCACATTTCAGACACAGCATCCAGGCTGCAATGGCTTCAATTTGTGTTATTTTGGGGCAAAGTGGGGAATATTGAATTTTTGGTGAAAATGTTGACCCCGCAGTCAATGTTTTTTTCAGCTGAGGAGAACTTGAAACGCCCATATCTTGGGCAAGGAAGGAGTGAGAGAGCTTAAATTTCAGACGCAGCATCCAGGCAGGCATGGCATCAATTTGTGTTATTTTGGGGCAAATTGGGGAATATTGAATTTTTTGTGAAAAAGTTGACCTTGCGGTCAATGTTTTTTTCAGCTGAGGAGATAACTTGAAACGCCCGTATCTTGGGCAAGGAAGGAGTTAGAGAGCTCACATTTCAGACACAGCATCCAGGCTGCAATGGCTTCAATTTGTGTTATTTTGGGGCAAATTGGGGAATATTGAATTTTTGGTGAAAATGTTGACCCCGCGGTCAACGTGTTTTTTCAACTGGAGAAAACTTGAAACGCCCATATCTTGGACAAGGAAGGAGTGAGAGAGCTCACATTTCAGACACAGCATCCAGGCTGCAATGGCTTCAATTTGTGTTATTTTGGGGCAAATTGGGGAATATTGAATTTTTGGTGAAAATGTTGACCCCGCGGTCAACGTGTTTTTTCAACTGGAGAAAACTTGAAACGCCCATATCTTGGACAAGGAAGGAGTGAGAGAGCTCACATTTCAGACACAGCATCCAGGCTGCAATGGCTTCAATTTGTGTTATTTTGGGGCAAATTGGGGAATATTGAATTTTTGGTGAAAATGTTGACCCCGCGGTCAACGTGTTTTTTCAACTGGAGAAAACTTGAAACGCCCATATCTTGGATAAGGAAGGAGTGAGAGAGCTCACATTTCAGACACAGCATCCAGGCTGCAATGGCTTCAATTTGTGTTATTTTGGGGCAAATTGGGGAATATTGAATTTTTGGTGAAAATGTTGACCCCGCGGTCAACGTGTTTTTTCAACTGGAGAAAACTTGAAACGCCCATATCTTGGACAAGGAAGGAGTGAGAGAGCTCACATTTCAGACACAGCATCCAGGCTGCAATGGCTTCAATTTGTGTTATTTTGGGGCAAAGTGGGGAATATTGAATTTTTGGTGAAAATGTTGACCCCGCGGTCAATGTTTTTTTCAGCTGAGGAGAACTTGAAACGCCCATATCTTGGGCAAGGAAGGAGTGAGAGAGCTTAAATTTCAGACGCAGCATCCAGGCAGGAATGGCATCAATTTGTGTTATTTTGGGGCAAATTGGGGAATATTGAATTTTTGGTGAAAAAGTTGACCTCGCGGTCAATGTTTTTTTCAGCTGAGGAGATAACTTGAAACGCCCGTGTCTTGGGCAAGGAAGGAGTGAGAGAGCTCACATTTCAGACACAGCATCCAGGCTGCAATGGCTTCAATTTGTGTTATTTTGGGGCAAAGTGGGGAACATTGAATTTTTGGTGAAAAAGTTGACCCCGCGGTCAATGTTTTTTTCAGCTGAGGAGAACTTGAAACGCCCATATCTTGGATAAGGAAGGAGTGAGAGAGCTCACATTTCAGACACAGCATCCAGGCTGCAATGGCTTCAATTTGTGTTATTTTGGGGCAAAGTGGGGAATATTGAATTTTTGGTGAAAAAGTTGACCCCGCGGTCAATGTTTTTTTCAGCTGAGGAGAACTTGAAACGCCCATATCTTGGATAAGGAAGGAGTGAGAGAGCTCACATTTCAGACACAGCATCCAGGCTGCAATGGCATCAATTTGTGTTATTTTGGGGCAAATTGGGGAATATTGAATTTTTGGTGAAAATGTTGACCCCGCGGTCAACGTGTTTTTTCAACTGGAGAAAACTTGAAACGCCCATATCTTGGACAAGGAAGGAGTGAGAGAGCTCACATTTCAGACACAGCATCCAGGCTGCAATGGCTTCAATTTGTGTTATTTTGGGGCAAAGTGGGGAATATTGAATTTTTGGTGAAAATGTTGACCCCGCGGTCAACGTGTTTTTTCAACTGGAGAAAACTTGAAACGCCCATATCTTGGACAAGGAAGGAGTGAGAGAGCTCACATTTCAGACACAGCATCCAGGCTGCAATGGCTTCAATTTGTGTTATTTTGGGGCAAATTGGGGAATATTGAATTTTTGGTGAAAAAGTTGACCTCGCGGTCAATGTTTTTTTCAGCTGAGGAGATAACTTGAAACGCCCGTATCTTGGATAAGGAAGGAGTGAGAGAGCTCACATTTCAGACACAGCATCCAGGCTGCAATGGCTTCAATTTGTGTTATTTTGGGGCAAAGTGGGGAATATTGAATTTTTGGTGAAAAAGTTGACCCCGCGGTCAATGTTTTTTTCAGCTGAGGAGAACTTGAAACGCCCATATCTTGGGCAAGGAAGGAGTGAGAGAGCTTAAATTTCAGACGCAGCATCCAGGCAGGAATGGCATCAATTTGTGTTATTTTGGGGCAAATTGGGGAATATTGAATTTTTGGTGAAAATGTTGACCCCGCGGTCAACGTGTTTTTTCAACTGGAGAAAACTTGAAACGCCCATATCTTGGACAAGGAAGGAGTGAGAGAGCTCACATTTCAGACGCAGCATCCAGGCAGGAATGGCATCAATTTGTGTTATTTTGGGGCAAATTGGGGAATATTGAATTTTTGGTGAAAAAGTTGACCTCGCGGTCAATGTTTTTTTCAGCTGAGGAGATAACTTGAAACGCCCGTATCTTGGGCAAGGAAGGAGTGAGAGAGCTCACATTTCAGACACAGCATCCAGGCTGCAATGGCTTCAATTTGTGTTATTTTGGGGCAAATTGGGGAATATTGAATTTTTGGTGAAAATGTTGACCCCGCGGTCAACGTGTTTTTTCAACTGGAGAAAACTTGAAACGCCCATATCTTGGACAAGGAAGGAGTGAGAGAGCTCACATTTCAGACACAGCATCCAGGCTGCAATGGCTTCAATTTGTGTTATTTTGGGGCAAATTGGGGAATATTGAATTTTTGGTGAAAATGTTGACCCCGCGGTCAACGTGTTTTTTCAACTGGAGAAAACTTGAAACGCCCATATCTTGGATAAGGAAGGAGTGAGAGAGCTCACATTTCAGACACAGCATCCAGGCTGCAATGGCTTCAATTTGTGTTATTTTGGGGCAAATTGGGGAATATTGAATTTTTGGTGAAAATGTTGACCCCGCGGTCAACGTGTTTTTTCAACTGGAGAAAACTTGAAACGCCCATATCTTGGACAAGGAAGGAGTGAGAGAGCTCACATTTCAGACACAGCATCCAGGCTGCAATGGCTTCAATTTGTGTTATTTTGGGGCAAATTGGGGAATATTGAATTTTTGGTGAAAATGTTGACCCCGCGGTCAACGTGTTTTTTCAACTGGAGAAAACTTGAAACGCCCATATCTTGGGCAAGGAAGGAGTTAGAGTGTTCAAATTTTTAGACGCAGCATCCAGGCTGCAATGGCTTCAATTTGTGTTATTTTGGGGCAAATTGGGGAATATTGTTTTTTTGGTGAAAAAGTTGACCCCGCGGTCAACGTGTTTTTTCAACTGGAGAAAACTTGAAACGCCCATATCTTGGACAAGGAAGGAGTGAGAGAGCTCACATTTCAGACACAGCATCCAGGCTGCAATGGGATGAATTTGTGTTATTTTGGGGCAAATTGGGGAATATTGAATTTTTGGTGAAAATGTTGACCCCGCGGTCAATGTTTTTTTCAGCTGAGGAGAACTTGAAACGCCCATATCTTTGATAAGGAAGGAGTGAGAGAGCTCACATTTCAGACACAGCATCCAGGCTGCAATGGGATGAATTTGTGTTATTTTGGGGCAAATTGGGGAATATTGAATTTTTGGTGAAAATGTTGACCCCGCGGTCAATGTTTTTTTCAGCTGAGGAGAACTTGAAATGCCCATATCTTGGATAAGGAAGGAGTGAGAGAGCTCACATTTCAGACACAGCATCCAGGCTGCAATGGCTTCAATTTGTGTTATTTTGGGGCAAATTGGGGAACATTGAATTTTTGGTGAAAAAGTTGACCACGCGGTCAATGTTTTTTTCAGCTGAGGAGAACTTGAAACGCCCATATCTTGGATAAGGAAGGAGTGAGAGAGCTCACATTTCAGACACAGCATCCAGGCTGCAATGGGATGAATTTGTGTTATTTTGGGGCAAATTGGGGAATATTGAATTTTTGGTGAAAATGTTGACCCCGCGGTCAATGTTTTTTTCAGCTGAGGAGAACTTGAAACGCCCATATCTTGGGCAAGGAAGGAGTGAGAGAGCTCACATTTCAGACACAGCATCCAGGCTGCAATGGGATGAATTTGTGTTATTTTGGGGCAAATTGGGGAATATTGAATTTTTGGTGAAAATGTTGACCCCGCGGTCAATGTTTTTTTCAGCTGAGGAGAACTTGAAACGCCCATATCTTTGATAAGGAAGGAGTGAGAGAGCTCACATTTCAGACACAGCATCCAGGCTGCAATGGGATGAATTTGTGTTATTTTGGGGCAAATTGGGGAATATTGAATTTTTGGTGAAAATGTTGACCCCGCGGTCAATGTTTTTTTCAGCTGAGGAGAACTTGAAATGCCCATATCTTGGATAAGGAAGGAGTGAGAGAGCTCACATTTCAGACACAGCATCCAGGCTGCAATGGCTTCAATTTGTGTTATTTTGGGGCAAATTGGGGAACATTGAATTTTTGGTGAAAAAGTTGACCACGCGGTCAATGTTTTTTTCAGCTGAGGAGAACTTGAAACGCCCATATCTTGGATAAGGAAGGAGTGAGAGAGCTCACATTTCAGACACAGCATCCAGGCTGCAATGGGATGAATTTGTGTTATTTTGGGGCAAATTGGGGAATATTGAATTTTTGGTGAAAATGTTGACCCCGCGGTCAATGTTTTTTTCAGCTGAGGAGAACTTGAAACGCCCATATCTTGGGCAAGGAAGGAGTGAGAGAGCTTAAATTTCAGACGCAGCATCCAGGCAGGAATGGCATCAATTTGTGTTATTTTGGGGCAAATTGGGGAATATTGAATTTTTGGTGAAAATGTTGACCCCGCGGTCAACGTGTTTTTTCAACTGGAGAAAACTTGAAACGCCCATATCTTGGACAAGGAAGGAGTGAGAGAGCTCACATTTCAGACACAGCATCCAGGCTGCAATGGGATGAATTTGTGTTATTTTGGGGCAAATTGGGGAACATTGAATTTTTGGTGAAAAAGTTGACCACGCGGTCAATGTTTTTTTCAGCTGGAGAACTTGAAACGCCCATATCTTGGATAAGGAAGGAGTGAGAGAGCTCACATTTCAGACACAGCATCCAGGCTGCAATGGCTTCAATTTGTGTTATTTTGGGGCAAATTGGGGAACATTGAATTTTTGGTGAAAAAGTTGACCACGCGGTCAATGTTTTTTTCAGCTGAGGAGAACTTGAAACGCCCATATCTTGGATAAGGAAGGAGTGAGAGAGCTCACATTTCAGACACAGCATCCAGGCTGCAATGGGATGAATTTGTGTTATTTTGGGGCAAATTGGGGAATATTGAATTTTTGGTGAAAATGTTGACCCCGCGGTCAATGTTTTTTTCAGCTGAGGAGAACTTGAAACGCCCATATCTTGGGCAAGGAAGGAGTGAGAGAGCTTAAATTTCAGACGCAGCATCCAGGCAGGAATGGCATCAATTTGTGTTATTTTGGGGCAAATTGGGGAATATTGAATTTTTGGTGAAAATGTTGACCCCGCGGTCAACGTGTTTTTTCAACTGGAGAAAACTTGAAACGCCCATATCTTGGACAAGGAAGGAGTGAGAGAGCTCACATTTCAGACACAGCATCCAGGCTGCAATGGGATGAATTTGTGTTATTTTGGGGCAAATTGGGGAATATTGAATTTTTGGTGAAAATGTTGACCCCGCGGTCAACGTGTTTTTTCAACTGGAGAAAACTTGAAACGCCCATATCTTGGACAAGGAAGGAGTGAGAGAGCTCACATTTCAGACACAGCATCCAGGCTGCAATGGGATGAATTTGTGTTATTTTGGGGCAAATTGGGGAATATTGAATTTTTGGTGAAAATGTTGACCCCGCGGTCAATGTTTTTTTCAGCTGAGGAGAACTTGAAACGCCCATATCTTGGATAAGGAAGGAGTGAGAGAGCTCACATTTCAGACACAGCATCCAGGCTGCAATGGCTTCAATTTGTGTTATTTTGGGGCAAATTGGGGAACATTGAATTTTTGGTGAAAAAGTTGACCACGCGGTCAATGTTTTTTTCAGCTGAGGAGAACTTGAAACGCCCATATCTTGGATAAGGAAGGAGTGAGAGAGCTCACATTTCAGACACAGCATCCAGGCTGCAATGGGATGAATTTGTGTTATTTTGGGGCAAATTGGGGAATATTGAATTTTTGGTGAAAATGTTGACCCCGCGGTCAATGTTTTTTTCAGCTGAGGAGAACTTGAAATGCCCATATCTTGGATAAGGAAGGAGTGAGAGAGCTCACATTTCAGACACAGCATCCAGGCTGCAATGGCTTCAATTTGTGTTATTTTGGGGCAAATTGGGGAATATTGAATTTTTGGTGAAAATGTTGACCCCGCGGTCAATGTTTTTTTCAGCTGAGGAGAACTTGAAACGCCCATATCTTTGATAAGGAAGGAGTGAGAGAGCTCACATTTCAGACACAGCATCCAGGCTGCAATGGGATGAATTTGTGTCATTTTGGGGCAAATTGGGGAATATTGAATTTTTGGTGAAAATGTTGACCCCGCGGTCAATGTTTTTTTCAGCTGAGGAGAACTTGAAACGCCCATATCTTGGATAAGGAAGGAGTGAGAGAGCTCACATTTCAGACACAGCATCCAGGCTGCAATGGCTTCAATTTGTGTTATTTTGGGGCAAATTGGGGAACATTGAATTTTTGGTGAAAAAGGTGACCACGCGGTCAATGTTTTTTTCAGCTGAGGAGAACTTGAAACGCCCATATCTTGGATAAGGAAGGAGTGAGAGAGCTCACATTTCAGACACAGCATCCAGGCTGCAATGGGATGAATTTGTGTTATTTTGGGGCAAATTGGGGAATATTGAATTTTTGGTGAAAATGTTGACCCCGCGGTCAATGTTTTTTTCAGCTGAGGAGAACTTGAAACGCCCATATCTTGGGCAAGGAAGGAGTGAGAGAGCTTAAATTTCAGACGCAGCATCCAGGCAGGAATGGCATCAATTTGTGTTATTTTGGGGCAAATTGGGGAATATTGAATTTTTGGTGAAAATGTTGACCCCGCGGTCAACGTGTTTTTTCAACTGGAGAAAACTTGAAACGCCCATATCTTGGACAAGGAAGGAGTGAGAGAGCTCACATTTCAGACACAGCATCCAGGCTGCAATGGGATGAATTTGTGTTATTTTGGGGCAAATTGGGGAATATTGAATTTTTGGTGAAAATGTTGACCCCGCGGTCAACGTGTTTTTTCAACTGGAGAAAACTTGAAACGCCCATATCTTGGACAAGGAAGGAGTGAGAGAGCTCACATTTCAGACACAGCATCCAGGCTGCAATGGGATGAATTTGTGTTATTTTGGGGCAAATTGGGGAATATTGAATTTTTGGTGAAAATGTTGACCCCGCGGTCAATGTTTTTTTCAGCTGAGGAGAACTTGAAACGCCCATATCTTGGATAAGGAAGGAGTGAGAGAGCTCACATTTCAGACACAGCATCCAGGCTGCAATGGCTTCAATTTGTGTTATTTTGGGGCAAATTGGGGAACATTGAATTTTTGGTGAAAAAGTTGACCACGCGGTCAATGTTTTTTTCAGCTGAGGAGAACTTGAAACGCCCATATCTTGGATAAGGAAGGAGTGAGAGAGCTCACATTTCAGACACAGCATCCAGGCTGCAATGGGATGAATTTGTGTTATTTTGGGGCAAATTGGGGAATATTGAATTTTTGGTGAAAATGTTGACCCCGCGGTCAATGTTTTTTTCAGCTGAGGAGAACTTGAAACGCCCATATCTTGGGCAAGGAAGGAGTGAGAGAGCTTAAATTTCAGACGCAGCATCCAGGCAGGAATGGCATCAATTTGTGTTATTTTGGGGCAAATTGGGGAATATTGAATTTTTGGTGAAAATGTTGACCCCGCGGTCAATGTTTTTTTCAGCTGAGGAGATAACTTGAAACGCCCGTATCTTGGGCAAGGAAGGAGTGAGAGAGCTCACATTTCAGACACAGCATCCAGGCTGCAATGGCTTCAATTTGTGTTATTTTGGGGCAAATTGGGGAATATTGAATTTTTGGTGAAAAAGTTGACCCCGCGGTCAATGTTTTTTTCAGCTGAGGAGAACTTGAAACGCCCATATCTTGGCTAAGGAAGGAGTGAGAGAGCTCACGTTTCAGACACAGCATCCAGGCTGCAATGGCTTCAATTTGTGTCATTTTGGGGCAAATTGGGGAATATTGAATTTTTTGTGAAAATGTTGACCCTGCGGTCAATGTTTTTTTCAGCTAAGGAGAACTTGAAACGCCCATATCTTGGATAAGGAAGGAGTGAGAGAGCTCACGTTTCAGACACAGCATCCAGGCTGCAATGGCTTCAATTTGTGTTATTTTGGGGCAAATTGGGGAATATTGAATTTTTTGTGAAAATGTTGACCTCGCGGTCAATGTTTTTTTCAGCTGAGGAGATAACTTGAAACGCCCGTATCTTGGGCAAGGAAGGAGTGAGAGAGCTCACATTTCAGACACAGCATCCAGGCTGCAATGGGATGAATTTGTGTTATTTTGGGGCAAATTGGGGAATATTGAATTTTTGGTGAAAATGTTGACCCCGCGGTCAATGTTTTTTTCAGCTGAGGAGAACTTGAAACGCCCATATCTTGGGCAAGAGAGGAGTGAGAGAGCTTAAATTTCAGACGCAGCATCCAGGCAGGAATGGCATCAATTTGTGTTATTTTGGGGCAAATTGGGGAATATTGAATTTTTGGTGAAAATGTTGACCCCGCGGTCAACGTGTTTTTTCAACTGGAGAAAACTTGAAACGCCCATATCTTGGACAAGGAAGGAGTGAGAGAGCTCACATTTCAGACACAGCATCCAGGCTGCAATGGGATGAATTTGTGTTATTTTGGGGCAAATTGGGGAATATTGAATTTTTGGTGAAAATGTTGACCCCGCGGTCAATGTTTTTTTCAGCTGAGGAGAACTTGAAACGCCCATATCTTGGATAAGGAAGGAGTGAGAGAGCTCACATTTCAGACACAGCATCCAGGCTGCAATGGGATGAATTTGTGTTATTTTGGGGCAAATTGGGGAATATTGAATTTTTGGTGAAAATGTTGACCCCGCGGTCAATGTTTTTTTCAGCTGAGGAGAACTTGATACGCCCATATCTTGGGCAAGGAAGGAGTGAGAGAGCTTAAATTTCAGACGCAGCATCCAGGCAGGAATGGCATCAATTTGTGTTATTTTGGGGCAAATTGGGGAATATTGAATTTTTGGTGAAAAAGTTGACCTCGCGGTCAATGTTTTTTTCAGCTGAGGAGAACTTGAAACGCCCATATCTTGGATAAGGAAGGAGTGAGAGAGCTCACATTTCAGACACAGCATCCAGGCTGCAATGGGATGAATTTGTGTTATTTTGGGGCAAATTGGGGAATATTGAATTTTTGGTGAAAATGTTGACCCCGCGGTCAATGTTTTTTTCAGCTGAGGAGAACTTGAAACGCCCATATCTTGGGCAAGGAAGGAGTGAGAGAGCCTAAATTTCAGACGCAGCATCCAGGCAGGAATGGCATCAATTTGTGTTATTTTGGGGCAAATTGGGGAATATTGAATTTTTGGTGAAAATGTTGACCCCGCGGTCAATGTTTTTTTCAGCTGAGGAGAACTTGAAACGCCCATATCTTGGGCAAGGAAGGAGTGAGAGAGCTTAAATTTCAGACGCAGCATCCAGGCAGGAATGGCATCAATTTGTGTTATTTTGGGGCAAAGTGGGGAATATTGAATTTTTGGTGAAAATGTTGACCCCGCGGTCAATGTTTTTTTCAGCTGAGGAGAACTTGAAACGCCCATATCTTGGATAAGGAAGGAGTGAGAGAGCTCACATTTCAGACACAGCATCCAGGCTGCAATGGCTTCAATTTGTGTTATTTTGGGGCAAATTGGGGAATATTGAATTTTTGGTGAAAATGTTGACCCCGCGGTCAACGTGTTTTTTCAACTGGAGAAAACTTGAAACGCCCATATCTTGGATAAGGAAGGAGTGAGAGAGCTCACATTTCAGACACAGCATCCAGGCTGCAATGGGATGAATTTGTGTTATTTTGGGGCAAATTGGGGAATATTGAATTTTTGGTGAAAATGTTGACCCCGCGGTCAATGTTTTTTTCAGCTGAGGAGATAACTTGAAACGCCCGTATCTTGGGCAAGGAAGGAGTGAGAGAGTTCACATTTCAGACACAGCATCCAGGCTGCAATGGCTTCAATTTGTGTTATTTTGGGGCAAATTGGGGAATATTGAATTTTTGGTGAAAATGTTGACCCCGCGGTCAACGTGTTTTTTCAACTGGAGAAAACTTGAAACGCCCATATCTTGGACAAGGAAGGAGTGAGAGAGCTCACATTTCAGACACAGCATCCAGGCTGCAATGGCTTCAATTTGTGTTATTTTGGGGCAAATTGGGGAATATTGAATTTTTGGTGAAAATGTTGACCCCGCGGTCAATGTTTTTTTCAGCTGAGGAGAACTTGAAACGCCCATATCTTGGGCAAGGAAGGAGTGAGAGAGCTTAAATTTCAGACGCAGCATCCAGGCAGGAATGGCATCAATTTGTGTTATTTTGGGGCAAAGTGGGGAATATTGAATTTTTGGTGAAAATGTTGACCCCGCGGTCAATGTTTTTTTCAGCTGAGGAGAACTTGAAACGCCCATATCTTGGATAAGGAAGGAGTGAGAGAGCTCACATTTCAGACACAGCATCCAGGCTGCAATGGCTTCAATTTGTGTTATTTTGGGGCAAATTGGGGAATATTGAATTTTTGGTGAAAATGTTGACCCCGCGGTCAACGTGTTTTTTCAACTGGAGAAAACTTGAAACGCCCATATCTTGGATAAGGAAGGAGTGAGAGAGCTCACATTTCAGACACAGCATCCAGGCTGCAATGGGATGAATTTGTGTTATTTTGGGGCAAATTGGGGAATATTGAATTTTTGGTGAAAATGTTGACCCCGCGGTCAATGTTTTTTTCAGCTGAGGAGATAACTTGAAACGCCCGTATCTTGGGCAAGGAAGGAGTGAGAGAGTTCACATTTCAGACACAGCATCCAGGCTGCAATGGCTTCAATTTGTGTTATTTTGGGGCAAATTGGGGAATATTGAATTTTTGGTGAAAATGTTGACCCCGCGGTCAACGTGTTTTTTCAACTGGAGAAAACTTGAAACGCCCATATCTTGGACAAGGAAGGAGTGAGAGAGCTCACATTTCAGACACAGCATCCAGGCTGCAATGGCTTCAATTTGTGTTATTTTGGGGCAAATTGGGGAATATTGAATTTTTGGTGAAAATGTTGACCCCGCGGTCAACGTGTTTTTTCAACTGGAGAAAACTTGAAACGCCCATATCTTGGATAAGGAAGGAGTGAGAGAGCTCACATTTCAGACACAGCATCCAGGCTGCAATGGCTTCAATTTGTGTTATTTTGGGGCAAAGTGGGGAATATTGAATTTTTGGTGAAAATGTTGACCCCGCGGTCAACGTGTTTTTTCAACTGGAGAAAACTTGAAACGCCCATATCTTGGACAAGGAAGGAGTGAGAGAGCTCACATTTCAGACACAGCATCCAGGCTGCAATGGCTTCAATTTGTGTTATTTTGGGGCAAATTGGGGAATATTGAATTTTTGGTGAAAATGTTGACCCCGCGGTCAATGTTTTTTTCAGCTGAGGAGAACTTGAAACGCCCATATCTTGGGCAAGGAAGGAGTGAGAGAGCTTAAATTTCAGACGCAGCATCCAGGCAGGCATGGCATCAATTTGTGTTATTTTGGGGCAAATTGGGGAATATTGAATTTTTGGTGAAAAAGTTGACCTCGCGGTCAACGTGTTTTTTCAGCTGAGGAGATAACTTGAAACGCCTATATCTTGGATAAGGAAGGAGTGAGAGAGCTCACATTTCAGACACAGCATCCAGGCTGCAATGGCTTCAATTTGTGTTATTTTGGGGCAAATTGGGGAATATTGAATTTTTGGTGAAAAAGTTGACCCCGCGGTCAATGTTTTTTTCAGCTGAGGAGAACTTGAAACGCCCATATCTTGGATAAGGAAGGAGTGAGAGAGCTCACGTTTCAGACACAGCATCCAGGCTGCAATGGCTTCAATTTGTGTTATTTTGGGGCAAATTGGGGAATATTGAATTTTTTGTGAAAATGTTGACCCTGCGGTCAATGTTTTTTTCAGCTGAGGAGAACTTGAAACGCCCATATCTTGGATAAGGAAGGAGTGAGAGAGCTCACATTTCAGACACAGCATCCAGGCTGCAATGGCTTCAATTTGTGTTATTTTGGGGCAAAGTGGGGAATATTGAATTTTTGGTGAAAATGTTGACCCCGCGGTCAATGTTTTTTTCAGCTGAGGAGAACTTGAAACGCCCATATCTTGGATAAGGAAGGAGTGAGAGAGCTTAAATTTCAGACGCAGCATCCAGGCAGGCATGGCATCAATTTGTGTTATTTTGGGGCAAATTGGGGAATATTGAATTTTTGGTGAAAAAGTTGACCTTGCGGTCAATGTTTTTTTCAGCTGAGGAGATAACTTGAAACGCCCGTATCTTGGGCAAGGAAGGAGTTAGAGAGCTCACATTTCAGACACAGCATCCAGGCTGCAATGGCTTCAATTTGTGTTATTTTGGGGCAAATTGGGGAATATTGAATTTTTGGTGAAAATGTTGACCCCGCGGTCAACGTGTTTTTTCAACTGGAGAAAACTTGAAACGCCCATATCTTGGACAAGGAAGGAGTGAGAGAGCTCACATTTCAGACACAGCATCCAGGCTGCAATGGCTTCAATTTGTGTTATTTTGGGGCAAAGTGGGGAATATTGAATTTTTGGTGAAAATGTTGACCCCGCGGTCAACGTGTTTTTTCAACTGGAGAAAACTTGAAACGCCCATATCTTGGATAAGGAAGGAGTGAGAGAGCTCACATTTCAGACACAGCATCCAGGCTGCAATGGCTTCAATTTGTGTTATTTTGGGGCAAATTGG
Organism: Genypterus blacodes; assembly: GCF_046128005.1. NCBI lineage: Eukaryota > Metazoa > Chordata > Actinopteri > Ophidiiformes > Ophidiidae > Genypterus > Genypterus blacodes. The sequence continues at coordinate 972,372 of NW_027466832.1, forward strand.
GGAACATTGAATTTTTGGTGAAAAAGTTGACCACGCGGTCAATGTTTTTTTCAGCTGAGGAGAACTTGAAACGCCCATATCTTGGATAAGGAAGGAGTGAGAGAGCTCACATTTCAGACACAGCATCCAGGCTGCAATGGCTTCAATTTGTGTTATTTTGGGGCAAAGTGGGGAATATTGAATTTTTGGTGAAAAAGTTGACCTCGCGGTCAATGTTTTTTTCAGCTGAGGGGATAACTTGAAACGCCCGTGTCTTGGGCAAGGAAGGAGTGAGAGAGCTCACATTTCAGACACAGCATCCAGGCTGCAATGGGATGAATTTGTGTTATTTTGGGGCAAATTGGGGAATATTGAATTTTTGGTGAAAATGTTGACCCCGCGGTCAATGTTTTTTTCAGCTGAGGAGATAACTTGAAACGCCCGTATCTTGGGCAAGGAAGGAGTGAGAGAGCTCACATTTCAGACACAGCATCCAGGCTGCAATGGCTTCAATTTGTGTTATTTTGGGGCAAAGTGGGGAACATTGAATTTTTGGTGAAAAAGTTGACCCCGCGGTCAATGTTTTTTTCAGCTGAGGAGAACTTGAAACGCCCATATCTTGGATAAGGAAGGAGTGAGAGAGCTCACATTTCAGACACAGCATCCAGGCTGCAATGGCTTCAATTTGTGTTATTTTGGGGCAAATTGGGGAATATTGAATTTTTGGTGAAAATGTTGACCCCGCGGTCAACGTGTTTTTTCAACTGGAGAAAACTTGAAACGCCCATATCTTGGACAAGGAAGGAGTGAGAGAGTTCACATTTCAGACACAGCATCCAGGCTGCAATGGCTTCAATTTGTGTTATTTTGGGGCAAAGTGGGGAATATTGAATTTTTGGTGAAAATGTTGACCCCGCGGTCAACGTGTTTTTTCAACTGGAGAAAACTTGAAACGCCCATATCTTGGACAAGGAAGGAGTGAGAGAGCTCACATTTCAGACACAGCATCCAGGCTGCAATGGCTTCAATTTGTGTTATTTTGGGGCAAATTGGGGAATATTGAATTTTTGGTGAAAAAGTTGACCTCGCGGTTCATGTTTTTTTCAGCTGAGGAGAACTTGAATGCCCATATCTTGGATAAGGAAGGAGTGAGAGAGCTCACATTTCAGACACAGCATCCAGGCTGCAATGGGATGAATTTGTGTTATTTTGGGGCAAATTGGGGAATATTGAATTTTTGGTGAAAATGTTGACCCCGCGGTCAATGTTTTTTTCAGCTGAGGAGAACTTGAAACGCCCATATCTTGGGCAAGGAAGGAGTGAGAGAGCTTAAATTTCAGACGCAGCATCCAGGCAGGCATGGCATCAATTTGTGTTATATTGGGGCAAATTGGGGAATATTGAATTTTTGGTGAAAAAGTTGACCTTGCGGTCAATGTTTTTTTCAGCTGAGGAGATAACTTGAAACGCCCGTATCTTGGGCAAGGAAGGAGTTAGAGAGCTCACATTTCAGACACAGCATCCAGGCTGCAATGGCTTCAATTTGTGTTATTTTGGGGCAAAGTGGGGAATATTGAATTTTTGGTGAAAATGTTGACCCCGCGGTCAATGTTTTTTTCAGCTGAGGAGAACTTGAAACGCCCATATCTTGGATAAGGAAGGAGTGAGAGAGCTCACATTTCAGACACAGCATCCAGGCTGCAATGGCTTCAATTTGTGTTATTTTGGGGCAAATTGGGGAATATTGAATTTTTGGTGAAAATGTTGACCCCGCGGTCAACGTGTTTTTTCAACTGGAGAAAACTTGAAACGCCCATATCTTGGACAAGGAAGGAGTGAGAGAGCTCACATTTCAGACACAGCATCCAGGCTGCAATGGCTTCAATTTGTGTTATTTTGGGGCAAATTGGGGAATATTGAATTTTTGGTGAAAATGTTGACCCCGCGGTCAATGTTTTTTTCAGCTGAGGAGAACTTGAAACGCCCATATCTTGGGCAAGGAAGGAGTGAGAGAGCTTAAATTTCAGACGCAGCATCCAGGCAGGCATGGCATCAATTTGTGTTATTTTGGGGCAAATTGGGGAATATTGAATTTTTGGTGAAAAAGTTGACCTCGCGGTCAACGTGTTTTTTCAGCTGAGGAGATAACTTGAAACGCCTATATCTTGGATAAGGAAGGAGTGAGAGAGCTCACATTTCAGACACAGCATCCAGGCTGCAATGGCTTCAATTTGTGTTATTTTGGGGCAAATTGGGGAATATTGAATTTTTTGTGAAAATGTTGACCCTGCGGTCAATGTTTTTTTCAGCTGAGGAGAACTTGAAACGCCCATATCTTGGATAAGGAAGGAGTGAGAGAGCTCACATTTCAGACACAGCATCCAGGCTGCAATGGCTTCAATTTGTGTTATTTTGGGGCAAAGTGGGGAATATTGAATTTTTGGTGAAAATGTTGACCCCGCGGTCAATGTTTTTTTCAGCTGAGGAGAACTTGAAACGCCCATATCTTGGGCAAGGAAGGAGTGAGAGAGCTTAAATTTCAGACGCAGCATCCAGGCTGCAATGGCTTCAATTTGTGTTATTTTGGGGCAAAGTGGGGAATATTGAATTTTTGGTGAAAATGTTGACCCCGCGGTCAATGTTTTTTTCAGCTGAGGAGAACTTGAAACGCCCATATCTTGGATAAGGAAGGAGTGAGAGAGCTTAAATTTCAGACGCAGCATCCAGGCAGGCATGGCATCAATTTATGTTATTTCGGGGCAAATTGGGGAATATTGAATTTTTGGTGAAAAAGTTGACCTTGCGGTCAATGTTTTTTTCAGCTGAGGAGATAACTTGAAACGCCCGTATCTTGGGCAAGGAAGGAGTTAGAGAGCTCACATTTCAGACACAGCATCCAGGCTGCAATGGCTTCAATTTGTGTTATTTTGGGGCAAATTGGGGAATATTGAATTTTTGGTGAAAATGTTGACCCCGCGGTCAACGTGTTTTTTCAACTGGAGAAAACTTGAAACGCCCATATCTTGGACAAGGAAGGAGTGAGAGAGCTAACATTTCAGACACAGCATCCAGGCTGCAATGGCTTCAATTTGTGTTATTTTGGGGCAAAGTGGGGAATATTGAATTTTTGGTGAAAATGTTGACCCCGCGGTCAACGTGTTTTTTCAACTGGAGAAAACTTGAAACGCCCATATCTTGGATAAGGAAGGAGTGAGAGAGCTCACATTTCAGACACAGCATCCAGGCTGCAATGGCTTCAATTTGTGTTATTTTGGGGCAAAGTGGGGAATATTGAATTTTTGGTGAAAAAGTTGACCTCGCGGTCAATGTTTTTTTCAGCTGAGGGGATAACTTGAAACGCCCGTGTCTTGGGCAAGGAAGGAGTGAGAGAGCTCACATTTCAGACACAGCATCCAGGCTGCAATGGCTTCAATTTGTGTTATTTTGGGGCAAAGTGGGGAACATTGAATTTTTGGTGAAAAAGTTGACCCCGCGGTCAATGTTTTTTTCAGCTGAGGAGAACTTGAAACGCCCATATCTTGGATAAGGAAGGAGTGAGAGAGCTCACATTTCAGACACAGCATCCAGGCTGCAATGGCTTCAATTTGTGTTATTTTGGGGCAAAGTGGGGAATATTGAATTTTTGGTGAAAAAGTTGACCCCGCGGTCAATGTTTTTTTCAGCTGAGGAGAACTTGAAACGCCCATATCTTGGATAAGGAAGGAGTGAGAGAGCTCACATTTCAGACACAGCATCCAGGCTGCAATGGGATGAATTTGTGTTATTTTGGGGCAAATTGGGGAATATTGAATTTTTGGTGAAAATGTTGACCCCGCGGTCAATGTTTTTTTCAGCTGAGGAGAACTTGAAACGCCCATATCTTGGGCAAGGAAGGAGTGAGAGAGCTTAAATTTCAGACGCAGCATCCAGGCAGGAATGGCATCAATTTGTGTTATTTTGGGGCAAATTGGGGAATATTGAATTTTTGGTGAAAAAGTTGACCCCGCGGTCAATGTTTTTTTCAGCTGAGGAGAACTTGAAACGCCCATATCTTGGATAAGGAAGGAGTGAGAGAGCTCACATTTCAGACACAGCATCCAGGCTGCAATGGGATGAATTTGTGTTATTTTGGGGCAAATTGGGGAATATTGAATATTTGGTGAAAATGTTGACCCCGCGGTCAATGTTTTTTTCAGCTGAGGAGAACTTGAAACGCCCATATCTTGGGCAAGGAAGGAGTGAGAGAGCTTAAATTTCAGACGCAGCATCCAGGCAGGAATGGCATCAATTTGTGTTATTTTGGGGAAATTGGGGAATATTGAATTTTTGGTGAAAATGTTGACCCCGCGGTCAACGTGTTTTTTCAACTGGAGAAAACTTGAAACGCCCATATCTTGGACAAGGAAGGAGTGAGAGAGCTCACATTTCAGACACAGCATCCAGGCTGCAATGGGATGAATTTGTGTTATTTTGGGGCAAATTGGGGAATATTGAATTTTTGGTGAAAATGTTGACCCCGCGGTCAACGTGTTTTTTCAACTGGAGAAAACTTGAAACGCCCATATCTTGGACAAGGAAGGAGTGAGAGAGCTCACATTTCAGACACAGCATCCAGGCTGCAATGGCTTCAATTTGTGTTATTTTGGGGCAAATTGGGGAATATTGAATTTTTGGTGAAAATGTTGACCCCGCGGTCAACGTGTTTTTTCAACTGGAGAAAACTTGAAACGCCCATATCTTGGACAAGGAAGGAGTGAGAGAGCTCACATTTCAGACACAGCATCCAGGCTGCAATGGCTTCAATTTGTGTTATTTTGGGGCAAAGTGGGGAATATTGAATTTTTGGTGAAAATGTTGACCCCGCGGTCAACGTGTTTTTTCAACTGGAGAAAACTTGAAACGCCCATATCTTGGACAAGGAAGGAGTGAGAGAGCTCACATTTCAGACACAGCATCCAGGCTGCAATGGCTTCAATTTGTGTTATTTTGGGGCAAATTGGGGAATATTGAATTTTTGGTGAAAAAGTTGACCCCGCGGTCAACGTGTTTTTTCAACTGGAGAAAACTTGAAACGCCCATATCTTGGGCAAGGAAGGAGTTAGAGTGTTCAAATTTTTAGACGCAGCATCCAGGCTGCAATGGCTTCAATTTGTGTTATTATTTGGCAAATTGGGGAATATTGTTTTTTTGGTGAAAAAGTTGACCCCGCGGTCAATGTTTTTTTCAGCTGAGGAGAACTTGAAACGCCCATATCTTTGATAAGGAAGGAGTGAGAGAGCTCACATTTCAGACACAGCATCCAGGCTGCAATGGGATGAATTTGTGTTATTTTGGGGCAAATTGGGGAATATTGAATTTTTGGTGAAAATGTTGACCCCGCGGTCAATGTTTTTTTCAGCTGAGGAGAACTTGAAACGCCCATATCTTGGGCAAGGAAGGAGTGAGAGAGCTTAAATTTCAGACGCAGCATCCAGGCAGGAATGGCATCAATTTGTGTTATTTTGGGGCAAATTGGGGAATATTGAATTTTTGGTGAAAATGTTGACCCCGCGGTCAACGTGTTTTTTCAACTGGAGAAAACTTGAAACGCCCATATCTTGGACAAGGAAGGAGTGAGAGAGCTCACATTTCAGACACAGCATCCAGGCTGCAATGGCTTCAATTTGTGTTATTTTGGGGCAAATTGGGGAATATTGAATTTTTGGTGAAAATGTTGACCCCACGGTCAACGTGTTTTTTCAACTGGAGAAAACTTGAAACGCCCATATCTTGGGCAAGGAAGGAGTGAGAGAGCTTAAATTTCAGACGCAGCATCCAGGCAGGAATGGCATCAATTTGTGTTATTTTGGGGCAAATTGGGGAATATTGAATTTTTGGTGAAAATGTTGACCCCGCGGTCAACGTGTTTTTTCAACTGGAGAAAACTTGAAACGCCCATATCTTGGACAAGGAAGGAGTGAGAGAGCTCACATTTCAGACACAGCATCCAGGCTGCAATGGGATGAATTTGTGTTATTTTGGGGCAAATTGGGGAATATTGAATTTTTGGTGAAAATGTTGACCCCGCGGTCAATGTTTTTTTCAGCTGAGGAGAACTTGAAACGCCCATATCTTGGATAAGGAAGGAGTGAGAGAGCTCACATTTCAGACACAGCATCCAGGCTGCAATGGCTTCAATTTGTGTTATTTTGGGGCAAATTGGGGAACATTGAATTTTTGGTGAAAAAGTTGACCACGCGGTCAATGTTTTTTTCAGCTGAGGAGAACTTGAAACGCCCATATCTTGGATAAGGAAGGAGTGAGAGAGCTCACATTTCAGACACAGCATCCAGGCTGCAATGGGATGAATTTGTGTTATTTTGGGGCAAATTGGGGAATATTGAATTTTTGGTGAAAATGTTGACCCCGCGGTCAATGTTTTTTTCAGCTGAGGAGAACTTGAAACGCCCATATCTTGGCTAAGGAAGGAGTGAGAGAGCTCACGTTTCAGACACAGCATCCAGGCTGCAATGGCTTCAATTTGTGTCATTTTGGGGCAAATTGGGGAATATTGAATTTTTTGTGAAAATGTTGACCCTGCGGTCAATGTTTTTTTCAGCTAAGGAGAACTTGAAACGCCCATATCTTGGATAAGGAAGGAGTGAGAGAGCTCACGTTTCAGACACAGCATCCAGGCTGCAATGGGATGAATTTGTGATATTTTGGGGCAAATTGGGGAATATTGAATTTTTGGTGAAAATGTTGACCCCGCGGTCAATGTTTTTTTCAGCTGAGGAGAACTTGAAACGCCCATATCTTGGGCAAGGAAGGAGTGAGAGAGCTTAAATTTCAGACGCAGCATCCAGGCTGCAATGGCTTCAATTTGTGTTATTTTGGGGCAAATTGGGGAATATTGAATTTTTGGTGAAAATGTTGACCCCGCGGTCAACGTGTTTTTTCAACTGGAGAAAACTTGAAACGCCCATATCTTGGACAAGGAAGGAGTGAGAGAGCTCACATTTCAGACACAGCATCCAGGCTGCAATGGCTTCAATTTGTGTTATTTTGGGGCAAATTGGGGAATATTGAATTTTTGGTGAAAATGTTGACCCCGCGGTCAACGTGTTTTTTCAACTGGAGAAAACTTGAAACGCCCATATCTTGGGCAAGGAAGGAGTTAGAGTGTTCAAATTTTTAGACGCAGCATCCAGGCTGCAATGGCTTCAATTTGTGTTATTTTGGGGCAAATTGGGGAATATTGTTTTTTTGGTGAAAAAGTTGACCCCGCGGTCAATGTTTTTTTCAGCTGAGGAGAACTTGAAACGCCCATATCTTTGATAAGGAAGGAGTGAGAGAGCTCACATTTCAGACACAGCATCCAGGCTGTAATGGGATGAATTTGTGTTATTTTGGGGCAAATTGGGGAATATTGAATTTTTGGTGAAAATGTTGACCCCGCGGTCAATGTTTTTTTCAGCTGAGGAGAACTTGAAACGCCCATATCTTGGATAAGGAAGGAGTGAGAGAGCTCACATTTCAGACACAGCATCCAGGCTGCAATGGCTTCAATTTGTGTTATTTTGGGGCAAAGTGGGGAATATTGAATTTTTGGTGAAAATGTTGACCCCGCGGTCAACGTGTTTTTTCAACTGGAGAAAACTTGAAACGCCCATATCTTGGATAAGGAAGGAGTGAGAGAGCTCACATTTCAGACACAGCATCCAGGCTGCAATGGCTTCAATTTGTGTTATTTTGGGGCAAATTGGGGAATATTGAATTTTTGGTGAAAATGTTGACCCCGCGGTCAACGTGTTTTTTCAACTGGAGAAAACTTGAAACGCCCATATCTTGGATAAGGAAGGAGTGAGAGAGCTCACATTTCAGACACAGCATCCAGGCTGCAATGGGATGAATTTGTGTTATTTTGGGGCAAATTGGGGAATATTGAATTTTTGGTGAAAATGTTGACCCCGCGGTCAATGTTTTTTTCAGCTGAGGAGATAACTTGAAACGCCCGTATCTTGGGCAAGGAAGGAGTGAGAGAGTTCACATTTCAGACACAGCATCCAGGCTGCAATGGCTTCAATTTGTGTTATTTTGGGGCAAAGTGGGGAATATTGAATTTTTGGTGAAAATGTTGACCCCGCGGTCAATGTTTTTTTCAGCTGAGGAGAACTTGAAACGCCCATATCTTGGGCAAGGAAGGAGTGAGAGAGCTTAAATTTCAGACGCAGCATCCAGGCAGGAATGGCATCAATTTGTGTTATTTTGGGGCAAAGTGGGGAATATTGAATTTTTGGTGAAAATGTTGACCCCGCGGTCAATGTTTTTTTCAGCTGAGGAGAACTTGAAACGCCCATATCTTGGATAAGGAAGGAGTGAGAGAGCTCACATTTCAGACACAGCATCCAGGCTGCAATGGCTTCAATTTGTGTTATTTTGGGGCAAATTGGGGAATATTGAATTTTTGGTGAAAATGTTGACCCCGCGGTCAACGTGTTTTTTCAACTGGAGAAAACTTGAAACGCCCATATCTTGGACAAGGAAGGAGTGAGAGAGCTCACATTTCAGACACAGCATCCAGGCTGCAATGGCTTCAATTTGTGTTATTTTGGGGCAAATTGGGGGATATTGAATTTTTGGTGAAAATGTTGACCCCGCGGTCAACGTGTTTTTTCAACTGGAGAAAACTTGAAACGCCCATATCTTGGACAAGGAAGGAGTGAGAGAGCTCACATTTCAGACACAGCATCCAGGCTGCAATGGCTTCAATTTGTGTTATTTTGGGGCAAATTGGGGAATATTGAATTTTTGGTGAAAATGTTGACCCCGCGGTCAACGTGTTTTTTCAACTGGAGAAAACTTGAAACGCCCATATCTTGGGCAAGGAAGGAGTTAGAGTGTTCAAATTTTTAGACGCAGCATCCAGGCTGCAATGGCTTCAATTTGTGTTATTTTGGGGCAAATTGGGGAATATTGTTTTTTTGGTGAAAAAGTTGACCCCGCGGTCAATGTTTTTTTCAGCTGAGGAGAACTTGAAACGCCCATATCTTTGATAAGGAAGGAGTGAGAGAGCTCACATTTCAGACACAGCATCCAGGCTGTAATGGGATGAATTTGTGTTATTTTGGGGCAAATTGGGGAATATTGAATTTTTGGTGAAAATGTTGACCCTGCGGTCAATGTTTTTTTCAGCTGAGGAGAACTTGAAACGCCCATATCTTGGATAAGGAAGGAGTGAGAGAGCTCACATTTCAGACACAGCATCCAGGCTGCAATGGGATGAATTTGTGTTATTTTGGGGCAAATTGGGGAATATTGAATTTTTGGTGAAAATGTTGACCCCGCGGTCAATGTTTTTTTCAGCTGAGGAGAACTTGAAACGCCCATATCTTGGGCAAGGAAGGAGTGAGAGAGCTTAAATTTCAGACGCAGCATCCAGGCAGGAATGGCATCAATTTGTGTTATTTTGGGGCAAATTGGGGAATATTGAATTTTTGGTGAAAAAGTTGACCCCGCGGTCAATGTTTTTTTCAGCTGAGGAGAACTTGAAACGCCCATATCTTGGATAAGGAAGGAGTGAGAGAGCTCACATTTCAGACACAGCATCCAGGCTGCAATGGGATGAATTTGTGTTATTTTGGGGCAAATTGGGGAATATTGAATATTTGGTGAAAATGTTGACCCCGCGGTCAATGTTTTTTTCAGCTGAGGAGAACTTGAAACGCCCATATCTTGGGCAAGGAAGGAGTGAGAGAGCTTAAATTTCAGACGCAGCATCCAGGCAGGAATGGCATCAATTTGTGTTATTTTGGGGAAATTGGGGAATATTGAATTTTTGGTGAAAATGTTGACCCCGCGGTCAACGTGTTTTTTCAACTGGAGAAAACTTGAAACGCCCATATCTTGGACAAGGAAGGAGTGAGAGAGCTCACATTTCAGACACAGCATCCAGGCTGCAATGGGATGAATTTGTGTTATTTTGGGGCAAATTGGGGAATATTGAATTTTTGGTGAAAATGTTGACCCCGCGGTCAACGTGTTTTTTCAACTGGAGAAAACTTGAAACGCCCATATCTTGGACAAGGAAGGAGTGAGAGAGCTCACATTTCAGACACAGCATCCAGGCTGCAATGGCTTCAATTTGTGTTATTTTGGGGCAAATTGGGGAATATTGAATTTTTGGTGAAAATGTTGACCCCGCGGTCAACGTGTTTTTTCAACTGGAGAAAACTTGAAACGCCCATATCTTGGACAAGGAAGGAGTGAGAGAGCTCACATTTCAGACACAGCATCCAGGCTGCAATGGCTTCAATTTGTGTTATTTTGGGGCAAAGTGGGGAATATTGAATTTTTGGTGAAAATGTTGACCCCGCGGTCAACGTGTTTTTTCAACTGGAGAAAACTTGAAACGCCCATATCTTGGACAAGGAAGGAGTGAGAGAGCTCACATTTCAGACACAGCATCCAGGCTGCAATGGCTTCAATTTGTGTTATTTTGGGGCAAATTGGGGAATATTGAATTTTTGGTGAAAAAGTTGACCCCGCGGTCAACGTGTTTTTTCAACTGGAGAAAACTTGAAACGCCCATATCTTGGGCAAGGAAGGAGTTAGAGTGTTCAAATTTTTAGACGCAGCATCCAGGCTGCAATGGCTTCAATTTGTGTTATTATTTGGCAAATTGGGGAATATTGTTTTTTTGGTGAAAAAGTTGACCCCGCGGTCAATGTTTTTTTCAGCTGAGGAGAACTTGAAACGCCCATATCTTTGATAAGGAAGGAGTGAGAGAGCTCACATTTCAGACACAGCATCCAGGCTGCAATGGGATGAATTTGTGTTATTTTGGGGCAAATTGGGGAATATTGAATTTTTGGTGAAAATGTTGACCCCGCGGTCAATGTTTTTTTCAGCTGAGGAGAACTTGAAACGCCCATATCTTGGGCAAGGAAGGAGTGAGAGAGCTTAAATTTCAGACGCAGCATCCAGGCAGGAATGGCATCAATTTGTGTTATTTTGGGGCAAATTGGGGAATATTGAATTTTTGGTGAAAATGTTGACCCCGCGGTCAACGTGTTTTTTCAACTGGAGAAAACTTGAAACGCCCATATCTTGGACAAGGAAGGAGTGAGAGAGCTCACATTTCAGACACAGCATCCAGGCTGCAATGGCTTCAATTTGTGTTATTTTGGGGCAAATTGGGGAATATTGAATTTTTGGTGAAAATGTTGACCCCACGGTCAACGTGTTTTTTCAACTGGAGAAAACTTGAAACGCCCATATCTTGGGCAAGGAAGGAGTGAGAGAGCTTAAATTTCAGACGCAGCATCCAGGCAGGAATGGCATCAATTTGTGTTATTTTGGGGCAAATTGGGGAATATTGAATTTTTGGTGAAAATGTTGACCCCGCGGTCAACGTGTTTTTTCAACTGGAGAAAACTTGAAACGCCCATATCTTGGACAAGGAAGGAGTGAGAGAGCTCACATTTCAGACACAGCATCCAGGCTGCAATGGGATGAATTTGTGTTATTTTGGGGCAAATTGGGGAATATTGAATTTTTGGTGAAAATGTTGACCCCGCGGTCAATGTTTTTTTCAGCTGAGGAGAACTTGAAACGCCCATATCTTGGATAAGGAAGGAGTGAGAGAGCTCACATTTCAGACACAGCATCCAGGCTGCAATGGCTTCAATTTGTGTTATTTTGGGGCAAATTGGGGAACATTGAATTTTTGGTGAAAAAGTTGACCACGCGGTCAATGTTTTTTTCAGCTGAGGAGAACTTGAAACGCCCATATCTTGGATAAGGAAGGAGTGAGAGAGCTCACATTTCAGACACAGCATCCAGGCTGCAATGGGATGAATTTGTGTTATTTTGGGGCAAATTGGGGAATATTGAATTTTTGGTGAAAATGTTGACCCCGCGGTCAATGTTTTTTTCAGCTGAGGAGAACTTGAAACGCCCATATCTTGGCTAAGGAAGGAGTGAGAGAGCTCACGTTTCAGACACAGCATCCAGGCTGCAATGGCTTCAATTTGTGTCATTTTGGGGCAAATTGGGGAATATTGAATTTTTTGTGAAAATGTTGACCCTGCGGTCAATGTTTTTTTCAGCTAAGGAGAACTTGAAACGCCCATATCTTGGATAAGGAAGGAGTGAGAGATCTCACGTTTCAGACACAGCATCCAGGCTGCAATGGGATGAATTTGTGATATTTTGGGGCAAATTGGGGAATATTGAATTTTTGGTGAAAATTGACCCCGCGGTCAATGTTTTTTTCAGCTGAGGAGATAACTTGAAACGCCCGTATCTTGGGCAAGGAAGGAGTGAGAGAGTTCACATTTCAGACACAGCATCCAGGCTGCAATGGCTTCAATTTGTGTTATTTTGGGGCAAATTGGGGAATATTGAATTTTTGGTGAAAATGTTGACCCCGCGGTCAACGTGTTTTTTCAACTGGAGAAAACTTGAAACGCCCATATCTTGGACAAGGAAGGAGTGAGAGAGCTCACATTTCAGACACAGCATCCAGGCTGCAATGGCTTCAATTTGTGTTATTTTGGGGCAAATTGGGGAATATTGAATTTTTGGTGAAAATGTTGACCCGCGGTCAACGTGTTTTTTCAACTGGAGAAAACTTGAAACGCCCATATCTTGGGCAAGGAAGGAGTTAGAGTGTTCAAATTTTTAGACGCAGCATCCAGTCTGCAATGGCTTCAATTTGTGTTATTTTGGGGCAAATTGGGGAATATTGTTTTTTTGGTGAAAAAGTTGACCCCGCGGTCAATGTTTTTTTCAGCTGAGGAGAACTTGAAACGCCCATATCTTTGATAAGGAAGGAGTGAGAGAGCTCACATTTCAGACACAGCATCCAGGCTGTAATGGGATGAATTTGTGTTATTTTGGGGCAAATTGGGGAATATTGAATTTTTGGTGAAAATGTTGACCCCGCGGTCAATGTTTTTTTCAGCTGAGGAGAACTTGAAACGCCCATATCTTGGATAAGGAAGGAGTGAGAGAGCTCACATTTCAGACACAGCATCCAGGCTGCAATGGCTTCAATTTGTGTTATTTTGGGGCAAATTGGGGAATATTGAATTTTTGGTGAAAATGTTGACCCCGCGGTCAACGTGTTTTTTCAACTGGAGAAAACTTGAAACGCCCATATCTTGGATAAGGAAGGAGTGAGAGAGCTCACATTTCAGACACAGCATCCAGGCTGCAATGGTATGAATTTGTGTTATTTTGGGGCAAATTGGGGAATATTGAATTTTTGGTGAAAATGTTGACCCCGCGGTCAATGTTTTTTTCAGCTGAGGAGATAACTTGAAACGCCCGTATCTTGGGCAAGGAAGGAGTGAGAGAGTTCACATTTCAGACACAGCATCCAGGCTGCAATGGCTTCAATTTGTGTTATTTTGGGGCAAAGTGGGGAATATTGAATTTTTGGTGAAAATGTTGACCCCGCGGTCAATGTTTTTTTCAGCTGAGGAGAACTTGAAACGCCCATATCTTGGATAAGGAAGGAGTGAGAGAGCTCACATTTCAGACACAGCATCCAGGCTGCAATGGCTTCAATTTGTGTTATTTTGGGGCAAATTGGGGAATATTGAATTTTTGGTGAAAATGTTGACCCCGCGGTCAACGTGTTTTTTCAACTGGAGAAAACTTGAAACGCCCATATCTTTGACAAGGAAGGAGTGAGAGAGCTCACATTTCAGACACAGCATCCAGGCTGCAATGGCTTCAATTTGTGTTATTTTGGGGCAAATTGGGGAATATTGAATTTTTGGTGAAAATGTTGACCCCGCGGTCAACGTGTTTTTTCAACTGGAGAAAACTTGAAACGCCCATATCTTGGACAAGGAAGGAGTGAGAGAGCTCACATTTCAGACACAGCATCCAGGCTGCAATGGCTTCAATTTGTGTTATTTTGGGGCAAATTGGGGAATATTGAATTTTTGGTGAAAATGTTGACCCCGCGGTCAACGTGTTTTTTCAACTGGAGAAAACTTGAAACGCCCATATCTTGGACAAGGAAGGAGTGAGAGAGCTCACATTTCAGACACAGCATCCAGGCTGCAATGGCTTCAATTTGTGTTATTTTGGGGCAAATTGGGGAATATTGAATTTTTGGTGAAAATGTTGACCCCGCGGTCAACGTGTTTTTTCAACTGGAGAAAACTTGAAACGCCCATATCTTGGACAAGGAAGGAGTGAGAGAGCTCACATTTCAGACACAGCATCCAGGCTGCAATGGCTTCAATTTGTGTTATTTTGGGGCAAATTGGGGAATATTGAATTTTTGGTGAAAATGTTGACCCCGCGGTCAACGTGTTTTTTCAACTGGAGAAAACTTGAAACGCCCATATCTTGGGCAAGGAAGGAGTTAGAGTGTTCAAATTTTTAGACGCAGCATCCAGGCTGCAATGGCTTCAATTTGTGTTATTTTGGGGCAAATTGGGGAATATTGTTTTTTTGGTGAAAAAGTTGACCCCGCGGTCAATGTTTTTTTCAGCTGAGGAGAACTTGAAACGCCCATATCTTTGATAAGGAAGGAGTGAGAGAGCTCACGTTTCAGACACAGCATCCAGGCTGTAATGGGATGAATTTGTGTTATTTTGGGGCAAATTGGGGAATATTGAATTTTTGGTGAAAATGTTGACCCTGCGGTCAATGTTTTTTTCAGCTGAGGAGAACTTGAAACGCCCATATCTTGGGCAAGGAAGGAGTGAGAGAGCTTAAATTTCAGACGCAGCATCCAGGCAGGAATGGCATCAATTTGTGTTATTTTGGGGCAAATTGGGGAATATTGAATTTTTGGTGAAAATGTTGACCCCGCGGTCAATGTTTTTTTCAGCTGAGGAGAACTTGAAACGCCCATATCTTGGATAAGGAAGGAGTGAGAGAGCTCACATTTCAGACACAGCATCCAGGCTGCAATGGCTTCAATTTGTGTTATTTTGGGGCAAAGTGGGGAATATTGAATTTTTGGTGAAAATGTTGACCCCGCGGTCAATGTTTTTTTCAGCTGAGGAGAACTTGAAACGCCCATATCTTGGATAAGGAAGGAGTGAGAGAGCTCACATTTCAGACACAGCATCCAGGCTGCAATGGCTTCAATTTGTGTTATTTTGGGGCAAATTGGGGAATATTGAATTTTTGGTGAAAATGTTGACCCCGCGGTCAACGTGTTTTTTCAACTGGAGAAAACTTGAAACGCCCATATCTTTGACAAGGAAGGAGTGAGAGAGCTCACATTTCAGACACAGCATCCAGGCTGCAATGGCTTCAATTTGTGTTATTTTGGGGCAAATTGGGGAATATTGAATTTTTGGTGAAAATGTTGACCCCGCGGTCAACGTGTTTTTTCAACTGGAGAAAACTTGAAACGCCCATATCTTGGACAAGGAAGGAGTGAGAGAGCTCACATTTCAGACACAGCATCCAGGCTGCAATGGCTTCAATTTGTGTTATTTTGGGGCAAATTGGGGAATATTGAATTTTTGGTGAAAATGTTGACCCCGCGGTCAACGTGTTTTTTCAACTGGAGAAAACTTGAAACGCCCATATCTTGGACAAGGAAGGAGTGAGAGAGCTCACATTTCAGACACAGCATCCAGGCTGCAATGGCTTCAATTTGTGTTATTTTGGGGCAAATTGGGGAATATTGAATTTTTGGTGAAAATGTTGACCCCGCGGTCAACGTGTTTTTTCAACTGGAGAAAACTTGAAACGCCCATATCTTGGACAAGGAAGGAGTGAGAGAGCTCACATTTCAGACACAGCATCCAGGCTGCAATGGCTTCAATTTGTGTTATTTTGGGGCAAATTGGGGAATATTGAATTTTTGGTGAAAATGTTGACCCCGCGGTCAACGTGTTTTTTCAACTGGAGAAAACTTGAAACGCCCATATCTTGGGCAAGGAAGGAGTTAGAGTGTTCAAATTTTTAGACGCAGCATCCAGGCTGCAATGGCTTCAATTTGTGTTATTTTGGGGCAAATTGGGGAATATTGTTTTTTTGGTGAAAAAGTTGACCCCGCGGTCAATGTTTTTTTCAGCTGAGGAGAACTTGAAACGCCCATATCTTTGATAAGGAAGGAGTGAGAGAGCTCACGTTTCAGACACAGCATCCAGGCTGTAATGGGATGAATTTGTGTTATTTTGGGGCAAATTGGGGAATATTGAATTTTTGGTGAAAATGTTGACCCTGCGGTCAATGTTTTTTTCAGCTGAGGAGAACTTGAAACGCCCATATCTTGGGCAAGGAAGGAGTGAGAGAGCTTAAATTTCAGACGCAGCATCCAGGCAGGAATGGCATCAATTTGTGTTATTTTGGGGCAAATTGGGGAATATTGAATTTTTGGTGAAAATGTTGACCCCGCGGTCAATGTTTTTTTCAGCTGAGGAGAACTTGAAACGCCCATATCTTGGATAAGGAAGGAGTGAGAGAGCTCACATTTCAGACACAGCATCCAGGCTGCAATGGCTTCAATTTGTGTTATTTTGGGGCAAAGTGGGGAATATTGAATTTTTGGTGAAAATGTTGACCCCGCGGTCAACGTGTTTTTTCAACTGGAGAAAACTTGAAACGCCCATATCTTGGATAAGGAAGGAGTGAGAGAGCTCACATTTCAGACACAGCATCCAGGCTGCAATGGGATGAATTTGTGTTATTTTGGGGCAAATTGGGGAATATTGAATTTTTGGTGAAAATGTTGACCCCGCGGTCAATGTTTTTTTCAGCTGAGGAGAACTTGAAACGCCCATATCTTGGGCAAGGAAGGAGTGAGAGAGCTTAAATTTCAGACGCAGCATCCAGGCAGGAATGGCATCAATTTGTGTTATTTTGGGGCAAAGTGGGGAATATTGAATTTTTGGTGAAAATGTTGACCCCGCGGTCAATGTTTTTTTCAGCTGAGGAGAACTTGAAACGCCCATATCTTGGATAAGGAAGGAGTGAGAGAGCTCACATTTCAGACACAGCATCCAGGCTGCAATGGCTTCAATTTGTGTTATTTTGGGGCAAATTGGGGAATATTGAATTTTTGGTGAAAATGTTGACCCCGCGGTCAACGTGTTTTTTCAACTGGAGAAAACTTGAAACGCCCATATCTTGGACAAGGAAGGAGTGAGAGAGCTCACATTTCAGACACAGCATCCAGGCTGCAATGGCTTCAATTTGTGTTATTTTGGGGCAAATTGGGGAATATTGAATTTTTGGTGAAAATGTTGACCCCGCGGTCAACGTGTTTTTTCAACTGGAGAAAACTTGAAACGCCCATATCTTGGACAAGGAAGGAGTGAGAGAGCTCACATTTCAGACACAGCATCCAGGCTGCAATGGCTTCAATTTGTGTTATTTTGGGGCAAATTGGGGAATATTGAATTTTTGGTGAAAATGTTGACCCCGCGGTCAACGTGTTTTTTCAACTGGAGAAAACTTGAAACGCCCATATCTTGGATAAGGAAGGAGTGAGAGAGCTCACATTTCAGACACAGCATCCAGGCTGCAATGGCTTCAATTTGTGTTATTTTGGGGCAAATTGGGGAATATTGAATTTGTGGTGAAAATGTTGACCCCGCGGTCAACGTGTTTTTTCAACTGGAGAAAACTTGAAACGCCCATATCTTGGATAAGGAAGGAGTGAGAGAGCTCACATTTCAGACACAGCATCCAGGCTGCAATGGCTTCAATTTGTGTTATTTTGGGGCAAATTGGGGAACATTGAATTTTTGGTGAAAATGTTGACCCCGCGGTCAATGTTTTTTTCAGCTGAGGAGAACTTGAAACGCCCATATCTTTGATAAGGAAGGAGTGAGAGAGCTCACATTTCAGACACAGCATCCAGGCAGGAATGGCATCAATTTGTGTTATTTTGGGGCAAATTGGGGAATATTGAATTTTTGGTGAAAAAGTTGACCTCGCGGTCAATGTTTTTTTCAGCTGAGGAGATAACTTGAAACGCCCGTATCTTGGGCAAGGAAGGAGTGAGAGAGCTCACATTTCAGACACAGCATCCAGGCTGCAATGGGATGAATTTGTGTTATTTTGGGGCAAATTGGGGAATATTGAATTTTTGGTGAAAATGTTGACCCCGCGGTCAATGTTTTTTTCAGCTGAGGAGAACTTGAAACGCCCATATCTTGGACAAGGAAGGAGTGAGAGAGCTCACATTTCAGACACAGCATCCAGGCTGCAATGGCTTCAATTTGTGTTATTTTGGGGCAAATTGGGGAATATTGAATTTTTGGTGAAAATGTTGACCCCGCGGTCAAC
Source organism: Genypterus blacodes (assembly GCF_046128005.1). NCBI lineage: Eukaryota > Metazoa > Chordata > Actinopteri > Ophidiiformes > Ophidiidae > Genypterus > Genypterus blacodes. The sequence continues at coordinate 990,609 of NW_027466832.1, forward strand.
GTGTTTTTTCAACTGGAGAAAACTTGAAACGCCCATATCTTGGATAAGGAAGGAGTGAAAGAGCTCACATTTCAGACACAGCATCCAGGCTGCAATGGCTTCAATTTGTGTTATTTTGGGGCAAATTGGGGAATATTGAATTTTTGGTGAAAATGTTGACCCCGCGGTCAACGTGTTTTTTCAACTGGAGAAAACTTGAAACGCCCATATCTTGGATAAGGAAGGAGTTAGAGTGTTCAAATTTTTAGACGCAGCATCCAGGCTGCAATGGCTTCAATTTGTGTTATTTTGGGGCAAATTGGGGAATATTGAATTTTTGGTGAAAAAGTTGACCCCGCGGTCAATGTTTTTTTCAGCTGAGGAGAACTTGAAACGCCCATATCTTGGATAAGGAAGGAGTGAGAGAGCTCACGTTTCAGACACAGCATCCAGGCAGGCATGGCATCAATTTGTGTTATTTTGGGGCAAATTGGGGAATATTGAATTTTTGGTGAAAAAGTTGACCTTGCGGTCAATGTTTTTTTCAGCTGAGGAAAACTTGAAACGCCCATATCTTGGATAAGGAAGGAGTGAGAGAGCTCACATTTCAGACACAGCATCCAGGCTGCAATGGGATGAATTTGTGTTATTTTGGGGCAAATTGGGGAATATTGAATTTTTGGTGAAAATGTTGACCCCGCGGTCAATGTTTTTTTCAGCTGAGGAGAACTTGAAACGCCCATATCTTGGGCAAGGAAGGAGTGAGAGAGCTTAAATTTCAGACGCAGCATCCAGGCAGGCATGGCATCAATTTGTGTTATTTTGGGGCAAATTGGGGAATATTGAATTTTTGGTGAAAAAGTTGACCTTGCGGTCAATGTTTTTTTCAGCTGAGGAGATAACTTGAAACGCCCGTATCTTGGATAAGGAAGGAGTGAGAGAGCTCACATTTCAGACACAGCATCCAGGCTGCAATGGGATGAATTTGTGTTATTTTGGGGCAAATTGGGGAATATTGAATTTTTGGTGAAAATGTTGACCCCGCGGTCAATGTTTTTTTCAGCTGAGGAGAACTTGAAACGCTCATATCTTGGGCAAGGAAGGAGTGAGAGAGCTCACATTTCAGACACAGCATCCAGGCTGCAATGGCTTCAATTTGTGTTATTTTGGGGCAAATTGGGGAATATTGAATTTTTTGTGAAAATGTTGACCCCGCGGTCAATGTTTTTTTCAGCTGAGGAGAACTTGAAACGCCCATATCTTGGGCAAGGAAGGAGTGAGAGAGCTTAAATTTCAGACGCAGCATCCAGGCAGGAATGGCATCAATTTGTGTTATTTTGGGGCAAATTGGGGAATATTGAATTTTTGGTGAAAATGTTGACCCCGCGGTCAATGTTTTTTTCAGCTGAGGAGATAACTTGAAACGCCCGTATCTTGGATAAGGAAGGAGTGAGAGAGCTCACATTTCAGACACAGCATCCAGGCTGCAATGGGATGAATTTGTGTTATTTTGGGGCAAAGTGGGGAATATTGAATTTTTGGTGAAAATGTTGACCCCGCGGTCAACGTGTTTTTTCAACTGGAGAAAACTTGAAACGCCCATATCTTGGACAAGGAAGGAGTGAGAGAGCTCACATTTCAGACACAGCATCCAGGCTGCAATGGCTTCAATTTGTGTTATTTTGGGGCAAATTGGGGAATATTGAATTTTTGGTGAAAATGTTGACCCCGCGGTCAACGTGTTTTTTCAACTGGAGAAAACTTGAAACGCCCATATCTTGGACAAGGAAGGAGTGAGAGAGCTCACATTTCAGACACAGCATCCAGGCTGCAATGGCTTCAATTTGTGTTATTTTGGGGCAAATTGGGGAATATTGAATTTTTGGTGAAAATGTTGACCCCGCGGTCAACGTGTTTTTTCAACTGGAGAAAACTTGAAACGCCCATATCTTGGATAAGGAAGGAGTTAGAGTGTTCAAATTTTTAGACGCAGCATCCAGGCTGCAATGGCTTCAATTTGTGTTATTTTGGGGCAAATTGGGGAATATTGAATTTTTGGTGAAAAAGTTGACCCCGCGGTCAATGTTTTTTTCAGCTGAGGAGAACTTGAAACGCCCATATCTTGGATAAGGAAGGAGTGAGAGAGCTCACGTTTCAGACACAGCATCCAGGCTGCAATGGCTTCAATTTGTGTCATTTTGGGGCAAATTGGGGAATATTGAATTTTTTGTGAAAATGTTGACCCTGCGGTCAATGTTTTTTTCAGCTGAGGAGAACTTGAAACGCCCATATCTTGGGCAAGGAAGGAGTGAGAGAGCTTAAATTTCAGACGCAGCATCCAGGCTGCAATGGCTTCAATTTGTGTTATTTTGGGGCAAAGTGGGGAATATTGAATTTTTGGTGAAAATGTTGACCCCGCGGTCAATGTTTTTTTCAGCTGAGGAGAACTTGAAACGCCCATATCTTGGGCAAGGAAGGAGTGAGAGAGCTTAAATTTCAGACGCAGCATCCAGGCAGGAATGGCATCAATTTGTGTTATTTTGGGGCAAATTGGGGAATATTGAATTTTTGGTGAAAATGTTGACCTTGCGGTCAATGTTTTTTTCAGCTGAGGAGATAACTTGAAACGCCCGTATCTTGGATAAGGAAGGAGTGAGAGAGCTCACATTTCAGACACAGCATCCAGGCTGCAATGGGATGAATTTGTGTTATTTCGGGGCAAATTGGGGAATATTGAATTTTTGGTGAAAATGTTGACCCCGCGGTCAATGTTTTTTTCAGCTGAGGAGAACTTGAAACGCCCATATCTTGGGCAAGGAAGGAGTGAGAGAGCTTAAATTTCAGACGCAGCATCCAGGCAGGAATGGCATCAATTTGTGTTATTTTGGGGCAAATTGGGGAATATTGAATTTTTGGTGAAAATGTTGACCCCGCGGTCAATGTTTTTTTCAGCTGAGGAGAACTTGAAACGCCCATATCTTGGGCAAGGAAGGAGTGAGAGAGCTTAAATTTCAGACGCAGCATCCAGGCAGGAATGGCATCAATTTGTGTTATTTTGGGGCAAATTGGGGAATATTGAATTTTTGGTGAAAAAGTTGACCTCGCGGTCAATGTTTTTTTCAGCTGAGGAGATAACTTGAAACGCCCGTGTCTTGGGCAAGGAAGGAGTGAGAGAGCTCACATTTCAGACACAGCATCCAGGCTGCAATGGCTTCAATTTGTGTTATTTTGAAGCAAAGTGGGGAATATTGAATTTTTGGTGAAAATGTTGACCCCGCGGTCAATGTTTTTTTCAGCTGAGGAGAACTTGAAACGCCCATATCTTGGGCAAGGAAGGAGTGAGAGAGCTTAAATTTCAGACGCAGAATCCAGGCTGCAATGGCTTCAATTTGTGTTATTTTGGGGCAAAGTGGGGGAATATTGAATTTTTGGTGAAAATGTTGACCCCGCGGTCAACGTGTTTTTTCAACTGGAGAAAACTTGAAACGCCCATATCTTGGACAAGGAAGGAGTGAGAGAGCTCACATTTCAGACACAGCATCCAGGCTGCAATGGCTTCAATTTGTGTTATTTTGGGGCAAAGTGGGGAATATTGAATTTTTGGTGAAAATGTTGACCCCGCGGTCAACGTGTTTTTTCAACTGGAGAAAACTTGAAACGCCCATATCTTGGACAAGGAAGGAGTGAGAGAGCTCACATTTCAGACACAGCATCCAGGCTGCAATGGCTTCAATTTGTGTTATTTTGGGGCAAATTGGGGAATATTGAATTTTTGGTGAAAATGTTGACCCCGCGGTCAACGTGTTTTTTCAACTGGAGAAAACTTGAAACGCCCATATCTTGGACAAGGAAGGAGTGAGAGAGCTCACATTTCAGACACAGCATCCAGGCTGCAATGGCTTCAATTTGTGTTATTTTGGGGCAAATTGGGGAATATTGAATTTTTGGTGAAAATGTTGACCCCGCGGTCAACGTGTTTTTTCAACTGGAGAAAACTTGAAACGCCCATATCTTGGATAAGGAAGGAGTTAGAGTGTTCAAATTTTTAGACGCAGCATCCAGGCTGCAATGGCTTCAATTTGTGTTATTTTGGGGCAAATTGGGGAATATTGAATTTTTGGTGAAAAAGTTGACCCCGCGGTCAATGTTTTTTTCAGCTGAGGAGAACTTGAAACGCCCATATCTTGGATAAGGAAGGAGTGAGAGAGCTCACGTTTCAGACACAGCATCCAGGCTGCAATGGCTTCAATTTGTGTCATTTTGGGGCAAATTGGGGAATATTGAATTTTTTGTGAAAATGTTGACCCTGCGGTCAATGTTTTTTTCAGCTGAGGAGAACTTGAAACGCCCATATCTTGGGCAAGGAAGGAGTGAGAGAGCTTAAATTTCAGACGCAGCATCCAGGCTGCAATGGCTTCTATTTGTGTTATTTTGGGGCAAAGTGGGGAATATTGAATTTTTGGTGAAAATGTTGACCCCGCGGTCAATGTTTTTTTCAGCTGAGGAGAACTTGAAACGCCCATATCTTGGGCAAGGAAGGAGTGAGAGAGCTTAAATTTCAGACGCAGCATCCAGGCAGGAATGGCATCAATTTGTGTTATTTTGGGGCAAATTGGGGAATATTGAATTTTTGGTGAAAATGTTGACCTTGCGGTCAATGTTTTTTTCAGCTGAGGAGATAACTTGAAACGCCCGTATCTTGGATAAGGAAGGAGTGAGAGAGCTCACATTTCAGACACAGCATCCAGGCTGCAATGGGATGAATTTGTGTTATTTCGGGGCAAATTGGGGAATATTGAATTTTTGGTGAAAATGTTGACCCCGCGGTCAATGTTTTTTTCAGCTGAGGAGAACTTGAAACGCCCATATCTTGGGCAAGGAAGGAGTGAGAGAGCTTAAATTTCAGACGCAGCATCCAGGCAGGAATGGCATCAATTTGTGTTATTTTGGGGCAAATTGGGGAATATTGAATTTTTGGTGAAAATGTTGACCCCGCGGTCAATGTTTTTTTCAGCTGAGGAGAACTTGAAACGCCCATATCTTGGGCAAGGAAGGAGTGAGAGAGCTTAAATTTCAGACGCAGCATCCAGGCAGGAATGGCATCAATTTGTGTTATTTTGGGGCAAATTGGGGAATATTGAATTTTTGGTGAAAAAGTTGACCTCGCGGTCAATGTTTTTTTCAGCTGAGGAGATAACTTGAAACGCCCGTGTCTTGGGCAAGGAAGGAGTGAGAGAGCTCACATTTCAGACACAGCATCCAGGCTGCAATGGCTTCAATTTGTGTTATTTTGAAGCAAAGTGGGGAATATTGAATTTTTGGTGAAAATGTTGACCCCGCGGTCAACGTGTTTTTTCAACTGGAGAAAACTTGAAACGCCCATATCTTGGACAAGGAAGGAGTGAGAGAGCTCACATTTCAGACACAGCATCCAGGCTGCAATGGCTTCAATTTGTGTTATTTTGGGGCAAATTGGGGAATATTGAATTTTTGGTGAAAATGTTGACCCCGCGGTCAACGTGTTTTTTCAACTGGAGAAAACTTGAAACGCCCATATCTTGGATAAGGAAGGAGTGAGAGAGCTCACATTTCAGACACAGCATCCAGGCTGCAATGGCTTCAATTTGTGTTATTTTGGGGCAAATTGGGGAATATTGAATTTTTGGTGAAAATGTTGACCCCGCGGTCAATGTTTTTTTCAGCTGAGGAGAACTTGAAACGCCCATATCTTGGGCAAGGAAGGAGTGAGAGAGCTTAAATTTCAGACGCAGCATCCAGGCAGGAATGGCATCAATTTGTGTTATTTTGGGGCAAATTGGGGAATATTGAATTTTTGGTGAAAAAGTTGACCTCGCGGTCAATGTTTTTTTCAGCTGAGGAGATAACTTGAAACGCCCGTGTCTTGGGCAAGGAAGGAGTGAGAGAGCTCACATTTCAGACACAGCATCCAGGCTGCAATGGCTTCAATTTGTGTTATTTTGAAGCAAAGTGGGGAATATTGAATTTTTGGTGAAAATGTTGACCCCGCGGTCAATGTTTTTTTCAGCTGAGGAGAACTTGAAACGCCCATATCTTGGGCAAGGAAGGAGTGAGAGAGCTTAAATTTCAGACGCAGCATCCAGGCTGCAATGGCTTCAATTTGTGTTATTTTGGGGCAAATTGGGGAATATTGAATTTTTGGTGAAAATGTTGACCCCGCGGTCAACGTGTTTTTTCAACTGGAGAAAACTTGAAACGCCCATATCTTGGACAAGGAAGGAGTGAGAGAGCTCACATTTCAGACACAGCATCCAGGCTGCAATGGCTTCAATTTGTGTTATTTTGGGGCAAAGTGGGGAATATTGAATTTTTGGTGAAAATGTTGACCCCGCGGTCAACGTGTTTTTTCAACTGGAGAAAACTTGAAACGCCCATATCTTGGACAAGGAAGGAGTGAGAGAGCTCACATTTCAGACACAGCATCCAGGCTGCAATGGCTTCAATTTGTGTTATTTTGGGGCAAATTGGGGAATATTGAATTTTTGGTGAAAATGTTGACCCCGCGGTCAACGTGTTTTTTCAACTGGAGAAAACTTGAAACGCCCATATCTTGGACAAGGAAGGAGTGAGAGAGCTCACATTTCAGACACAGCATCCAGGCTGCAATGGCTTCAATTTGTGTTATTTTGGGGCAAATTGGGGAATATTGAATTTTTGGTGAAAATGTTGACCCCGCGGTCAACGTGTTTTTTCAACTGGAGAAAACTTGAAACGCCCATATCTTGGATAAGGAAGGAGTTAGAGTGTTCAAATTTTTAGACGCAGCATCCAGGCTGCAATGGCTTCAATTTGTGTTATTTTGGGGCAAATTGGGGAATATTGTTTTTTTGGTGAAAAAGTTGACCCTGCGGTCAATGTTTTTTTCAGCTGAGGAGAACTTGAAACGCCCATATCTTGGGCAAGGAAGGAGTGAGAGAGCTTAAATTTCAGACGCAGCATCCAGGCTGCAATGGCTTCAATTTGTGTCATTTTGGGGCAAATTGGGGAACATTGAATTTTTGGTGAAAATGTTGACCCCGCGGTCAATGTTTTTTTCAGCTGAGGAGAACTTGAAACGCCCATATCTTTGATAAGGAAGGAGTGAGAGAGCTCACATTTCAGACACAGCATCCAGGCTGTAATGGGATGAATTTGTGTTATTTTGGGGCAAATTGGGGAATATTGAATTTTTGGTGAAAATGTTGACCCCGCGGTCAATGTTTTTTTCAGCTGAGGAGAACTTGAAACGCCCATATCTTGGATAAGGAAGGAGTGAGAGAGCTCACATTTCAGACACAGCATCCAGGCTGCAATGGCTTCAATTTGTGTTATTTTGGGGCAAATTGGGGAATATTGAATTTTTGGTGAAAATGTTGACCCCGCGGTCAACGTGTTTTTTCAACTGGAGAAAACTTGAAACGCCCATATCTTGGATAAGGAAGGAGTGAGAGAGCTCACGTTTCAGACACAGCATCCAGGCTGCAATGGCTTCAATTTGTGTTAATTTGGGGCAAATTGGGGAATATTGAATTTTTGGTGAAAATGTTGACCCCGCGGTCAATGTTTTTTTCAGCTGAGGAGAACTTGAAACGCCCATATCTTTGATAAGGAAGGAGTGAGAGAGCTCACATTTCAGACACAGCATCCAGGCAGGAATGGCATCAATTTGTGTTATTTTGGGGCAAATTGGGGAATATTGTATTTTTGGTGAAAAAGTTGACCTCGCGGTCAATGTTTTTTTCAGCTGAGGAGATAACTTGAAACGCCCGTATCTTGGGCAAGGAAGGAGTGAGAGAGCTCACATTTCAGACACAGCATCCAGGCTGCAATGGGATGAATTTGTGTTATTTTGGGGCAAATTGGGGAATATTGAATTTTTGGTGAAAATGTTGACCCCGCGGTCAATGTTTTTTTCAGCTGAGGAGAACTTGAAACGCCCATATCTTGGGCAAGGAAGGAGTGAGAGAGCTTAAATTTCAGACGCAGCATCCAGGCAGGAATGGCATCAATTTGTGTTATTTTGGGGCAAATTGGGGAATATTGAATTTTTGGTGAAAATGTTGACCCCGCGGTCAATGTTTTTTTCAGCTGAGGAGAACTTGAAACGCCCATATCTTGGGCAAGGAAGGAGTGAGAGAGCTTAAATTTCAGACGCAGCATCCAGGCAGGAATGGCATCAATTTGTGTTATTTTGGGGCAAATTGGGGAATATTGAATTTTTGGTGAAAATGTTGACCCCGCGGTCAATGTTTTTTTCAGCTGAGGAGATAACTTGAAACGCCCATATCTTGGGCAAGGAAGGAGTGAGAGAGCTTAAATTTCAGACGCAGCATCCAGGCTGCAATGGCTTCAATTTGTGTTATTTTGGGGCAAATTGGGGAATATTGAATTTTTGGTGAAAATGTTGACCCCGCGGTCAATGTTTTTTTCAGCTGAGGAGAACTTGAAACGCCCATATCTTGGATAAGGAAGGAGTGAGAGAGCTCACATTTCAGACACAGCATCCAGGCTGCAATGGGATGAATTTGTGTTATTTTGGGGCAAATTTGGGAATATTGAATTTTTGGTGAAAATGTTGACCCCGCGGTCAATGTTTTTTTCAGCTGAGGAGAACTTGAAACGCCCATATCTTGGGCAAGGAAGGAGTGAGAGAGCTTGAATTTCAGACGCAGCATCCAGGCAGGAATGGCATCAATTTGTGTTATTTTGGGGCAAATTGGGGAATATTGAATTTTTGGTGAAAAAGTTGACCTCGCGGTCAATGTTTTTTTCAGCTGAGGAGATAACTTGAAACGCCCGTGTCTTGGGCAAGGAAGGAGTGAGAGAGCTCACATTTCAGACACAGCATCCAGGCTGCAATGGCTTCAATTTGTGTTATTTTGAAGCAAAGTGGGGAATATTGAATTTTTGGTGAAAATGTTGACCCCGCGGTCAATGTTTTTTTCAGCTGAGGAGAACTTGAAACGCCCATATCTTGGGCAAGGAAGGAGTGAGAGAGCTTAAATTTCAGAGGCAGCATCCAGGCTGCAATGGCTTCAATTTGTGTTATTTTGGGGCAAATTGGGGAATATTGAATTTTTGGTGAAAATGTTGACCCCGCGGTCAACGTGTTTTTTCAACTGGAGAAAACTTGAAACGCCCATATCTTGGACAAGGAAGGAGTGAGAGAGCTCACATTTCAGACACAGCATCCAGGCTGCAATGGCTTCAATTTGTGTTATTTTGGGGCAAAGTGGGGAATATTGAATTTTTGGTGAAAATGTTGACCCCGCGGTCAACGTGTTTTTTCAACTGGAGAAAACTTGAAACGCCCATATCTTGGACAAGGAAGGAGTGAGAGAGCTCACATTTCAGACACAGCATCCAGGCTGCAATGGCTTCAATTTGTGTTATTTTGGGGCAAATTGGGGAATATTGAATTTTTGGTGAAAATGTTGACCCCGCGGTCAACGTGTTTTTTCAACTGGAGAAAACTTGAAACGCCCATATCTTGGACAAGGAAGGAGTGAGAGAGCTCACATTTCAGACACAGCATCCAGGCTGCAATGGCTTCAATTTGTGTTATTTTGGGGCAAATTGGGGAATATTGAATTTTTGGTGAAAATGTTGACCCCGCGGTCAACGTGTTTTTTCAACTGGAGAAAACTTGAAACGCCCATATCTTGGATAAGGAAGGAGTGAGAGAGCTCACATTTCAGACAGCATCCAGGCTGCAATGGCTTCAATTTGTGTTATTTTGGGGCAAATTGGGGAATATTGAATTTTTTGTGAAAATGTTGACCCTGCGGTCAATGTTTTTTTTCAACTGGAGAAAACTTGAAACGCCCATATCTTGGATAAGGAAGGAGTTAGAGTGTTCAAATTTTTAGACGCAGCATCCAGGCTGCAATGGCTTCAATTTGTGTTATTTTGGGGCAAATTGGGGAATATTGTTTTTTTGGTGAAAAAGTTGACCCCGCGGTCAATGTTTTTTTCAGCTGAGGAGAACTTGAAACGCCCATATCTTGGATAAGGAAGGAGTGAGAGAGCTCACGTTTCAGACACAGCATCCAGGCTGCAATGGCTTCAATTTGTGTCATTTTGGGGCAAATTGGGGAATATTGAATTTTTTGTGAAAATGTTGACCCTGCGGTCAATGTTTTTTTCAGCTGAGGAGAACTTGAAACGCCCATATCTTGGGCAAGGAAGGAGTGAGAGAGCTTAAATTTCAGACGCAGCATCCAGGCTGCAATGGCTTCAATTTGTGTTATTTTGGGGCAAAGTGGGGAATATTGAATTTTTGGTGAAAATGTTGACCCCGCGGTCAATGTTTTTTTCAGCTGAGGAAAACTTGAAACGCCCATATCTTGGATAAGGAAGGAGTGAGAGAGCTCACATTTCAGACACAGCATCCAGGCTGCAATGGGATGAATTTGTGTTATTTTGGGGCAAATTGGGGAATATTGAATTTTTGGTGAAAATGTTGACCCCGCGGTCAATGTTTTTTTCAGCTGAGGAGAACTTGAAACGCCCATATCTTGGGCAAGGAAGGAGTGAGAGAGCTTAAATTTCAGACGCAGCATCCAGGCAGGCATGGCATCAATTTGTGTTATTTTGGGGCAAATTGGGGAATATTGAATTTTTGGTGAAAAAGTTGACCTTGCGGTCAATGTTTTTTTCAGCTGAGGAGATAACTTGAAACGCCCGTATCTTGGATAAGGAAGGAGTGAGAGAGCTCACATTTCAGACACAGCATCCAGGCTGCAATGGGATGAATTTGTGTTATTTTGGGGCAAATTGGGGAATATTGAATTTTTGGTGAAAATGTTGACCCCGCGGTCAATGTTTTTTTCAGCTGAGGAGAACTTGAAACGCTCATATCTTGGGCAAGGAAGGAGTGAGAGAGCTCACATTTCAGACACAGCATCCAGGCTGCAATGGCTTCAATTTGTGTTATTTTGGGGCAAATTGGGGAATATTGAATTTTTTGTGAAAATGTTGACCCCGCGGTCAATGTTTTTTTCAGCTGAGGAGAACTTGAAACGCCCATATCTTTGATAAGGAAGGAGTGAGAGAGCTCACATTTCAGACACAGCATCCAGGCTGCAATGGGATGAATTTGTGTTATTTTGGGGCAAATTGGGGAATATTGAATTTTTGGTGAAAATGTTGACCCCGCGGTCAATGTTTTTTTCAGCTGAGGAGAACTTGAAACGCCCATATCTTGGGCAAGGAAGGAGTGAGAGAGCTTAAATTTCAGACGCAGCATCCAGGCAGGAATGGCATCAATTTGTGTTATTTTGGGGCAAATTGGGGAATATTGAATTTTTGGTGAAAATGTTGACCCCGCGGTCAACGTGTTTTTTCAACTGGAGAAAACTTGAAACGCCCATATCTTGGACAAGGAAGGAGTGAGAGAGCTCACATTTCAGACACAGCATCCAGGCTGCAATGGCTTCAATTTGTGTTATTTTGGGGCAAATTGGGGAATATTGAATTTTTGGTGAAAATGTTGACCCCGCGGTCAACGTGTTTTTTCAACTGGAGAAAACTTGAAACGCCCATATCTTGGACAAGGAAGGAGTGAGAGAGCTCACATTTCAGACACAGCATCCAGGCTGCAATGGCTTCAATTTGTGTTATTTTGGGGCAAATTGGGGAATATTGAATTTTTGGTGAAAATGTTGACCCCGCGTTCAACGTGTTTTTTCAACTGGAGAAAACTTGAAACGCCCATATCTTGGATAAGGAAGGAGTGAGAGAGCTCACATTTTAGACACAGCATCCAGGCTGCAATGGCTTCAATTTGTGTTATTTTGGGGCAAATTGGGGAATATTGAATTTTTGGTGAAAATGTTGACCCCGCGGTCAACGTGTTTTTTCAACTGGAGAAAACTTGAAACGCCCATATCTTGGACAAGGAAGGAGTGAGAGAGCTCACATTTCAGACACAGCATCCAGGCTGCAATGGCTTCAATTTGTGTTATTTTGGGGCAAAGTGGGGAATATTGAATTTTTGGTGAAAATGTTGACCCCGCGGTCAATGTTTTTTTCAGCTGAGGAGAACTTGAAACGCCCATATCTTGGGCAAGGAAGGAGTGAGAGAGCTTAAATTTCAGACGCAGCATCCAGGCAGGCATGGCATCAATTTGTGTTATTTTGGGGCAAATTGGGGAATATTGAGTTTTTGGTGAAAAAGTTGACATCGCGGTCAATGTTTTTTTCAGCTGAGGAGATAACTTGAAACGCCCATATCTTGGATAAGGAAGGAGTGAGAGAGCTCACATTTCAGACACAGCATCCAGGCTGCAATGGCTTCAATTTGTGTTATTTTGGGGCAAATTGGGGAATATTGAATTTTTGGTGAAAAAGTTGACCCCGCGGTCAATGTTTTTTTCAGCTGAGGAGAACTTGAAACGCCCATATCTTGGATAAGGAAGGAGTGAGAGAGCTCACATTTCAGACACAGCATCCAGGCTGCAATGGCTTCAATTTGTGTTATTTTGGGGCAAATTGGGGAATATTGAATTTTTTGTGAAAATGTTGACCCTGCGGTCAATGTTTTTTTCAGCTGAGGAGAACTTGAAACGCCCATATCTTGGATAAGGAAGGAGTGAGAGAGCTCACATTTCAGACACAGCATCCAGGCTGCAATGGCTTCAATTTGTGTTATTTTGGGGCAAAGTGGGGAATATTGAGTTTTTGGTGAAAAAGTTGACATCGCGGTCAATGTTTTTTTCAGCTGAGGAGATAACTTGAAACGCCCATATCTTGGATAAGGAAGGAGTGAGAGAGCTCACATTTCAGACACAGCATCCAGGCTGCAATGGCTTCAATTTGTGTTATTTTGGGGCAAATTGGGGAATATTGAATTTTTGGTGAAAATGTTGACCCCGCGTTCAACGTGTTTTTTCAACTGGAGAAAACTTGAAACGCCCATATCTTGGATAAGGAAGGAGTGAGAGAGCTCACATTTTAGACACAGCATCCAGGCTGCAATGGCTTCAATTTGTGTTATTTTGGGGCAAATTGGGGAATATTGAATTTTTGGTGAAAATGTTGACCCCGCGGTCAACGTGTTTTTTCAACTGGAGAAAACTTGAAACGCCCATATCTTGGACAAGGAAGGAGTGAGAGAGCTCACATTTCAGACACAGCATCCAGGCTGCAATGGCTTCAATTTGTGTTATTTTGGGGCAAAGTGGGGAATATTGAATTTTTGGTGAAAATGTTGACCCCGCGGTCAATGTTTTTTTCAGCTGAGGAGAACTTGAAACGCCCATATCTTGGGCAAGGAAGGAGTGAGAGAGCTTAAATTTCAGACGCAGCATCCAGGCAGGCATGGCATCAATTTGTGTTATTTTGGGGCAAATTGGGGAATATTGAGTTTTTGGTGAAAAAGTTGACATCGCGGTCAATGTTTTTTTCAGCTGAGGAGATAACTTGAAACGCCCATATCTTGGATAAGGAAGGAGTGAGAGAGCTCACATTTCAGACACAGCATCCAGGCTGCAATGGCTTCAATTTGTGTTATTTTGGGGCAAATTGGGGAATATTGAATTTTTGGTGAAAAAGTTGACCCCGCGGTCAATGTTTTTTTCAGCTGAGGAGAACTTGAAACGCCCATATCTTGGATAAGGAAGGAGTGAGAGAGCTCACATTTCAGACACAGCATCCAGGCTGCAATGGCTTCAATTTGTGTTATTTTGGGGCAAATTGGGGAATATTGAATTTTTTGTGAAAATGTTGACCCTGCGGTCAATGTTTTTTTCAGCTGAGGAGAACTTGAAACGCCCATATCTTGGATAAGGAAGGAGTGAGAGAGCTCACATTTCAGACACAGCATCCAGGCTGCAATGGCTTCAATTTGTGTTATTTTGGGGCAAAGTGGGGAATATTGAATTTTTGGTGAAAATGTTGACCCCGCGGTCAATGTTTTTTTCAGCTGAGGAGAACTTGAAACGCCCATATCTTGGGCAAGGAAGGAGTGAGAGAGCTTAAATTTCAGACGCAGCATCCAGGCAGGCATGGCATCAATTTGTGTTATTTTGGGGCAAATTGGGGAATATTGAATTTTTGGTGAAAAAGTTGACCTCGCGGTCAATGTTTTTTTCAGCTGAGGAGATAACTTGAAACGCCCATATCTTGGATAAGGAAGGAGTGAGAGAGCTTAAATTTCAGACGCAGCATCCAGGCAGGAATGGCATCAATTTGTGTTATTTTGGGGCAAATTGGGGAATATTGAATTTTTGGTGAAAAAGTTGACCTCGCGGTCAATGTTTTTTTCAGCTGAGGAGATAACTTGAAACGCCCGTGTCTTGGGCAAGGAAGGAGTGAGAGAGCTCACATTTCAGACACAGCATCCAGGCTGCAATGGCTTCAATTTGTGTTATTTTGGGGCAAAGTGGGGAATATTGAATTTTTGGTGAAAATGTTGACCCCGCGGTCAATGTTTTTTTCAGCTGAGGAGAACTTGAAACGCCCATATCTTGGGCAAGGAAGGAGTGAGAGAGCTTAAATTTCAGACGCAGCATCCAGGCAGGCATGGCATCAATTTGTGTTATTTTGGGGCAAATTGGGGAATATTGAATTTTTGGTGAAAAAGTTGACCTTGCGGTCAATGTTTTTTTCAGCTGAGGAGATAACTTGAAACGCCCGTATCTTGGGCAAGGAAGGAGTTAGAGAGCTCACATTTCAGACACAGCATCCAGGCTGCAATGGCTTCAATTTGTGTTATTTTGGGGCAAATTGGGGAATATTGAATTTTTGGTGAAAATGTTGACCCCGCGGTCAACGTGTTTTTTCAACTGGAGAAAACTTGAAACGCCCATATCTTGGACAAGGAAGGAGTGAGAGAGCTCACATTTCAGACACAGCATCCAGGCTGCAATGGCTTCAATTTGTGTTATTTTGGGGCAAATTGGGGAATATTGAATTTTTGGTGAAAATGTTGACCCCGCGGTCAACGTGTTTTTTCAACTGGAGAAAACTTGAAACGCCCATATCTTGGACAAGGAAGGAGTGAGAGAGCTCACATTTCAGACACAGCATCCAGGCTGCAATGGCTTCAATTTGTGTTATTTTGGGGCAAATTGGGGAATATTGAATTTTTGGTGAAAATGTTGACCCCGCGTTCAACGTGTTTTTTCAACTGGAGAAAACTTGAAACGCCCATATCTTGGATAAGGAAGGAGTGAGAGAGCTCACATTTCAGACACAGCATCCAGGCAGGCATGGCATCAATTTGTGTTATTTTGGGGCAAATTGGGGAATATTGAATTTTTGGTGAAAAAGTTGACCTTGCGGTCAATGTTTTTTTCAGCTGAGGAGATAACTTGAAACGCCCGTATCTTGGGCAAGGAAGGAGTTAGAGAGCTCACATTTCAGACACAGCATCCAGGCTGCAATGGCTTCAATTTGTGTTATTTTGGGGCAAATTGGGGAATATTGAATTTTTGGTGAAAATGTTGACCCCGCGGTCAACGTGTTTTTTCAACTGGAGAAAACTTGAAACGCCCATATCTTGGACAAGGAAGGAGTGAGAGAGCTCACATTTCAGACACAGCATCCAGGCAGGCATGGCATCAATTTGTGTTATTTTGGGGCAAATTGGGGAATATTGAATTTTTGGTGAAAAAGTTGACCTCGCGGTCAATGTTTTTTTCAGCTGAGGAGATAACTTGAAACGCCCATATCTTGGATAAGGAAGGAGTGAGAGAGCTCACATTTCAGACACAGCATCCAGGCTGCAATGGCTTCAATTTGTGTTATTTTGGGGCAAATTGGGGAATATTGAATTTTTGGTGAAAAAGTTGACCCCGCGGTCAATGTTTTTTTCAGCTGAGGAGAACTTGAAACGCCCATATCTTGGATAAGGAAGGAGTGAGAGAGCTCACATTTCAGACACAGCATCCAGGCTGCAATGGCTTCAATTTGTGTTATTTTGGGGCAAAGTGGGGAATATTGAATTTTTGGTGAAAATGTTGACCCCGCGGTCAATGTTTTTTTCAGCTGAGGAGAACTTGAAACGCCCATATCTTGGGCAAGGAAGGAGTGAGAGAGCTTAAATTTCAGACGCAGCATCCAGGCAGGAATGGCTTCAATTTGTGTTATTTTGGGGCAAATTGGGGAATATTGAATTTTTGGTGAAAATGTTGACCCCGCGGTCAATGTTTTTTTCAGCTGAGGAGAACTTGAAACGCCCATATCTTGGGCAAGGAAGGAGTGAGAGAGCTTAAATTTCAGACGCAGCATCCAGGCAGGCATGGCATCAATTTGTGTTATTTTGGGGCAAATTGGGGAATATTGAATTTTTGGTGAAAAAGTTGACCTCGCGGTCAATGTTTTTTTCAGCTGAGGAGATAACTTGAAACGCCCATATCTTGGATAAGGAAGGAGTGAGAGAGCTCACATTTCAGACACAGCATCCAGGCTGCAATGGCTTCAATTTGTGTTATTTTGGGGCAAATTGGGGAATATTGAATTTTTGGTGAAAAAGTTGACCCCGCGGTCAATGTTTTTTTCAGCTGAGGAGAACTTGAAACGCCCATATCTTGGATAAGGAAGGAGTGAGAGAGCTCACATTTCAGACACAGCATCCAGGCTGCAATGGCTTCAATTTGTGTTATTTTGGGGCAAATTGGGGAATATTGAATTTTTGGTGAAAATGTTGACCCCGCGTTCAACGTGTTTTTTCAACTGGAGAAAACTTGAAACGCCCATATCTTGGATAAGGAAGGAGTGAGAGAGCTCACATTTCAGACACAGCATCCAGGCTGCAATGGCTTCAATTTGTGTTATTTTGGGGCAAATTGGGGAATATTGAATTTTTGGTGAAAATGTTGACCCCGCGGTCAACGTGTTTTTTCAACTGGAGAAAACTTGAAACGCCCATATCTTGGATAAGGAAGGAGTGAGAGAGCTCACATTTCAGACACAGCATCCAGGCTGCAATGGCTTCAATTTGTGTTATTTTGGGGCAAATTGGGGAATATTGAATTTTTGGTGAAAATGTTGACCCCGCGGTCAATGTTTTTTTCAGCTGAGGAGAACTTGAAACGCCCATATCTTGGGCAAGGAAGGAGTGAGAGAGCTTAAATTTCAGACGCAGCATCCAGGCTGCAATGGCTTCAATTTGTGTCATTTTGGGGCAAATTGGGGAACATTGAATTTTTGGTGAAAATGTTGACCCCGCGGTCAATGTTTTTTTCAGCTGAGGAGAACTTGAAACGCCCATATCTTTGATAAGGAAGGAGTGAGAGAGCTCACATTTCAGACACAGCATCCAGGCTGTAATGGGATGAATTTGTGTTATTTTGGGGCAAATTGGGGAATATTGAATTTTTGGTGAAAATGTTGACCCCGCGGTCAATGTTTTTTTCAGCTGAGGAGAACTTGAAACGCCCATATCTTGGATAAGGAAGGAGTGAGAGAGCTCACATTTCAGACACAGCATCCAGGCTGCAATGGCTTCAATTTGTGTTATTTTGGGGCAAATTGGGGAATATTGAATTTTTGGTGAAAATGTTGACCCCGCGGTCAACGTGTTTTTTCAACTGGAGAAAACTTGAAACGCCCATATCTTGGATAAGGAAGGAGTGAGAGAGCTCACGTTTCAGACACAGCATCCAGGCTGCAATGGCTTCAATTTGTGTTAATTTGGGGCAAATTGGGGAATATTGAATTTTTGGTGAAAATGTTGACCCCGCGGTCAATGTTTTTTTCAGCTGAGGAGAACTTGAAACGCCCATATCTTTGATAAGGAAGGAGTGAGAGAGCTCACATTTCAGACACAGCATCCAGGCAGGAATGGCATCAATTTGTGTTATTTTGGGGCAAATTGGGGAATATTGTATTTTTGGTGAAAAAGTTGACCTCGCGGTCAATGTTTTTTTCAGCTGAGGAGATAACTTGAAACGCCCGTATCTTGGGCAAGGAAGGAGTGAGAGAGCTCACATTTCAGACACAGCATCCAGGCTGCAATGGGATGAATTTGTGTTATTTTGGGGCAAATTGGGGAATATTGAATTTTTGGTGAAAATGTTGACCCCGCGGTCAATGTTTTTTTCAGCTGAGGAGAACTTGAAACGCCCATATCTTGGGCAAGGAAGGAGTGAGAGAGCTTAAATTTCAGACGCAGCATCCAGGCAGGAATGGCATCAATTTGTGTTATTTTGGGGCAAATTGGGGAATATTGAATTTTTGGTGAAAATGTTGACCCCGCGGTCAATGTTTTTTTCAGCTGAGGAGAACTTGAAACGCCCATATCTTGGGCAAGGAAGGAGTGAGAGAGCTTAAATTTCAGACGCAGCATCCAGGCAGGAATGGCATCAATTTGTGTTATTTTGGGGCAAATTGGGGAATATTGAATTTTTGGTGAAAATGTTGACCCCGCGGTCAATGTTTTTTTCAGCTGAGGAGATAACTTGAAACGCCCATATCTTGGGCAAGGAAGGAGTGAGAGAGCTTAAATTTCAGACGCAGCATCCAGGCTGCAATGGCTTCAATTTGTGTTATTTTGGGGCAAAGTGGGGGAATATTGAATTTTTGGTGAAAATGTTGACCCCGCGGTCAATGTTTTTTTCAGCTGAGGAGAACTTGAAACGCCCATATCTTGGATAAGGAAGGAGTGAGAGAGCTCACATTTCAGACACAGCATCCAGGCTGCAATGGGATGAATTTGTGTTATTTTGGGGCAAATTTGGGAATATTGAATTTTTGGTGAAAATGTTGACCCCGCGGTCAATGTTTTTTTCAGCTGAGGAGAACTTGAAACGCCCATATCTTGGGCAAGGAAGGAGTGAGAGAGCTTGAATTTCAGACGCAGCATCCAGGCAGGAATGGCATCAATTTGTGTTATTTTGGGGCAAATTGGGGAATATTGAATTTTTGGTGAAAAAGTTGACCTCGCGGTCAATGTTTTTTTCAGCTGAGGAGATAACTTGAAACGCCCGTGTCTTGGGCAAGGAAGGAGTGAGAGAGCTCACATTTCAGACACAGCATCCAGGCTGCAATGGCTTCAATTTGTGTTATTTTGAAGCAAAGTGGGGAATATTGAATTTTTGGTGAAAATGTTGACCCCGCGGTCAATGTTTTTTTCAGCTGAGGAGAACTTGAAACGCCCATATCTTGGGCAAGGAAGGAGTGAGAGAGCTTAAATTTCAGAGGCAGCATCCAGGCTGCAATGGCTTCAATTTGTGTTATTTTGGGGCAAAGTGGGGGAATATTGAATTTTTGGTGAAAATGTTGACCCCGCGGTCAACGTGTTTTTTCAACTGGAGAAAACTTGAAACGCCCATATCTTGGACAAGGAAGGAGTGAGAGAGCTCACATTTCAGACACAGCATCCAGGCTGCAATGGCTTCAATTTGTGTTATTTTGGGGCAAAGTGGGGAATATTGAATTTTTGGTGAAAATGTTGACCCCGCGGTCAACGTGTTTTTTCAACTGGAGAAAACTTGAAACGCCCATATCTTGGACAAGGAAGGAGTGAGAGAGCTCACATTTCAGACACAGCATCCAGGCTGCAATGGCTTCAATTTGTGTTATTTTGGGGCAAATTGGGGAATATTGAATTTTTGGTGAAAATGTTGACCCCGCGGTCAACGTGTTTTTTCAACTGGAGAAAACTTGAAACGCCCATATCTTGGACAAGGAAGGAGTGAGAGAGCTCACATTTCAGACACAGCATCCAGGCTGCAATGGCTTCAATTTGTGTTATTTTGGGGCAAATTGGGGAATATTGAATTTTTGGTGAAAATGTTGACCCCGCGGTCAACGTGTTTTTTCAACTGGAGAAAACTTGAAACGCCCATATCTTGGATAAGGAAGGAGTGAGAGAGCTCACATTTCAGACAGCATCCAGGCTGCAATGGCTTCAATTTGTGTTATTTTGGGGCAAATTGGGGAATATTGAATTTTTTGTGAAAATGTTGACCCTGCGGTCAATGTTTTTTTTCAACTGGAGAAAACTTGAAACGCCCATATCTTGGATAAGGAAGGAGTTAGAGTGTTCAAATTTTTAGACGCAGCATCCAGGCTGCAATGGCTTCAATTTGTGTTATTTTGGGGCAAATTGGGGAATATTGTTTTTTTGGTGAAAAAGTTGACCCCGCGGTCAATGTTTTTTTCAGCTGAGGAGAACTTGAAACGCCCATATCTTGGATAAGGAAGGAGTGAGAGAGCTCACGTTTCAGACACAGCATCCAGGCTGCAATGGCTTCAATTTGTGTCATTTTGGGGCAAATTGGGGAATATTGAATTTTTTGTGAAAATGTTGACCCTGCGGTCAATGTTTTTTTCAGCTGAGGAGAACTTGAAACGCCCATATCTTGGGCAAGGAAGGAGTGAGAGAGCTTAAATTTCAGACGCAGCATCCAGGCTGCAATGGCTTCAATTTGTGTTATTTTGGGGCAAAGTGGGGAATATTGAATTTTTGGTGAAAATGTTGACCCCGCGGTCAATGTTTTTTTCAGCTGAGGAAAACTTGAAACGCCCATATCTTGGATAAGGAAGGAGTGAGAGAGCTCACATTTCAGACACAGCATCCAGGCTGCAATGGGATGAATTTGTGTTATTTTGGGGCAAATTGGGGAATATTGAATTTTTGGTGAAAATGTTGACCCCGCGGTCAATGTTTTTTTCAGCTGAGGAGAACTTGAAACGCCCATATCTTGGGCAAGGAAGGAGTGAGAGAGCTTAAATTTCAGACGCAGCATCCAGGCAGGCATGGCATCAATTTGTGTTATTTTGGGGCAAATTGGGGAATATTGAATTTTTGGTGAAAAAGTTGACCTTGCGGTCAATGTTTTTTTCAGCTGAGGAGATAACTTGAAACGCCCGTATCTTGGATAAGGAAGGAGTGAGAGAGCTCACATTTCAGACACAGCATCCAGGCTGCAATGGGATGAATTTGTGTTATTTTGGGGCAAATTGGGGAATATTGAATTTTTGGTGAAAATGTTGACCCCGCGGTCAATGTTTTTTTCAGCTGAGGAGAACTTGAAACGCTCATATCTTGGGCAAGGAAGGAGTGAGAGAGCTCACATTTCAGACACAGCATCCAGGCTGCAATGGCTTCAATTTGTGTTATTTTGGGGCAAATTGGGGAATATTGAATTTTTTGTGAAAATGTTGACCCCGCGGTCAATGTTTTTTTCAGCTGAGGAGAACTTGAAACGCCCATATCTTTGATAAGGAAGGAGTGAGAGAGCTCACATTTCAGACACAGCATCCAGGCTGCAATGGGATGAATTTGTGTTATTTTGGGGCAAATTGGGGAATATTGAATTTTTGGTGAAAATGTTGACCCCGCGGTCAATGTTTTTTTCAGCTGAGGAGAACTTGAAACGCCCATATCTTGGGCAAGGAAGGAGTGAGAGAGCTTAAATTTCAGACGCAGCATCCAGGCAGGAATGGCATCAATTTGTGTTATTTTGGGGCAAATTGGGGAATATTGAATTTTTGGTGAAAATGTTGACCCCGCGGTCAATGTTTTTTTCAGCTGAGGAGAACTTGAAACGCCCATATCTTGGGCAAGGAAGGAGTGAGAGAGCTTAAATTTCAGACGCAGCATCCAGGCAGGAATGGCATCAATTTGTGTTATTTTGGGGCAAATTGGGGAATATTGAATTTTTGGTGAAAATGTTGACCCCGCGGTCAACGTGTTTTTTCAACTGGAGAAAACTTGAAACGCCCATATCTTGGACAAGGAAGGAGTGAGAGAGCTCACATTTCAGACACAGCATCCAGGCTGCAATGGCTTCAATTTGTGTTATTTTGGGGCAAATTGGGGAATATTGAATTTTTGGTGAAAATGTTGACCCCGCGGTCAACGTGTTTTTTCAACTGGAGAAAACTTGAAACGCCCATATCTTGGATAAGGAAGGAGTGAGAGAGCTCACATTTCAGACAGCATCCAGGCTGCAATGGCTTCAATTTGTGTTATTTTGGGGCAAATTGGGGAATATTGAATTTTTTGTGAAAATGTTGACCCTGCGGTCAATGTTTTTTTTCAACTGGAGAAAACTTGAAACGCCCATATCTTGGATAAGGAAGGAGTTAGAGTGTTCAAATTTTTAGACGCAGCATCCAGGCTGCAATGGCTTCAATTTGTGTTATTTTGGGGCAAATTGGGGAATATTGTTTTTTTGGTGAAAAAGTTGACCCCGCGGTCAATGTTTTTTTCAGCTGAGGAGAACTTGAAACGCCCATATCTTGGATAAGGAAGGAGTGAGAGAGCTCACGTTTCAGACACAGCATCCAGGCTGCAATGGCTTCAATTTGTGTCATTTTGGGGCAAATTGGGGAATATTGAATTTTTTGTGAAAATGTTGACCCTGCGGTCAATGTTTTTTTCAGCTGAGGAGAACTTGAAACGCCCATATCTTGGGCAAGGAAGGAGTGAGAGAGCTTAAATTTCAGACGCAGCATCCAGGCTGCAATGGCTTCAATTTGTGTTATTTTGGGGCAAAGTGGGGAATATTGAATTTTTGGTGAAAATGTTGACCCCGCGGTCAATGTTTTTTTCAGCTGAGGAAAACTTGAAACGCCCATATCTTGGATAAGGAAGGAGTGAGAGAGCTCACATTTCAGACACAGCATCCAGGCTGCAATGGGATGAATTTGTGTTATTTTGGGGCAAATTGGGGAATATTGAATTTTTGGTGAAAATGTTGACCCCGCGGTCAATGTTTTTTTCAGCTGAGGAGAACTTGAAACGCCCATATCTTGGGCAAGGAAGGAGTGAGAGAGCTTAAATTTCAGACGCAGCATCCAGGCAGGCATGGCATCAATTTGTGTTATTTTGGGGCAAATTGGGGAATATTGAATTTTTGGTGAAAAAGTTGACCTTGCGGTCAATGTTTTTTTCAGCTGAGGAGATAACTTGAAACGCCCGTATCTTGGATAAGGAAGGAGTGAGAGAGCTCACATTTCAGACACAGCATCCAGGCTGCAATGGGATGAATTTGTGTTATTTTGGGGCAAATTGGGGAATATTGAATTTTTGGTGAAAATGTTGACCCCGCGGTCAATGTTTTTTTCAGCTGAGGAGAACTTGAAACGCTCATATCTTGGGCAAGGAAGGAGTGAGAGAGCTCACATTTCAGACACAGCATCCAGGCTGCAATGGCTTCAATTTGTGTTATTTTGGGGCAAATTGGGGAATATTGAATTTTTTGTGAAAATGTTGACCCCGCGGTCAATGTTTTTTTCAGCTGAGGAGAACTTGAAACGCCCATATCTTTGATAAGGAAGGAGTGAGAGAGCTCACATTTCAGACACAGCATCCAGGCTGCAATGGGATGAATTTGTGTTATTTTGGGGCAAATTGGGGAATATTGAATTTTTGGTGAAAATGTTGACCCCGCGGTCAATGTTTTTTTCAGCTGAGGAGAACTTGAAACGCCCATATCTTGGGCAAGGAAGGAGTGAGAGAGCTTAAATTTCAGACGCAGCATCCAGGCAGGAATGGCATCAATTTGTGTTATTTTGGGGCAAATTGGGGAATATTGAATTTTTGGTGAAAATGTTGACCCCGCGGTCAATGTTTTTTTCAGCTGAGGAGAACTTGAAACGCCCATATCTTGGGCAAGGAAGGAGTGAGAGAGCTTAAATTTCAGACGCAGCATCCAGGCAGGAATGGCATCAATTTGTGTTATTTTGGGGCAAATTGGGGAATATTGAATTTTTGGTGAAAATGTTGACCCCGCGGTCAACGTGTTTTTTCAACTGGAGAAAACTTGAAACGCCCATATCTTGGACAAGGAAGGAGTGAGAGAGCTCACATTTCAGACACAGCATCCAGGCTGCAATGGCTTCAATTTGTGTTATTTTGGGGCAAATTGGGGAATATTGAATTTTTGGTGAAAATGTTGACCCCGCGGTCAACGTGTTTTTTCAACTGGAGAAAACTTGAAACGCCCATATCTTGGACAAGGAAGGAGTGAGAGAGCTCACATTTCAGACACAGCATCCAGGCTGCAATGGCTTCAATTTGTGTTATTTTGGGGCAAATTGGGGAATATTGAATTTTTGGTGAAAATGTTGACCCCGCGGTCAACGTGTTTTTTCAACTGGAGAAAACTTGAAACGCCCATATCTTGGACAAGGAAGGAGTGAGAGAGCTCACATTTCAGACACAGCATCCAGGCTGCAATGGCTTCAATTTGTGTTATTTTGGGGCAAATTGGGGAATATTGAATTTTTGGTGAAAATGTTGACCCCGCGTTCAACGTGTTTTTTCAACTGGAGAAAACTTGAAACGCCCATATCTTGGATAAGGAAGGAGTGAGAGAGCTCACATTTTAGACACAGCATCCAGGCTGCAATGGCTTCAATTTGTGTTATTTTGGGGCAAATTGGGGAATATTGAATTTTTGGTGAAAATGTTGACCCCGCGGTCAACGTGTTTTTTCAACTGGAGAAAACTTGAAACGCCCATATCTTGGACAAGGAAGGAGTGAGAGAGCTCACATTTCAGACGCAGCATCCAGGCAGGCATGGCATCAATTTGTGTTATTTTGGGGCAAATTGGGGAATATTGAGTTTTTGGTGAAAAAGTTGACATCGCGGTCAATGTTTTTTTCAGCTGAGGAGATAACTTGAAACGCCCATATCTTGGATAAGGAAGGAGTGAGAGAGCTCACATTTCAGACACAGCATCCAGGCTGCAATGGCTTCAATTTGTGTTATTTTGGGGCAAATTGGGGAATATTGAATTTTTGGTGAAAAAGTTGACCCCGCGGTCAATGTTTTTTTCAGCTGAGGAGAACTTGAAACGCCCATATCTTGGATAAGGAAGGAGTGAGAGAGCTCACATTTCAGACACAGCATCCAGGCTGCAATGGCTTCAATTTGTGTTATTTTGGGGCAAATTGGGGAATATTGAATTTTTTGTGAAAATGTTGACCCTGCGGTCAATGTTTTTTTCAGCTGAGGAGAACTTGAAACGCCCATATCTTGGATAAGGAAGGAGTGAGAGAGCTCACATTTCAGACACAGCATCCAGGCTGCAATGGCTTCAATTTGTGTTATTTTGGGGCAAAGTGGGGAATATTGAATTTTTGGTGAAAATGTTGACCCCGCGGTCAATGTTTTTTTCAGCTGAGGAGAACTTGAAACGCCCATATCTTGGGCAAGGAAGGAGTGAGAGAGCTTAAATTTCAGACGCAGCATCCAGGCAGGCATGGCATCAATTTGTGTTATTTTGGGGCAAATTGGGGAATATTGAATTTTTGGTGAAAAAGTTGACCTCGCGGTCAATGTTTTTTTCAGCTGAGGAGATAACTTGAAACGCCCATATCTTGGATAAGGAAGGAGTGAGAGAGCTTAAATTTCAGACGCAGCATCCAGGCAGGAATGGCATCAATTTGTGTTATTTTGGGGCAAATTGGGGAATATTGAATTTTTGGTGAAAAAGTTGACCTCGCGGTCAATGTTTTTTTCAGCTGAGGAGATAACTTGAAACGCCCGTGTCTTGGGCAAGGAAGGAGTGAGAGAGCTCACATTTCAGACACAGCATCCAGGCTGCAATGGCTTCAATTTGTGTTATTTTGGGGCAAAGTGGGGAATATTGAATTTTTGGTGAAAATGTTGACCCCGCGGTCAACGTGTTTTTTCAACTGGAGAAAACTTGAAACGCCCATATCTTGGACAAGGAAGGAGTGAGAGAGCTCACATTTCAGACACAGCATCCAGGCTGCAATGGCTTCAATTTGTGTTATTTTGGGGCAAATTGGGGAATATTGAATTTTTGGTGAAAATGTTGACCCCGCGGTCAACGTGTTTTTTCAACTGGAGAAAACTTGAAACGCCCATATCTTGGACAAGGAAGGAGTGAGAGAGCTCACATTTCAGACACAGCATCCAGGCTGCAATGGCTTCAATTTGTGTTATTTTGGGGCAAATTGGGGAATATTGAATTTTTGGTGAAAATGTTGACCCCGCGTTCAACGTGTTTTTTCAACTGGAGAAAACTTGAAACGCCCATATCTTGGATAAGGAAGGAGTGAGAGAGCTCACATTTTAGACACAGCATCCAGGCTGCAATGGCTTCAATTTGTGTTATTTTGGGGCAAATTGGGGAATATTGAATTTTTGGTGAAAATGTTGACCCCGCGGTCAACGTGTTTTTTCAACTGGAGAAAACTTGAAACGCCCATATCTTGGACAAGGAAGGAGTGAGAGAGCTCACATTTCAGACGCAGCATCCAGGCAGGCATGGCATCAATTTGTGTTATTTTGGGGCAAATTGGGGAATATTGAGTTTTTGGTGAAAAAGTTGACATCGCGGTCAATGTTTTTTTCAGCTGAGGAGATAACTTGAAACGCCCATATCTTGGATAAGGAAGGAGTGAGAGAGCTCACATTTCAGACACAGCATCCAGGCTGCAATGGCTTCAATTTGTGTTATTTTGGGGCAAATTGGGGAATATTGAATTTTTGGTGAAAAAGTTGACCCCGCGGTCAATGTTTTTTTCAGCTGAGGAGAACTTGAAACGCCCATATCTTGGATAAGGAAGGAGTGAGAGAGCTCACATTTCAGACACAGCATCCAGGCTGCAATGGCTTCAATTTGTGTTATTTTGGGGCAAATTGGGGAATATTGAATTTTTTGTGAAAATGTTGACCCTGCGGTCAATGTTTTTTTCAGCTGAGGAGAACTTGAAACGCCCATATCTTGGATAAGGAAGGAGTGAGAGAGCTCACATTTCAGACACAGCATCCAGGCTGCAATGGCTTCAATTTGTGTTATTTTGGGGCAAAGTGGGGAATATTGAATTTTTGGTGAAAATGTTGACCCCGCGGTCAATGTTTTTTTCAGCTGAGGAGAACTTGAAACGCCCATATCTTGGGCAAGGAAGGAGTGAGAGAGCTTAAATTTCAGACGCAGCATCCAGGCAGGCATGGCATCAATTTGTGTTATTTTGGGGCAAATTGGGGAATATTGAATTTTTGGTGAAAAAGTTGACCTCGCGGTCAATGTTTTTTTCAGCTGAGGAGATAACTTGAAACGCCCATATCTTGGATAAGGAAGGAGTGAGAGAGCTTAAATTTCAGACGCAGCATCCAGGCAGGAATGGCATCAATTTGTGTTATTTTGGGGCAAATTGGGGAATATTGAATTTTTGGTGAAAAAGTTGACCTCGCGGTCAATGTTTTTTTCAGCTGAGGAGATAACTTGAAACGCCCGTGTCTTGGGCAAGGAAGGAGTGAGAGAGCTCACATTTCAGACACAGCATCCAGGCTGCAATGGCTTCAATTTGTGTTATTTTGGGGCAAAGTGGGGAATATTGAATTTTTGGTGAAAATGTTGACCCCGCGGTCAACGTGTTTTTTCAACTGGAGAAAACTTGAAACGCCCATATCTTGGACAAGGAAGGAGTGAGAGAGCTCACATTTCAGACACAGCATCCAGGCTGCAATGGCTTCAATTTGTGTTATTTTGGGGCAAATTGGGGAATATTGAATTTTTGGTGAAAATGTTGACCCCGCGGTCAACGTGTTTTTTCAACTGGAGAAAACTTGAAACGCCCATATCTTGGACAAGGAAGGAGTGAGAGAGCTCACATTTCAGACACAGCATCCAGGCTGCAATGGCTTCAATTTGTGTTATTTTGGGGCAAATTGGGGAATATTGAATTTTTGGTGAAAATGTTGACCCCGCGGTCAACGTGTTTTTTCAACTGGAGAAAACTTGAAACGCCCATATCTTGGACAAGGAAGGAGTGAGAGAGCTCACATTTCAGACACAGCATCCAGGCTGCAATGGCTTCAATTTGTGTTATTTTGGGGCAAATTGGGGAATATTGAATTTTTTGTGAAAATGTTGACCCTGCGGTCAATGTTTTTTTCAGCTGAGGAGAACTTGAAACGCCCATATCTTGGATAAGGAAGGAGTGAGAGAGCTCACGTTTCAGACACAGCATCCAGGCTGCAATGGCTTCAATTTGTGTTATTTTGGGGCAAATTGGGGAATATTGAATTTTTTGTGAAAATGTTGACCCTGCGGTCAATGTTTTTTTCAGCTGAGGAGAACTTGAAACGCCCATATCTTGGATAAGGAAGGAGTGAGAGAGCTCACATTTCAGACACAGCATCCAGGCTGCAATGGCTTCAATTTGTGTTATTTTGGGGCAAAGTGGGGAATATTGAATTTTTGGTGAAAATGTTGACCCCGCGGTCAATGTTTTTGTCAGCTGAGGAGAACTTGAAACGCCCATATCTTGGATAAGGAAGGAGTGAGAGAGCTCACATTTCAGACACAGCATCCAGGCTGCAATGGCTTCAATTTGTGTTATTTTGGGGCAAATTGGGGAATATTGAATTTTTGGTGAAAATGTTGACCCCGCGGTCAACGTGTTTTTTCAACTGGAGAAAACTTGAAACGCCCATATCTTGGATAAGGAAGGAGTGAGAGAGCTCACATTTCAGACACAGCATCCAGGCTGCAATGGCTTCAATTTGTGTTATTTTGGGGCAAAGTGGGGAATATTGAATTTTTGGTGAAAATGTTGACCCCGCGGTCAACGTGTTTTTTCAACTGGAGAAAACTTGAAACGCCCATATCTTGGACAAGGAAGGAGTGAGAGAGCTCACATTTCAGACACAGCATCCAGGCTGCAATGGCTTCAATTTGTGTTATTTTGGGGCAAATTGGGGAATATTGAATTTTTGGTGAAAATGTTGACCCCGCGGTCAATGTTTTTTTCAGCTGAGGAGAACTTGAAACGCCCATATCTTGGGCAAGGAAGGAGTGAGAGAGCTTAAATTTCAGACGCAGCATCCAGGCTGCAATGGCTTCAATTTGTGTTATTTTGGGGCAAAGTGGGGAATATTGAATTTTTGGTGAAAATGTTGACCCCGCGGTCAATGTTTTTTTCAGCTGAGAAGAACTTGAAACGCCCATATCTTGGATAAGGAAGGAGTGAGAGAGCTTAAATTTCAGACGCAGCATCCAGGCAGGCATGGCATCAATTTGTGTTATTTTGGGGCAAATTGGGGAATATTGAATTTTTGGTGAAAAAGTTGACCTTGCGGTCAATGTTTTTTTCAGCTGAGGAGATAACTTGAAACGCCCGTATCTTGAGCAAGGAAGGAGTTAGAGAGCTCACATTTCAGACACAGCATCCAGGCTGCAATGGCTTCAATTTGTGTTATTTTGGGGCAAATTGGGGAATATTGAATTTTTGGTGAAAATGTTGACCCCGCGGTCAACGTGTTTTTTCAACTGGAGAAAACTTGAAACGCCCATATCTTGGACAAGGAAGGAGTGAGAGAGCTCACATTTCAGACACAGCATCCAGGCTGCAATGGCTTCAATTTGTGTTATTTTGGGGCAAATTGGGGAATATTGAATTTTTGGTGAAAATGTTGACCCCGCGGTCAACGTGTTTTTTCAACTGGAGAAAACTTGAAACGCCCATATCTTGGACAAGGAAGGAGTGAGAGAGCTCACATTTCAGACACAGCATCCAGGCTGCAATGGCTTCAATTTGTGTTATTTTGGGGCAAATTGGGGAACATTGAATTTTTGGTGAAAAAGTTGACCACGCGGTCAATGTTTTTTTCAGCTGAGGAGAACTTGAAACGCCCATATCTTGGATAAGGAAGGAGTGAGAGAGCTCACATTTCAGACACAGCATCCAGGCTGCAATGGGATGAATTTGTGTTATTTTGGGGCAAATTGGGGAATATTGAATTTTTGGTGAAAATGTTGACCCCGCGGTCAATGTTTTTTTCAGCTGAGGAGAACTTGAAACGCCCATATCTTGGGCAAGGAAGGAGTGAGAGAGCTTAAATTTCAGAGGCAGCATCCAGGCTGCAATGGCTTCAATTTGTGTTATTTTGGGGCAAAGTGGGGGAATATTGAATTTTTGGTGAAAATGTTGACCCCGCGGTCAACGTGTTTTTTCAACTGGAGAAAACTTGAAACGCCCATATCTTGGACAAGGAAGGAGTGAGAGAGCTCACATTTCAGACACAGCATCCAGGCTGCAATGGCTTCAATTTGTGTTATTTTGGGGCAAAGTGGGGAATATTGAATTTTTGGTGAAAATGTTGACCCCGCGGTCAACGTGTTTTTTCAACTGGAGAAAACTTGAAACGCCCATATCTTGGACAAGGAAGGAGTGAGAGAGCTCACATTTCAGACACAGCATCCAGGCTGCAATGGCTTCAATTTGTGTTATTTTGGGGCAAATTGGGGAATATTGAATTTTTGGTGAAAATGTTGACCCCGCGGTCAACGTGTTTTTTCAACTGGAGAAAACTTGAAACGCCCATATCTTGGACAAGGAAGGAGTGAGAGAGCTCACATTTCAGACACAGCATCCAGGCTGCAATGGCTTCAATTTGTGTTATTTTGGGGCAAATTGGGGAATATTGAATTTTTGGTGAAAATGTTGACCCCGCGGTCAACGTGTTTTTTCAACTGGAGAAAACTTGAAACGCCCATATCTTGGATAAGGAAGGAGTGAGAGAGCTCACATTTCAGACAGCATCCAGGCTGCAATGGCTTCAATTTGTGTTATTTTGGGGCAAATTGGGGAATATTGAATTTTTGGTGAAAATGTTGACCCCGCGGTCAACGTGTTTTTTCAACTGGAGAAAACTTGAAACGCCCATATCTTGGATAAGGAAGGAGTGAGAGAGCTCACATTTCAGACAGCATCCAGGCTGCAATGGCTTCAATTTGTGTTATTTTGGGGCAAATTGGGGAATATTGAATTTTTTGTGAAAATGTTGACCCTGCGGTCAATGTTTTTTTTCAACTGGAGAAAACTTGAAACGCCCATATCTTGGATAAGGAAGGAGTTAGAGTGTTCAAATTTTTAGACGCAGCATCCAGGCTGCAATGGCTTCAATTTGTGTTATTTTGGGGCAAATTGGGGAATATTGTTTTTTTGGTGAAAAAGTTGACCCCGCGGTCAATGTTTTTTTCAGCTGAGGAGAACTTGAAACGCCCATATCTTGGATAAGGAAGGAGTGAGAGAGCTCACGTTTCAGACACAGCATCCAGGCTGCAATGGCTTCAATTTGTGTCATTTTGGGGCAAATTGGGGAATATTGAATTTTTTGTGAAAATGTTGACCCTGCGGTCAATGTTTTTTTCAGCTGAGGAGAACTTGAAACGCCCATATCTTGGGCAAGGAAGGAGTGAGAGAGCTTAAATTTCAGACGCAGCATCCAGGCTGCAATGGCTTCAATTTGTGTTATTTTGGGGCAAAGTGGGGAATATTGAATTTTTGGTGAAAATGTTGACCCCGCGGTCAATGTTTTTTTCAGCTGAGGAAAACTTGAAACGCCCATATCTTGGATAAGGAAGGAGTGAGAGAGCTCACATTTCAGACACAGCATCCAGGCTGCAATGGGATGAATTTGTGTTATTTTGGGGCAAATTGGGGAATATTGAATTTTTGGTGAAAATGTTGACCCCGCGGTCAATGTTTTTTTCAGCTGAGGAGAACTTGAAACGCCCATATCTTGGGCAAGGAAGGAGTGAGAGAGCTTAAATTTCAGACGCAGCATCCAGGCAGGCATGGCATCAATTTGTGTTATTTTGGGGCAAATTGGGGAATATTGAATTTTTGGTGAAAAAGTTGACCTTGCGGTCAATGTTTTTTTCAGCTGAGGAGATAACTTGAAACGCCCGTATCTTGGATAAGGAAGGAGTGAGAGAGCTCACATTTCAGACACAGCATCCAGGCTGCAATGGGATGAATTTGTGTTATTTTGGGGCAAATTGGGGAATATTGAATTTTTGGTGAAAATGTTGACCCCGCGGTCAATGTTTTTTTCAGCTGAGGAGAACTTGAAACGCTCATATCTTGGGCAAGGAAGGAGTGAGAGAGCTCACATTTCAGACACAGCATCCAGGCTGCAATGGCTTCAATTTGTGTTATTTTGGGGCAAATTGGGGAATATTGAATTTTTTGTGAAAATGTTGACCCCGCGGTCAATGTTTTTTTCAGCTGAGGAGAACTTGAAACGCCCATATCTTTGATAAGGAAGGAGTGAGAGAGCTCACATTTCAGACACAGCATCCAGGCTGCAATGGGATGAATTTGTGTTATTTTGGGGCAAATTGGGGAATATTGAATTTTTGGTGAAAATGTTGACCCCGCGGTCAATGTTTTTTTCAGCTGAGGAGAACTTGAAACGCCCATATCTTGGGCAAGGAAGGAGTGAGAGAGCTTAAATTTCAGACGCAGCATCCAGGCAGGAATGGCATCAATTTGTGTTATTTTGGGGCAAATTGGGGAATATTGAATTTTTGGTGAAAATGTTGACCCCGCGGTCAATGTTTTTTTCAGCTGAGGAGAACTTGAAACGCCCATATCTTGGGCAAGGAAGGAGTGAGAGAGCTTAAATTTCAGACGCAGCATCCAGGCAGGAATGGCATCAATTTGTGTTATTTTGGGGCAAATTGGGGAATATTGAATTGTTGGTGAAAATGTTGACCCCGCGGTCAACGTGTTTTTCAACTGGAGAAAACTTGAAACGCCCATATCTTGGACAAGGAAGGAGTGAGAGAGCTCACATTTCAGACACAGCATCCAGGCTGCAATGGCTTCAATTTGTGTTATTTTGGGGCAAATTGGGGAATATTGAATTTTGGTGAAAATGTTGACCCCGCGTTCAACGTGTTTTTTCAACTGGAGAAAACTTGAAACGCCCATATCTTGGATAAGGAAGGAGTGAGAGAGCTCACATTTTAGACACAGCATCCAGGCTGCAATGGCTTCAATTTGTGTTATTTTGGGGCAAAGTGGGGAATATTGAATTTTGGTGAAAATGTTGACCCCGCGGTCAATGTTTTTTTCAGCTGAGGAGAACTTGAAACGCCCATATCTTGGGCAAGGAAGGAGTGAGAGAGCTTAAATTTCAGACGCAGCATCCAGGCAGGCATGGCATCAATTTGTGTTATTTTGGGGCAAATTGGGGAATATTGAATTTTTGGTGAAAAAGTTGACCTCGCGGTCAATGTTTTTTCAGCTGAGGAGATAACTTGAAACGCCCATATCTTGGATAAGGAAGGAGTGAGAGAGCTTAAATTTCAGACGCAGCATCCAGGCAGGAATGGCATCAATTTGTGTTATTTTGGGGCAAATTGGGGAATATTGAATTTTTGGTGAAAAAGTTGACCTCGCGGTCAATGTTTTTTTCAGCTGAGGAGATAACTTGAAACGCCCGTGTCTTGGGCAAGGAAGGAGTGAGAGAGCTCACATTTCAGACACAGCATCCAGGCTGCAATGGCTTCAATTTGTGTTATTTTGGGGCAAAGTGGGGAATATTGAATTTTTGGTGAAAATGTTGACCCCGCGGTCAATGTTTTTTTCAGCTGAGAAGAACTTGAAACGCCCATATCTTGGGCAAGGAAGGAGTGAGAGAGCTTAAATTTCAGACGCAGCATCCAGGCAGGCATGGCATCAATTTGTGTTATTTTGGGGCAAATTGGGGAATATTGAATTTTTGGTGAAAAAGTTGACCTTGCGGTCAATGTTTTTTTCAGCTGAGGAGATAACTTGAAACGCCCGTATCTTGGGCAAGGAAGGAGTTAGAGAGCTCACATTTCAGACACAGCATCCAGGCTGCAATGGCTTCAATTTGTGTTATTTTGGGGCAAATTGGGGAATATTGAATTTTTGGTGAAAATGTTGACCCCGCGGTCAACGTGTTTTTTCAACTGGAGAAAACTTGAAACGCCCATATCTTGGACAAGGAAGGAGTGAGAGAGCTCACATTTCAGACACAGCATCCAGGCTGCAATGGCTTCAATTTGTGTTATTTTGGGGCAAATTGGGGAATATTGAATTTTTGGTGAAAATGTTGACCCCGCGGTCAACGTGTTTTTTCAACTGGAGAAAACTTGAAACGCCCATATCTTGGACAAGGAAGGAGTGAGAGAGCTCACATTTCAGACACAGCATCCAGGCTGCAATGGCTTCAATTTGTGTTATTTTGGGGCAAATTGGGGAATATTGAATTTTTGGTGAAAATGTTGACCCCGCGTTCAACGTGTTTTTTCAACTGGAGAAAACTTGAAACGCCCATATCTTGGATAAGGAAGGAGTGAGAGAGCTCACATTTCAGACACAGCATCCAGGCTGCAATGGCTTCAATTTGTGTTATTTTGGGGCAAATTGGGGAATATTGAATTTTTGGTGAAAATGTTGACCCCGCGGTCAACGTGTTTTTTCAACTGGAGAAAACTTGAAACGCCCATATCTTGGATAAGGAAGGAGTGAGAGAGCTCACATTTCAGACAGCATCCAGGCTGCAATGGCTTCAATTTGTGTTATTTTGGGGCAAATTGGGGAATATAGAATTTTTTGTGAAAATGTTGACCCTGCGGTCAATGTTTTTTTTCAACTGGAGAAAACTTGAAACGCCCATATCTTGGATAAGGAAGGAGTTAGAGTGTTCAAATTTTTAGACGCAGCATCCAGGCTGCAATGGCTTCAATTTGTGTTATTTTGGGGCAAATTGGGGAATATTGTTTTTTTGGTGAAAAAGTTGACCCCGCGGTCAATGTTTTTTTCAGCTGAGGAGAACTTGAAACGCCCATATCTTGGATAAGGAAGGAGTGAGAGAGCTCACGTTTCAGACACAGCATCCAGGCTGCAATGGCTTCAATTTGTGTCATTTTGGGGCAAATTGGGGAATATTGAATTTTTTGTGAAAATGTTGACCCTGCGGTCAATGTTTTTTTCAGCTGAGGAGAACTTGAAACGCCCATATCTTGGGCAAGGAAGGAGTGAGAGAGCTTAAATTTCAGACGCAGCATCCAGGCTGCAATGGCTTCAATTTGTGTTATTTTGGGGCAAAGTGGGGAATATTGAATTTTTGGTGAAAATGTTGACCCCGCGGTCAATGTTTTTTTCAGCTGAGGAAAACTTGAAACGCCCATATCTTGGATAAGGAAGGAGTGAGAGAGCTCACATTTCAGACACAGCATCCAGGCTGCAATGGGATGAATTTGTGTTATTTTGGGGCAAATTGGGGAATATTGAATTTTTGGTGAAAATGTTGACCCCGCGGTCAATGTTTTTTTCAGCTGAGGAGAACTTGAAACGCCCATATCTTGGGCAAGGAAGGAGTGAGAGAGCTTAAATTTCAGACGCAGCATCCAGGCAGGCATGGCATCAATTTGTGTTATTTTGGGGCAAATTGGGGAATATTGAATTTTTGGTGAAAATGTTGACCCCGCGGTCAATGTTTTTTTCAGCTGAGGAGAACTTGAAACGCTCATATCTTGGGCAAGGAAGGAGTGAGAGAGCTCACATTTCAGACACAGCATCCAGGCTGCAATGGCTTCAATTTGTGTTATTTTGGGGCAAATTGGGGAATATTGAATTTTTTGTGAAAATGTTGACCCCGCGGTCAATGTTTTTTTCAGCTGAGGAGAACTTGAAACGCCCATATCTTTGATAAGGAAGGAGTGAGAGAGCTCACATTTCAGACACAGCATCCAGGCTGCAATGGGATGAATTTGTGTTATTTTGGGGCAAATTGGGGAATATTGAATTTTTGGTGAAAATGTTGACCCCGCGGTCAATGTTTTTTTCAGCTGAGGAGAACTTGAAACGCCCATATCTTGGGCAAGGAAGGAGTGAGAGAGCTTAAATTTCAGACGCAGCATCCAGGCAGGAATGGCATCAATTTGTGTTATTTTGGGGCAAATTGGGGAATATTGAATTTTTGGTGAAAATGTTGACCCCGCGGTCAATGTTTTTTTCAGCTGAGGAGAACTTGAAACGCCCATATCTTGGGCAAGGAAGGAGTGAGAGAGCTTAAATTTCAGACGCAGCATCCAGGCAGGAATGGCATCAATTTGTGTTATTTTGGGGCAAATTGGGGAATATTGAATTTTTGGTGAAAATGTTGACCCCGCGGTCAACGTGTTTTTTCAACTGGAGAAAACTTGAAACGCCCATATCTTGGACAAGGAAGGAGTGAGAGAGCTCACATTTCAGACACAGCATCCAGGCTGCAATGGCTTCAATTTGTGTTATTTTGGGGCAAATTGGGGAATATTGAATTTTTGGTGAAAATGTTGACCCCGCGGTCAACGTGTTTTTTCAACTGGAGAAAACTTGAAACGCCCATATCTTGGACAAGGAAGGAGTGAGA
This sequence comes from Genypterus blacodes, assembly GCF_046128005.1. Classification (NCBI taxonomy): domain Eukaryota; kingdom Metazoa; phylum Chordata; class Actinopteri; order Ophidiiformes; family Ophidiidae; genus Genypterus; species Genypterus blacodes. The sequence continues at coordinate 1,026,720 of NW_027466832.1, forward strand.
GAGCTCACATTTCAGACACAGCATCCAGGCTGCAATGGCTTCAATTTGTGTTATTTTGGGGCAAATTGGGGAATATTGAATTTTTGGTGAAAATGTTGACCCCGCGTTCAACGTGTTTTTTCAACTGGAGAAAACTTGAAACGCCCATATCTTGGATAAGGAAGGAGTGAGAGAGCTCACATTTTAGACACAGCATCCAGGCTGCAATGGCTTCAATTTGTGTTATTTTGGGGCAAATTGGGGAATATTGAATTTTTGGTGAAAATGTTGACCCCGCGGTCAACGTGTTTTTTCAACTGGAGAAAACTTGAAACGCCCATATCTTGGACAAGGAAGGAGTGAGAGAGCTCACATTTCAGACACAGCATCCAGGCTGCAATGGCTTCAATTTGTGTTATTTTGGGGCAAAGTGGGGAATATTGAATTTTTGGTGAAAATGTTGACCCCGCGGTCAATGTTTTTTTCAGCTGAGGAGAACTTGAAACGCCCATATCTTGGGCAAGGAAGGAGTGAGAGAGCTTAAATTTCAGACGCAGCATCCAGGCAGGCATGGCATCAATTTGTGTTATTTTGGGGCAAATTGGGGAATATTGAGTTTTTGGTGAAAAAGTTGACATCGCGGTCAATGTTTTTTTCAGCTGAGGAGATAACTTGAAACGCCCATATCTTGGATAAGGAAGGAGTGAGAGAGCTCACATTTCAGACACAGCATCCAGGCTGCAATGGCTTCAATTTGTGTTATTTTGGGGCAAATTGGGGAATATTGAATTTTTGGTGAAAAAGTTGACCCCGCGGTCAATGTTTTTTTCAGCTGAGGAGAACTTGAAACGCCCATATCTTGGATAAGGAAGGAGTGAGAGAGCTCACATTTCAGACACAGCATCCAGGCTGCAATGGCTTCAATTTGTGTTATTTTGGGGCAAATTGGGGAATATTGAATTTTTTGTGAAAATGTTGACCCTGCGGTCAATGTTTTTTTCAGCTGAGGAGAACTTGAAACGCCCATATCTTGGATAAGGAAGGAGTGAGAGAGCTCACATTTCAGACACAGCATCCAGGCTGCAATGGCTTCAATTTGTGTTATTTTGGGGCAAAGTGGGGAATATTGAATTTTTGGTGAAAATGTTGACCCCGCGGTCAATGTTTTTTTCAGCTGAGGAGAACTTGAAACGCCCATATCTTGGGCAAGGAAGGAGTGAGAGAGCTTAAATTTCAGACGCAGCATCCAGGCAGGCATGGCATCAATTTGTGTTATTTTGGGGCAAATTGGGGAATATTGAATTTTTGGTGAAAAAGTTGACCTCGCGGTCAATGTTTTTTTCAGCTGAGGAGATAACTTGAAACGCCCATATCTTGGATAAGGAAGGAGTGAGAGAGCTTAAATTTCAGACGCAGCATCCAGGCAGGAATGGCATCAATTTGTGTTATTTTGGGGCAAATTGGGGAATATTGAATTTTTGGTGAAAAAGTTGACCTCGCGGTCAATGTTTTTTTCAGCTGAGGAGATAACTTGAAACGCCCGTGTCTTGGGCAAGGAAGGAGTGAGAGAGCTCACATTTCAGACACAGCATCCAGGCTGCAATGGCTTCAATTTGTGTTATTTTGGGGCAAAGTGGGGAATATTGAATTTTTGGTGAAAATGTTGACCCCGCGGTCAATGTTTTTTTCAGCTGAGGAGAACTTGAAACGCCCATATCTTGGGCAAGGAAGGAGTGAGAGAGCTTAAATTTCAGACGCAGCATCCAGGCAGGCATGGCATCAATTTGTGTTATTTTGGGGCAAATTGGGGAATATTGAATTTTTGGTGAAAAAGTTGACCTTGCGGTCAATGTTTTTTTCAGCTGAGGAGATAACTTGAAACGCCCGTATCTTGGGCAAGGAAGGAGTTAGAGAGCTCACATTTCAGACACAGCATCCAGGCTGCAATGGCTTCAATTTGTGTTATTTTGGGGCAAATTGGGGAATATTGAATTTTTGGTGAAAATGTTGACCCCGCGGTCAACGTGTTTTTTCAACTGGAGAAAACTTGAAACGCCCATATCTTGGACAAGGAAGGAGTGAGAGAGCTCACATTTCAGACACAGCATCCAGGCTGCAATGGCTTCAATTTGTGTTATTTTGGGGCAAATTGGGGAATATTGAATTTTTGGTGAAAATGTTGACCCCGCGGTCAACGTGTTTTTTCAACTGGAGAAAACTTGAAACGCCCATATCTTGGACAAGGAAGGAGTGAGAGAGCTCACATTTCAGACACAGCATCCAGGCTGCAATGGCTTCAATTTGTGTTTTTTTGGGGCAAATTGGGGAATATTGAATTTTTGGTGAAAATGTTGACCCCGCGTTCAACGTGTTTTTTCAACTGGAGAAAACTTGAAACGCCCATATCTTGGATAAGGAAGGAGTGAGAGAGCTCACATTTTAGACACAGCATCCAGGCTGCAATGGCTTCAATTTGTGTTATTTTGGGGCAAATTGGGGAATATTGAATTTTTGGTGAAAATGTTGACCCCGCGGTCAACGTGTTTTTTCAACTGGAGAAAACTTGAAACGCCCATATCTTGGACAAGGAAGGAGTGAGAGAGCTCACATTTCAGACACAGCATCCAGGCTGCAATGGCTTCAATTTGTGTTATTTTGGGGCAAAGTGGGGAATATTGAATTTTTGGTGAAAATGTTGACCCCGCGGTCAATGTTTTTTTCAGCTGAGGAGAACTTGAAACGCCCATATCTTGGGCAAGGAAGGAGTGAGAGAGCTTAAATTTCAGACGCAGCATCCAGGCAGGCATGGCATCAATTTGTGTTATTTTGGGGCAAATTGGGGAATATTGAGTTTTTGGTGAAAAAGTTGACATCGCGGTCAATGTTTTTTTCAGCTGAGGAGATAACTTGAAACGCCCATATCTTGGATAAGGAAGGAGTGAGAGAGCTCACATTTCAGACACAGCATCCAGGCTGCAATGGCTTCAATTTGTGTTATTTTGGGGCAAATTGGGGAATATTGAATTTTTGGTGAAAAAGTTGACCCCGCGGTCAATGTTTTTTTCAGCTGAGGAGAACTTGAAACGCCCATATCTTGGATAAGGAAGGAGTGAGAGAGCTCACATTTCAGACACAGCATCCAGGCTGCAATGGCTTCAATTTGTGTTATTTTGGGGCAAATTGGGGAATATTGAATTTTTTGTGAAAATGTTGACCCTGCGGTCAATGTTTTTTTCAGCTGAGGAGAACTTGAAACGCCCATATCTTGGATAAGGAAGGAGTGAGAGAGCTCACATTTCAGACACAGCATCCAGGCTGCAATGGCTTCAATTTGTGTTATTTTGGGGCAAAGTGGGGAATATTGAATTTTTGGTGAAAATGTTGACCCCGCGGTCAATGTTTTTTTCAGCTGAGGAGAACTTGAAACGCCCATATCTTGGGCAAGGAAGGAGTGAGAGAGCTTAAATTTCAGACGCAGCATCCAGGCAGGCATGGCATCAATTTGTGTTATTTTGGGGCAAATTGGGGAATATTGAATTTTTGGTGAAAAAGTTGACCTCGCGGTCAATGTTTTTTTCAGCTGAGGAGATAACTTGAAACGCCCATATCTTGGATAAGGAAGGAGTGAGAGAGCTTAAATTTCAGACGCAGCATCCAGGCAGGAATGGCATCAATTTGTGTTATTTTGGGGCAAATTGGGGAATATTGAATTTTTGGTGAAAAAGTTGACCTCGCGGTCAATGTTTTTTTCAGCTGAGGAGATAACTTGAAACGCCCGTGTCTTGGGCAAGGAAGGAGTGAGAGAGCTCACATTTCAGACACAGCATCCAGGCTGCAATGGCTTCAATTTGTGTTATTTTGGGGCAAAGTGGGGAATATTGAATTTTTGGTGAAAATGTTGACCCCGCGGTCAATGTTTTTTTCAGCTGAGGAGAACTTGAAACGCCCATATCTTGGGCAAGGAAGGAGTGAGAGAGCTTAAATTTCAGACGCAGCATCCAGGCAGGCATGGCATCAATTTGTGTTATTTTGGGGCAAATTGGGGAATATTGAATTTTTGGTGAAAAAGTTGACCTTGCGGTCAATGTTTTTTTCAGCTGAGGAGATAACTTGAAACGCCCGTATCTTGGGCAAGGAAGGAGTTAGAGAGCTCACATTTCAGACACAGCATCCAGGCTGCAATGGCTTCAATTTGTGTTATTTTGGGGCAAATTGGGGAATATTGAATTTTTGGTGAAAATGTTGACCCCGCGGTCAACGTGTTTTTTCAACTGGAGAAAACTTGAAACGCCCATATCTTGGACAAGGAAGGAGTGAGAGAGCTCACATTTCAGACACAGCATCCAGGCTGCAATGGCTTCAATTTGTGTTATTTTGGGGCAAATTGGGGAATATTGAATTTTTGGTGAAAATGTTGACCCCGCGGTCAACGTGTTTTTTCAACTGGAGAAAACTTGAAACGCCCATATCTTGGACAAGGAAGGAGTGAGAGAGCTCACATTTCAGACACAGCATCCAGGCTGCAATGGCTTCAATTTGTGTTATTTTGGGGCAAATTGGGGAATATTGAATTTTTGGTGAAAATGTTGACCCCGCGTTCAACGTGTTTTTTCAACTGGAGAAAACTTGAAACGCCCATATCTTGGATAAGGAAGGAGTGAGAGAGCTCACATTTCAGACACAGCATCCAGGCTGCAATGGCTTCAATTTGTGTTATTTTGGGGCAAATTGGGGAATATTGAATTTTTGGTGAAAATGTTGACCCCGCGGTCAACGTGTTTTTTCAACTGGAGAAAACTTGAAACGCCCATATCTTGGACAAGGAAGGAGTGAGAGAGCTCACATTTCAGACACAGCATCCAGGCTGCAATGGCTTCAATTTGTGTTATTTTGGGGCAAAGTGGGGAATATTGAATTTTTGGTGAAAATGTTGACCCCGCGGTCAACGTGTTTTTTCAACTGGAGAAAACTTGAAACGCCCATATCTTGGACAAGGAAGGAGTGAGAGAGCTCACATTTCAGACACAGCATCCAGGCTGCAATGGCTTCAATTTGTGTTATTTTGGGGCAAATTGGGGAATATTGAATTTTTGGTGAAAATGTTGACCCCGCGGTCAATGTTTTTTTCAGCTGAGGAGAATTTGAAACGCCCATATCTTGGGCAAGGAAGGAGTGAGAGAGCTTAAATTTCAGACGCAGCATCCAGGCAGGCATGGCATCAATTTGTGTTATTTTGGGGCAAATTGGGGAATATTGAATTTTTGGTGAAAAAGTTGACCTCGCGGTCAATGTTTTTTTCAGCTGAGGAGATAACTTGAAACGCCCATATCTTGGATAAGGAAGGAGTGAGAGAGCTCACATTTCAGACACAGCATCCAGGCTGCAATGGCTTCAATTTGTGTTATTTTGGGGCAAATTGGGGAATATTGAATTTTTGGTGAAAAAGTTGACCCCGCGGTCAATGTTTTTTTCAGCTGAGGAGAACTTGAAACGCCCATATCTTGGATAAGGAAGGAGTGAGAGAGCTCACATTTCAGACACAGCATCCAGGCTGCAATGGCTTCAATTTGTGTTATTTTGGGGCAAATTGGGGAATATTGAATTTTTGGTGAAAATGTTGACCCCGCGTTCAACGTGTTTTTTCAACTGGAGAAAACTTGAAACGCCCATATCTTGGATAAGGAAGGAGTGAGAGAGCTCACATTTCAGACACAGCATCCAGGCAGGCATGGCATCAATTTGTGTTATTTTGGGGCAAATTGGGGAATATTGAATTTTTGGTGAAAAAGTTGACCTTGCGGTCAATGTTTTTTTCAGCTGAGGAGATAACTTGAAACGCCCGTATCTTGGGCAAGGAAGGAGTTAGAGAGCTCACATTTCAGACACAGCATCCAGGCTGCAATGGCTTCAATTTGTGTTATTTTGGGGCAAATTGGGGAATATTGAATTTTTGGTGAAAATGTTGACCCCGCGGTCAACGTGTTTTTTCAACTGGAGAAAACTTGAAACGCCCATATCTTGGACAAGGAAGGAGTGAGAGAGCTCACATTTCAGACACAGCATCCAGGCAGGCATGGCATCAATTTGTGTTATTTTGGGGCAAATTGGGGAATATTGAATTTTTGGTGAAAAAGTTGACCTCGCGGTCAATGTTTTTTTCAGCTGAGGAGATAACTTGAAACGCCCATATCTTGGATAAGGAAGGAGTGAGAGAGCTCACATTTCAGACACAGCATCCAGGCTGCAATGGCTTCAATTTGTGTTATTTTGGGGCAAATTGGGGAATATTGAATTTTTGGTGAAAAAGTTGACCCCGCGGTCAATGTTTTTTTCAGCTGAGGAGAACTTGAAACGCCCATATCTTGGATAAGGAAGGAGTGAGAGAGCTCACATTTCAGACACAGCATCCAGGCTGCAATGGCTTCAATTTGTGTTATTTTGGGGCAAATTGGGGAATATTGAATTTTTTGTGAAAATGTTGACCCTGCGGTCAATGTTTTTTTCAGCTGAGGAGAACTTGAAACGCCCATATCTTGGATAAGGAAGGAGTGAGAGAGCTCACATTTCAGACACAGCATCCAGGCTGCAATGGCTTCAATTTGTGTTATTTTGGGGCAAAGTGGGGAATATTGAATTTTTGGTGAAAATGTTGACCCCGCGGTCAATGTTTTTTTCAGCTGAGGAGAACTTGAAACGCCCATATCTTGGGCAAGGAAGGAGTGAGAGAGCTTAAATTTCAGACGCAGCATCCAGGCAGGAATGGCTTCAATTTGTGTTATTTTGGGGCAAATTGGGGAATATTGAATTTTTGGTGAAAATGTTGACCCCGCGGTCAATGTTTTTTTCAGCTGAGGAGAACTTGAAACGCCCATATCTTGGGCAAGGAAGGAGTGAGAGAGCTTAAATTTCAGACGCAGCATCCAGGCAGGCATGGCATCAATTTGTGTTATTTTGGGGCAAATTGGGGAATATTGAATTTTTGGTGAAAAAGTTGACCCCGCGGTCAATGTTTTTTTCAGCTGAGGAGAACTTGAAACGCCCATATCTTGGATAAGGAAGGAGTGAGAGAGCTCACATTTCAGACACAGCATCCAGGCTGCAATGGCTTCAATTTGTGTTATTTTGGGGCAAATTGGGGAATATTGAATTTTTGGTGAAAAAGTTGACCCCGCGGTCAATGTTTTTTTCAGCTGAGGAGAACTTGAAACGCCCATATCTTGGATAAGGAAGGAGTGAGAGAGCTCACATTTCAGACACAGCATCCAGGCTGCAATGGCTTCAATTTGTGTTATTTTGGGGCAAATTGGGGAATATTGAATTTTTGGTGAAAATGTTGACCCCGCGTTCAACGTGTTTTTTCAACTGGAGAAAACTTGAAACGCCCATATCTTGGATAAGGAAGGAGTGAGAGAGCTCACATTTCAGACACAGCATCCAGGCTGCAATGGCTTCAATTTGTGTTATTTTGGGGCAAATTGGGGAATATTGAATTTTTGGTGAAAATGTTGACCCCGCGGTCAACGTGTTTTTTCAACTGGAGAAAACTTGAAACGCCCATATCTTGGACAAGGAAGGAGTGAGAGAGCTCACATTTCAGACACAGCATCCAGGCTGCAATGGCTTCAATTTGTGTTATTTTGGGGCAAATTGGGGAATATTGAATTTTTGGTGAAAATGTTGACCCCGCGGTCAATGTTTTTTTCAGCTGAGGAGAACTTGAAACGCCCATATCTTGGGCAAGGAAGGAGTGAGAGAGCTTAAATTTCAGACGCAGCATCCAGGCAGGCATGGCATCAATTTGTGTTATTTTGGGGCAAATTGGGGAATATTGAATTTTTGGTGAAAAAGTTGACCTCGCGGTCAATGTTTTTTTCAGCTGAGGAGATAACTTGAAACGCCCATATCTTGGATAAGGAAGGAGTGAGAGAGCTCACATTTCAGACACAGCATCCAGGCTGCAATGGCTTCAATTTGTGTTATTTTGGGGCAAATTGGGGAATATTGAATTTTTGGTGAAAAAGTTGACCCCGCGGTCAATGTTTTTTTCAGCTGAGGAGAACTTGAAACGCCCATATCTTGGATAAGGAAGGAGTGAGAGAGCTCACATTTCAGACACAGCATCCAGGCTGCAATGGCTTCAATTTGTGTTATTTTGGGGCAAAGTGGGGAATATTGAATTTTTGGTGAAAATGTTGACCCCGCGGTCAATGTTTTTTTCAGCTGAGGAGAACTTGAAACGCCCATATCTTGGGCAAGGAAGGAGTGAGAGAGCTTAAATTTCAGACGCAGCATCCAGGCAGGCATGGCATCAATTTGTGTTATTTTGGGGCAAATTGGGGAATATTGAATTTTTGGTGAAAAAGTTGACCTTGCGGTCAATGTTTTTTTCAGCTGAGGAGATAACTTGAAACGCCCGTATCTTGGGCAAGGAAGGAGTTAGAGAGCTCACATTTCAGACACAGCATCCAGGCTGCAATGGCTTCAATTTGTGTTATTTTGGGGCAAATTGGGGAATATTGAATTTTTGGTGAAAATGTTGACCCCGCGGTCAACGTGTTTTTTCAACTGGAGAAAACTTGAAACGCCCATATCTTGGACAAGGAAGGAGTGAGAGAGCTCACATTTCAGACACAGCATCCAGGCAGGCATGGCATCAATTTGTGTTATTTTGGGGCAAATTGGGGAATATTGAATTTTTGGTGAAAAAGTTGACCTCGCGGTCAATGTTTTTTTCAGCTGAGGAGATAACTTGAAACGCCCATATCTTGGATAAGGAAGGAGTGAGAGAGCTCACATTTCAGACACAGCATCCAGGCTGCAATGGCTTCAATTTGTGTTATTTTGGGGCAAATTGGGGAATATTGAATTTTTGGTGAAAAAGTTGACCCCGCGGTCAATGTTTTTTTCAGCTGAGGAGAACTTGAAACGCCCATATCTTGGATAAGGAAGGAGTGAGAGAGCTCACATTTCAGACACAGCATCCAGGCTGCAATGGCTTCAATTTGTGTTATTTTGGGGCAAATTGGGGAATATTGAATTTTTTGTGAAAATGTTGACCCTGCGGTCAATGTTTTTTTCAGCTGAGGAGAACTTGAAACGCCCATATCTTGGATAAGGAAGGAGTGAGAGAGCTCACATTTCAGACACAGCATCCAGGCTGCAATGGCTTCAATTTGTGTTATTTTGGGGCAAAGTGGGGAATATTGAATTTTTGGTGAAAATGTTGACCCCGCGGTCAATGTTTTTTTCAGCTGAGGAGAACTTGAAACGCCCATATCTTGGGCAAGGAAGGAGTGAGAGAGCTTAAATTTCAGACGCAGCATCCAGGCAGGAATGGCATCAATTTGTGTTATTTTGGGGCAAATTGGGGAATATTGAATTTTTGGTGAAAAAGTTGACCTCGCGGTCAATGTTTTTTTCAGCTGAGGAGATAACTTGAAACGCCCGTGTCTTGGGCAAGGAAGGAGTGAGAGAGCTCACATTTCAGACACAGCATCCAGGCTGCAATGGCTTCAATTTGTGTTATTTTGGGGCAAAGTGGGGAATATTGAATTTTTGGTGAAAATGTTGACCCTGCGGTCAATGTTTTTTTCAGCTGAGGAGAACTTGAAACGCCCATATCTTGGATAAGGAAGGAGTGAGAGAGCTCACGTTTCAGACACAGCATCCAGGCTGCAATGGCTTCAATTTGTGTTATTTTGGGGCAAATTGGGGAATATTGAATTTTTTGTGAAAATGTTGACCCTGCGGTCAATGTTTTTTTCAGCTGAGGAGAACTTGAAACGCCCATATCTTGGATAAGGAAGGAGTGAGAGAGCTCACGTTTCAGACACAGCATCCAGGCTGCAATGGCTTCAATTTGTGTTATTTTGGGGCAAATTGGGGAATATTGAATTTTTTGTGAAAATGTTGACCCTGCGGTCAATGTTTTTTTCAGCTGAGGAGAACTTAAAACGCCCATATCTTGGATAAGGAAGGAGTGAGAGAGCTCACATTTCAGACACAGCATCCAGGCTGCAATGGCTTCAATTTGTGTTATTTTGGGGCAAAGTGGGGAATATTGAATTTTTGGTGAAAATGTTGACCCCGCGGTCAATGTTTTTTTCAGCTGAGGAGAACTTGAAACGCCCATATCTTGGGCAAGGAAGGAGTGAGAGAGCTTAAATTTCAGACGCAGCATCCAGGCTGCAATGGCTTCAATTTGTGTTATTTTGGGGCAAAGTGGGGAATATTGAATTTTTTGTGAAAATGTTGACCCTGCGGTCAATGTTTTTTTCAGCTGAGGAGAACTTGAAACGCCCATATCTTGGATAAGGAAGGAGTGAGAGAGCTCACATTTCAGACACAGCATCCAGGCTGCAATGGCTTCAATTTGTGTTATTTTGGGGCAAAGTGGGGAATATTGAATTTTTGGTGAAAATGTTGACCCCGCGGTCAATGTTTTTTTCAGCTGAGGAGAACTTGAAACGCCCATATCTTGGGCAAGGAAGGAGTGAGAGAGCTTAAATTTCAGACGCAGCATCCAGGCTGCAATGGCTTCAATTTGTGTTATTTTGGGGCAAAGTTGGGAATATTGAATTTTTGGTGAAAATGTTGACCCCGCGGTCAATGTTTTTTTCAGCTGAGGAGAACTTGAAACGCCCATATCTTGGATAAGGAAGGAGTGAGAGAGCTCACATTTCAGACACAGCATCCAGGCTGCAATGGGATGAATTTGTGTTATTTTGGGGCAAATTGGGGAATATTGAATTTTTGGTGAAAAAGTTGACCTTGCGGTCAATGTTTTTTTCAGCTGAGGAGATAACTTGAAACGCCCGTATCTTGGGCAAGGAAGGAGTTAGAGAGCTCACATTTCAGACACAGCATCCAGGCTGCAATGGCTTCAATTTGTGTTATTTTGGGGCAAATTGGGGAATATTGAATTTTTGGTGAAAATGTTGACCCCGCGGTCAACGTGTTTTTTCAACTGGAGAAAACTTGAAACGCCCATATCTTGGACAAGGAAGGAGTGAGAGAGCTCACATTTCAGACACAGCATCCAGGCTGCAATGGCTTCAATTTGTGTTATTTTGGGGCAAATTGGGGAATATTGAATTTTTGGTGAAAATGTTGACCCCGCGGTCAACGTGTTTTTTCAACTGGAGAAAACTTGAAACGCCCATATCTTGGATAAGGAAGGAGTGAGAGAGCTCACATTTCAGACACAGCATCCAGGCTGCAATGGCTTCAATTTGTGTTATTTTGGGGCAAAGTGGGGAATATTGAATTTTTGGTGAAAATGTTGACCCCGCGGTCAACGTGTTTTTTCAACTGGAGAAAACTTGAAACGCCCATATCTTGGACAAGGAAGGAGTGAGAGAGCTCACATTTCAGACACAGCATCCAGGCTGCAATGGCTTCAATTTGTGTTATTTTGGGGCAAATTGGGGAATATTGAATTTTTGGTGAAAATGTTGACCCCGCGGTCAATGTTTTTTTCAGCTGAGGAGAACTTGAAACGCCCATATCTTGGGCAAGGAAGGAGTGAGAGAGCTTAAATTTCAGACGCAGCATCCAGGCTGCAATGGCTTCAATTTGTGTTATTTTGGGGCAAAGTGGGGAATATTGAATTTTTGGTGAAAATGTTGACCCCGCGGTCAATGTTTTTTTCAGCTGAGAAGAACTTGAAACGCCCATATCTTGGATAAGGAAGGAGTGAGAGAGCTTAAATTTCAGACGCAGCATCCAGGCAGGCATGGCATCAATTTGTGTTATTTTGGGGCAAATTGGGGAATATTGAATTTTTGGTGAAAAAGTTGACCTTGCGGTCAATGTTTTTTTCAGCTGAGGAGATAACTTGAAACGCCCGTATCTTGAGCAAGGAAGGAGTTAGAGAGCTCACATTTCAGACACAGCATCCAGGCTGCAATGGCTTCAATTTGTGTTATTTTGGGGCAAATTGGGGAATATTGAATTTTTGGTGAAAATGTTGACCCCGCGGTCAACGTGTTTTTTCAACTGGAGAAAACTTGAAACGCCCATATCTTGGACAAGGAAGGAGTGAGAGAGCTCACATTTCAGACACAGCATCCAGGCTGCAATGGCTTCAATTTGTGTTATTTTGGGGCAAATTGGGGAATATTGAATTTTTGGTGAAAATGTTGACCCCGCGGTCAACGTGTTTTTTCAACTGGAGAAAACTTGAAACGCCCATATCTTGGACAAGGAAGGAGTGAGAGAGCTCACATTTCAGACACAGCATCCAGGCTGCAATGGCTTCAATTTGTGTTATTTTGGGGCAAAGTGGGGAATATTGAATTTTTGGTGAAAATGTTGACCCCGCGGTCAACGTGTTTTTTCAACTGGAGAAAACTTGAAACGCCCATATCTTGGATAAGGAAGGAGTGAGAGAGCTCACATTTCAGACACAGCATCCAGGCTGCAATGGCTTCAATTTGTGTTATTTTGGGGCAAATTGGGGAACATTGAATTTTTGGTGAAAAAGTTGACCACGCGGTCAATGTTTTTTTCAGCTGAGGAGAACTTGAAACGCCCATATCTTGGATAAGGAAGGAGTGAGAGAGCTCACATTTCAGACACAGCATCCAGGCTGCAATGGGATGAATTTGTGTTATTTTGGGGCAAATTGGGGAATATTGAATTTTTGGTGAAAATGTTGACCCCGCGGTCAATGTTTTTTTCAGCTGAGGAGAACTTGAAACGCCCGTATCTTGGGCAAGGAAGGAGTGAGAGAGCTCACATTTCAGACACAGCATCCAGGCTGCAATGGCTTCAATTTGTGTTATTTTGGGGCAAAGTGGGGAATATTGAATTTTTGGTGAAAAAGTTGACCTCGCGGTCAATGTTTTTTTCAGCTGAGGGGATAACTTGAAACGCCCGTGTCTTGGGCAAGGAAGGAGTGAGAGAGCTCACATTTCAGACACAGCATCCAGGCTGCAATGGGATGAATTTGTGTTATTTTGGGGCAAATTGGGGAATATTGAATTTTTGGTGAAAATGTTGACCCCGCGGTCAATGTTTTTTTCAGCTGAGGAGATAACTTGAAAAGCCCGTATCTTGGGCAAGGAAGGAGTGAGAGAGCTCACATTTCAGACACAGCATCCAGGCTGCAATGGCTTCAATTTGTGTTATTTTGGGGCAAAGTGGGGAACATTGAATTTTTGGTGAAAAAGTTGACCCCGCGGTCAATGTTTTTTTCAGCTGAGGAGAACTTGAAACGCCCATATCTTGGATAAGGAAGGAGTGAGAGAGCTCACATTTCAGACACAGCATTCAGGCTGCAATGGCTTCAATTTGTGTTATTTTGGGGCAAAGTGGGGAATATTGAATTTTTGGTGAAAAAGTTGACCCCGCGGTCAATGTTTTTTTCAGCTGAGGAGAACTTGAAACGCCCATATCTTGGATAAGGAAGGAGTGAGAGAGCTCACATTTCAGACACAGCATCCAGGCTGCAATGGGATGAATTTGTGTTATTTTGGGGCAAATTGGGGAATATTGAATTTTTGGTGAAAATGTTGACCCCGCGGTCAATGTTTTTTTCAGCTGAGGAGAACTTGAAACGCCCATATCTTGGGCAAGGAAGGAGTGAGAGAGCTTAAATTTCAGACGCAGCATCCAGGCAGGCATGGCATCAATTTGTGTTATTTTGGGGCAAATTGGGGAATATTGAATTTTTAGTGAAAAAGTTGACCTCGCGGTCAATGTTTTTTTCAGCTGAGGAGATAACTTGAAACGCCCATATCTTGGATAAGGAAGGAGTGAGAGAGCTCACATTTCAGACACAGCATCCAGGCTGCAATGGCTTCAATTTGTGTTATTTTGGGGCAAATTGGGGAATATTGAATTTTTGGTGAAAAAGTTGACCCCGCGGTCAATGTTTTTTTCAGCTGAGGAGAACTTGAAACGCCCATATCTTGGATAAGGAAGGAGTGAGAGAGCTCACATTTCAGACACAGCATCCAGGCTGCAATGGCTTCAATTTGTGTTATTTTGGGGCAAATTGGGGAATATTGAATTTTTGGTGAAAATGTTGACCCCGCGTTCAACGTGTTTTTTCAACTGGAGAAAACTTGAAACGCCCATATCTTGGATAAGGAAGGAGTGAGAGAGCTCACATTTCAGACACAGCATCCAGGCAGGCATGGCATCAATTTGTGTTATTTTGGGGCAAATTGGGGAATATTGAATTTTTGGTGAAAAAGTTGACCTTGCGGTCAATGTTTTTTTCAGCTGAGGAGATAACTTGAAACGCCCGTATCTTGGGCAAGGAAGGAGTTAGAGAGCTCACATTTCAGACACAGCATCCAGGCTGCAATGGCTTCAATTTGTGTTATTTTGGGGCAAATTGGGGAATATTGAATTTTTGGTGAAAATGTTGACCCCGCGGTCAACGTGTTTTTTCAACTGGAGAAAACTTGAAACGCCCATATCTTGGACAAGGAAGGAGTGAGAGAGCTCACATTTCAGACACAGCATCCAGGCAGGCATGGCATCAATTTGTGTTATTTTGGGGCAAATTGGGGAATATTGAATTTTTGGTGAAAAAGTTGACCTCGCGGTCAATGTTTTTTTCAGCTGAGGAGATAACTTGAAACGCCCATATCTTGGATAAGGAAGGAGTGAGAGAGCTCACATTTCAGACACAGCATCCAGGCTGCAATGGCTTCAATTTGTGTTATTTTGGGGCAAATTGGGGAATATTGAATTTTTGGTGAAAAAGTTGACCCCGCGGTCAATGTTTTTTTCAGCTGAGGAGAACTTGAAACGCCCATATCTTGGATAAGGAAGGAGTGAGAGAGCTCACATTTCAGACACAGCATCCAGGCTGCAATGGCTTCAATTTGTGTTATTTTGGGGCAAATTGGGGAATATTGAATTTTTTGTGAAAATGTTGACCCTGCGGTCAATGTTTTTTTCAGCTGAGGAGAACTTGAAACGCCCATATCTTGGATAAGGAAGGAGTGAGAGAGCTCACATTTCAGACACAGCATCCAGGCTGCAATGGCTTCAATTTGTGTTATTTTGGGGCAAATTGGGGAATATTGAATTTTTTGTGAAAATGTTGACCCTGCGGTCAATGTTTTTTTCAGCTGAGGAGAACTTGAAACGCCCATATCTTGGATAAGGAAGGAGTGAGAGAGCTCACATTTCAGACACAGCATCCAGGCTGCAATGGCTTCAATTTGTGTTATTTTGGGGCAAAGTGGGGAATATTGAATTTTTGGTGAAAATGTTGACCCCGCGGTCAATGTTTTTTTCAGCTGAGGAGAACTTGAAACGCCCATATCTTGGGCAAGGAAGGAGTGAGAGAGCTTAAATTTCAGACGCAGCATCCAGGCAGGAATGGCATCAATTTGTGTTATTTTGGGGCAAATTGGGGAATATTGAATTTTTGGTGAAAAAGTTGACCTCGCGGTCAATGTTTTTTTCAGCTGAGGAGATAACTTGAAATGCCCGTGTCTTGGGCAAGGAAGGAGTGAGAGAGCTCACATTTCAGACACAGCATCCAGGCTGCAATGGCTTCAATTTGTGTTATTTTGGGGCAAAGTGGGGAATATTGAATTTTTGGTGAAAATGTTGACCCCGCGGTCAATGTTTTTTTCAGCTGAGGAGAACTTGAAACGCCCATATCTTGGGCAAGGAAGGAGTGAGAGAGCTTAAATTTCAGACGCAGCATCCAGGCAGGCATGGCATCAATTTGTGTTATTTTGGGGCAAATTGGGGAATATTGAATTTTTGGTGAAAAAGTTGACCTTGCGGTCAATGTTTTTTTCAGCTGAGGAGATAACTTGAAACGCCCGTATCTTGGGCAAGGAAGGAGTTAGAGAGCTCACATTTCAGACACAGCATCCAGGCTGCAATGGCTTCAATTTGTGTTATTTTGGGGCAAATTGGGGAATATTGAATTTTTGGTGAAAATGTTGACCCCGCGGTCAACGTGTTTTTTCAACTGGAGAAAACTTGAAACGCCCATATCTTGGACAAGGAAGGAGTGAGAGAGCTCACATTTCAGACACAGCATCCAGGCAGGCATGGCATCAATTTGTGTTATTTTGGGGCAAATTGGGGAATATTGAATTTTTGGTGAAAAAGTTGACCTCGCGGTCAATGTTTTTTTCAGCTGAGGAGATAACTTGAAACGCCCATATCTTGGATAAGGAAGGAGTGAGAGAGCTCACATTTCAGACACAGCATCCAGGCTGCAATGGCTTCAATTTGTGTTATTTTGGGGCAAATTGGGGAATATTGAATTTTTTGTGAAAATGTTGACCCTGCGGTCAATGTTTTTTTCAGCTGAGGAGAACTTGAAACGCCCATATCTTGGATAAGGAAGGAGTGAGAGAGCTCACATTTCAGACACAGCATCCAGGCTGCAATGGCTTCAATTTGTGTTATTTTGGGGCAAAGTGGGGAATATTGAATTTTTGGTGAAAATGTTGACCCCGCGGTCAATGTTTTTTTCAGCTGAGGAGAACTTGAAACGCCCATATCTTGGGCAAGGAAGGAGTGAGAGAGCTTAAATTTCAGACGCAGCATCCAGGCAGGAATGGCATCAATTTGTGTTATTTTGGGGCAAATTGGGGAATATTGAATTTTTGGTGAAAAAGTTGACCTCGCGGTCAATGTTTTTTTCAGCTGAGGAGATAACTTGAAACGCCCGTGTCTTGGGCAAGGAAGGAGTGAGAGAGCTCACATTTCAGACACAGCATCCAGGCTGCAATGGCTTCAATTTGTGTTATTTTGGGGCAAAGTGGGGAATATTGAATTTTTGGTGAAAATGTTGACCCTGCGGTCAATGTTTTTTTCAGCTGAGGAGAACTTGAAACGCCCATATCTTGGATAAGGAAGGAGTGAGAGAGCTCACGTTTCAGACACAGCATCCAGGCTGCAATGGCTTCAATTTGTGTTATTTTGGGGCAAATTGGGGAATATTGAATTTTTTGTGAAAATGTTGACCCTGCGGTCAATGTTTTTTTCAGCTGAGGAGAACTTGAAACGCCCATATCTTGGATAAGGAAGGAGTGAGAGAGCTCACGTTTCAGACACAGCATCCAGGCTGCAATGGCTTCAATTTGTGTTATTTTGGGGCAAATTGGGGAATATTGAATTTTTTGTGAAAATGTTGACCCTGCGGTCAATGTTTTTTTCAGCTGAGGAGAACTTAAAACGCCCATATCTTGGATAAGGAAGGAGTGAGAGAGCTCACATTTCAGACACAGCATCCAGGCTGCAATGGCTTCAATTTGTGTTATTTTGGGGCAAAGTGGGGAATATTGAATTTTTGGTGAAAATGTTGACCCCGCGGTCAATGTTTTTTTCAGCTGAGGAGAACTTGAAACGCCCATATCTTGGGCAAGGAAGGAGTGAGAGAGCTTAAATTTCAGACGCAGCATCCAGGCTGCAATGGCTTCAATTTGTGTTATTTTGGGGCAAAGTGGGGAATATTGAATTTTTTGTGAAAATGTTGACCCTGCGGTCAATGTTTTTTTCAGCTGAGGAGAACTTGAAACGCCCATATCTTGGATAAGGAAGGAGTGAGAGAGCTCACATTTCAGACACAGCATCCAGGCTGCAATGGCTTCAATTTGTGTTATTTTGGGGCAAAGTGGGGAATATTGAATTTTTGGTGAAAATGTTGACCCCGCGGTCAATGTTTTTGACAGCTGAGGAGAACTTGAAACGCCCATATCTTGGATAAGGAAGGAGTGAGAGAGCTCACATTTCAGACACAGCATCCAGGCTGCAATGGCTTCAATTTGTGTTATTTTGGGGCAAAGTGGGGAATATTGAATTTTTGGTGAAAATGTTGACCCCGCGGTCAATGTTTTTTTCAGCTGAGGAGAACTTGAAACGCCCATATCTTGGGCAAGGAAGGAGTGAGAGAGCTTAAATTTCAGACGCAGCATCCAGGCTGCAATGGCTTCAATTTGTGTTATTTTGGGGCAAAGTTGGGAATATTGAATTTTTGGTGAAAATGTTGACCCCGCGGTCAATGTTTTTTTCAGCTGAGGAGAACTTGAAACGCCCATATCTTGGATAAGGAAGGAGTGAGAGAGCTCACATTTCAGACACAGCATCCAGGCTGCAATGGGATGAATTTGTGTTATTTTGGGGCAAATTGGGGAATATTGAATTTTTGGTGAAAAAGTTGACCTTGCGGTCAATGTTTTTTTCAGCTGAGGAGATAACTTGAAACGCCCGTATCTTGGGCAAGGAAGGAGTTAGAGAGCTCACATTTCAGACACAGCATCCAGGCTGCAATGGCTTCAATTTGTGTTATTTTGGGGCAAATTGGGGAATATTGAATTTTTGGTGAAAATGTTGACCCCGCGGTCAACGTGTTTTTTCAACTGGAGAAAACTTGAAACGCCCATATCTTGGACAAGGAAGGAGTGAGAGAGCTCACATTTCAGACACAGCATCCAGGCTGCAATGGCTTCAATTTGTGTTATTTTGGGGCAAATTGGGGAATATTGAATTTTTGGTGAAAATGTTGACCCCGCGGTCAACGTGTTTTTTCAACTGGAGAAAACTTGAAACGCCCATATCTTGGATAAGGAAGGAGTGAGAGAGCTCACATTTCAGACACAGCATCCAGGCTGCAATGGCTTCAATTTGTGTTATTTTGGGGCAAAGTGGGGAATATTGAATTTTTGGTGAAAATGTTGACCCCGCGGTCAACGTGTTTTTTCAACTGGAGAAAACTTGAAACGCCCATATCTTGGACAAGGAAGGAGTGAGAGAGCTCACATTTCAGACACAGCATCCAGGCTGCAATGGCTTCAATTTGTGTTATTTTGGGGCAAATTGGGGAATATTGAATTTTTGGTGAAAATGTTGACCCCGCGGTCAATGTTTTTTTCAGCTGAGGAGAACTTGAAACGCCCATATCTTGGGCAAGGAAGGAGTGAGAGAGCTTAAATTTCAGACGCAGCATCCAGGCTGCAATGGCTTCAATTTGTGTTATTTTGGGGCAAAGTGGGGAATATTGAATTTTTGGTGAAAATGTTGACCCCGCGGTCAATGTTTTTTTCAGCTGAGAAGAACTTGAAACGCCCATATCTTGGATAAGGAAGGAGTGAGAGAGCTTAAATTTCAGACGCAGCATCCAGGCAGGCATGGCATCAATTTGTGTTATTTTGGGGCAAATTGGGGAATATTGAATTTTTGGTGAAAAAGTTGACCTTGCGGTCAATGTTTTTTTCAGCTGAGGAGATAACTTGAAACGCCCGTATCTTGAGCAAGGAAGGAGTTAGAGAGCTCACATTTCAGACACAGCATCCAGGCTGCAATGGCTTCAATTTGTGTTATTTTGGGGCAAATTGGGGAATATTGAATTTTTGGTGAAAATGTTGACCCCGCGGTCAACGTGTTTTTTCAACTGGAGAAAACTTGAAACGCCCATATCTTGGACAAGGAAGGAGTGAGAGAGCTCACATTTCAGACACAGCATCCAGGCTGCAATGGCTTCAATTTGTGTTATTTTGGGGCAAATTGGGGAATATTGAATTTTTGGTGAAAATGTTGACCCCGCGGTCAACGTGTTTTTTCAACTGGAGAAAACTTGAAACGCCCATATCTTGGACAAGGAAGGAGTGAGAGAGCTCACATTTCAGACACAGCATCCAGGCTGCAATGGCTTCAATTTGTGTTATTTTGGGGCAAAGTGGGGAATATTGAATTTTTGGTGAAAATGTTGACCCCGCGGTCAACGTGTTTTTTCAACTGGAGAAAACTTGAAACGCCCATATCTTGGATAAGGAAGGAGTGAGAGAGCTCACATTTCAGACACAGCATCCAGGCTGCAATGGCTTCAATTTGTGTTATTTTGGGGCAAATTGGGGAACATTGAATTTTTGGTGAAAAAGTTGACCACGCGGTCAATGTTTTTTTCAGCTGAGGAGAACTTGAAACGCCCATATCTTGGATAAGGAAGGAGTGAGAGAGCTCACATTTCAGACACAGCATCCAGGCTGCAATGGGATGAATTTGTGTTATTTTGGGGCAAATTGGGGAATATTGAATTTTTGGTGAAAATGTTGACCCCGCGGTCAATGTTTTTTTCAGCTGAGGAGAACTTGAAACGCCCGTATCTTGGGCAAGGAAGGAGTGAGAGAGCTCACATTTCAGACACAGCATCCAGGCTGCAATGGCTTCAATTTGTGTTATTTTGGGGCAAAGTGGGGAATATTGAATTTTTGGTGAAAAAGTTGACCTCGCGGTCAATGTTTTTTTCAGCTGAGGGGATAACTTGAAACGCCCGTGTCTTGGGCAAGGAAGGAGTGAGAGAGCTCACATTTCAGACACAGCATCCAGGCTGCAATGGGATGAATTTGTGTTATTTTGGGGCAAATTGGGGAATATTGAATTTTTGGTGAAAATGTTGACCCCGCGGTCAATGTTTTTTTCAGCTGAGGAGATAACTTGAAAAGCCCGTATCTTGGGCAAGGAAGGAGTGAGAGAGCTCACATTTCAGACACAGCATCCAGGCTGCAATGGCTTCAATTTGTGTTATTTTGGGGCAAAGTGGGGAACATTGAATTTTTGGTGAAAAAGTTGACCCCGCGGTCAATGTTTTTTTCAGCTGAGGAGAACTTGAAACGCCCATATCTTGGATAAGGAAGGAGTGAGAGAGCTCACATTTCAGACACAGCATTCAGGCTGCAATGGCTTCAATTTGTGTTATTTTGGGGCAAAGTGGGGAATATTGAATTTTTGGTGAAAAAGTTGACCCCGCGGTCAATGTTTTTTTCAGCTGAGGAGAACTTGAAACGCCCATATCTTGGATAAGGAAGGAGTGAGAGAGCTCACATTTCAGACACAGCATCCAGGCTGCAATGGGATGAATTTGTGTTATTTTGGGGCAAATTGGGGAATATTGAATTTTTGGTGAAAATGTTGACCCCGCGGTCAATGTTTTTTTCAGCTGAGGAGAACTTGAAACGCCCATATCTTGGGCAAGGAAGGAGTGAGAGAGCTTAAATTTCAGACGCAGCATCCAGGCAGGAATGGCATCAATTTGTGTTATTTTGGGGCAAATTGGGGAATATTGAATTTTTGGTGAAAATGTTGACCCCGCGGTCAACGTGTTTTTTCAACTGGAGAAAACTTGAAACGCCCATATCTTGGACAAGGAAGGAGTGAGAGAGCTCACATTTCAGACACAGCATCCAGGCTGCAATGGCTTCAATTTGTGTTATTTTGGGGCAAAGTGGGGAATATTGAATTTTTGGTGAAAATGTTGACCCCGCGGTCAACGTGTTTTTTCAACTGGAGAAAACTTGAAACGCCCATATCTTGGGCAAGGAAGGAGTTAGAGTGTTCAAATTTTTAGACGCAGCATCCAGGCTGCAATGGCTTCAATTTGTGTTATTTTGGGGCAAATTGGGGAATATTGAATTTTTGGTGAAAAAGTTGACCTCGCGGTCAATGTTTTTTTCAGCTGAGGAGATAACTTGAAACGCCCGTATCTTGGATAAGGAAGGAGTGAGAGAGCTCACATTTCAGACACAGCATCCAGGCTGCAATGGCTTCAATTTGTGTTATTTTGGGGCAAAGTGGGGAATATTGAATTTTTGGTGAAAAAGTTGACCCCGCGGTCAATGTTTTTTTCAGCTGAGGAGAACTTGAAACGCCCATATCTTGGGCAAGGAAGGAGTGAGAGAGCTTAAATTTCAGACGCAGCATCCAGGCAGGAATGGCATCAATTTGTGTTATTTTGGGGCAAATTGGGGAATATTGAATTTTTGGTGAAAATGTTGACCCCGCGGTCAACGTGTTTTTTCAACTGGAGAAAACTTGAAACGCCCATATCTTGGACAAGGAAGGAGTGAGAGAGCTCACATTTCAGACACAGCATCCATGCTGCAATGGGATGAATTTGTGTTATTTTGGGGCAAATTGGGGAATATTGAATTTTTGGTGAAAATGTTGACCCCGCGGTCAATGTTTTTTTCAGCTGAGGAGATAACTTGAAACGCCCGTATCTTGGATAAGGAAGGAGTGAGAGAGCTCACATTTCAGACACAGCATCCAGGCTGCAATGGCTTCAATTTGTGTTATTTTGGGGCAAAGTGGGGAATATTGAATTTTTGGTGAAAAAGTTGACCCCGCGGTCAATGTTTTTTTCAGCTGAGGAGAACTTGAAACGCCCATATCTTGGGCAAGGAAGGAGTGAGAGAGCTCACATTTCAGACGCAGCATCCAGGCAGGAATGGCATCAATTTGTGTTATTTTGGGGCAAATTGGGGAATATTGAATTTTTGGTGAAAAAGTTGACCTCGCGGTCAATGTTTTTTTCAGCTGAGGAGATAACTTGAAACGCCCGTATCTTGGGCAAGGAAGGAGTGAGAGAGCTCACATTTCAGACACAGCATCCAGGCTGCAATGGGATGAATTTGTGTTATTTTGGGGCAAAGTGGGGAACATTGAATTTTTGGTGAAAAAGTTGACCCCGCGGTCAATGTTTTTTTCAGCTGAGGAGAACTTGAAACGCCCATATCTTGGATAAGGAAGGAGTGAGAGAGCTCACATTTCAGACACAGCATCCAGGCTGCAATGGGATGAATTTGTGTTATTTTGGGGCAAATTGGGGAATATTGAATTTTTGGTGAAAATGTTGACCCCGCGGTCAATGTTTTTTTCAGCTGAGGAGAACTTGAAACGCCCATATCTTGGGCAAGGAAGGAGTGAGAGAGCTTAAATTTCAGACGCAGCATCCAGGCAGGAATGGCATCAATTTGTGTTATTTTGGGGCAAATTGGGGAATATTGAATTTTTGGTGAAAATGTTGACCCCGCGGTCAACGTGTTTTTTCAACTGGAGAAAACTTGAAACGCCCATATCTTGGACAAGGAAGGAGTGAGAGAGCTCACATTTCAGACACAGCATCCAGGCTGCAATGGGATGAATTTGTGTTATTTTGGGGCAAATTGGGGAATATTGAATTTTTGGTGAAAATGTTGACCCCGCGGTCAACGTGTTTTTTCAACTGGAGAAAACTTGAAACGCCCATATCTTGGACAAGGAAGGAGTGAGAGAGCTCACATTTCAGACACAGCATCCAGGCTGCAATGGCTTCAATTTGTGTTATTTTGGGGCAAAGTGGGGAATATTGAATTTTTGGTGAAAATGTTGACCCCGCGGTCAATGTTTTTTTCAGCTGAGGAGAACTTGAAACGCCCATATCTTGGGCAAGGAAGGAGTGAGAGAGCTTAAATTTCAGACGCAGCATCCAGGCAGGAATGGCATCAATTTGTGTTATTTTGGGGCAAATTGGGGAATATTGAATTTTTGGTGAAAAAGTTGACCTTGCGGTCAATGTTTTTTTCAGCTGAGGAGATAACTTGAAACGCCCGTATCTTGGGCAAGGAAGGAGTTAGAGAGCTCACATTTCAGACACAGCATCCAGGCTGCAATGGCTTCAATTTGTGTTATTTTGGGGCAAATTGGGGAATATTGAATTTTTGGTGAAAATGTTGACCCCGCGGTCAACGTGTTTTTTCAACTGGAGAAAACTTGAAACGCCCATATCTTGGACAAGGAAGGAGTGAGAGAGCTCACATTTCAGACACAGCATCCAGGCAGGCATGGCATCAATTTGTGTTATTTTGGGGCAAATTGGGGAATATTGAATTTTTGGTGAAAAAGTTGACCTCGCGGTCAATGTTTTTTTCAGCTGAGGAGATAACTTGAAACGCCCATATCTTGGATAAGGAAGGAGTGAGAGAGCTCACATTTCAGACACAGCATCCAGGCTGCAATGGCTTCAATTTGTGTTATTTTGGGGCAAATTGGGGAATATTGAATTTTTGGTGAAAAAGTTGACCCCGCGGTCAATGTTTTTTTCAGCTGAGGAGAACTTGAAACGCCCATATCTTGGATAAGGAAGGAGTGAGAGAGCTCACATTTCAGACACAGCATCCAGGCTGCAATGGCTTCAATTTGTGTTATTTTGGGGCAAATTGGGGAATATTGAATTTTTGGTGAAAAAGTTGACCTCGCGGTCAATGTTTTTTTCAGCTGAGGAGATAACTTGAAACGCCCGTGTCTTGGATAAGGAAGGAGTGAGAGAGCTCACATTTCAGACACAGCATCCAGGCTGCAATGGCTTCAATTTGTGTTATTTTGGGGCAAAGTGGGGAATATTGAATTTTTGGTGAAAATGTTGACCCTGCGGTCAATGTTTTTTTCAGCTGAGGAGAACTTGAAACGCCCATATCTTGGATAAGGAAGGAGTGAGAGAGCTCACGTTTCAGACACAGCATCCAGGCTGCAATGGCTTCAATTTGTGTTATTTTGGGGCAAATTGGGGAATATTGAATTTTTTGTGAAAATGTTGACCCTGCGGTCAATGTTTTTTTCAGCTGAGGAGAACTTGAAACGCCCATATCTTGGATAAGGAAGGAGTGAGAGAGCTCACGTTTCAGACACAGCATCCAGGCTGCAATGGCTTCAATTTGTGTTATTTTGGGGCAAAGTGGGGAATATTGAATTTTTTGTGAAAATGTTGACCCTGCGGTCAATGTTTTTTTCAGCTGAGGAGAACTTGAAACGCCCATATCTTGGATAAGGAAGGAGTGAGAGAGCTCACATTTCAGACACAGCATCCAGGCTGCAATGGCTTCAATTTGTGTTATTTTGGGGCAAAGTGGGGAATATTGAATTTTTGGTGAAAATGTTGACCCCGCGGTCAATGTTTTTGTCAGCTGAGGAGAACTTGAAACGCCCATATCTTGGATAAGGAAGGAGTGAGAGAGCTCACATTTCAGACACAGCATCCAGGCTGCAATGGCTTCAATTTGTGTTATTTTGGGGCAAAGTGGGGAATATTGAATTTTTGGTGAAAATGTTGACCCCGCGGTCAATGTTTTTTTCAGCTGAGGAGAACTTGAAACGCCCATATCTTGGGCAAGGAAGGAGTGAGAGAGCTTAAATTTCAGACGCAGCATCCAGGCTGCAATGGCTTCAATTTGTGTTATTTTGGGGCAAAGTGGGGAATATTGAATTTTTGGTGAAAATGTTGACCCCGCGGTCAATGTTTTTTTCAGCTGAGGAGAACTTGAAACGCCCATATCTTGGATAAGGAAGGAGTGAGAGAGCTCACATTTCAGACACAGCATCCAGGCTGCAATGGGATGAATTTGTGTTATTTTGGGGCAAATTGGGGAATATTGAATTTTTGGTGAAAAAGTTGACCTTGCGGTCAATGTTTTTTTCAGCTGAGGAGATAACTTGAAACGCCCGTATCTTGGGCAAGGAAGGAGTTAGAGAGCTCACATTTCAGACACAGCATCCAGGCTGCAATGGCTTCAATTTGTGTTATTTTGGGGCAAATTGGGGAATATTGAATTTTTGGTGAAAATGTTGACCCCGCGGTCAACGTGTTTTTTCAACTGGAGAAAACTTGAAACGCCCATATCTTGGACAAGGAAGGAGTGAGAGAGCTCACATTTCAGACACAGCATCCAGGCTGCAATGGCTTCAATTTGTGTTATTTTGGGGCAAATTGGGGAATATTGAATTTTTGGTGAAAATGTTGACTCCGCGGTCAACGTGTTTTTTCAACTGGAGAAAACTTGAAACGCCCATATCTTGGACAAGGAAGGAGTGAGAGAGCTCACATTTCAGACACAGCATCCAGGCTGCAATGGCTTCAATTTGTGTTATTTTGGGGCAAATTGGGGAATATTGAATTTTTGGTGAAAATGTTGACCCCGCGGTCAACGTGTTTTTTCAACTGGAGAAAACTTGAAACGCCCATATCTTGGATAAGGAAGGAGTGAGAGAGCTCACATTTCAGACACAGCATCCAGGCTGCAATGGCTTCAATTTGTGTTATTTTGGGGCAAAGTGGGGAATATTGAATTTTTGGTGAAAATGTTGACCCCGCGGTCAACGTGTTTTTTCAACTGGAGAAAACTTGAAACGCCCATATCTTGGACAAGGAAGGAGTGAGAGAGCTCACATTTCAGACACAGCATCCAGGCTGCAATGGCTTCAATTTGTGTTATTTTGGGGCAAATTGGGGAATATTGAATTTTTGGTGAAAATGTTGACCCCGCGGTCAATGTTTTTTTCAGCTGAGGAGAACTTGAAACGCCCATATCTTGGGCAAGGAAGGAGTGAGAGAGCTTAAATTTCAGACGCAGCATCCAGGCTGCAATGGCTTCAATTTGTGTTATTTTGGGGCAAAGTGGGGAATATTGAATTTTTGGTGAAAATGTTGACCCCGCGGTCAATGTTTTTTTCAGCTGAGAAGAACTTGAAACGCCCATATCTTGGATAAGGAAGGAGTGAGAGAGCTTAAATTTCAGACGCAGCATCCAGGCAGGCATGGCATCAATTTGTGTTATTTTGGGGCAAAGTGGGGAATATTGAATTTTTGGTGAAAATGTTGACCCCGCGGTCAACGTGTTTTTTCAACTGGAGAAAACTTGAAACGCCCATATCTTGGATAAGGAAGGAGTGAGAGAGCTCACATTTCAGACACAGCATCCAGGCTGCAATGGCTTCAATTTGTGTTATTTTGGGGCAAATTGGGGAACATTGAATTTTTGGTGAAAAAGTTGACCACGCGGTCAATGTTTTTTTCAGCTGAGGAGAACTTGAAACGCCCATATCTTGGATAAGGAAGGAGTGAGAGAGCTCACATTTCAGACACAGCATCCAGGCTGCAATGGGATGAATTTGTGTTATTTTGGGGCAAATTGGGGAATATTGAATTTTTGGTGAAAATGTTGACCCCGCGGTCAATGTTTTTTTCAGCTGAGGAGATAACTTGAAAAGCCCGTATCTTGGGCAAGGAAGGAGTGAGAGAGCTCACATTTCAGACACAGCATCCAGGCTGCAATGGCTTCAATTTGTGTTATTTTGGGGCAAAGTGGGGAACATTGAATTTTTGGTGAAAAAGTTGACCCCGCGGTCAATGTTTTTTTCAGCTGAGGAGAACTTGAAACGCCCATATCTTGGATAAGGAAGGAGTGAGAGAGCTCACATTTCAGACACAGCATCCAGGCTGCAATGGCTTCAATTTGTGTTATTTTGGGGCAAAGTGGGGAATATTGAATTTTTGGTGAAAAAGTTGACCCCGCGGTCAATGTTTTTTTCAGCTGAGGAGAACTTGAAACGCCCATATCTTGGATAAGGAAGGAGTGAGAGAGCTCACATTTCAGACACAGCATCCAGGCTGCAATGGGATGAATTTGTGTTATTTTGGGGCAAATTGGGGAATATTGAATTTTTGGTGAAAATGTTGACCCCGCGGTCAATGTTTTTTTCAGCTGAGGAGAACTTGAAACGCCCATATCTTGGGCAAGGAAGGAGTGAGAGAGCTTAAATTTCAGACGCAGCATCCAGGCAGGAATGGCATCAATTTGTGTTATTTTGGGGCAAATTGGGGAATATTGAATTTTTGGTGAAAATGTTGACCCCGCGGTCAACGTGTTTTTTCAACTGGAGAAAACTTGAAACGCCCATATCTTGGACAAGGAAGGAGTGAGAGAGCTCACATTTCAGACACAGCATCCAGGCTGCAATGGCTTCAATTTGTGTTATTTTGGGGCAAAGTGGGGAATATTGAATTTTTGGTGAAAATGTTGACCCCGCGGTCAACGTGTTTTTTCAACTGGAGAAAACTTGAAACGCCCATATCTTGGGCAAGGAAGGAGTTAGAGTGTTCAAATTTTTAGACGCAGCATCCAGGCTGCAATGGCTTCAATTTGTGTTATTTTGGGGCAAATTGGGGAATATTGAATTTTTGGTGAAAAAGTTGACCTCGCGGTCAATGTTTTTTTCAGCTGAGGAGATAACTTGAAACGCCCGTATCTTGGATAAGGAAGGAGTGAGAGAGCTCACATTTCAGACACAGCATCCAGGCTGCAATGGCTTCAATTTGTGTTATTTTGGGGCAAAGTGGGGAATATTGAATTTTTGGTGAAAAAGTTGACCCCGCGGTCAATGTTTTTTTCAGCTGAGGAGAACTTGAAACGCCCATATCTTGGGCAAGGAAGGAGTGAGAGAGCTTAAATTTCAGACGCAGCATCCAGGCAGGAATGGCATCAATTTGTGTTATTTTGGGGCAAATTGGGGAATATTGAATTTTTGGTGAAAATGTTGACCCCGCGGTCAACGTGTTTTTTCAACTGGAGAAAACTTGAAACGCCCATATCTTGGACAAGGAAGGAGTGAGAGAGCTCACATTTCAGACACAGCATCCATGCTGCAATGGGATGAATTTGTGTTATTTTGGGGCAAATTGGGGAATATTGAATTTTTGGTGAAAATGTTGACCCCGCGGTCAATGTTTTTTTCAGCTGAGGAGAACTTGAAACGCCCATATCTTGGGCAAGGAAGGAGTGAGAGAGCTTAAATTTCAGACGCAGCATCCAGGCAGGAATGGCATCAATTTGTGTTATTTTGGGGCAAATTGGGGAATATTGAATTTTTGGTGAAAATGTTGACCCCGCGGTCAATGTTTTTTTCAGCTGAGGAGATAACTTGAAACGCCCGTATCTTGGATAAGGAAGGAGTGAGAGAGCTCACATTTCAGACACAGCATCCAGGCTGCAATGGCTTCAATTTGTGTTATTTTGGGGCAAAGTGGGGAATATTGAATTTTTGGTGAAAAAGTTGACCCCGCGGTCAATGTTTTTTTCAGCTGAGGAGAACTTGAAACGCCCATATCTTGGGCAAGGAAGGAGTGAGAGAGCTCACATTTCAGACGCAGCATCCAGGCAGGAATGGCATCAATTTGTGTTATTTTGGGGCAAATTGGGGAATATTGAATTTTTGGTGAAAAAGTTGACCTCGCGGTCAATGTTTTTTTCAGCTGAGGAGATAACTTGAAACGCCCGTATCTTGGGCAAGGAAGGAGTGAGAGAGCTCACATTTCAGACACAGCATCCAGGCTGCAATGGGATGAATTTGTGTTATTTTGGGGCAAAGTGGGGAACATTGAATTTTTGGTGAAAAAGTTGACCCCGCGGTCAATGTTTTTTTCAGCTGAGGAGAACTTGAAACGCCCATATCTTGGATAAGGAAGGAGTGAGAGAGCTCACATTTCAGACACAGCATCCAGGCTGCAATGGCTTCAATTTGTGTTATTTTGGGGCAAAGTGGGGAATATTGAATTTTTGGTGAAAAAGTTGACCCCGCGGTCAATGTTTTTTTCAGCTGAGGAGAACTTGAAACGCCCATATCTTGGATAAGGAAGGAGTGAGAGAGCTCACGTTTCAGACACAGCATCCAGGCTGCAATGGCTTCAATTTGTGTTATTTTGGGGCAAATTGGGGAATATTGAATTTTTTGTGAAAATGTTGACCCTGCGGTCAATGTTTTTTTCAGCTGAGGAGAACTTAAAACGCCCATATCTTGGATAAGGAAGGAGTGAGAGAGCTCACATTTCAGACACAGCATCCAGGCAGGCATGGCATCAATTTGTGTTATTTTGGGGCAAATTGGGGAATATTGAATTTTTGGTGAAAAAGTTGACCTCGCGGTCAATGTTTTTTTCAGCTGAGGAGAACTTGAAACGCCCATATCTTGGATAAGGAAGGAGTGAGAGAGCTCACATTTCAGACACAGCATCCAGGCTGCAATGGCTTCAATTTGTGTTATTTTGGGGCAAAGTGGGGAATATTGAATTTTTGGTGAAAATGTTGACCCCGCGGTCAATGTTTTTTTCAGCTGAGGAGAACTTGAAACGCCCATATCTTGGGCAAGGAAGGAGTGAGAGAGCTTAAATTTCAGACGCAGCATCCAGGCAGGAATGGCATCAATTTGTGTTATTTTGGGGCAAATTGGGGAATATTGAATTTTTGGTGAAAAAGTTGACCTCGCGGTCAATGTTTTTTTCAGCTGAGGAGATAACTTGAAACGCCCGTGTCTTGGGCAAGGAAGGAGTGAGAGAGCTCACATTTCAGACACAGCATCCAGGCTGCAATGGCTTCAATTTGTGTTATTTTGGGGCAAAGTGGGGAATATTGAATTTTTGGTGAAAATGTTGACCCCGCGGTCAATGTTTTTTTCAGCTGAGGAGAACTTGAAACGCCCATATCTTGGGCAAGGAAGGAGTGAGAGAGCTTAAATTTCAGACGCAGCATCCAGGCAGGCATGGCATCAATTTGTGTTATTTTGGGGCAAATTGGGGAATATTGAATTTTTGGTGAAAAAGTTGACCTTGCGGTCAATGTTTTTTTCAGCTGAGGAGATAACTTGAAACGCCCGTATCTTGGGCAAGGAAGGAGTTAGAGAGCTCACATTTCAGACACAGCATCCAGGCTGCAATGGCTTCAATTTGTGTTATTTTGGGGCAAATTGGGGAATATTGAATTTTTGGTGAAAATGTTGACCCCGCGGTCAACGTGTTTTTTCAACTGGAGAAAACTTGAAACGCCCATATCTTGGACAAGGAAGGAGTGAGAGAGCTCACATTTCAGACACAGCATCCAGGCAGGCATGGCATCAATTTGTGTTATTTTGGGGCAAATTGGGGAATATTGAATTTTTGGTGAAAAAGTTGACCTCGCGGTCAATGTTTTTTTCAGCTGAGGAGATAACTTGAAACGCCCATATCTTGGATAAGGAAGGAGTGAGAGAGCTCACATTTCAGACACAGCATCCAGGTTGCAATGGCTTCAATTTGTGTTATTTTGGGGCAAATTGGGGAATATTGAATTTTTGGTGAAAAAGTTGACCCCGCGGTCAATGTTTTTTTCAGCTGAGGAGAACTTGAAACGCCCATATCTTGGATAAGGAAGGAGTGAGAGAGCTCACATTTCAGACACAGCATCCAGGCTGCAATGGCTTCAATTTGTGTTATTTTGGGGCAAATTGGGGAATATTGAATTTTTTGTGAAAATGTTGACCCTGCGGTCAATGTTTTTTTCAGCTGAGGAGAACTTGAAACGCCCATATCTTGGATAAGGAAGGAGTGAGAGAGCTCACATTTCAGACACAGCATCCAGGCTGCAATGGCTTCAATTTGTGTTATTTTGGGGCAAAGTGGGGAATATTGAATTTTTGGTGAAAATGTTGACCCCGCGGTCAATGTTTTTTTCAGCTGAGGAGAACTTGAAACGCCCATATCTTGGGCAAGGAAGGAGTGAGAGAGCTTAAATTTCAGACGCAGCATCCAGGCAGGAATGGCATCAATTTGTGTTATTTTGGGGCAAATTGGGGAATATTGAATTTTTGGTGAAAAAGTTGACCTCGCGGTCAATGTTTTTTTCAGCTGAGGAGATAACTTGAAACGCCCGTGTCTTGGGCAAGGAAGGAGTGAGAGAGCTCACATTTCAGACACAGCATCCAGGCTGCAATGGCTTCAATTTGTGTTATTTTGGGGCAAAGTGGGGAATATTGAATTTTTGGTGAAAATGTTGACCCTGCGGTCAATGTTTTTTTCAGCTGAGGAGAACTTGAAACGCCCATATCTTGGATAAGGAAGGAGTGAGAGAGCTCACGTTTCAGACACAGCATCCAGGCTGCAATGGCTTCAATTTGTGTTATTTTGGGGCAAATTGGGGAATATTGAATTTTTTGTGAAAATGTTGACCCTGCGGTCAATGTTTTTTTCAGCTGAGGAGAACTTAAAACGCCCATATCTTGGATAAGGAAGGAGTGAGAGAGCTCACATTTCAGACACAGCATCCAGGCTGCAATGGCTTCAATTTGTGTTATTTTGGGGCAAAGTGGGGAATATTGAATTTTTGGTGAAAATGTTGACCCCGCGGTCAATGTTTTTTTCAGCTGAGGAGAACTTGAAACGCCCATATCTTGGGCAAGGAAGGAGTGAGAGAGCTTAAATTTCAGACGCAGCATCCAGGCTGCAATGGCTTCAATTTGTGTTATTTTGGGGCAAAGTGGGGAATATTGAATTTTTTGTGAAAATGTTGACCCTGCGGTCAATGTTTTTTTCAGCTGAGGAGAACTTGAAACGCCCATATCTTGGATAAGGAAGGAGTGAGAGAGCTCACATTTCAGACACAGCATCCAGGCTGCAATGGCTTCAATTTGTGTTATTTTGGGGCAAAGTGGGGAATATTGAATTTTTGGTGAAAATGTTGACCCCGCGGTCAATGTTTTTGTCAGCTGAGGAGAACTTGAAACGCCCATATCTTGGATAAGGAAGGAGTGAGAGAGCTCACATTTCAGACACAGCATCCAGGCTGCAATGGCTTCAATTTGTGTTATTTTGGGGCAAAGTGGGGAATATTGAATTTTTGGTGAAAATGTTGACCCCGCGGTCAATGTTTTTTTCAGCTGAGGAGAACTTGAAACGCCCATATCTTGGGCAAGGAAGGAGTGAGAGAGCTTAAATTTCAGACGCAGCATCCAGGCTGCAATGGCTTCAATTTGTGTTATTTTGGGGCAAAGTTGGGAATATTGAATTTTTGGTGAAAATGTTGACCCCGCGGTCAATGTTTTTTTCAGCTGAGGAGAACTTGAAACGCCCATATCTTGGATAAGGAAGGAGTGAGAGAGCTCACATTTCAGACACAGCATCCAGGCTGCAATGGGATGAATTTGTGTTATTTTGGGGCAAATTGGGGAATATTGAATTTTTGGTGAAAAAGTTGACCTTGCGGTCAATGTTTTTTTCAGCTGAGGAGATAACTTGAAACGCCCGTATCTTGGGCAAGGAAGGAGTTAGAGAGCTCACATTTCAGACACAGCATCCAGGCTGCAATGGCTTCAATTTGTGTTATTTTGGGGCAAATTGGGGAATATTGAATTTTTGGTGAAAATGTTGACCCCGCGGTCAACGTGTTTTTTCAACTGGAGAAAACTTGAAACGCCCATATCTTGGACAAGGAAGGAGTGAGAGAGCTCACATTTCAGACACAGCATCCAGGCTGCAATGGCTTCAATTTGTGTTATTTTGGGGCAAAGTGGGGAATATTGAATTTTTGGTGAAAATGTTGACCCCGCGGTCAACGTGTTTTTTCAACTGGAGAAAACTTGAAACGCCCGTATCTTGGGCAAGGAAGGAGTGAGAGAGCTCACATTTCAGACACAGCATCCAGGCTGCAATGGGATGAATTTGTGTTATTTTGGGGCAAATTGGGGAATATTGAATTTTTGGTGAAAATGTTGACCCCGCGGTCAATGTTTTTTTCAGCTGAGGAGATAACTTGAAAAGCCCGTATCTTGGGCAAGGAAGGAGTGAGAGAGCTCACATTTCAGACACAGCATCCAGGCTGCAATGGCTTCAATTTGTGTTATTTTGGGGCAAAGTGGGGAACATTGAATTTTTGGTGAAAAAGTTGACCCCGCGGTCAATGTTTTTTTCAGCTGAGGAGAACTTGAAACGCCCATATCTTGGATAAGGAAGGAGTGAGAGAGCTCACATTTCAGACACAGCATTCAGGCTGCAATGGCTTCAATTTGTGTTATTTTGGGGCAAAGTGGGGAATATTGAATTTTTGGTGAAAAAGTTGACCCCGCGGTCAATGTTTTTTTCAGCTGAGGAGAACTTGAAACGCCCATATCTTGGATAAGGAAGGAGTGAGAGAGCTCACATTTCAGACACAGCATCCAGGCTGCAATGGGATGAATTTGTGTTATTTTGGGGCAAATTGGGGAATATTGAATTTTTGGTGAAAATGTTGACCCCGCGGCCAACGTGTTTTTTCAACTGGAGAAAACTTGAAACGCCCATATCTTGGACAAGGAAGGAGTGAGAGAGCTCACATTTCAGACGCAGCATCCAGGCTGCAATGGCTTCAATTTGTGTTATTTTGGGGCAAATTGGGGAATATTGAATTTTTGGTGAAAAAGTTGACCTCGCGGTCAATGTTTTTTTCAGCTGAGGAGATAACTTGAAACGCCCGTATCTTGGATAAGGAAGGAGTGAGAGAGCTCACATTTCAGACACAGCATCCAGGCTGCAATGGCTTCAATTTGTGTTATTTTGGGGCAAAGTGGGGAATATTGAATTTTTGGTGAAAAAGTTGACCCCGCGGTCAATGTTTTTTTCAGCTGAGGAGAACTTGAAACGCCCATATCTTGGGCAAGGAAGGAGTGAGAGAGCTTAAATTTCAGACGCAGCATCCAGGCAGGAATGGCATCAATTTGTGTTATTTTGGGGCAAATTGGGGAATATTGAATTTTTGGTGAAAATGTTGACCCCGCGGTCAACGTGTTTTTTCAACTGGAGAAAACTTGAAACGCCCATATCTTGGACAAGGAAGGAGTGAGAGAGCTCACATTTCAGACACAGCATCCATGCTGCAATGGGATGAATTTGTGTTATTTTGGGGCAAATTGGGGAATATTGAATTTTTGGTGAAAATGTTGACCCCGCGGTCAATGTTTTTTTCAGCTGAGGAGAACTTGAAACGCCCATATCTTGGGCAAGGAAGGAGTGAGAGAGCTTAAATTTCAGACGCAGCATCCAGGCAGGAATGGCATCAATTTGTGTTATTTTGGGGCAAATTGGGGAATATTGAATTTTTGGTGAAAATGTTGACCCCGCGGTCAATGTTTTTTTCAGCTGAGGAGATAACTTGAAACGCCCGTATCTTGGATAAGGAAGGAGTGAGAGAGCTCACATTTCAGACACAGCATCCAGGCTGCAATGGCTTCAATTTGTGTTATTTTGGGGCAAAGTGGGGAATATTGAATTTTTGGTGAAAAAGTTGACCCCGCGGTCAATGTTTTTTTCAGCTGAGGAGAACTTGAAACGCCCATATCTTGGGCAAGGAAGGAGTGAGAGAGCTCACATTTCAGACGCAGCATCCAGGCAGGAATGGCATCAATTTGTGTTATTTTGGGGCAAATTGGGGAATATTGAATTTTTGGTGAAAAAGTTGACCTCGCGGTCAATGTTTTTTTCAGCTGAGGAGATAACTTGAAACGCCCGTATCTTGGGCAAGGAAGGAGTGAGAGAGCTCACATTTCAGACACAGCATCCAGGCTGCAATGGGATGAATTTGTGTTATTTTGGGGCAAAGTGGGGAACATTGAATTTTTGGTGAAAAAGTTGACCCCGCGGTCAATGTTTTTTTCAGCTGAGGAGAACTTGAAACGCCCATATCTTGGATAAGGAAGGAGTGAGAGAGCTCACATTTCAGACACAGCATCCAGGCTGCAATGGGATGAATTTGTGTTATTTTGGGGCAAATTGGGGAATATTGAATTTTTGGTGAAAATGTTGACCCCGCGGTCAATGTTTTTTTCAGCTGAGGAGAACTTGAAACGCCCATATCTTGGGCAAGGAAGGAGTG
This sequence comes from Genypterus blacodes, assembly GCF_046128005.1. Lineage (NCBI taxonomy): Eukaryota > Metazoa > Chordata > Actinopteri > Ophidiiformes > Ophidiidae > Genypterus > Genypterus blacodes. The sequence continues at coordinate 1,061,924 of NW_027466832.1, forward strand.
AGAGAGCTTAAATTTCAGACGCAGCATCCAGGCAGGAATGGCATCAATTTGTGTTATTTTGGGGCAAATTGGGGAATATTGAATTTTTGGTGAAAATGTTGACCCCGCGGTCAACGTGTTTTTTCAACTGGAGAAAACTTGAAACGCCCATATCTTGGACAAGGAAGGAGTGAGAGAGCTCACATTTCAGACACAGCATCCAGGCTGCAATGGGATGAATTTGTGTTATTTTGGGGCAAATTGGGGAATATTGAATTTTTGGTGAAAATGTTGACCCCGCGGTCAACGTGTTTTTTCAACTGGAGAAAACTTGAAACGCCCATATCTTGGACAAGGAAGGAGTGAGAGAGCTCACATTTCAGACACAGCATCCAGGCTGCAATGGCTTCAATTTGTGTTATTTTGGGGCAAAGTGGGGAATATTGAATTTTTGGTGAAAATGTTGACCCCGCGGTCAATGTTTTTTTCAGCTGAGGAGAACTTGAAACGCCCATATCTTGGGCAAGGAAGGAGTGAGAGAGCTTAAATTTCAGACGCAGCATCCAGGCAGGAATGGCATCAATTTGTGTTATTTTGGGGCAAATTGGGGAATATTGAATTTTTGGTGAAAAAGTTGACCTCGCGGTCAATGTTTTTTTCAGCTGAGGAGATAACTTGAAACGCCCGTGTCTTGGGCAAGGAAGGAGTGAGAGAGCTCACATTTCAGACACAGCATCCAGGCTGCAATGGCTTCAATTTGTGTTATTTTGGGGCAAAGTGGGGAATATTGAATTTTTGGTGAAAATGTTGACCCCGCGGTCAATGTTTTTTTCAGCTGAGGAGAACTTGAAACGCCCATATCTTGGGCAAGGAAGGAGTGAGAGAGCTTAAATTTCAGACGCAGCATCCAGGCAGGCATGGCATCAATTTGTGTTATTTTGGGGCAAATTGGGGAATATTGAATTTTTGGTGAAAAAGTTGACCTTGCGGTCAATGTTTTTTTCAGCTGAGGAGATAACTTGAAACGCCCGTATCTTGGGCAAGGAAGGAGTTAGAGAGCTCACATTTCAGACACAGCATCCAGGCTGCAATGGCTTCAATTTGTGTTATTTTGGGGCAAATTGGGGAATATTGAATTTTTGGTGAAAATGTTGACCCCGCGGTCAACGTGTTTTTTCAACTGGAGAAAACTTGAAACGCCCATATCTTGGACAAGGAAGGAGTGAGAGAGCTCACATTTCAGACACAGCATCCAGGCAGGCATGGCATCAATTTGTGTTATTTTGGGGCAAATTGGGGAATATTGAATTTTTGGTGAAAAAGTTGACCTCGCGGTCAATGTTTTTTTCAGCTGAGGAGATAACTTGAAACGCCCATATCTTGGATAAGGAAGGAGTGAGAGAGCTCACATTTCAGACACAGCATCCAGGCTGCAATGGCTTCAATTTGTGTTATTTTGGGGCAAATTGGGGAATATTGAATTTTTGGTGAAAAAGTTGACCCCGCGGTCAATGTTTTTTTCAGCTGAGGAGAACTTGAAACGCCCATATCTTGGATAAGGAAGGAGTGAGAGAGCTCACATTTCAGACACAGCATCCAGGCTGCAATGGCTTCAATTTGTGTTATTTTGGGGCAAATTGGGGAATATTGAATTTTTGGTGAAAAAGTTGACCTCGCGGTCAATGTTTTTTTCAGCTGAGGAGATAACTTGAAACGCCCGTGTCTTGGGCAAGGAAGGAGTGAGAGAGCTCACATTTCAGACACAGCATCCAGGCTGCAATGGCTTCAATTTGTGTTATTTTGGGGCAAAGTGGGGAATATTGAATTTTTGGTGAAAATGTTGACCCTGCGGTCAATGTTTTTTTCAGCTGAGGAGAACTTGAAACGCCCATATCTTGGATAAGGAAGGAGTGAGAGAGCTCACGTTTCAGACACAGCATCCAGGCTGCAATGGCTTCAATTTGTGTTATTTTGGGGCAAATTGGGGAATATTGAATTTTTTGTGAAAATGTTGACCCTGCGGTCAATGTTTTTTTCAGCTGAGGAGAACTTGAAACGCCCATATCTTGGATAAGGAAGGAGTGAGAGAGCTCACGTTTCAGACACAGCATCCAGGCTGCAATGGCTTCAATTTGTGTTATTTTGGGGCAAATTGGGGAATATTGAATTTTTTGTGAAAATGTTGACCCTGCGGTCAATGTTTTTTTCAGCTGAGGAGAACTTAAAACGCCCATATCTTGGATAAGGAAGGAGTGAGAGAGCTCACATTTCAGACACAGCATCCAGGCTGCAATGGCTTCAATTTGTGTTATTTTGGGGCAAAGTGGGGAATATTGAATTTTTGGTGAAAATGTTGACCCCGCGGTCAATGTTTTTTTCAGCTGAGGAGAACTTGAAACGCCCATATCTTGGGCAAGGAAGGAGTGAGAGAGCTTAAATTTCAGACGCAGCATCCAGGCTGCAATGGCTTCAATTTGTGTTATTTTGGGGCAAAGTGGGGAATATTGAATTTTTTGTGAAAATGTTGACCCTGCGGTCAATGTTTTTTTCAGCTGAGGAGAACTTGAAACGCCCATATCTTGGATAAGGAAGGAGTGAGAGAGCTCACATTTCAGACACAGCATCCAGGCTGCAATGGCTTCAATTTGTGTTATTTTGGGGCAAAGTGGGGAATATTGAATTTTTGGTGAAAATGTTGACCCCGCGGTCAATGTTTTTGTCAGCTGAGGAGAACTTGAAACGCCCATATCTTGGATAAGGAAGGAGTGAGAGAGCTCACATTTCAGACACAGCATCCAGGCTGCAATGGCTTCAATTTGTGTTATTTTGGGGCAAAGTGGGGAATATTGAATTTTTGGTGAAAATGTTGACCCCGCGGTCAATGTTTTTTTCAGCTGAGGAGAACTTGAAACGCCCATATCTTGGGCAAGGAAGGAGTGAGAGAGCTTAAATTTCAGACGCAGCATCCAGGCTGCAATGGCTTCAATTTGTGTTATTTTGGGGCAAAGTGGGGAATATTGAATTTTTGGTGAAAATGTTGACCCCGCGGTCAATGTTTTTTTCAGCTGAGGAGAACTTGAAACGCCCATATCTTGGATAAGGAAGGAGTGAGAGAGCTCACATTTCAGACACAGCATCCAGGCTGCAATGGCTTCAATTTGTGTTATTTTGGGGCAAATTGGGGAATATTGAATTTTTGGTGAAAATGTTGACCCCGCGGTCAACGTGTTTTTTCAACTGGAGAAAACTTGAAACGCCCATATCTTGGACAAGGAAGGAGTGAGAGAGCTCACATTTCAGACACAGCATCCAGGCTGCAATGGCTTCAATTTGTGTTATTTTGGGGCAAATTGGGGAATATTGAATTTTTGGTGAAAATGTTGACCCCGCGGTCAACGTGTTTTTTCAACTGGAGAAAACTTGAAACGCCCATATCTTGGATAAGGAAGGAGTGAGAGAGCTCACATTTCAGACACAGCATCCAGGCTGCAATGGCTTCAATTTGTGTTATTTTGGGGCAAAGTGGGGAATATTGAATTTTTGGTGAAAATGTTGACCCCGCGGTCAACGTGTTTTTTCAACTGGAGAAAACTTGAAACGCCCATATCTTGGACAAGGAAGGAGTGAGAGAGCTCACATTTCAGACACAGCATCCAGGCTGCAATGGCTTCAATTTGTGTTATTTTGGGGCAAATTGGGGAATATTGAATTTTTGGTGAAAATGTTGACCCCGCGGTCAATGTTTTTTTCAGCTGAGGAGAACTTGAAACGCCCATATCTTGGGCAAGGAAGGAGTGAGAGAGCTTAAATTTCAGACGCAGCATCCAGGCTGCAATGGCTTCAATTTGTGTTATTTTGGGGCAAAGTGGGGAATATTGAATTTTTGGTGAAAATGTTGACCCCGCGGTCAATGTTTTTTTCAGCTGAGAAGAACTTGAAACGCCCATATCTTGGATAAGGAAGGAGTGAGAGAGCTTAAATTTCAGACGCAGCATCCAGGCAGGCATGGCATCAATTTGTGTTATTTTGGGGCAAAGTGGGGAATATTGAATTTTTGGTGAAAATGTTGACCCCGCGGTCAACGTGTTTTTTCAACTGGAGAAAACTTGAAACGCCCATATCTTGGATAAGGAAGGAGTGAGAGAGCTCACATTTCAGACACAGCATCCAGGCTGCAATGGCTTCAATTTGTGTTATTTTGGGGCAAAGTGGGGAACATTGAATTTTTGGTGAAAAAGTTGACCCCGCGGTCAATGTTTTTTTCAGCTGAGGAGAACTTGAAACGCCCATATCTTGGATAAGGAAGGAGTGAGAGAGCTCACATTTCAGACACAGCATCCAGGCTGCAATGGCTTCAATTTGTGTTATTTTGGGGCAAAGTGGGGAATATTGAATTTTTGGTGAAAAAGTTGACCCCGCGGTCAATGTTTTTTTCAGCTGAGGAGAACTTGAAACGCCCATATCTTGGGCAAGGAAGGAGTGAGAGAGCTTAAATTTCAGACGCAGCATCCAGGCAGGAATGGCATCAATTTGTGTTATTTTGGGGCAAATTGGGGAATATTGAATTTTTGGTGAAAATGTTGACCCCGCGGTCAACGTGTTTTTTCAACTGGAGAAAACTTGAAACGCCCATATCTTGGACAAGGAAGGAGTGAGAGAGCTCACATTTCAGACACAGCATCCATGCTGCAATGGGATGAATTTGTGTTATTTTGGGGCAAATTGGGGAATATTGAATTTTTGGTGAAAATGTTGACCCCGCGGTCAATGTTTTTTTCAGCTGAGGAGAACTTGAAACGCCCATATCTTGGGCAAGGAAGGAGTGAGAGAGCTTAAATTTCAGACGCAGCATCCAGGCAGGAATGGCATCAATTTGTGTTATTTTGGGGCAAATTGGGGAATATTGAATTTTTGGTGAAAATGTTGACCCCGCGGTCAATGTTTTTTTCAGCTGAGGAGATAACTTGAAACGCCCGTATCTTGGATAAGGAAGGAGTGAGAGAGCTCACATTTCAGACACAGCATCCAGGCTGCAATGGCTTCAATTTGTGTTATTTTGGGGCAAAGTGGGGAATATTGAATTTTTGGTGAAAAAGTTGACCCCGCGGTCAATGTTTTTTTCAGCTGAGGAGAACTTGAAACGCCCATATCTTGGGCAAGGAAGGAGTGAGAGAGCTCACATTTCAGACGCAGCATCCAGGCAGGAATGGCATCAATTTGTGTTATTTTGGGGCAAATTGGGGAATATTGAATTATTGGTGAAAAAGTTGACCTCGCGGTCAATGTTTTTTTCAGCTGAGGAGATAACTTGAAACGCCCGTATCTTGGGCAAGGAAGGAGTGAGAGAGCTCACATTTCAGACACAGCATCCAGGCTGCAATGGGATGAATTTGTGTTATTTTGGGGCAAAGTGGGGAACATTGAATTTTTGGTGAAAAAGTTGACCCCGCGGTCAATGTTTTTTTCAGCTGAGGAGAACTTGAAACGCCCATATCTTGGATAAGGAAGGAGTGAGAGAGCTCACATTTCAGACACAGCATCCAGGCTGCAATGGCTTCAATTTGTGTTATTTTGGGGCAAAGTGGGGAATATTGAATTTTTGGTGAAAAAGTTGACCCCGCGGTCAATGTTTTTTTCAGCTGAGGAGAACTTGAAACGCCCATATCTTGGATAAGGAAGGAGTGAGAGAGCTCACATTTCAGACACAGCATCCAGGCTGCAATGGGATGAATTTGTGTTATTTTGGGGCAAATTGGGGAATATTGAATTTTTGGTGAAAATGTTGACCCCGCGGTCAATGTTTTTTTCAGCTGAGGAGAACTTGAAACGCCCATATCTTGGGCAAGGAAGGAGTGAGAGAGCTTAAATTTCAGACGCAGCATCCAGGCAGGAATGGCATCAATTTGTGTTATTTTGGGGCAAATTGGGGAATATTGAATTTTTGGTGAAAATGTTGACCCCGCGGTCAACGTGTTTTTTCAACTGGAGAAAACTTGAAACGCCCATATCTTGGACAAGGAAGGAGTGAGAGAGCTCACATTTCAGACACAGCATCCAGGCTGCAATGGGATGAATTTGTGTTATTTTGGGGCAAATTGGGGAATATTGAATTTTTGGTGAAAATGTTGACCCCGCGGTCAACGTGTTTTTTCAACTGGAGAAAACTTGAAACGCCCATATCTTGGACAAGGAAGGAGTGAGAGAGCTCACATTTCAGACACAGCATCCAGGCTGCAATGGCTTCAATTTGTGTTATTTTGGGGCAAATTGGGGAATATTGAATTTTTGGTGAAAATGTTGACCCCGCGGTCAACGTGTTTTTTCAACTGGAGAAAACTTGAAACGCCCATATCTTGGACAAGGAAGGAGTGAGAGAGCTCACATTTCAGACACAGCATCCAGGCTGCAATGGCTTCAATTTGTGTTATTTTGGGGCAAAGTGGGGAATATTGAATTTTTGGTGAAAATGTTGACCCCGCGGTCAACGTGTTTTTTCAACTGGAGAAAACTTGAAACGCCCATATCTTGGGCAAGGAAGGAGTTAGAGTGTTCAAATTTTTAGACGCAGCATCCAGGCTGCAATGGCTTCAATTTGTGTTATTTTGGGGCAAATTGGGGAATATTGTTTTTTTGGTGAAAAAGTTGACCCCGCGGTCAATGTTTTTTTCAGCTGAGGAGAACTTGAAATGCCCATATCTTTGATAAGGAAGGAGTGAGAGAGCTCACATTTCAGACACAGCATCCAGGCTGCAATGGGATGAATTTGTGTTATTTTGGGAAAAAATTGGGGAATATTGAATTTTTGGTGAAAATGTTGACCCCGCGGTCAATGTTTTTTTCAGCTGAGGAGAACTTGAAATGCCCATATCTTGGATAAGGAAGGAGTGAGAGAGCTCACATTTCAGACACAGCATCCAGGCTGCAATGGCTTCAATTTGTGTTATTTTGGGGCAAATTGGGGAACATTGAATTTTTGGTGAAAAAGTTGACCACGCGGTCAATGTTTTTTTCAGCTGAGGAGAACTTGAAACGCCCATATCTTTGATAAGGAAGGAGTGAGAGAGCTCACATTTCAGACACAGCATCCAGGCTGCAATGGGATGAATTTGTGTTATTTTGGGGCAAATTGGGGAATATTGAATTTTTGGTGAAAATGTTGACCACGCGGTCAATGTTTTTTTCAGCTGAGGAGAACTTGAAACGCCCATATCTTGGATAAGGAAGGAGTGAGAGAGCTCACATTTCAGACACAGCATCCAGGCTGCAATGGGATGAATTTGTGTTATTTTGGGGCAAATTGGGGAATATTGAATTTTTGGTGAAAATGTTGACCCCGCGGTCAATGTTTTTTTCAGCTGAGGAGAACTTGAAACGCCCATATCTTGGGCAAGGAAGGAGTGAGAGAGCTTAAATTTCAGACGCAGCATCCAGGCAGGAATGGCATCAATTTGTGTTATTTTGGGGCAAATTGGGGAATATTGAATTTTTGGTGAAAATGTTGACCCCGCGGTCAATGTTTTTTTCAGCTGAGGAGATAACTTGAAACGCCCGTATCTTGGGCAAGGAAGGAGTGAGAGAGCTCACATTTCAGACACAGCATCCAGGCTGCAATGGCTTCAATTTGTGTTATTTTGGGGCAAAGTGGGGAATATTGAATTTTTTGTGAAAATGTTGACCCCGCGGTCAATGTTTTTTTCAGCTGAGGAGAACTTGAAACGCCCATATCTTGGACAAGGAAGGAGTGAGAGAGCTCACATTTCAGACACAGCATCCAGGCTGCAATGGGATGAATTTGTGTTATTTTGGGGCAAATTGGGGAATATTGAATTTTTGGTGAAAATGTTGACCCCGCGGTCAACGTGTTTTTTCAACTGGAGAAAACTTGAAACGCCCATATCTTGGACAAGGAAGGAGTGAGAGAGCTCACATTTCAGACACAGCATCCAGGCTGCAATGGGATGAATTTGTGTTATTTTGGGGCAAATTGGGGAATATTGAATTTTTGGTGAAAATGTTGACCCCGCGGTCAATGTTTTTTTCAGCTGAGGAGAACTTGAAATGCCCATATCTTGGATAAGGAAGGAGTGAGAGAGCTCACATTTCAGACACAGCATCCAGGCTGCAATGGGATGAATTTGTGTCATTTTGGGGCAAATTGGGGAATATTGAATTTTTGGTGAAAATGTTGACCCCGCGGTCAATGTTTTTTTCAGCTGAGGAGAACTTGAAACGCCCATATCTTGGATAAGGAAGGAGTGAGAGAGCTCACATTTCAGACACAGCATCCAGGCTGCAATGGCTTCAATTTGTGTTATTTTGGGGCAAATTGGGGAATATTGAATTTTTGGTGAAAATGTTGACCCCGCGGTCAACGTGTTTTTTCAACTGGAGAAAACTTGAAACGCCCATATCTTGGACAAGGAAGGAGTGAGAGAGCTCACATTTCAGACACAGCATCCAGGCTGCAATGGGATGAATTTGTGTTATTTTGGGGCAAATTGGGGAATATTGAATTTTTGGTGAAAATGTTGACCCCGCGGTCAATGTTTTTTTCAGCTGAGGAGAACTTGAAACGCCCATATCTTGGGCAAGGAAGGAGTGAGAGAGCTTAAATTTCAGACGCAGCATCCAGGCAGGAATGGCATCAATTTGTGTTATTTTGGGGCAAATTGGGGAATATTGAATTTTTGGTGAAAATGTTGACCCCGCGGTCAATGTTTTTTTCAGCTGAGGAGATAACTTGAAACGCCCGTATCTTGGGCAAGGAAGGAGTGAGAGAGCTCACATTTCAGACACAGCATCCAGGCTGCAATGGCTTCAATTTGTGTTATTTTGGGGCAAAGTGGGGAATATTGAATTTTTTGTGAAAATGTTGACCCCGCGGTCAATGTTTTTTTCAGCTGAGGAGAACTTGAAACGCCCATATCTTGGACAAGGAAGGAGTGAGAGAGCTCACATTTCAGACACAGCATCCAGGCTGCAATGGGATGAATTTGTGTTATTTTGGGGCAAATTGGGGAATATTGAATTTTTGGTGAAAATGTTGACCCCGCGGTCAATGTTTTTTTCAGCTGAGGAGAACTTGAAACGCCCATATCTTGGGCAAGGAAGGAGTGAGAGAGCTTAAATTTCAGACGCAGCATCCAGGCAGGAATGGCATCAATTTGTGTTATTTTGGGGCAAATTGGGGAATATTGAATTTTTGGTGAAAATGTTGACCCCGCGGTCAATGTTTTTTTCAGCTGAGGAGATAACTTGAAACGCCCGTATCTTGGGCAAGGAAGGAGTGAGAGAGCTCACATTTCAGACACAGCATCCAGGCTGCAATGGCTTCAATTTGTGTTATTTTGGGGCAAAGTGGGGAATATTGAATTTTTTGTGAAAATGTTGACCCCGCGGTCAATGTTTTTTTCAGCTGAGGAGAACTTGAAACGCCCATATCTTGGACAAGGAAGGAGTGAGAGAGCTCACATTTCAGACACAGCATCCAGGCTGCAATGGGATGAATTTGTGTTATTTTGGGGCAAATTGGGGAATATTGAATTTTTGGTGAAAATGTTGACCCCGCGGTCAACGTGTTTTTTCAACTGGAGAAAACTTGAAACGCCCATATCTTGGACAAGGAAGGAGTGAGAGAGCTCACATTTCAGACACAGCATCCAGGCTGCAATGGGATGAATTTGTGTTATTTTGGGGCAAATTGGGGAATATTGAATTTTTGGTGAAAATGTTGACCCCGCGGTCAATGTTTTTTTCAGCTGAGGAGAACTTGAAATGCCCATATCTTGGATAAGGAAGGAGTGAGAGAGCTCACATTTCAGACACAGCATCCAGGCTGCAATGGGATGAATTTGTGTCATTTTGGGGCAAATTGGGGAATATTGAATTTTTGGTGAAAATGTTGACCCCGCGGTCAATGTTTTTTTCAGCTGAGGAGAACTTGAAACGCCCATATCTTGGATAAGGAAGGAGTGAGAGAGCTCACATTTCAGACACAGCATCCAGGCTGCAATGGCTTCAATTTGTGTTATTTTGGGGCAAATTGGGGAATATTGAATTTTTGGTGAAAATGTTGACCCCGCGGTCAACGTGTTTTTTCAACTGGAGAAAACTTGAAACGCCCATATCTTGGACAAGGAAGGAGTGAGAGAGCTCACATTTCAGACACAGCATCCAGGCTGCAATGGGATGAATTTGTGTTATTTTGGGGCAAATTGGGGAATATTGAATTTTTGGTGAAAATGTTGACCCCGCGGTCAACGTGTTTTTTCAACTGGAGAAAACTTGAAACGCCCATATCTTGGACAAGGAAGGAGTGAGAGAGCTCACATTTCAGACACAGCATCCAGGCTGCAATGGGATGAATTTCTGTTATTTTGGGGCAAATTGGGGAATATTGAATTTTTGGTGAAAATGTTGACCCCGCGGTCAATGTTTTTTTCAGCTGAGGAGAACTTGAAACGCCCATATCTTGGATAAGGAAGGAGTGAGAGAGCTCACATTTCAGACACAGCATCCAGGCTGCAATGGCTTCAATTTGTGTTATTTTGGGGCAAATTGGGGAACATTGAATTTTTGGTGAAAAAGTTGACCACGCGGTCAATGTTTTTTTCAGCTGAGGAGAACTTGAAACGCCCATATCTTGGATAAGGAAGGAGTGAGAGAGCTCACATTTCAGACACAGCATCCAGGCTGCAATGGGATGAATTTGTGTTATTTTGGGGCAAATTGGGGAATATTGAATTTTTGGTGAAAATGTTGACCCCGCGGTCAATGTTTTTTTCAGCTGAGGAGAACTTGAAACGCCCATATCTTGGGCAAGGAAGGAGTGAGAGAGCTTAAATTTCAGACGCAGCATCCAGGCAGGAATGGCATCAATTTGTGTTATTTTGGGGCAAATTGGGGAATATTGAATTTTTGGTGAAAATGTTGACCCCGCGGTCAATGTTTTTTTCAGCTGAGGAGATAACTTGAAACGCCCGTATCTTGGGCAAGGAAGGAGTGAGAGAGCTCACATTTCAGACACAGCATCCAGGCTGCAATGGCTTCAATTTGTGTTATTTTGGGGCAAATTGGGGAATATTGAATTTTTGGTGAAAAAGTTGACCCCGCGGTCAATGTTTTTTTCAGCTGAGGAGAACTTGAAACGCCCATATCTTGGATAAGGAAGGAGTGAGAGAGCTCACATTTCAGACACAGCATCCAGGCTGCAATTGGATGAATTTGTGTTATTTTGGGGCAAATTGGGGAATATCGATTTTTTTGTGAAAAAGTTGACCCCGCGGTCAATATTTTTTTCAGCTGAGGAGATAACTTGAAACGCCCGTATCTTGGGCAAGGAAGGAGTGAGAGAGCTCACATTTCAGACACAGCATCCAGGCTGCAATGGCTTCAATTTGTGTTATTTTGGGGCAAAGTGGGGAATATTGAATTTTTTGTGAAAATGTTGACCTCGCGGTCAATGTTTTTTTCAGCTGAGGAGAACTTGAAACGCCCATATCTTGGATAAGGAAGGAGTGAGAGAGCTCACATTTCAGACACAGCATCCAGGCTGCAATGGGATGAATTTGTGTTATTTTGGGGCAAATTGGGGAATATTGAATTTTTGGTGAAAATGTTGACCCCGCGGTCAATGTTTTTTTCAGCTGAGGAGAACTTGAAACGCCCATATCTTGGGCAAGGAAGGAGTGAGAGAGCTTAAATTTCAGACGCAGCATCCAGGCAGGAATGGCATCAATTTGTGTTATTTTGGGGCAAATTGGGGAATATTGAATTTTTGGTGAAAATGTTGACCCCGCGGTCAACGTGTTTTTTCAACTGGAGAAAACTTGAAACGCCCATATCTTGGACAAGGAAGGAGTGAGAGAGCTCACATTTCAGACACAGCATCCAGGCTGCAATGGGATGAATTTGTGTTATTTTGGGGCAAATTGGGGAATATTGAATTTTTGGTGAAAATGTTGACCCCGCGGTCAACGTGTTTTTTCAACTGGAGAAAACTTGAAACGCCCATATCTTGGACAAGGAAGGAGTGAGAGAGCTCACATTTCAGACACAGCATCCAGGCTGCAATGGGATGAATTTGTGTTATTTTGGGGCAAATTGGGGAATATTGAATTTTTGGTGAAAATGTTGACCCCGCGGTCAATGTTTTTTTCAGCTGAGGAGAACTTGAAATGCCCATATCTTGGATAAGGAAGGAGTGAGAGAGCTCACATTTCAGACACAGCATCCAGGCTGCAATGGCTTCAATTTGTGTTATTTTGGGGCAAATTGGGGATATATTGAATTTTTGGTGAAAATGTTGACCCCGCGGTCAATGTTTTTTTCAGCTGAGGAGATAACTTGAAACGCCCGTATCTTGGGCAAGGAAGGAGTGAGAGAGCTCACATTTCAGACACAGCATCCAGGCTGCAATGGCTTCAATTTGTGTTATTTTGGGGCAAATTGGGGAATATTGAATTTTTGGTGAAAAAGTTGACCCCGCGGTCAATGTTTTTTTCAGCTGAGGAGAACTTGAAACGCCCATATCTTGGATAAGGAAGGAGTGAGAGAGCTCACATTTCAGACACAGCATCCAGGCTGCAATTGGATGAATTTGTGTTATTTTGGGGCAAATTGGGGAATATCGATTTTTTTGTGAAAAAGTTGACCCCGCGGTCAATATTTTTTTCAGCTGAGGAGATAACTTGAAACGCCCGTATCTTGGGCAAGGAAGGAGTGAGAGAGCTCACATTTCAGACACAGCATCCAGGCTGCAATGGCTTCAATTTGTGTTATTTTGGGGCAAAGTGGGGAATATTGAAATTTTTGTGAAAATGTTGACCCCGCGGTCAATGTTTTTTTCAGCTGAGGAGAACTTGAAACGCCCATATCTTGGATAAGGAAGGAGTGAGAGAGCTCACATTTCAGACACAGCATCCAGGCTGCAATGGGATGAATTTGTGTTATTTTGGGGCAAATTGGGGAATATTGAATTTTTGGTGAAAATGTTGACCCCGCGGTCAATGTTTTTTTCAGCTGAGGAGAACTTGAAACGCCCATATCTTGGGCAAGGAAGGAGTGAGAGAGCTTAAATTTCAGACGCAGCATCCAGGCAGGAATGGCATCAATTTGTGTTATTTTGGGGCAAATTGGGGAATATTGAATTTTTGGTGAAAATGTTGACCCCGCGGTCAACGTGTTTTTTCAACTGGAGAAAACTTGAAACGCCCATATCTTGGACAAGGAAGGAGTGAGAGAGCTCACATTTCAGACACAGCATCCAGGCTGCAATGGGATGAATTTGTGTTATTTTGGGGCAAATTGGGGAATATTGAATTTTTGGTGAAAATGTTGACCCCGCGGTCAACGTGTTTTTTCAACTGGAGAAAACTTGAAACGCCCATATCTTGGACAAGGAAGGAGTGAGAGAGCTCACATTTCAGACACAGCATCCAGGCTGCAATGGGATGAATTTGTGTTATTTTGGGGCAAATTGGGGAATATTGAATTTTTGGTGAAAATGTTGACCCCGCGGTCAATGTTTTTTTCAGCTGAGGAGAACTTGAAATGCCCATATCTTGGATAAGGAAGGAGTGAGAGAGCTCACATTTCAGACACAGCATCCAGGCTGCAATGGGATGAATTTGTGTCATTTTGGGGCAAATTGGGGAATATTGAATTTTTGGTGAAAATGTTGACCCCGCGGTCAATGTTTTTTTCAGCTGAGGAGAACTTGAAACGCCCATATCTTGGATAAGGAAGGAGTGAGAGAGCTCACATTTCAGACACAGCATCCAGGCTGCAATGGGATGAATTTGTGTTATTTTGGGGCAAATTGGGGAATATTGAATTTTTGGTGAAAATGTTGACCCCGCGGTCAATGTTTTTTTCAGCTGAGGAGAACTTGAAATGCCCATATCTTGGATAAGGAAGGAGTGAGAGAGCTCACATTTCAGACACAGCATCCAGGCTGCAATGGCTTCAATTTGTGTTATTTTGGGGCAAATTGGGGATATATTGAATTTTTGGTGAAAATGTTGACCCCGCGGTCAATGTTTTTTTCAGCTGAGGAGATAACTTGAAACGCCCGTATCTTGGGCAAGGAAGGAGTGAGAGAGCTCACATTTCAGACACAGCATCCAGGCTGCAATGGCTTCAATTTGTGTTATTTTGGGGCAAATTGGGGAATATTGAATTTTTGGTGAAAAAGTTGACCCCCCGGTCAATGTTTTTTTCAGCTGAGGAGAACTTGAAACGCCCATATCTTGGATAAGGAAGGAGTGAGAGAGCTCACATTTCAGACACAGCATCCAGGCTGCAATTGGATGAATTTGTGTTATTTTGGGGCAAATTGGGGAATATCGATTTTTTTGTGAAAAAGTTGACCCCGCGGTCAATATTTTTTTCAGCTGAGGAGATAACTTGAAACGCCCGTATCTTGGGCAAGGAAGGAGTGAGAGAGCTCACATTTCAGACACAGCATCCAGGCTGCAATGGCTTCAATTTGTGTTATTTTGGGGCAAAGTGGGGAATATTGAAATTTTTGTGAAAATGTTGACCCCGCGGTCAATGTTTTTTTCAGCTGAGGAGAACTTGAAACGCCCATATCTTGGATAAGGAAGGAGTGAGAGAGCTCACATTTCAGACACAGCATCCAGGCTGCAATGGGATGAATTTGTGTTATTTTGGGGCAAATTGGGGAATATTGAATTTTTGGTGAAAATGTTGACCCCGCGGTCAATGTTTTTTTCAGCTGAGGAGAACTTGAAACGCCCATATCTTGGGCAAGGAAGGAGTGAGAGAGCTTAAATTTCAGACGCAGCATCCAGGCAGGAATGGCATCAATTTGTGTTATTTTGGGGCAAATTGGGGAATATTGAATTTTTGGTGAAAATGTTGACCCCGCGGTCAACGTGTTTTTTCAACTGGAGAAAACTTGAAACGCCCATATCTTGGACAAGGAAGGAGTGAGAGAGCTCACATTTCAGACACAGCATCCAGGCTGCAATGGGATGAATTTGTGTTATTTTGGGGCAAATTGGGGAATATTGAATTTTTGGTGAAAATGTTGACCCCGCGGTCAATGTTTTTTTCAGCTGAGGAGAACTTGAAATGCCCATATCTTGGATAAGGAAGGAGTGAGAGAGCTCACATTTCAGACACAGCATCCAGGCTGCAATGGGATGAATTTGTGTCATTTTGGGGCAAATTGGGGAATATTGAATTTTTGGTGAAAATGTTGACCCCGCGGTCAATGTTTTTTTCAGCTGAGGAGATAACTTGAAACGCCCGTATCTTGGGCAAGGAAGGAGTGAGAGAGCTCACATTTCAGACACAGCATCCAGGCTGCAATGGCTTCAATTTGTGTTATTTTGGGGCAAATTGGGGAATATTGAATTTTTGGTGAAAAAGTTGACCCCGCGGTCAATGTTTTTTTCAGCTGAGGAGAACTTGAAACGCCCATATCTTGGATAAGGAAGGAGTGAGAGAGCTCACATTTCAGACACAGCATCCAGGCTGCAATTGGATGAATTTGTGTTATTTTGGGGCAAATTGGGGAATATCGATTTTTTTGTGAAAAAGTTGACCCCGCGGTCAATATTTTTTTCAGCTGAGGAGATAACTTGAAACGCCCGTATCTTGGGCAAGGAAGGAGTGAGAGAGCTCACATTTCAGACACAGCATCCAGGCTGCAATGGCTTCAATTTGTGTTATTTTGGGGCAAAGTGGGGAATATTGAATTTTTTGTGAAAATGTTGACCCCGCGGTCAATGTTTTTTTCAGCTGAGGAGAACTTGAAACGCCCATATCTTGGGCAAGGAAGGAGTGAGAGAGCTTAAATTTCAGACGCAGCATCCAGGCAGGAATGGCATCAATTTGTGTTATTTTGGGGCAAATTGGGGAATATTGAATTTTTGGTGAAAATGTTGACCCCGCGGTCAACGTGTTTTTTCAACTGGAGAAAACTTGAAACGCCCATATCTTGGACAAGGAAGGAGTGAGAGAGCTCACATTTCAGACACAGCATCCAGGCTGCAATGGGATGAATTTGTGTTATTTTGGGGCAAATTGGGGAATATTGAATTTTTGGTGAAAATGTTGACCCCGCGGTCAATGTTTTTTTCAGCTGAGGAGAACTTGAAATGCCCATATCTTGGATAAGGAAGGAGTGAGAGAGCTCACATTTCAGACACAGCATCCAGGCTGCAATGGCTTCAATTTGTGTCATTTTGGGGCAAATTGGGGAATATTGAATTTTTGGTGAAAATGTTGACCCCGCGGTCAATGTTTTTTTCAGCTGAGGAGAACTTGAAACGCCCATATCTTGGATAAGGAAGGAGTGAGAGAGCTCACATTTCAGACACAGCATCCAGGCTGCAATGGCTTCAATTTGTGTTATTTTGGGGCAAATTGGGGAACATTGAATTTTTGGTGAAAAAGTTGACCACGCGGTCAATGTTTTTTTCAGCTGAGGAGAACTTGAAACGCCCATATCTTGGATAAGGAAGGAGTGAGAGAGCTCACATTTCAGACACAGCATCCAGGCTGCAATGGGATGAATTTGTGTTATTTTGGGGCAAATTGGGGAATATTGAATTTTTGGTGAAAATGTTGACCCCGCGGTCAACGTGTTTTTTCAACTGGAGAAAACTTGAAACGCCCATATCTTGGACAAGGAAGGAGTGAGAGAGCTCACATTTCAGACACAGCATCCAGGCTGCAATGGGATGAATTTGTGTTATTTTGGGGCAAATTGGGGAATATTGAATTTTTGGTGAAAATGTTGACCCCGCGGTCAATGTTTTTTTCAGCTGAGGAGAACTTGAAACGCCCATATCTTAGATAAGGAAGGAGTGAGAGAGCTCACATTTCAGACACAGCATCCAGGCTGCAATGGCTTCAATTTGTGTCATTTTGGGGCAAATTGGGGAATATTGAATTTTTTGTGAAAATGTTGACCCTGCGGTCAATGTTTTTTTCAGCTAAGGAGAACTTGAAACGCCCATATCTTGGATAAGGAAGGAGTGAGAGAGCTCACGTTTCAGACACAGCATCCAGGCTGCAATGGCTTCAATTTGTGTTATTTTGGGGCAAATTGGGGAATATTGAATTTTTTGTGAAAATGTTGACCTCGCGGTCAATGTTTTTTTCAGCTGAGGAGATAACTTGAAACGCCCATATCTTGGGCAAGGAAGGAGTGAGAGAGCTTAAATTTCAGACGCAGCATCCAGGCAGGAATGGCATCAATTTGTGTTATTTTGGGGCAAATTGGGGAATATTGAATTTTTGGTGAAAAAGTTGACCTCGCGGTCAATGTTTTTTTCAGCTGAGGAGATAACTTGAAACGCCCGTATCTTGGGCAAGGAAGGAGTGAGAGAGCTCACATTTCAGACACAGCATCCAGGCTGCAATGGGATGAATTTGTGTTATTTTGGGGCAAATTGGGGAATATTGAATTTTTGGTGAAAATGTTGACCCCGCGGTCAATGTTTTTTTCAGCTGAGGAGATAACTTGAAACGCCCGTATCTTGGGCAAGGAAGGAGTGAGAGAGCTCACATTTCAGACACAGCATCCAGGCTGCAATGGCTTCAATTTGTGTTATTTTGGGGCAAATTGGGGAATATTGAATTTTTTGTGAAAATGTTGACCCTGCGGTCAATGTTTTTTTCAGCTAAGGAGAACTTGAAACGCCCATATCTTGGATAAGGAAGGAGTGAGAGAGCTCACGTTTCAGACACAGCATCCAGGCTGCAATGGCTTCAATTTGTGTTATTTTGGGGCAAATTGGGGAATATTGAATTTTTTGTGAAAATGTTGACCCCGCGGTCAATGTTTTTTTCAGCTGAGGAGAACTTGAAACGCCCATATCTTGGATAAGGAAGGAGTGAGAGAGCTCACATTTCAGACACAGCATCCAGGCTGCAATGGGATGAATTTGTGATATTTTGGGGCAAATTGGGGAATATTGAATTTTTGGTGAAAATGTTGACCCCGCGGTCAACGTGTTTTTTCAACTGGAGAACACTTGAAACGCCCATATCTTGGACAAGGAAGGAGTGAGAGAGCTCACATTTCAGACACAGCATCCAGGCTGCAATGGCTTCAATTTGTGTTATTTTGGGGCAAATTGGGGAATATTGAATTTTTGGTGAAAATGTTGACCCCGCGGTCAACGTGTTTTTTCAACTGGAGAAAACTTGAAACGCCCATATCTTGGGCAAGGAAGGAGTTAGAGTGTTCAAATTTTTAGACGCAGCATCCAGGCTGCAATGGCTTCAATTTGTGTTATTTTGGGGCAAATTGGGGAATATTGTTTTTTTGGTGAAAAAGTTGACCCCGCGGTCAATGTTTTTTTCAGCTGAGGAGAACTTGAAACGCCCATATCTTTGATAAGGAAGGAGTGAGAGAGCTCACATTTCAGACACAGCATCCAGGCTGTAATGGGATGAATTTGTGTTATTTTGGGGCAAATTGGGGAATATTGAATTTTTGGTGAAAATGTTGACCCCGCGGTCAATGTTTTTTTCAGCTGAGGAGAACTTGAAACGCCCATATCTTGGGCAAGGAAGGAGTGAGAGAGCTCACATTTCAGACACAGCATCCAGGCTGCAATGGCTTCAATTTGTGTTATTTTGGGGCAAAGTGGGGAATATTGAATTTTTGGTGAAAATGTTGACCCCGCGGTCAATGTTTTTTTCAGCTGAGGAGAACTTGAAACGCCCATATCTTGGATAAGGAAGGAGTGAGAGAGCTCACATTTCAGACACAGCATCCAGGCTGCAATGGCTTCAATTTGTGTTATTTTGGGGCAAATTGGGGAATATTGAATTTTTGGTGAAAATGTTGACCCCGCGGTCAACGTGTTTTTTCAACTGGAGAAAACTTGAAACGCCCATATCTTGGGCAAGGAAGGAGTTAGAGTGTTCAAATTTTTAGACGCAGCATCCAGGCTGCAATGGCTTCAATTTGTGTTATTTTGGGGCAAATTGGGGAATATTGTTTTTTTGGTGAAAAAGTTGACCCCGCGGTCAATGTTTTTTTCAGCTGAGGAGAACTTGAAACGCCCATATCTTTGATAAGGAAGGAGTGAGAGAGCTCACATTTCAGACACAGCATCCAGGCTGTAATGGGATGAATTTGTGTTATTTTGGGGCAAATTGGGGAATATTGAATTTTTGGTGAAAATGTTGACCCCGCGGTCAATGTTTTTTTCAGCTGAGGAGAACTTGAAACGCCCATATCTTGGGCAAGGAAGGAGTGAGAGAGCTTAAATTTCAGACGCAGCATCCAGGCTGCAATGGCTTCAATTTGTGTTATTTTGGGGCAAAGTGGGGAATATTGAATTTTTGGTGAAAATGTTGACCCCGCGGTCAATGTTTTTTTCAGCTGAGGAGATAACTTGAAACGCCCGTATCTTGGGCAAGGAAGGAGTGAGAGAGCTCACATTTCAGACACAGCATCCAGGCTGCAATGGCTTCAATTTGTGTTATTTTGGGGCAAATTGGGGAATATTGAATTTTTTGTGAAAATGTTGACCCTGCGGTCAATGTTTTTTTCAGCTAAGGAGAACTTGAAACGCCCATATCTTGGATAAGGAAGGAGTGAGAGAGCTCACGTTTCAGACACAGCATCCAGGCTGCAATGGCTTCAATTTGTGTTATTTTGGGGCAAATTGGGGAATATTGAATTTTTTGTGAAAATGTTGACCCCGCGGTCAATGTTTTTTTCAGCTGAGGAGAACTTGAAACGCCCATATCTTGGATAAGGAAGGAGTGAGAGAGCTCACATTTCAGACACAGCATCCAGGCTGCAATGGGATGAATTTGTGATATTTTGGGGCAAATTGGGGAATATTGAATTTTTGGTGAAAATGTTGACCCCGCGGTCAACGTGTTTTTTCAACTGGAGAACACTTGAAACGCCCATATCTTGGACAAGGAAGGAGTGAGAGAGCTCACATTTCAGACACAGCATCCAGGCTGCAATGGCTTCAATTTGTGTTATTTTGGGGCAAATTGGGGAATATTGAATTTTTGGTGAAAATGTTGACCCCGCGGTCAACGTGTTTTTTCAACTGGAGAAAACTTGAAACGCCCATATCTTGGGCAAGGAAGGAGTTAGAGTGTTCAAATTTTTAGACGCAGCATCCAGGCTGCAATGGCTTCAATTTGTGTTATTTTGGGGCAAATTGGGGAATATTGTTTTTTTGGTGAAAAAGTTGACCCCGCGGTCAATGTTTTTTTCAGCTGAGGAGAACTTGAAACGCCCATATCTTTGATAAGGAAGGAGTGAGAGAGCTCACATTTCAGACACAGCATCCAGGCTGTAATGGGATGAATTTGTGTTATTTTGGGGCAAATTGGGGAATATTGAATTTTTGGTGAAAATGTTGACCCCGCGGTCAATGTTTTTTTCAGCTGAGGAGAACTTGAAACGCCCATATCTTGGGCAAGGAAGGAGTGAGAGAGCTCACATTTCAGACACAGCATCCAGGCTGCAATGGCTTCAATTTGTGTTATTTTGGGGCAAAGTGGGGAATATTGAATTTTTGGTGAAAATGTTGACCCCGCGGTCAATGTTTTTTTCAGCTGAGGAGAACTTGAAACGCCCATATCTTGGATAAGGAAGGAGTGAGAGAGCTCACATTTCAGACACAGCATCCAGGCTGCAATGGCTTCAATTTGTGTTATTTTGGGGCAAATTGGGGAATATTGAATTTTTGGTGAAAATGTTGACCCCGCGGTCAACGTGTTTTTTCAACTGGAGAAAACTTGAAACGCCCATATCTTGGGCAAGGAAGGAGTTAGAGTGTTCAAATTTTTAGACGCAGCATCCAGGCTGCAATGGCTTCAATTTGTGTTATTTTGGGGCAAATTGGGGAATATTGTTTTTTTGGTGAAAAAGTTGACCCCGCGGTCAATGTTTTTTTCAGCTGAGGAGAACTTGAAACGCCCATATCTTTGATAAGGAAGGAGTGAGAGAGCTCACATTTCAGACACAGCATCCAGGCTGTAATGGGATGAATTTGTGTTATTTTGGGGCAAATTGGGGAATATTGAATTTTTGGTGAAAATGTTGACCCCGCGGTCAATGTTTTTTTCAGCTGAGGAGAACTTGAAACGCCCATATCTTGGGCAAGGAAGGAGTGAGAGAGCTTAAATTTCAGACGCAGCATCCAGGCAGGAATGGCTTCAATTTGTGTTATTTTGGGGCAAATTGGGGAATATTGAATTTTTGGTGAAAATGTTGACCCCGCGGTCAACGTGTTTTTTCAACTGGAGAAAACTTGAAACGCCCATATCTTGGGCAAGGAAGGAGTTAGAGTGTTCAAATTTTTAGACGCAGCATCCAGGCTGCAATGGCTTCAATTTGTGTTATTTTGGGGCAAATTGGGGAATATTGTTTTTTTGGTGAAAAAGTTGACCCCGCGGTCAATGTTTTTTTCAGCTGAGGAGAACTTGAAACGCCCATATCTTTGATAAGGAAGGAGTGAGAGAGCTCACATTTCAGACACAGCATCCAGGCTGTAATGGGATGAATTTGTGTTATTTTGGGGCAAATTGGGGAATATTGAATTTTTGGTGAAAATGTTGACCCCGCGGTCAATGTTTTTTTCAGCTGAGGAGAACTTGAAACGCCCATATCTTGGGCAAGGAAGGAGTGAGAGAGCTTAAATTTCAGACGCAGCATCCAGGCAGGAATGGCATCAATTTGTGTTATTTTGGGGCAAATTGGGGAATATTGAATTTTTGGTGAAAATGTTGACCCCGCGGTCAATGTTTTTTTCAGCTGAGGAGAACTTGAAACGCCCATATCTTGGATAAGGAAGGAGTGAGAGAGCTCACATTTCAGACACAGCATCCAGGCTGCAATGGCTTCAATTTGTGTTATTTTGGGGCAAAGTGGGGAATATTGAATTTTTGGTGAAAATGTTGACCCCGCGGTCAATGTTTTTTTCAGCTGAGGAGAACTTGAAACGCCCATATCTTGGATAAGGAAGGAGTGAGAGAGCTCACATTTCAGACACAGCATCCAGGCTGCAATGGGATGAATTTGTGTTATTTTGGGGCAAATTGGGGAATATTGAATTTTTGGTGAAAATGTTGACCCCGCGGTCAATGTTTTTTTCAGCTGAGGAGAACTTGAAACGCCCATATCTTGGGCAAGGAAGGAGTGAGAGAGCCTAAATTTCAGACGCAGCATCCAGGCAGGAATGGCATCAATTTGTGTTATTTTGGGGCAAATTGGGGAATATTGAATTTTTGGTGAAAATGTTGACCCCGCGGTCAATGTTTTTTTCAGCTGAGGAGAACTTGAAACGCCCATATCTTGGGCAAGGAAGGAGTGAGAGAGCTTAAATTTCAGACGCAGCATCCAGGCAGGAATGGCATCAATTTGTGTTATTTTGGGGCAAAGTGGGGAATATTGAATTTTTGGTGAAAATGTTGACCCCGCGGTCAATGTTTTTTTCAGCTGAGGAGAACTTGAAACGCCCATATCTTGGATAAGGAAGGAGTGAGAGAGCTCACATTTCAGACACAGCATCCAGGCTGCAATGGCTTCAATTTGTGTTATTTTGGGGCAAATTGGGGAATATTGAATTTTTGGTGAAAATGTTGACCCCGCGGTCAACGTGTTTTTTCAACTGGAGAAAACTTGAAACGCCCATATCTTGGATAAGGAAGGAGTGAGAGAGCTCACATTTCAGACACAGCATCCAGGCTGCAATGGGATGAATTTGTGTTATTTTGGGGCAAATTGGGGAATATTGAATTTTTGGTGAAAATGTTGACCCCGCGGTCAATGTTTTTTTCAGCTGAGGAGATAACTTGAAACGCCCGTATCTTGGGCAAGGAAGGAGTGAGAGAGTTCACATTTCAGACACAGCATCCAGGCTGCAATGGCTTCAATTTGTGTTATTTTGGGGCAAAGTGGGGAATATTGAATTTTTGGTGAAAATGTTGACCCCGCGGTCAATGTTTTTTTCAGCTGAGGAGAACTTGAAACGCCCATATCTTGGATAAGGAAGGAGTGAGAGAGCTCACATTTCAGACACAGCATCCAGGCTGCAATGGGATGAATTTGTGTTATTTTGGGGCAAATTGGGGAATATTGAATTTTTGGTGAAAATGTTGACCCCGCGGTCAATGTTTTTTTCAGCTGAGGAGAACTTGAAACGCCCATATCTTGGGCAAGGAAGGAGTGAGAGAGCTTAAATTTCAGACGCAGCATCCAGGCTGCAATGGCTTCAATTTGTGTTATTTTGGGGCAAAGTGGGGAATATTGAATTTTTGGTGAAAATGTTGACCCCGCGGTCAATGTTTTTTTCAGCTGAGGAGAACTTGAAACGCCCATATCTTGGATAAGGAAGGAGTGAGAGAGCTCACATTTCAGACACAGCATCCAGGCTGCAATGGGATGAATTTGTGTTATTTTGGGGCAAATTGGGGAATATTGAATTTTTGGTGAAAATGTTGACCCCGCGGTCAACGTGTTTTTTCAACTGGAGAAAACTTGAAACGCCCATATCTTGGACAAGGAAGGAGTGAGAGAGCTCACATTTCAGACACAGCATCCAGGCTGCAATGGCTTCAATTTGTGTTATTTTGGGGCAAATTGGGGAATATTGAATTTTTGGTGAAAATGTTGACCCCGCGGTCAACGTGTTTTTTCAACTGGAGAAAACTTGAAACGCCCATATCTTGGGCAAGGAAGGAGTTAGAGTGTTCAAATTTTTAGACGCAGCATCCAGGCTGCAATGGCTTCAATTTGTGTTATTTTGGGGCAAATTGGGGAATATTGTTTTTTTGGTGAAAAAGTTGACCCCGCGGTCAATGTTTTTTTCAGCTGAGGAGAACTTGAAACGCCCATATCTTTGATAAGGAAGGAGTGAGAGAGCTCACATTTCAGACACAGCATCCAGGCTGTAATGGGATGAATTTGTGTTATTTTGGGGCAAATTGGGGAATATTGAATTTTTGGTGAAAATGTTGACCCCGCGGTCAATGTTTTTTTCAGCTGAGGAGAACTTGAAACGCCCATATCTTGGATAAGGAAGGAGTGAGAGAGCTCACATTTCAGACACAGCATCCAGGCTGCAATGGCTTCAATTTGTGTTATTTTGGGGCAAATTGGGGAATATTGAATTTTTGGTGAAAAAGTTGACCCCGCGGTCAATGTTTTTTTCAGCTGAGGAGAACTTGAAACGCCCATATCTTGGATAAGGAAGGAGTGAGAGAGCTCACATTTCAGACACAGCATCCAGGCTGCAATGGCTTCAATTTGTGTTATTTTGGGGCAAATTGGGGAATATTGAATTTTTTGTGAAAAAGTTGACCCCGCGGTCAATGTTTTTTTCAGCTGAGGAGATAACTTGAAACGCCCGTGTCTTGGGCAAGGAAGGAGTGAGAGAGCTCACATTTCAGACACAGCATCCAGGCTGCAATGGCTTCAATTTGTGTTATTTTGGGGCAAATTGGGGAATATTGAATTTTTGGTGAAAATGTTGACCCCGCGGTCAATGTTTTTTTCAGCTGAGGAGAACTTGAAACGCCCATATCTTTGATAAGGAAGGAGTGAGAGAGCTCACATTTCAGACACAGCATCCAGGCTGCAATGGGATGAATTTGTGTTATTTTGGGGCAAATTGGGGAATATTGTTTTTTTGGTGAAAAAGTTGACCCCGCGGTCAATGTTTTTTTCAGCTGAGGAGAACTTGAAACGCCCATATCTTTGATAAGGAAGGAGTGAGAGAGCTCACATTTCAGACACAGCATCCAGGCTGTAATGGGATGAATTTGTGTTATTTTGGGGCAAATTGGGGAATATTGAATTTTTGGTGAAAATGTTGACCCCGCGGTCAATGTTTTTTTCAGCTGAGGAGAACTTGAAACGCCCATATCTTGGATAAGGAAGGAGTGAGAGAGCTCACATTTCAGACACAGCATCCAGGCTGCAATGGCTTCAATTTGTGTTATTTTGGGGCAAATTGGGGAATATTGAGTTTTTGGTGAAAAAGTTGACCCCGCGGTCAATGTTTTTTTCAGCTGAGGAGAACTTGAAACGCCCATATCTTGGATAAGGAAGGAGTGAGAGAGCTCACATTTCAGACACAGCATCCAGGCTGCAATGGGATGAATTTGTGATATTTTGGGGCAAATTGGGGAATATTGAATTTTTGGTGAAAATGTTGACCCCGCGGTCAATGTTTTTTTCAGCTGAGGAGAACTTGAAACGCCCATATCTTGGGCAAGGAAGGAGTGAGAGAGCTTAAATTTCAGACGCAGCATCCAGGCAGGAATGGCATCAATTTGTGTTATTTTGGGGCAAATTGGGGAATATTGAATTTTTGGTGAAAAAGTTGACTTCGCGGTCAATGTTTTTTTCAGCTGAGGAGATAACTTGAAACGCCCGTGTCTTGGGCAAGGAAGGAGTGAGAGAGCTCACATTTCAGACACAGCATCCAGGCTGCAATGGCTTCAATTTGTGTTATTTTGGGGCAAAGTGGGGAATATTGAATTTTTGGTGAAAATGTTGACCCCGCGGTCAATGTTTTTTTCAGCTGAGGAGAACTTGAAACGCCCATATCTTGGATAAGGAAGGAGTGAGAGAGCTCACATTTCAGACACAGCATCCAGGCTGCAATGGGATGAATTTGTGTTATTTTGGGGCAAATTGGGGAATATTGAATTTTTGGTGAAAAAGTTGACCTCGCGGTCAATGTTTTTTTCAGCTGAGGAGATAACTTGAAACGCCCGTATCTTGGGCAAGGAAGGAGTTAGAGTGTTAAAATTTTTAGACGCAGCATCCAGGCTGCAATGGCTTCAATTTGTGTTATTTTGGGGCAAATTGGGGAATATTGAATTTTTGGTGAAAATGTTGACCCCGCGGTCAATGTTTTTTTCAGCTGAGGAGATAACTTGAAACGCCCGTGTCTTGGGCAAGGAAGGAGTGAGAGAGCTTAAATTTCAGACGCAGCATCCAGGCTGCAATGGCTTCAATTTGTGTTATTTTGGGGCAAATTGGGGAACATTGAATTTTTGGTGAAAATGTTGACCCCGCGGTCAATGTTTTTTTCAGCTGAGGAGAACTTGAAACGCCCATATCTTGGATAAGGAAGGAGTGAGAGAGCTCACATTTCAGACACAGCATCCAGGCTGCAATGGCTTCAATTTGTGTTATTTTGGGGCAAATTGGGGAATATTGAATTTTTGGTGAAAATGTTGACCCCGCGGTCAATGTTTTTTTCAGCTGAGGAGAACTTGAAACGCCCATATCTTGGGCAAGGAAGGAGTGAGAGAGCTTAAATTTCAGACGCAGCATCCAGGCAGGAATGGCATCAATTTGTGTTATTTTGGGGCAAATTGGGGAATATTGAATTTTTGGTGAAAATGTTGACCCCGCGGTCAATGTTTTTTTCAGCTGAGGAGAACTTGAAACGCCCATATCTTGGATAAGGAAGGAGTGAGAGAGCTCACATTTCAGACACAGCATCCAGGCTGCAATGGCTTCAATTTGTGTTATTTTGGGGCAAATTGGGGAATATTGAATTTTTGGTGAAAATGTTGACCCCGCGGTCAACGTGTTTTTTCAACTGGAGAAAACTTGAAACGCCCATATCTTGGATAAGGAAGGAGTGAGAGAGCTCACGTTTCAGACACAGCATCCAGGCTGCAATGGCTTCAATTTGTGTTAATTTGGGGCAAATTGGGGAATATTGAATTTTTGGTGAAAATGTTGACCCCGCGGTCAATGTTTTTTTCAGCTGAGGAGAACTTGAAACGCCCATATCTTTGATAAGGAAGGAGTGAGAGAGCTCACATTTCAGACACAGCATCCAGGCAGGAATGGCATCAATTTGTGTTATTTTGGGGCAAATTGGGGAATATTGAATTTTTGGTGAAAAAGTTGACCTCGCGGTCAATGTTTTTTTCAGCTGAGGAGAACTTGAAACGCCCATATCTTTGATAAGGAAGGAGTGAGAGAGCTCACATTTCAGACACAGCATCCAGGCTGCAATGGGATGAATTTGTGTTATTTTGGGGCAAATTGGGGAATATTGAATTTTTGGTGAAAATGTTGACCCCGCGGTCAATGTTTTTTTCAGCTGAGGAGATAACTTGAAACGCCCGTATCTTGGGCAAGGAAGGAGTGAGAGAGTTCACATTTCAGACACAGCATCCAGGCTGCAATGGCTTCAATTTGTGTTATTTTGGGGCAAAGTGGGGAATATTGAATTTTTGGTGAAAATGTTGACCCCGCGGTCAATGTTTTTTTCAGCTGAGGAGAACTTGAAACGCCCATATCTTGGATAAGGAAGGAGTGAGAGAGCTCACATTTCAGACACAGCATCCAGGCTGCAATGGCTTCAATTTGTGTTATTTTGGGGCAAATTGGGGAATATTGAATTTTTGGTGAAAATGTTGACCCCGCGGTCAACGTGTTTTTTCAACTGGAGAAAACTTGAAACGCCCATATCTTGGATAAGGAAGGAGTGAGAGAGCTCACATTTCAGACACAGCATCCAGGCTGCAATGGGATGAATTTGTGTTATTTTGGGGCAAATTGGGGAATATTGAATTTTTGGTGAAAATGTTGACCCCGCGGTCAATGTTTTTTTCAGCTGAGGAGATAACTTGAAACGCCCGTATCTTGGGCAAGGAAGGAGTGAGAGAGTTCACATTTCAGACACAGCATCCAGGCTGCAATGGCTTCAATTTGTGTTATTTTGGGGCAAAGTGGGGAATATTGAATTTTTGGTGAAAATGTTGACCCCGCGGTCAATGTTTTTTTCAGCTGAGGAGAACTTGAAACGCCCATATCTTGGATAAGGAAGGAGTGAGAGAGCTCACATTTCAGACACAGCATCCAGGCTGCAATGGGATGAATTTGTGTTATTTTGGGGCAAATTGGGGAATATTGAATTTTTGGTGAAAATGTTGACCCCGCGGTCAATGTTTTTTTCAGCTGAGGAGAACTTGAAACGCCCATATCTTGGATAAGGAAGGAGTGAGAGAGCTCACATTTCAGACACAGCATCCAGGCTGCAATGGCTTCAATTTGTGTTATTTTGGGGCAAATTGGGGAATATTGAATTTTTGGTGAAAATGTTGACCCCGCGGTCAACGTGTTTTTTCAACTGGAGAAAACTTGAAACGCCCATATCTTGGATAAGGAAGGAGTGAGAGAGCTCACATTTCAGACACAGCATCCAGGCTGCAATGGCTTCAATTTGTGTTATTTTGGGGCAAATTGGGGAACATTGAATTTTTGGTGAAAATGTTGACCCCGCGGTCAATGTTTTTTTCAGCTGAGGAGAACTTGAAACGCCCATATCTTGGGCAAGGAAGGAGTGAGAGAGCTTAAATTTCAGACGCAGCATCCAGGCAGGAATGGCATCAATTTGTGTTATTTTGGGGCAAATTGGGGAATATTGAATTTTTGGTGAAAATGTTGACCCCGCGGTCAATGTTTTTTTCAGCTGAGGAGAACTTGAAACGCCCATATCTTGGATAAGGAAGGAGTGAGAGAGCTTAAATTTCAGACGCAGCATCCAGGCAGGAATGGCATCAATTTGTGTTATTTTGGGGCAAAGTGGGGAATATTGAATTTTTGGTGAAAATGTTGACCCCGCGGTCAATGTTTTTTTCAGCTGAGGAGAACTTGAAACGCCCATATCTTGGATAAGGAAGGAGTGAGAGAGCTCACATTTCAGACACAGCATCCAGGCTGCAATGGCTTCAATTTGTGTTATTTTGGGGCAAATTGGGGAATATTGAATTTTTGGTGAAAATGTTGACCCCGCGGTCAACGTGTTTTTTCAACTGGAGAAAACTTGAAACGCCCATATCTTGGATAAGGAAGGAGTGAGAGAGCTCACGTTTCAGACACAGCATCCAGGCTGCAATGGCTTCAATTTGTGTTATTTTGGGGCAAATTGGGGAATATTGAATTTTTGGTGAAAATGTTGACCCCGCGGTCAACGTGTTTTTTCAACTGGAGAAAACTTGAAACGCCCATATCTTGGATAAGGAAGGAGTGAGAGAGCTCACATTTCAGACACAGCATCCAGGCTGCAATGGCTTCAATTTGTGTTATTTTGGGGCAAATTGGGGAATATTGAATTTTTGGTGAAAATGTTGACCCCGCGGTCAACGTGTTTTTTCAACTGGAGAAAACTTGAAACGCCCATATCTTGGGCAAGGAAGGAGTTAGAGTGTTCAAATTTTTAGACGCAGCATCCAGGCTGCAATGGCTTCAATTTGTGTTATTTTGGGGCAAATTGGGGAATATTGTTTTTTTGGTGAAAAAGTTGACCCCGCGGTCAATGTTTTTTTCAGCTGAGGAGAACTTGAAACGCCCATATCTTTGATACGGAAGGAGTGAGAGAGCTCACATTTCAGACACAGCATCCAGGCTGTAATGGGATGAATTTGTGTTATTTTGGGGCAAATTGGGGAATATTGAATTTTTGGTGAAAATGTTGACCCCGCGGTCAATGTTTTTTTCAGCTGAGGAGAACTTGAAACGCCCATATCTTGGGCAAGGAAGGAGTGAGAGAGCTTAAATTTCAGACGCAGCATCCAGGCTGCAATGGCATCAATTTGTGTTATTTTGGGGCAAATTGGGGAATATTGAATTTTTGGTGAAAATGTTGACCCCGCGGTCAATGTTTTTTTCAGCTGAGGAGAACTTGAAACGCCCATATCTTGGGCAAGGAAGGAGTGAGAGAGCTTAAATTTCAGACGCAGCATCCAGGCAGGAATGGCATCAATTTGTGTTATTTTGGGGCAAAGTGGGGAATATTGAATTTTTGGTGAAAATGTTGATCCCGCGGTCAATGTTTTTTTCAGCTGAGGAGAACTTGAAACGCCCATATCTTGGATAAGGAAGGAGTGAGAGAGCTCACATTTCAGACACAGCATCCAGGCTGCAATGGCTTCAATTTGTGTTATTTTGGGGCAAATTGGGGAATATTGAATTTTTGGTGAAAATGTTGACCCCGCGGTCAACGTGTTTTTTCAACTGGAGAATACTTGAAACGCCCATATCTTGGATAAGGAAGGAGTGAGAGAGCTCACGTTTCAGACACAGCATCCAGGCTGCAATGGCTTCAATTTGTGTTATTTTGGGGCAAATTGGGGAATATTGAATTTTTGGTGAAAATGTTGACCCCGCGGTCAATGTTTTTTTCAGCTGAGGAGAACTTGAAACGCCCATATCTTTGATAAGGAAGGAGTGAGAGAGCTCACATTTCAGACACAGCATCCAGGCTGCAATGGGATGAATTTGTGTTATTTTGGGGGAAATTGGGGAATATTGAATTTTTGGTGAAAATGTTGACCCCGCGGTCAACGTGTTTTTTCAACTGGAGAAAACTTGAAACGCCCATATCTTGGATAAGGAAGGAGTGAGAGAGCTCACGTTTCAGACACAGCATCCAGGCTGCAATGGCTTCAATTTGTGTTATTTTGGGGCAAATTGGGGAATATTGAATTTTTGGTGAAAATGTTGACCCCGCGGTCAATGTTTTTTTCAGCTGAGGAGAACTTGAAACGCCCATATCTTTGATAAGGAAGGAGTGAGAGAGCTCACATTTCAGACACAGCATCCAGGCTGCAATGGGATGAATTTGTGTTATTTTGGGGCAAATTGGGGAATATTGAATTTTTGGTGAAAATGTTGACCCCGCGGTCAATGTTTTTTTCAGCTGAGGAAAACTTGAAACGCCCATATCTTGGATAAGGAAGGAGTGAGAGAGCTCACATTTCAGAGACAGCATCCAGGCTGCAATGGCTTCAATTTGTGTTATTTTGGGGCAAATTGGGGAATATTGAATTTTTGGTGAAAATGTTGACCCCGCGGTCAACGTGTTTTTTCAACTGGATAAAACTTGAAACGCCCATATCTTGGACAAGGAAGGAGTGAGAGAGCTCACATTTCAGACACAGTGTTGAGAATAATTGCTCTGAGCACAGTGCATGCACCTGGGGGGGGTAGCACTGAGAGGGTGAAGTTGTAACTACATGTGTTGCAGAACACCCGGCCTGATGTCATGTACACGCCTGTTGCACCTGTTGTGTGAGAATGAATGGGTGCTGACGGATAGCTCGAGGTTGTGCTGTCACACCCCAGTAGGCACACAGTAACACTGCGATGGGAAGATTACTAGCCAACTCAGCCCCAGACCAACCAATAGGAAGAGTCCCAAGAAAGGCGAATCAGGGCAAGGCGATGCCATTACTGTTTTTAGGGTTTTCAAGACTGCTTTACACGATTAAGATCAAACGAGTAATCATAATAGTGGCAAGTACCTATAAATTTAGGATAAAGGGGAAGGGCCTGGGGCGTGGAAAACCCAGGTCCAGAATAGTATATAAGGAGAAGACAAAGAGACACAAGCCAGAGCAACCCCGGGGTTTTCCTCTCACTTGTTTCATTTGTACTTTGCTGCAAATAAACATTTTACTTGGATCTGAAGACTGGTTTCCTCAACTGCTTTTAGACTATAGCTGAAGACAAGTTTTTTACTAGCCAGAACCTTGAAGACTTATTAGAAGTGAACTATTGACGTACTATTGCCACGTCATTTGGCGAGCTAACAGCCAGGAGGGACGGTGCGGCCGAGGGACCAGTGGGGTCGTCAGAGGAGGTGGGACCAACCCAAGGGCCCAAAATCCACCAGAAAGGTGAGAAACAATTCCTTTTTTCTTTTTCCAAATTTATTGGGTGGTGTCCCTGGCCTTTGTCTGATCCCACGGTCACAAGGTATTGTCACCTCTCCCAAAAAGACCTAGATTTAGAATTAATAAGATAAGTGTTGACTAACAAATAAGAGTTGAGGACTGTCGTCAGATCCAAGATTAAGAATGACTGATTCTGACACAATGGGATGATGGATAAATGTCAAAGAGTGATATTTAATTGTTTGATCTGTATGTGGCTTTGTTTGTCATTGGTCTGTGGGGCTGGTATGATCTATGCGTTCGTGAAATATGCAGAGAAACTCTCAAAAGAATCAGTAAGAAGGAGTATGAATATGAGTGTGAATGGAATTTAAGTAGAAAAGCATTTATTGTGGTGAAGTTATTTAAGGGAAAAATCTATACCACAGGGATGGTATGAGATAAGAGTAAAAGTACCGCTGGAAGACGTCTGTCGCCGTGCCCTCTCAGGGGCGACTCCAAGCAGGGAAAAAGCAATGTCGCTGTGCCCTTTCAGGGACGACCAAAGCTAGATAAGAGAATAAGTTATTTAACGTAGAAGTACCGCTTGAAGACGTCTGTCGCCGTGCCCTCTCTGGGGCGACACAAGCAGGGAAAAAAGAAATCTGAAGAAAGTCGCCGTGCCCTCTCCGGGGCGACTCAGATGTAGAAGAGTACCGGGCAGGGAGCCCAGGGAAATAACTGGCAGAGAGCCAGGGGTAGTAACTGGCAGGAAGCCAGAGCATTTTGTTTTAAAAGGCCTTGTGTATATATGTGTGAATAGAGGATAAGGAAGGAGTAGTGGAGAAAGGAAAAGTGGATAGAACTATAAACAGTATACGCTACATTTATGCATTTATATTATTTTTAATGTATATAGAAGTGGAAATGAAGTTTGAATAAGTTGCTGTGTTTGGAATTGTGAATAATGTCGCTGTGTTCTGATCTTAGAAGGTCAGCTTAGATAGCAATCTTGCATACGGGGTGCAAGTAGTTTAATAGTTAGAAGAGTGTATGAGTAACCAATCTAGAAATTGATCCATTTAGCAAAAGTTACTCCGCGTATAGGTTTAAAATAAGGGATGCGAGCCTGTCTCCGTGGTGGGCATTTGTTTTAACATATGAAGATTTATGTCAACACTTAAGAAAGAGTAATCGTCTCACGAAGACACCCCCTCACCCCGCTTTACAGTGTTTAAATGCTCTGTGGGACACTGAAGTTGTGTGTGTAGGCACCAACGAACACCACAGGGAAAGGTGGAGAAACGGAGAGTGGTGGGAAGAAGGAGTAGATCCTACCCAACTGCTAAACAGTGAGTCACACACAGAAAACGTGGGAGCTATAACATGTGTAAGTGGGATTGATTGTATATCAGTGGACGCAACACACAGAGAAGGTTCCCCATTTCCAGAGTATAGAGGATTTGTTGAATGGCAAAAGATAATATTGGGACAGGACATTTTGTATGATAACCGACCAAAATACCCCGGACTCAGAGTAGAGAGAGTAGAGTGGGCAGATCATCATAGAAGGTGGTGTAGGGATACATACAAATACCCAGAGGTGAATTGGTGAGCAAAGTGAAGTCGGAATTGGCTGGAGCTGGAGGATAGTTGGCACAAGAAGGGAGTGCGTTTCAGATAAAGTAAACAGACCAAGGGCAAGGTCATGGGGGTCAAGCTGAGTAAACAATCTGAAGAATTGACACCCGCTGAGCTTATCATGCTGCGTCATCCCACACAAAAAAGGAAAATTCAAAAGTGTATGGGCAGATGGAACAGGACCACAGCAGGCCATAATAAGTGGCCCGTACAGGGAACCTTTGATCTAAAAAATTGTGACAATGTGGAAGAGGAGCTAAGACGTAAAGATAAAAGAAACGACCAAAAACATCAGAAGGAGAGACTGAAGAACGCGGAACAGAAGGATATTCTGCAGTACTTTAAAATGGAGGGTACACATAGACAGATGTTAATGCAGGAAGCATCAGCCCCTCCTCCCCCGTATGGAAAAGAACATGGAGGACAGTACCCACTAATGGCTGGCGGAGTAGATGGTAAAGTAACAGGGACATTAGTGGTAACAATGAAATCAGGAAAACATTCAGGTGGAAAAAGAAAGGTCCCCAGGGAAAAAAGGGAACTAAGGTATGATGAAGAAACAGAGGAGCAAGACAACGGATCACTGAACTCGGACTCTAGTGATTCCGGGTCCAGTGAGGTGTTGGGAGCAAGCAGCCTGAAGGCAGGCATACACTCCAGTAAAGAACCAGATCCAGAGCCAATACCGCGTGGCATGTGTCATGCTACATCTGAGATACAGCTGCCAATCGGAAGGGATAGCTCAAGAGGAGGAGCACCCTCAAGAAGAGCTAGGGATAGAGAGGCAGGAACATACCTGACACCCCAAGAGATACACCATAGGACCACTAGAAGGAGTAGTCTGCCAGAAGAGATGGCCTATAGGCAAATCCAGGAAGCAGGAGACAGACAACAAGAACAATTAGAAAAGACCAGAAGGGACATGTTAATAGAATGGAGCCGTAGAGAACAGCAGAGGGTCAGAGAGGCTGCAAGCCTGACGAAGGAGGCGGAAAGATGCAGGACAGGACAAGTAAGGGTGGAACAAGACACGCGCCAGGTACAAAGGGAACAGTCACCCTACAAAGCCTGGGGGTCACCGGACATGAGATGGGCAGGGGATTCGGCAAAAGAGACGGAAAGATTACGGAGAATGATGGACGAGGTGGAGAGAGAAGTGGTGAATGAAATCAACAGAACACGTGAATTAAGCGAATCATTTCTGCGGGAAGAGCTCGACAGGGAACGTGAGCTCAACGAAGCACGTCGCATAGACTGTTTGGATGATTGTAATAACAGAGAGGAATGCGAAATAGCTGAACACCAGTTTACAGTGGATGTAGAGTTAACGGAAGAAGCCACTGGTGCAGGGGAAATGGACCTGAGGAGCGGGAAAATACCCTATGCGCGCAATCGGACCACAAGGAAAAGACCCTATGAACACAAAAGGCCCAAGAAAGCAACACTTTGTCCACCCAGTAGGGCAAACAAGAAAGCACCTGCAGAAGAATGCCAATCAGAGGATGAAACAAGAAATGATGACGGGAGCCACGGACATGCCATGGGTCCACTGCTGGTAAAGGGACCAGGTAACACAGAGAGGTATGTGCCATGGGGATTTATGGACATCACAGGATTAATAAACCGTCTTCCTGCACTAACAGAAGGAGCTGATAGATGGATAGCAGCATTTGAAGACAACACGGGCGGGATAAAACTGGCTGCTGGAGACATCAAAGCACTACTGATGAAGATCACGGGTCAACATGTGTCGGGAGAGATCTTTGAAGAAGCAGGGGTGGTAGGACTGACAAAGAGCCACAATTATGACCACACCCCTTTTAACGCTATTCGGGGACAGGTATGGAAAACCTTGAGAGACAAATATCCTTCTAAAATGGATCCTTCAAAATTAGAAAGGGAAAGCTTGAAGGATGAAGACAGCCCTCTACAGTTCCTGCATCAGTTCCAACGGAAATGGAAGACAGAGACAGGCAGTGAATGGAATGTAAATGAATCATCAAAAGCTCTGTTTAAGTTGTATGTAAAGAATGCCATGCCAAAGGAGATACAACATAAGCTGAATGGAGTTGTTGGGCTGATGAAGTTGGACTGGCCTGTGTTCACTGAACACCTCGTACACTACGTGGATGTCTACAGAAATGAGAAACGGGCTACTGAGGAGCAGAACAGAATGCTGGCTGGTAAGCTAACCCAGCTGCAGATAGGAGAACTGACGAAACAAAAGAAGAACCGTGAAAAGGTGAAAAACCAGGCGCCAGTGACGGTGGCTGCTCCTGAATTCAAGCCTGAGGGGGCTACAGGAAAACAAACGGAAGTACAGGTGACACAAGCTCCAGTGTACACAACTACACTGGCCCCTGCCCAAGGACAGCAAATGATCCCCACTAACCCAGCAGGTTATCCTACAGGACAGCAGCCTGTCCACGCACCCATGCAGCAGGCCCCTCCAATTCATGTGCACTTCAATCAGGGGGGACAAGGCAACTATCAGCCGCCCGGAAGAGGAAGGCCAATGCAGAATATAGGACCACCCCAGCGTGGAAGATGGAGAGGACCTCCGCCAACACGATATCAACGAGGACCTGACCAGACGTTGCACGACCAACAGCAGACACAATACTCCCAAAATGGTCCACCCACACCGGTAGGTCGACAACAGCTACAGTGCTGGGGATGTGGAGTGACAGGACACGTACAGAGAGACTGTCCTACCAACCCATGGCCGGGAGCATCAAATCAGGGCCTGTGGATGGGACCTGCAGCTCAGTGGCAATAGGGGAGCCCAGAGGAACAAGAGGGGGAAGTGATAACGCCTGTACTCACGCAACAGCCACAAAGTGAACCTACCATAGACGTTATAATACAAAATCGGCAGCATAAATTTATGGTAGATACAGGTGCCACATACTCATGCATAGGCAGAGATGGAGCCGGACTTCCCCTTTCGGCATCGAAAATACGAACAGTTGGTTTCTCTGGGAAAACACAAATAATACCCCTGACTGAACCGGTTCCAATGAAAATAGGAGACACAGTAGTATGTGCACCTATGCTATATTCAGCAGACACACCAATCAATTTACTAGGGCGTGATATACTGTGCCAGTTAAATGCCACAATAATGTGTTCACCTAATGGCATATACTTTGATGTCCCAAATAAGGTCAGCCCTCACACAAGCCCCATGATGTCCCAAGTGGCAACGACAGACTTTTCACAAAATACAGGCCAAAGGAAAGAAGCACGAGTGTTTTGGATCAGGCTAACCTCACCAGATGCGTTTCTGATACATGCATGGGAAACATGGAAGCCGCTGATAATCCATCAGTTTGAGAAGGCACGAGAGCCAAGTCTTCCTCTACATTGTACGATGCTATATGACGGAAATCAAGACCACGATGACTATGAGACGTGCTGGTTGGAAGCAATGAATAACCATACGACAGTCCTCCAGTATGATGCCATCATTGTGGGACCCCAAGGAGCAGCTGCTGAGGTGATTGGCACGGAGGAGGTAAAAGAATGGTTCCAAGTACCGGGATCATCGCCACACATCACCTTGTTGATAGCAGAAAACTTTGAGTCACATGATTTAGGACCAATGATGAAGAAGGCACAACTAGTACAGGAATGGACACCTACAGACTGTAAGCCCATTTGCATTTCCTCTGACGGGCAGTTCCTCAAGATCAGCATAACAAAAGCAGACGAGGCCATAGCGGAAGAGGTGCAGTTACCCAGACATGATAGGAAACAGATGATGGTTGCAAAAGAGCATGAAGCTTTGTTGGAGCAAGTTCCGCCACAAGTATGGTCAGCACACAAGACAGATGTAGGTCTCGTAAAATCTGCAGAGCCCCTATATGTTCACATAAAACCAGAAGTTAGGTTACCGAGGCAAAAACAGTATCCGTTAAAACAAGAAGCTGTTGCAGGGATAAGGCCCATTATCTCAGGACTGGTAGAAGCAGGAGTTTTAGTGAAAACTGACAGTGCATGCAACACACCCATTTTTCCAATACGAAAGCCAAATGGAAATGACTATAGATTGGTGCATGATTTAAGGGCAGTTAATGCTGTTGTTGCAGAAGAAATACCTGTTGTTCCAGACCCACATACTTTACTGTCTAACATACCTCCAGGAACAAAGTGGTACACAGTGATTGATTTGTGCTCTGCCTTCTTCAGTGTTCCAGTTCATCCACAGTCGCAGTTCCTATTTGCGTTTACCTATGAGGGGGAACAGTATACTTATACACGTCTCCCTCAGGGTTTTGTTCACTCCCCGTCGATATTTAACCGAGTTTTAGCAAATGATCTCAGCCATCTGGACATACAGTCTACCACCTTAATGTATGTGGATGACATTTTGATATGCTCTAGCAGCAAAGAACAGTGTGAAAAAGATTCACTCACAGTCCTAACAGTTTTAGCTGAAGGAGGACACAAAGTGAGCAAAAGTAAACTGCAGTTTTGTCAAACATCTGTAGAATATTTGGGCAGACAGTTGAGTGAGGAAGGAAGGCACATTGCCCCCTCCCAGCTGATGGCCATAAGTCAAGCCCCTAAGCCTCAAACAGTAGGCCAGATGTTATCTTTCCTGGGAATGACAGGATATAGCAGACCATGGATATGTGACTATGCCATTAAAACAGCTCCATTAAGAGCTTTGATACGAGCAGCTGGACAAACCCCACAGTCAGCGCAACTCCAATGGACTGAGGAAGCAGAAGGAGCGTTTCAACTCCTTAAGAAAGATATGCAGACTGCCCCAGTTTTAGCCAATCTCGACTATCGCAAGCCGTTTCACCTGTACGTAGCTGAAAGACAGGGACATGCATGTGCGGTATTGATGCAGGTGTCTCCTACCGGTAAGCAACCAATAGCGTACTATAGCACAAAATTAGATAGGGTAGAGGAAGGGCTGCCACCCTGCTACCAGGGATTAGCGGCGGCTGCATTTGCCTACAAAAAGGCGTCAGTGTTAACCATGGGACACCCTGTAATACTATATACGTCTCACCAACTGCATGCAATGCTTACCGGCCCACGTTTTGTAATAACCCAGGCCAGGCGAACAGGCTATGAGGTCCTGTTGTCAGGGTCAGAGCTAACAATACAGCGATGCACCACGATAAATCCAGCAACACGAATGGTTTTGCCTACTGAAGGGGAGCCTCATGACTGCCTTAAAGAAACAGATAGTTTCATGCAAGTACGCGACAACATTACATTACATTACGATCATTTGGCAGACGCTTTTATCCAAAGCGACTTACATTACATTACCACCCTTCGCAGAGGGGGGAGCAATTGAGGGTTCGGTGCCTTGCTCAGGGGCGCCTCGGCAGGGGCTCGAACTGGCAACCCTCCGGTTCCCAAGTGGAAGCTCTACCCACTGAGCCACTGCCTCCCCCAACCTGTACAACCAGCCGATTCCGTCGGACATAGTTTTGTTTGTAGATGGATCTTGTGTACGAGGAGACACAGGAACAAAAGCTGGCTATGGCATAGTTCAGCTCAATTTGGACGACACATTTACCCAAATACAATCAGTGAGCCTCGACCAACCATGTTCTGCACAATTGGCAGAGATTAAAGCTTTAACAGCAGCATGCAAACTGGCTTCGGGCAAACATGCCACCATTTATACAGACAGTGCTTATGGATATGGCGTATGCCATATTAATGCCAGTATTTGGAAACAACGAGGATTTATTCGTGCAGATGGCATGCCGGTGGCGCATGGGCAAGCAGTGATAGAATTGATACAGGCCATGCAGCTTCCTACCCAATTGGCTATAGTCAAATGTGCAGCACATCAGCTGAATGATTCACCGGTGGCTAGAGGCAATAATCATGCAGATGCTGCAGCAAAAGCGGCAACAGGACAGGCCACTCAGGGGCCCATACTGTTTGAACAGGATTGTGCCCCTATAACCAACATGGCTTCATTGATACAGGCGCAAAACAGAGTTTCTGAAGCAGAACAAAGGTTATGGCTCCAAAGGGGGGCCATACGAACGGCCACTCCACACAATGGGTTATGGAGGAGTAGCCATGGGCATTTTGTGTTGCCTTTGTCGTTATTGGTAATTGCAATCAAGACAGTACATGAACCTGACCACTGTTCCAGAGTTCAAGTGTTGAGAAAGTTGCAAGCTGTATGGTGGTCACCATACATGGCTGCAATGGTTGACAGAGAACTGTCCATATGCCAACATTGTCCAAAGTATAATGTTAGAAAAATGTTTACTCATCCATTGGCACATATTCCAGTGCCTGAGGGTCCGTTTAAACACCTGATGATGGATTTTGTGGACATGATTGACAGGGTACAGGGAAAAAGATACCTATTGGTGGTTGTGTGTCGGTTTAGTAGGTGGGTTGAAGCTTGTGCGACAGCTAGAAATGACCATAAAGTAGTAGCTAGGTTTTTGTGTATGGAGGTTTTCCCCAGGTTTGGAATACCAGACACTATCTCGTCAGATAGTGGACCACATTTTATCTCACGGGTAATCAAAGAGATGTTCAGTAGATTGGGCATCAAACAGAAATTTGGCTGTGTCTACCATCCGCAATCACAAGGCTCGGTGGAACGAGCAAATGGAGTTTTGAAAACTAAAATCGCTAAGATTGCTGCCGACAGCAACCATAAGCTCACGTGGGTGGATGCTTTACCAATTGCTTTAATGGCCATGCGCTCCCAAACTAACCGACTAACACATCTAACTCCCCATGAAATGCTTACAGGTCGCCCGATGCCCCTTCCACAACACAGAGGGCCGACGGAGGGGCCTCCATTGCAGCAGCTGGAACGAGAGCTGGGCGATTATCTGAAAGCTTTGTCTCAAATTCACAGGCTTGTGTTTCAACAGGTGAAAGAGGCCAACAGCAAAGACGACACACACATCCCAGTAGATGTCCGTGACATGCGGGTGGGAGACCAAGTGTATATACGGGTTTTTAGACGTCAGTGGAACGAGCCTCGTAGAGACGGGCCTTTTAAAGTGGTGCTCACTACGCCCACTGCTTTGAAAGTTGAAGGTAAGCCATTTTGGTTCCATCGCAACCACTGCACCCGCCATCGACCGCCTGACCCGCCTGGTCACTTTCCTGACCAATTAGGCACCACTGACTCACGGCAGCATGCTGAAGGGGACGCGCAACGCGGCCCCCAGACCACGCCCGCTAACACTAGCCCTGCCCATAGTAGCTCAAGTGACTCAAGCTCCTCTCACGCACAGCGACGGTCGGCCAGACTACGGGCTCATCGTCAACAAAGTAGTTCGAGCGGTTCTACTAGTAGTTCTGGCTCGACTGATGGACAGGTGTCGCCTGATCCTGCAACAGGGGAAGTGCCTACAGGCAGCGGTGAAAGAGCAGTTGAGGACCATGCTGTGTCACGTACTGATGACGCTCCTGATGTGCAAGCAGGGCCATCAGGACTTCAGACGTCTGCCGGGTCGCCACCACCCGCCTCACCCACAGGGGAGGTGGGCCCATCGACTCCAGACTACCCGCCAACGCCGGGCCACGATTGGTCTGATTCAAATTAGTTGGTTTGCCCTTATAGTGCTAACCTTGGGAGGGTTAGCAAGGGGGGAAGTTATATTAACCAACACACACCAATCACACACTCAGCACCCACTAGATGGATGTGCCATGGCCATGATTACGTTAGCAACTAACAAGGGCATAGTGGATAAAGGAGTAGTCACACCAACAGTGTATATAAAAGCGGACATCTATGAACATGTGTTAGCAATAGCCTATGCCACAGCTGAACCAGTAGGGAAGGAATGGCTGGGTTATCCGCTCAACGCAGAATGCCGGGGAGAAGGGATGGTGATCATTCAGGTAAAATGCACAAACATCGCATGCCAACATCAGGAAACAGGACAGGAAATGACAATAGGGGAAGCAAGAGATAAAATACAATTAGCAAACAAACGACACAAGAGGGATCTGGAAAAACTACGATCTACACAATGGAGTAGTAACATGTTTCAGACATGGCTTAGATTCTCAGCGGAGGAAATGGCTGCAGCCAAGAAAGAGAAACGGGAATGCATCGCCTGCTATAATGCGAAAAGAATTCCGCAGTTCAAAATACTGCCAGGAAGCGCAATAGGAAGCTGCCCATATTTTAACGAGGGCAGGTGTTTCGCTCAGTGTGCAATGCATATGGCAGGGAAAACAAAGGGATGGAGCAAAGATGATGAAATTTGCCCACACCGGCTCCAATATACAGGATATGATGTTACCACGGTAATTCCCCCAGTAGTTCACAAACCGGATGGATTGATTTTTCCTTTCTGCATAGTAAGAGGGAGAGAATTAGAAAACGTTGTTAATGCAAAAACAGGGGCAATGACAGATGCAGCAGGACTAATACAATGCGGCATGGAGACATGGTATCCGGTAATAGAGACAGGGAACACCACAACTACCACCAAGTCATGTACCACCAGGCCAAAAGCCCGCATTCAATGCAAGCAGGTGATACCCAATGGAGGTCGTGTAACTTACGAACAGAACTCCTCCTACATGGCTCAATACCGCCTGGCAGATTTTGGACAGGGTACGGAGCCACTAGGGGATATCTTCTGGATATGTGAGCACAATACTACACTATTGTCTAAATTACCACCCAATTGGACAGGTATGTGTGCACCATTAATGTTAACAGGTCAGCTATCTTTAATAACGCAACAAGACACTCTGGACCACCCCAGAAATAGGAGAGATACCGAGAACTCCAATGACAAAACCTATATGGACAACAGTCAGGAGCACGGCTGGGACTGGAAAAGTACTGATGAAGTATACATTAGTTGGGACCAAGTCCCATACGGGATCCCTGAAGAACACACTGCTATAGGAACAGAATGGGTAAAAAGTGGACGAGCAGTAGGATCAGTTCCATTTGTAGGACCCATCAACAATGCCCAGTACATAGCACGGAATAGCCGATGGGTAAATTACCTATGGTATAATCAACAGAGATTTATCAACTTCACCATAGTAGGGATAGGTCTGATAAGAGAACAACTGCATGTTACATCCATTATGACCCTACAGAACAGATTTATCCTGGAAGCAAGAATGGCTGCAGACCAAGGCGTTTGTGATATTATCGGAGAAGAATGTTTTACCCTGATCCCGTTACATACAGGACCAAAAGGCAATCTGACGCGGGTCCTGTCAGAAATGAAACGCATGCGACATGAACACGTTAAAAATTCTAATTGGAATACACAGTTGAAAGGCTTCTGGGATTGGCTGGGAAAATTGGGATGGCTGAAATGGCTAAAGACAATTGGAATAGCACTAGGAGGAATAGTGCTGGTAGTACTAGTTGTAATTGGGTGTGTTATACCATTGATGCGCGTCCTAATCCTCCGCATGATCACAGGAGTAACGGGACAATTTCCAGTAATCCAGATACAGGTAGACGCCGATCAGGTAGAACACATACACATGACAGGGTATGAGCCCACTGAACTGATGACAGGGGGTGTGCCCGATGAAAAATGCTACGCTTAAAGTGAATCACCATCCACTCTCCCAAACGGTATGTAGAAAAGTAGATATGTAGAAAAGTAGATAAAGTAGTAATTTAGAAATATAGTAGTGTATAATCATATAAGGTGTACATAGTAATTGTAAATATTTTCATCACAGACAGGTGCCAAAAATGGCGGAGGCATTCTATGCCAGCCAGCAGGCACCTCCAGATATGGACCCAGGGCAGAGCCACAGCCCAACTGGACCAAACAACACACCCATATATACAGAAACACCACACCCAGAGATAGATAGATATAGTTCACTTAGGCAACCAGGCCAAGACGGAGTGAGTCCGTGGCAGGAGGAGCAGCATGATTTTCCCATCCAGGTGCTGGAGAACCCCAGGAGAGTCCAGTACCTGATGCCCCCACCAGTGACACCATCGATGGGACCTCCTCCGAATCCATGGTCATCGCCCATCATGGAACCGGAACAACGTTTCAGCCCAGAAAGCCCTGAGGACCCAG
This sequence comes from Genypterus blacodes, assembly GCF_046128005.1. NCBI lineage: Eukaryota > Metazoa > Chordata > Actinopteri > Ophidiiformes > Ophidiidae > Genypterus > Genypterus blacodes. Next base: position 1,105,237 of record NW_027466832.1, read on the forward strand.
ACGATCAAAGCCTCTCACCAAGTCCAGGACAATCGAGCAGAGGCATCCCGCTGATACCCACTCAGAATCTACGCACCGCAAGGGTAACGCCTGAGGTCCGACAACATCCTGCCGCACCTCCACCTCCCGACGCCACCCCTCAACTTCCCAACTTCATGCCTCAACTACCAGATTTCACGATTGACGATCTCAGACACATAACTAGGTTTGTGCCACGCCCGCTCAGCCTGCTTACCACCCCAGGTGACCTCCGGGAGGACATTTTGAGTATGAGCAAAGATGTGTTCACCCAGCTGCAAGCAGGCCTGTCTGACAGAGCACGAAGATTATTGTGCGCCACCAGAAGGGCTCTATACGCTCGTCGGAAAAGTCAGCGGGTTAGACAACTAGAAGCTGATAATCTGCGTCTGAGGCAGATCGAACGGCAGAGTCATGTATTACAAGAACAAGCGAACCATCTGCAAGACGAGAATGACCTGATGCAGTATACAGTATCACAACTGCGCCGTGCCAATGCTTTACTGATCCACTTCTGTCAAGGGCGGCTGCGAGGTCAGACAGCAGCTCTCAGTGGACTGGAAGCCCAAATGAGGGGAAACACGATGGGAGGTGTTCCACCGCCGGCACGGGAGCAGGGCCAAGATTGGAGACGTGGACGAACATAAAGCCAATGGCAGATCAAGACATACTGAATGAAGCTGTACAGGCCGTTTTTGGCAATGACCAATTAGAAGAAGAAGACATGGTACTAGAAGATGATAATATACCCCACGAAGTAATGTACATAAACAGATGGGAGCAATGGAAAATGCTACGTGACCAAAATGTTTTAGCTGGAAGGACTGTAGGAGGATGGGACTATGGTGATTTTTTGACTCCCAAGATCCAGTTCATAAACGAGCATACAGACATTGAATCCCTGGCCCCTGGACCCAAGGTAATTAACACCCTGGTAGGAACAGTGTCAACCCTTATCGATGTAAAGACTGAATGGCATGCGCCATGGATGACAGCATCAGATCCCGTCACGCCACATCTATCCTGGGAAACGTTACCCAGCATCGAGCAAAAACAAAAAGATGTCAGGACAAGGCACCTGCACGAACTGTTTCAACAGATATTGGAGCAGGGTGACATGCAATATTGGGATGAAGGGTTTGGAGTGTTAACCGGATATGAGCGAAGGCAGCCTATCACAGCGGTTCATCCACAATTGTTTGTACAGAAGTTGACATACCATGTATTTGTGATATATTACTTGTTTTTGTGGAAACACCTGTATCCAGACCAGAGCAGAAGCCCTTTTACGGTGTACCCAGGGTCTAACGACACCAGATATCTGCTGGCTGCCTACAGCAAGAAAGTTGTGACAAACATTCTGGACGGAGGTCACAGAATCATTTGGTCTGACACAACACACAAAATGCGTCAGTGGCTGCATTTAATATCCCTCAAAGATAAAAGGGTGACAGACGTCATCCGGCCACATGGCCTCATGCGTCGTCTCTGTGCCAACGGAGAAGGGCTAGCGCCGTACAATGGGGAGTTCATCCGGAGAGCGGTGGAGTTCTATGATGCCGTAGAGGCAGAAAAGGCGGCGGAGTAGATAGAAACTTACAGTCAGTGGCGAAGGTAAAGATAAATGTATGATCAAGACTGTAATAATAATAATAAGACTTTAAAAGGACTCAGTCCTACTGATAGTTGCCAGGGTTGTTTTACCTTGTGTATCAAAGGCATTATCTTCTTACAGGATGTGTTTAAGCTACAACTCAGGCATGAAAGTAATAGGAGATTGACCTGTGGTGAGAAGGGAGTAGGGACAGGCTGGGAGGAACCCCATATTATGGCTGCCCCAAGGCAGATATATTTTTTGTACTATGTTAAAACAAAAAAGAAAATCCTTCTACAAACAAATCCTAAAGAGGCAGTGCTCCTCACAAGTCGCACCGAAAGGATTACTCCTTTCCGAACGCCCCACAGAGTCAACTGGTCAACAGTGGACATGGGATGATGCTTTGTGGATGGGTAAAGCTCCATATATACCTGCATATATATATATATCGGTAGCAGTAGGTCACTAATCATAGAGCGCATGAGCACTTATGTTACCCAGATATATCATTGTGTTATTTTGTCACATGTTGCCCACATATACCATTGCGGTTACTTATGTCACTTCTGTTTATTTTTTTTTATGACTGGTTTGTTTTTGTTATAAGAAATGTGTACAATGAATGCTAGCTGGCCACCTGGAGAGGGTTTTACCTTGGCCAGATGTAATGGGAGGATGTTTCCCTCTCCATGTCGCTAGATTCAGCTGGAGGGCCAGACAAGGACGATCACTGCGTAGCCTCACATGGATTTAGTCCAGGAGGATAAGGGATGACAGTCGGTTGTGTTTTGCAGCTGAGTTGTCATCTGCTGCAGTGAACCTCATTGTCAGGAATTAGAAGAATCGGAAGGTGTTTGATTTCTTTATTATTCACATTGTATGTATTTTAGACTAGTCACTGTCACATTGCATGTATTTTAAAGTTTATCACCATCACTTTGCATGATTACAGAAGGTATTTCCCATTTATCGTTCAGTGGGTGGTCCTTTCAGGACCAAAGGGGGGAATGTTGAGAATAATTGCTCTGAGCACAGTGCATGCACCTGGGGGGGGTAGCACTGAGAGGGTGAAGTTGTAACTACATGTGTTGCAGAACACCCGGCCTGATGTCATGTACACGCCTGTTGCACCTGTTGTGTGAGAATGAATGGGTGCTGACGGATAGCTCGAGGTTGTGCTGTCACACCCCAGTAGGCACACAGTAACACTGCGATGGGAAGATTACTAGCCAACTCAGCCCCAGACCAACCAATAGGAAGAGTCCCAAGAAAGGCGAATCAGGGCAAGGCGATGCCATTACTGTTTTTAGGGTTTTCAAGACTGCTTTACACGATTAAGATCAAACGAGTAATCATAATAGTGGCAAGTACCTATAAATTTAGGATAAAGGGGAAGGGCCTGGGGCGTGGAAAACCCAGGTCCAGAATAGTATATAAGGAGAAGACAAAGAGACACAAGCCAGAGCAACCCCGGGGTTTTCCTCTCACTTGTTTCATTTGTACTTTGCTGCAAATAAACATTTTACTTGGATCTGAAGACTGGTTTCCTCAACTGCTTTTAGACTATAGCTGAAGACAAGTTTTTTACTAGCCAGAACCTTGAAGACTTATTAGAAGTGAACTATTGACGTACTATTGCCACGTCAACAGCATCCAGGCTGCAATGGCTTCAATTTGTGTTATTTTGGGGCAAATTGGGGAATATTGAATTTTTGGTGAAAATGTTGACCCCGCGGTCAACGTGTTTTTTCAACTGGAGAAAACTTGAAACGCCCATATCTTGGGCAAGGAAGGAGTTAGAGTGTTCAAATTTTTAGACGCAGCATCCAGGCTGCAATGGCTTCAATTTGTGTTATTTTGGGGCAAATTGGGGAATATTGTTTTTTTGGTGAAAAAGTTGACCCCGCGGTCAATGTTTTTTTCAGCTGAGGAGAACTTGAAACGCCCATATCTTTGATAAGGAAGGAGTGAGAGAGCTCAAATTTCAGACACAGCATCCAGGCTGCAATGGGATGAATTTGTGTTATTTTGGGGCAAATTGGGGAATATTGAATTTTTGGTGAAAATGTTGACCCCGCGGTCAATGTTTTTTTCAGCTGAGGAGAACTTGAAACGCCCATATCTTGGATAAGGAAGGAGTGAGAGAGCTCACATTTCAGACACAGCATCCAGGCTGCAATGGCTTCAATTTGTGTTATTTTGGGGCAAATTGGGGAATATTGAATTTTTGGTGAAAATGTTGACCCCGCGGTCAACGTGTTTTTTCAACTGGAGAAAACTTGAAACGCCCATATCTTGGATAAGGAAGGAGTGAGAGAGCTCACATTTCAGACACAGCATCCAGGCTGCAATGGCTTCAATTTGTGTTATTTTGGGGCAAATTGGGGAACATTGAATTTTTGGTGAAAATGTTGACCCCGCGGTCAATGTTTTTTTCAGCTGAGGAGAACTTGAAACGCCCATATCTTGGATAAGGAAGGAGTGAGAGAGCTCACATTTCAGACACAGCATCCAGGCTGCAATGGCTTCAATTTGTGTTATTTTGGGGCAAATTGGGGAATATTGAATTTTTGGTGAAAATGTTGACCCCGCGGTCAACGTGTTTTTTCAACTGGAGAAAACTTGAAACGCCCATATCTTGGACAAGGAAGGAGTGAGAGAGCTCACATTTCAGACACAGCATCCAGGCTGCAATGGCTTCAATTTGTGTTATTTTGGGGCAAATTGGGGAATATTGAATTTTTGGTGAAAATGTTGACCCCGCGGTCAACGTGTTTTTTCAACTGGAGAAAACTTGAAACGCCCATATCTTGGATAAGGAAGGAGTGAGAGAGCTCACATTTCAGACACAGCATCCAGGCTGCAATGGCTTCAATTTGTGTTATTTTGGGGCAAATTGGGGAATATTGAATTTTTGGTGAAAATGTTGACCCCGCGGTCAACGTGTTTTTTCAACTGGAGAAAACTTGAAACGCCCATATCTTGGGCAAGGAAGGAGTTAGAGTGTTAAAATTTTTAGACGCAGCATCCAGGCTGCAATGGCTTCAATTTGTGTCATTTTGGGGCAAATTGGGGAATATTGAATTTTTTGTGAAAATGTTGACCCCGCGGTCAATGTTTTTTTCAGCTGAGGAGAACTTGAAACGCCCATATCTTGGATAAGGAAGGAGTGAGAGAGCTCACATTTCAGACACAGCATACAGGCTGCAATGGGATGAATTTGTGTTATTTTGGGGCAAATTGGGGAATATTGAATTTTTGGTGAAAATGTTGACCCCGCGGTCAATGTTTTTTTCAGCTGAGGAGAACTTGAAACGCCCATATCTTGGGCAAGGAAGGAGTGAGAGAGCTTAAATTTCAGACGCAGCATCCAGGCAGGAATGGCATCAATTTGTGTTATTTTGGGGCAAATTGGGGAATATTGAATTTTTGGTGAAAATGTTGACCCCGCGGTCAATGTTTTTTTCAGCTGAGGAGAACTTGAAACGCCCATATCTTGGGCAAGGAAGGAGTTAGAGTGTTCAAATTTTTAGACGCAGCATCCAGGCTGCAATGGCTTCAATTTGTGTTATTTTGGGGCAAATTGGGGAATATTGTTTTTTTGGTGAAAAAGTTGACCCCGCGGTCAATGTTTTTTTCAGCTGAGGAGAACTTGAAACGCCCATATCTTTGATAAGGAAGGAGTGAGAGAGCTCACATTTCAGACACAGCATCCAGGCTGCAATGGGATGAATTTGTGTTATTTTGGGGCAAATTGGGGAATATTGAATTTTTGGTGAAAATGTTGACCCCGCGGTCAACGTGTTTTTTCAGCTGAGGAGAACTTGAAACGCCCATATCTTGGATAAGGAAGGAGTGAGAGAGCTCACATTTCAGACACAGCATCCAGGCTGCAATGGGATGAATTTGTGTTATTTTGGGGCAAAGTGGGGAATATTGAATTTTTTGTGAAAAAGTTGACCCCGCGGTCAATGTTTTTTTCAGCTGAGGAGAACTTGAAACGCCCATATCTTGGATAAGGAAGGAGTGAGAGAGCTCACGTTTCAGACACAGCATCCAGGCTGCAATGGCTTCAATTTGTGTTATTTTGGGGCAAATTGGGGAATATTGAATTTTTGGTGAAAATGTTGACCCCGCGGTCAATGTTTTTTTCAGCTGAGGAGATAACTTGAAACGCCCGTATCGTGGGCAAGGAAGGAGTGAGAGAGCTCACATTTCAGACACAGCATCCAGGCTGCAATGGCTTCAATTTGTGTTATTTTGGGGCAAAGTGGGGAATATTGAATTTTTGGTGAAAATGTTGACCCCGCGGTTAATGTTTTTTTCAGCTGAGGAGAACTTGAAACGCCCATATCTTGGATAAGGAAGGAGTGAGAGAGCTCACATTTCAGACACAGCATCCAGGCTGCAATGGGATGAATTTGTGTTATTTTGGGGCAAATTGGGGAATATAATTTTTTTGTGAAAAAGTTGACCCCGCGATCAATGTTTTTTTCAGCTGAGGAGAACTTGAAACGCCCATATCTTGGATAAGGAAGGAGTGAGAGAGCTCACGTTTCAGACACAGCATCCAGGCTGCAATGGCTTTAATTTGTGTTATTTTGGGGCAAATTGGGGAATATTGAATTTTTGGTGAAAATGTTGACCCCGCGGTCAATGTTTTTTTCAGCTGAGGAGATAACTTGAAACGCCCGTATCGTGGGCAAGGAAGGAGTGAGAGAGCTCACATTTCAGACACAGCATCCAGGCTGCAATGGCTTCAATTTGTGTTATTTTGGGGCAAAGTGGGGAATATTGAATTTTTGGTGAAAATGTTGACCCCGCGGTCAATGTTTTTTTCAGCTGAGGAGAACTTGAAACGCCCATATCTTGGATAAGGAAGGAGTGAGAGAGCTCACATTTCAGACACAGCATCCAGGCTGCAATGGGATGAATTTGTGTTATTTTGGGGCAAATTGGGGAATATTGATTTTTTTGTGAAAAAGTTGACCCCGCGGTCAATGTTTTTTTCAGCTGAGGAGAACTTGAAACGCCCATATCTTGGATAAGGAAGGAGTGAGAGAGCTCACGTTTCAGACACAGCATCCAGGCTGCAATGGCTTCAATTTGTGTTATTTTGGGGCAAATTGGGGAATATTGAATTTTTGGTGAAAATGTTGACCCCGCGGTCAATGTTTTTTTCAGCTGAGGAGAACTTGAAACGCCCATATCTTGGATAAGGAAGGAGTGAGAGAGCTCACATTTCAGACACAGCATCCAGTCTGCAATGGCTTCAATTTGTGTTATTTTGGGGCAAATTGGGGAATATTGTTTTTTTGGTGAAAAAGTTGACCCCGCGGTCAATGTTTTTTTCAGCTGAGGAGAACTTGAAACGCCCATATCTTTGATAAGGAAGGAGTGAGAGAGCTCAAATTTCAGACACAGCATCCAGGCTACAATGGGATGAATTTGTGTTATTTTGGGGCAAAGTGGGGAATATTGAATTTTTGGTGAAAATGTTGACCCCGCGGTCAATGTATTTTTCAGCTGAGGAGAACTTGAAACGCCCATATCTTGGATAAGGAAGGAGTGAGAGAGCTCACATTTCAGACACAGCATCCAGGCTGCAATTGGATGAATTTGTGTTATTTTGGGGCAAATTGGGGAATATCGATTTTTTTGTGAAAAAGTTGACCCCGCGGTCAATGTTTTTTTCAGCTGAGGAGATAACTTGAAACGCCCGTATCTTGGGCAAGGAAGGAGTGAGAGAGCTCACATTTCAGACACAGCATCCAGGCTGCAATGGTTTCAATTTGTGTTATTTTGGGGCAAAGTGGGGAATATTGAATTTTTTGTGAAAATATTGACCCCGCGGTCAATGTTTTTTTCAGCTGAGGAGAACTTGAAATCTCCATATCTTGGATAAGGAAGGAGTGAGAGAGCTCACATTTCAGACACAGCATCCAGGCTGCAATGGGATGAATTTGTGTTATTTTGGGGCAAATTGGGGAATATTGAATTTTTGGTGAAAATGTTGACCCCGCGGTCAACGTTTTTTTCAGCTGAGGAGAACTTGAAACGCCCATATCTTGGGCAAGGAAGGAGTTAGAGAGCTCACATTTCAGACACAGCATCCAGGCTGCAATGGCTTCAATTTGTGTTATTTCGGGGCAAATTAGAGAATATTGAATTATTGGTGAAAATGTTGACCCCGCGGTCAACGTGTTTTTTCAACTGGAGAAAACTTGAAACGCCCGTATCTTGGGCAAGGAAGGAGTTAGAGTGTTAAAATTTTTAGACGCAGCATCCAGGCTGCAATGGCTTCAATTTGTGTTATTTTGGGGCAAAGTGGGGAATATTGAATTTTTGGTGAAAATGTTGACCCCGCGGTCAATGTTTTTTTCAGCTGAGGAGAACTTGAAACGCCCATATCTTGGATAAGGAAGGAGTGAGAGAGCTCACATTTCAGACACAGCATCCAGGCTGCAATGGGATGAATTTGTGTTATTTTGGGGCAAATTGGGGAATATTGAATTTTTGGTGAAAATGTTGACCCCGCGGTCAATGTTTTTTTCAGCTGAGGAGAACTTGAAACGCCCATATCTTGGATAAGGAAGGAGTGAGAGAGCTCACATTTCAGACACAGCATCCAGGCTGCATTGGGATGAATTTGTGATATTCTTGGGCAAATTGGGGAATATTGAATTTTTTGTGAAAATGTTGACCCCGCGGTCAAAGTTTTTTTCAGCTGAGGAGAACTTGAAACGCCCATATCTTGGATAAGGAAGGAGTGAGAGAGCTCACATTTCAGACACAGCATCCAGGCTGCAATGGCTTCAATTTGTGTCATTTTGGGGCAAATTGGGGAATATTGAATTTTTGGTGAAAATGTTGACCCCGCGGTCAACGTGTTTTTTCAACTGGAGAAAACTTGAAACGCCCGTATCTTGGGCAAGGAAGGAGTTAGAGTGTTAAAATTTTTAGACGAAGCATCCAGGCTGCAATGGCTTTAATTTGTGTTATTTTGGGGCAAATTGGGGAATATTGATTTTTTTGTGAAAAAGTTGACCCCGCGGTCAATGTTTTTTTCAGCTGAGGAGAACTTGAAACGCCCATATCTTGGATAAGGAAGGAGTGAGAGAGCTCACATTTCAGACACAGCATCCAGGCTGCAATGGGATGAATTTGTGTTATTTTGGGGCAAATTGGGGAATATTGAATTTTTGGTGAAAATGTTGACCCCGCGGTCAATGTTTTTTTCAGCTGAGGAGATAACTTGAAACGCCCGTATCTTGGGCAAGGAAGGAGTTAGAGTGTTAAAATGTTTAGACGCAGCATCCAGGCTGCAATGGCTTCAATTTGTGTTATTTTGGGGCAAATTGGGGAATATTGTTTTTTTGGTGAAAAAGTTGACCCCGCGGTCAATGTTTTTTTCAGCTGAGGAGAACTTGAAACGCCCATATCTTTGATAAGGAAGGAGTGAGAGAGCTCACATTTCAGACACAGCATCCAGGCTGCAATGGGATGAATTTGTGTTATTTTGGGGCAAATTGGGGAATATTGAATTTTTGGTGAAAATGTTGACCCCGCGGTCAATGTTTTTTTCAGCTGAGGAGAACTTGAAACGCCCATATCTTGGGCAAGGAAGGAGTGAGAGAGCTTTAATTTCAGACGCAGCATCCAGGCAGGAATGGCATCAATTTGTGTTATTTTGGGGCAAATTGGGGAATATTGAATTTTTGGTGGAAACGTTGACCTCGCGGTCAATGTTTTTTTCAGCTGAGGAGATAACTTGAAACGCCCGTATCTTGGGCAAGGAAGGAGTTAGAGTGTTAAAATGTTTAGACGCAGCATCCAGGCTGCAATGGCTTCAATTTGTGTTATTTTGGGGCAAATTGGGGAATATTGTTTTTTTGGTGAAAAAGTTGACCCCGCGGTCAATGTTTTTTTCAGCTGAGGAGAACTTGAAACGCCCATATCTTTGATAAGGAAGGAGTGAGAGAGCTCACATTTCAGACACAGCATCCAGGCTGCAATGGGATGAATTTGTGTTATTTTGGGGCAAATTGGGGAATATTGAATTTTTGGTGAAAATGTTGACCCCGCGGTCAATGTTTTTTTCAGCTGAGGAGAACTTGAAACGCCCATATCTTGGGCAAGGAAGGAGTGAGAGAGCTTTAATTTCAGACGCAGCATCCAGGCAGGAATGGCATCAATTTGTGTTATTTTGGGGCAAATTGGGGAATATTGAATTTTTGGTGGAAACGTTGACCTCGCGGTCAATGTTTTTTTCAGCTGAGGAGATAACTTGAAACGCCCGTATCTTGGGCAAGGAAGGAGTTAGAGTGTTAAAATTTTTAGACGCAGCATCCAGGCTGCAATGGCTTCAATTTGTGTTATTTTGGGGCAAATTGGGGAATATTGATTTTTTTGTGAAAAAGTTGACCCCGCGGTCAATGTTTTTTTCAGCTGAGGAGAACTTGAAACGCCCATATCTTGGATAAGGAAGGAGTGAGAGAGCTCACGTTTCAGACACAGCATCCAGGCTGCAATGGCTTCAATTTGTGTCATTTTGGGGCAAATTGGGGAATATTGAATTTTTGGTGAAAAAGTTGACCCCGCGGTCAATGTTTTTTTCAGCTGAGGAGAACTTGAAACGCCCATATCTTGGATAAGGAAGGAGTGAGAGAGCTCACATTTCAGACACAGCATCCAGTCTGCAATGGCTTCAATTTGTGTTATTTTGGGGCAAATTGGGGAATATTGTTTTTTTGGTGAAAAAGTTGACCCCGCGGTCAATGTTTTTTTCAGCTGAGGAGAACTTGAAACGCCCATATCTTTGATAAGGAAGGAGTGAGAGAGCTCAAATTTCAGACACAGCATCCAGGCTACAATGGGATGAATTTGTGTTATTTTGGGGCAAAGTGGGGAATATTGAATTTTTGGTGAAAATGTTGACCCCGCGGTCAATGTATTTTTCAGCTGAGGAGAACTTGAAACGCCCATATCTTGGATAAGGAAGGAGTGAGAGAGCTCACATTTCAGACACAGCATCCAGGCTGCAATTGGATGAATTTGTGTTATTTTGGGGCAAATTGGGGAATATCGATTTTTTTGTGAAAAAGTTGACCCCGCGGTCAATATTTTTTTCAGCTGAGGAGATAACTTGAAACGCCCGTATCTTGGGCAAGGAAGGAGTGAGAGAGCTCACATTTCAGACACAGCATCCAGGCTGCAATGTCTTCAATTTGTGTTATTTTGGGGCAAAGTGGGGAATATTGAATTTTTTGTGAAAATGTTGACCCCGCGGTCAATGTTTTTTTCAGCTGAGGAGAACTTGAAACGCCCATATCTTGGATAAGGAAGGAGTGAGAGAGCTCACATTTCAGACACAGCATCCAGGCTGCAATGGGATGAATTTGTGTTATTTTGGGGCAAATTGGGGAATATTGAATTTTTGGTGAAAATGTTGACCCCGCGGTCAACGTGTTTTTTCAACTGGAGAAAACTTGAAACGCCCGTATCTTGGGCAAGGAAGGAGTTAGAGTGTTAAAATTTTTAGACGAAGCATCCAGGCTGCAATGGCTTTAATTTGTGTTATTTTGGGGCAAATTGGGGAATATTGAATTTTTGTTGAAAATGTTGACCCCGCGGTCAATGTTTTTTTCAGCTGAGGAGATAACTTGAAACGCCCGTATCTTGGGCAAGGAAGGAGTGAGAGAGTTCACATTTCAGACACAGCATCCAGGCTGCAATGGAATGAATTTGTGTTATTTTGGGGCAAATTGGGGAATATTGATTTTTTTGTGAAAAAGTTGACCCCGCGGTCAATGTTTTTTTCAGCTGAGGAGAACTTGAAACGCCCATATCTTGGATAAGGAAGGAGTGAGAGAGCTCATATTTCAGACACAGCATCCAGGCTGCAATGGGATGAATTTGTGTTATTTTGGGGCAAATCGGGGAATATTGAATTTTTGGTGAAAATGTTGAAAATGTTGAGGTCAATGTTTTTTTCAGCTGAGGAGAACTTGAAACGCCCATATCTTGGATAAGGAAGGAGTGAGAGAGCTCACATTTCAGACACAGCATCCAGGCTGCAATGGCTTCAATTTGTGTTATTTTGGGGCAAATTGGGGAATATTGAATTTTTGGTGAAAATGTTGACCCCGCGGTCAACGTGTTTTTTCAACTGGAGAAAACTTGAAACGCCCATATCTTGGATAAGGAAGGAGTGAGAGAGCTCACATTTCAGACACAGCATCCAGGCTGCAATGGCTTCAATTTGTGTTATTTTGGGGCAAATTGGGGAACATTGAATTTTTGGTGAAAATGTTGACCCCGCGGTTAATGTTTTTTTCAGCTGAGGAGAACTTGAAACGCCCATATCTTGGATAAGGAAGGAGTGAGAGAGCTCACATTTCAGACACAGCATCCAGGCTGCAATGGGATGAATTTGTGTTATTTTGGGGCAAATTGGGGAATATTGAATTTTTGGTGAAAATGTTGACCCCGCGGTCAATGTTTTTTTCAGCTGAGGAGATAACTTGAAACGCCCGTATCTTGGGCAAGGAAGGAGTTAGAGTGTTAAAATGTTTAGACGCAGCATCCAGGCTGCAATGGCTTCAATTTGTGTTATTTTGGGGCAAATTGGGGAATATTGTTTTTTTGGTGAAAAAGTTGACCCCGCGGTCAATGTTTTTTTCAGCTGAGGAGAACTTGAAACGCCCATATCTTTGATAAGGAAGGAGTGAGAGAGCTCACATTTCAGACACAGCATCCAGGCTGCAATGGGATGAATTTGTGTTATTTTGGGGCAAATTGGGGAATATTGAATTTTTGGTGAAAATGTTGACCCCGCGGTCAATGTTTTTTTCAGCTGAGGAGAACTTGAAACGCCCATATCTTGGATAAGGAAGGAGTGAGAGAGCTCACATTTCAGACACAGCATCCAGGCTGCAATGGCTTCAATTTGTGTTATTTTGGGGCAAATTGGGGAATATTGAATTTTTGGTGAAAATGTTGACCCCGCGGTCAACGTGTTTTTTCAACTGGAGAAAACTTGAAACGCCCATATCTTGGGCAAGGAAGGAGTTAGAGTGTTCAAATTTTTAGACGCAGCATCCAGGCTGCAATGGCTTCAATTTGTGTTATTTTGGGGCAAATTGGGGAATATTGAATTTTTGGTGAAAATGTTGACCCCGCGGTCAATGTTTTTTTCAGCTGAGGAGAACTTGAAACGCCCATATCTTGGATAAGGAAGGAGTGAGAGAGCTCACATTTCAGACACAGCATCCAGGCTGCAATGGCTTCAATTTGTGTTATTTTGGGGCAAATTGGGGAATATTGAATTTTTGGTGAAAATGTTGACCCCGCGGTCAACGTGTTTTTTCAACTGGAGAAAACTTGAAACGCCCATATCTTGGATAAGGAAGGAGTGAGAGGGCTCACATTTCAGACACAGCATCCAGGCTGCAATGGCTTCAATTTGTGTTATTTTGGGGCAAATTGGGGAATATTGTTTTTTTGGTGAAAAAGTTGACCCCGCGGTCAATGTTTTTTTCAGCTGAGGAGAACTTGAAACGCCCATATCTTTGATAAGGAAGGAGTGAGAGAGCTCACATTTCAGACACAGCATCCAGGCTGCAATGGGATGAATTTGTGTTATTTTGGGGCAAATTGGGGAATATTGAATTTTTGGTGAAAATGTTGACCCCGCGGTCAATGTTTTTTTCAGCTGAGGAGAACTTGAAACGCCCATATCTTGGGCAAGGAAGGAGTGAGAGAGCTTTAATTTCAGACGCAGCATCCAGGCAGGAATGGCATCAATTTGTGTTATTTTGGGGCAAATTGGGGAATATTGAATTTTTGGTGGAAACGTTGACCTCGCGGTCAATGTTTTTTTCAGCTGAGGAGATAACTTGAAACGCCCGTATCTTGGGCAAGGAAGGAGTTAGAGTGTTAAAATTTTTAGACGCAGCATCCAGGCTGCAATGGCTTCAATTTGTGTTATTTTGGGGCAAATTGGGGAATATTGAATTTTTGGTGAAAAAGTTGACCCCGCGGTCAATGTTTTTTTCAGCTGAGGAGAACTTGAAACGCCCATATCTTGGATAAGGAAGGAGTGAGAGAGCTCACATTTCAGACACAGCATCCAGGCTGCAATGGCTTCAATTTGTGTTATTTTGGGGCAAATTGGGGAATATTGAATTTTTGGTGAAAATGTTGACCCCGCGGTCAACGTGTTTTTTCAACTGGAGAAAACTTGAAACGCCCATATCTTGGATAAGGAAGGAGTGAGAGAGCTCACATTTCAGACACAGCATCCAGGCTGCAATGGCTTCAATTTGTGTTATTTTGGGGCAAATTGGGGAACATTGAATTTTTGGTGAAAATGTTGACCCCGCGGTCAATGTTTTTTTCAGCTGAGGAGAACTTGAAACGCCCATATCTTGGATAAGGAAGGAGTGAGAGAGCTCACATTTCAGACACAGCATCCAGGCTGCAATGGCTTCAATTTGTGTTATTTTGGGGCAAATTGGGGAATATTGAATTTTTGGTGAAAATGTTGACCCCGCGGTCAACGTGTTTTTTCAACTGGAGAAAACTTGAAACGCCCATATCTTGGATAAGGAAGGAGTGAGAGAGCTCACATTTCAGACACAGCATCCAGGCTGCAATGGCTTCAATTTGTGTTATTTTGGGGCAAATTGGGGAATATTGTTTTTTTGGTGAAAAAGTTGACCCCGCGGTCAATGTTTTTTTCAGCTGAGGAGAACTTGAAACGCCCATATCTTTGATAAGGAAGGAGTGAGAGAGCTCACATTTCAGACACAGCATCCAGGCTGCAATGGGATGAATTTGTGTTATTTTGGGGCAAATTGGGGAATATTGAATTTTTGGTGAAAATGTTGACCCCGCGGTCAATGTTTTTTTCAGCTGAGGAGAACTTGAAACGCCCATATCTTGGGCAAGGAAGGAGTGAGAGAGCTTTAATTTCAGACGCAGCATCCAGGCAGGAATGGCATCAATTTGTGTTATTTTGGGGCAAATTGGGGAATATTGAATTTTTGGTGGAAACGTTGACCTCGCGGTCAATGTTTTTTTCAGCTGAGGAGATAACTTGAAACGCCCGTATCTTGGGCAAGGAAGGAGTTAGAGTGTTAAAATTTTTAGACGCAGCATCCAGGCTGCAATGGCTTCAATTTGTGTTATTTTGGGGCAAATTGGGGAACATTGAATTTTTGGTGAAAATGTTGACCCCGCGGTCAATGTTTTTTTCAGCTGAGGAGAACTTGAAACGCCCATATCTTGGATAAGGAAGGAGTGAGAGAGCTCACATTTCAGACACAGCATCCAGGCTGCAATGGCTTCAATTTGTGTTATTTTGGGGCAAATTGGGGAATATTGAATTTTTGGTGAAAATGTTGACCCCGCGGTCAACGTGTTTTTTCAACTGGAGAAAACTTGAAACGCCCATATCTTGGATAAGGAAGGAGTGAGAGAGCTCACATTTCAGACACAGCATCCAGGCTGCAATGGCTTCAATTTGTGTTATTTTGGGGCAAATTGGGGAATATTGTTTTTTTGGTGAAAAAGTTGACCCCGCGGTCAATGTTTTTTTCAGCTGAGGAGAACTTGAAACGCCCATATCTTTGATAAGGAAGGAGTGAGAGAGCTCACATTTCAGACACAGCATCCAGGCTGCAATGGGATGAATTTGTGTTATTTTGGGGCAAATTGGGGAATATTGAATTTTTGGTGAAAATGTTGACCCCGCGGTCAATGTTTTTTTCAGCTGAGGAGAACTTGAAACGCCCATATCTTGGGCAAGGAAGGAGTGAGAGAGCTTTAATTTCAGACGCAGCATCCAGGCAGGAATGGCATCAATTTGTGTTATTTTGGGGCAAATTGGGGAATATTGAATTTTTGGTGGAAACGTTGACCTCGCGGTCAATGTTTTTTTCAGCTGAGGAGATAACTTGAAACGCCCGTATCTTGGGCAAGGAAGGAGTTAGAGTGTTAAAATTTTTAGACGCAGCATCCAGGCTGCAATGGCTTCAATTTGTGTCATTTTGGGGCAAATTGGGGAATATTGAATTTTTGGTGAAAATGTTGACCCCGCGGTCAATGTTTTTTTCAGCTGAGGAGAACTTGAAACGCCCATATCTTGGATAAGGAAGGAGTGAGAGAGCTTAAATTTCAGACGCAGCATCCAGGCAGGAATGGCATCAATTTGTGTTATTTTGGGGCAAATTGGGGAATATTGAATTTTTGGTGAAAATGTTGACCCCGCGGTCAATGTTTTTTTCAGCTGAGGAGAACTTGAAACGCCCGTATCTTGGGCAAGGAAGGAGTGAGAGAGTTCACATTTCAGACACAGCATCCAGGCTGCAATGGAATGAATTTGTGTTATTTTGGGGCAAATTGGGGAATATTGTTTTTTTGGTGAAAAAGTTGACCCCGCGGTCAATGTTTTTTTCAGCTGAGGAGAACTTGAAACGCCCATATCTTTGATAAGGAAGGAGTGAGAGAGCTCACATTTCAGACACAGCATCCAGGCTGCAATGGGATGAATTTGTGTTATTTTGGGGCAAATTGGGGAATATTGAATTTTTGGTGAAAATGTTGACCCCGCGGTCAATGTTTTTTTCAGCTGAGGAGAACTTGAAACGCCCATATCTTGGGCAAGGAAGGAGTGAGAGAGCTTTAATTTCAGACGCAGCATCCAGGCAGGAATGGCATCAATTTGTGTTATTTTGGGGCAAATTGGGGAATATTGAATTTTTGGTGAAAATGTTGACCTCGCGGTCAATGTTTTTTTCAGCTGAGGAGATAACTTGAAACGCCCGTATCTTGGGAAAGGAAGGAGTTAGAGTGTTAAAATGTTTAGACGCAGCATCCAGGCTGCAATGGCTTCAATTTGTGTTATTTTGGGGCAAATTGGGGAATATTGTTTTTTTGGTGAAAAAGTTGACCCCGCGGTCAATGTTTTTTTCAGCTGAGGAGAACTTGAAACGCCCATATCTTGGATAAGGAAGGAGTGAGAGAGCTCACATTTCAGACACAGCATCCAGGCTGCAATGGCTTCAATTTGTGTTATTTTGGGGCAAATTGGGGAACATTGAATTTTTGGTGAAAATGTTGACCCCGCGGTCAATGTTTTTTTCAGCTGAGGAGAACTTGAAACGCCCATATCTTGGATAAGGAAGGAGTGAGAGAGCTCACATTTCAGACACAGCATCCAGGCTGCAATGGCTTCAATTTGTGTTATTTTGGGGCAAAGTGGGGAATATTGAATTTTTGGTGAAAATGTTGACCCCGCGGTCAACGTGTTTTTTCAACTGGAGAAAACTTGAAACGCCCATATCTTGGACAAGGAAGGAGTGAGAGAGCTCACATTTCAGACACAGCATCCAGGCTGCAATGGCTTCAATTTGTGTTATTTTGGGGCAAAGTGGGGAATATTGAATTTTTGGTGAAAATGTTGACCCCGCGGTCAACGTTTTTTTCAGCTGAGGAGAACTTGAAACGCCCATATCTTGGATAAGGAAGGAGTGAGAGAGCTCACATTTCAGACACAGCATCCAGGCTGCAATGGCTTCAATTTGTGTCCTTTTGGGGCAAATTGGGGAATATTGAATTTTTGGTGAAAATGTTGACCCCGCGGTCAACGTGTTTTTTCAACTGGAGAAAACTTGAAACGCCCGTATCTTGGGCAAGGAAGGAGTTAGAGTGTTAAAATTTTTAGACGAAGCATCCAGGCTGCAATGGCTTTAATTTGTGTTATTTTGGGGCAAATTGGGGAATATTGAATTTTTGTTGAAAATGTTGACCCCGCGGTCAATGTTTTTTTCAGCTGAGGAGATAACTTGAAACGCCCGTATCTTGGGCAAGGAAGGAGTGAGAGAGCTCACATTTCAGACACAGCATCCAGGCTGCAATGGGATGAATTTGTGTTATTTTGGGGCAAATTGGGGAATATTGTTTTTTTGGTGAAAAAGTTGACCCCGCGGTCAATGTTTTTTTCAGCTGAGGAGAACTTGAAACGCCCATATCTTTGATAAGGAAGGAGTGAGAGAGCTCACATTTCAGACACAGCATCCAGGCTGCAATGGGATGAATTTGTGTTATTTTGGGGCAAATTGGGGAATATTGAATTTTTGGTGAAAATGTTGACCCCGCGGTCAATGTTTTTTTCAGCTGAGGAGAACTTGAAACGCCCATATCTTGGGCAAGGAAGGAGTGAGAGAGCTTTAATTTCAGACGCAGCATCCAGGCAGGAATGGCATCAATTTGTGTTATTTTGGGGCAAATTGGGGAATATTGAATTTTTGGTGGAAACGTTGACCTCGCGGTCAATGTTTTTTTCAGCTGAGGAGATAACTTGAAACGCCCGTATCTTGGGCAAGGAAGGAGTTAGAGTGTTAAAATTTTTAGACGCAGCATCCAGGCTGCAATGGCTTCAATTTGTGTTATTTTGGGGCAAATTGGGGAACATTGAATTTTTGGTGAAAATGTTGACCCCGCGGTCAATGTTTTTTTCAGCTGAGGAGAACTTGAAACGCCCATATCTTGGATAAGGAAGGAGTGAGAGAGCTCACATTTCAGACACAGCATCCAGGCTGCAATGGCTTCAATTTGTGTTATTTTGGGGCAAATTGGGGAATATTGAATTTTTGGTGAAAATGTTGACCCCGCGGTCAACGTGTTTTTTCAACTGGAGAAAACTTGAAACGCCCATATCTTGGATAAGGAAGGAGTGAGAGAGCTCACATTTCAGACACAGCATCCAGGCTGCAATGGCTTCAATTTGTGTTATTTTGGGGCAAATTGGGGAATATTGTTTTTTTGGTGAAAAAGTTGACCCCGCGGTCAATGTTTTTTTCAGCTGAGGAGAACTTGAAACGCCCATATCTTTGATAAGGAAGGAGTGAGAGAGCTCACATTTCAGACACAGCATCCAGGCTGCAATGGGATGAATTTGTGTTATTTTGGGGCAAATTGGGGAATATTGAATTTTTGGTGAAAATGTTGACCCCGCGGTCAATGTTTTTTTCAGCTGAGGAGAACTTGAAACGCCCATATCTTGGGCAAGGAAGGAGTGAGAGAGCTTTAATTTCAGACGCAGCATCCAGGCAGGAATGGCATCAATTTGTGTTATTTTGGGGCAAATTGGGGAATATTGAATTTTTGGTGGAAACGTTGACCTCGCGGTCAATGTTTTTTTCAGCTGAGGAGATAACTTGAAACGCCCGTATCTTGGGCAAGGAAGGAGTTAGAGTGTTAAAATTTTTAGACGCAGCATCCAGGCTGCAATGGCTTCAATTTGTGTCATTTTGGGGCAAATTGGGGAATATTGAATTTTTGGTGAAAATGTTGACCCCGCGGTCAATGTTTTTTTCAGCTGAGGAGAACTTGAAACGCCCGTATCTTGGGCAAGGAAGGAGTGAGAGAGTTCACATTTCAGACACAGCATCCAGGCTGCAATGGAATGAATTTGTGTTATTTTGGGGCAAATTGGGGAATATTGTTTTTTTGGTGAAAAAGTTGACCCCGCGGTCAATGTTTTTTTCAGCTGAGGAGAACTTGAAACGCCCATATCTTTGATAAGGAAGGAGTGAGAGAGCTCACATTTCAGACACAGCATCCAGGCTGCAATGGGATGAATTTGTGTTATTTTGGGGCAAATTGGGGAATATTGAATTTTTGGTGAAAATGTTGACCCCGCGGTCAATGTTTTTTTCAGCTGAGGAGAACTTGAAACGCCCATATCTTGGGCAAGGAAGGAGTGAGAGAGCTTTAATTTCAGACGCAGCATCCAGGCAGGAATGGCATCAATTTGTGTTATTTTGGGGCAAATTGGGGAATATTGAATTTTTGGTGAAAATGTTGACCTCGCGGTCAATGTTTTTTTCAGCTGAGGAGATAACTTGAAACGCCCGTATCTTGGGAAAGGAAGGAGTTAGAGTGTTAAAATGTTTAGACGCAGCATCCAGGCTGCAATGGCTTCAATTTGTGTTATTTTGGGGCAAATTGGGGAATATTGTTTTTTTGGTGAAAAAGTTGACCCCGCGGTCAATGTTTTTTTCAGCTGAGGAGAACTTGAAACGCCCATATCTTGGATAAGGAAGGAGTGAGAGAGCTCACATTTCAGACACAGCATCCAGGCTGCAATGGCTTCAATTTGTGTTATTTTGGGGCAAATTGGGGAACATTGAATTTTTGGTGAAAATGTTGACCCCGCGGTCAATGTTTTTTTCAGCTGAGGAGAACTTGAAACGCCCATATCTTGGATAAGGAAGGAGTGAGAGAGCTCACATTTCAGACACAGCATCCAGGCTGCAATGGCTTCAATTTGTGTTATTTTGGGGCAAAGTGGGGAATATTGAATTTTTGGTGAAAATGTTGACCCCGCGGTCAACGTGTTTTTTCAACTGGAGAAAACTTGAAACGCCCATATCTTGGACAAGGAAGGAGTGAGAGAGCTCACATTTCAGACACAGCATCCAGGCTGCAATGGCTTCAATTTGTGTTATTTTGGGGCAAAGTGGGGAATATTGAATTTTTGTTGAAAATGTTGACCCCGCGGTCAATGTTTTTTTCAGCTGAGGAGATAACTTGAAACGCCCGTATCTTGGGCAAGGAAGGAGTGAGAGAGTTCACATTTCAGACACAGCATCCAGGCTGCAATGGGATGAATTTGTGTTATTTTGGGGCAAATTGGGGAATATTGATTTTTTTGTGAAAAAGTTGACCCCGCGGTCAATGTTTTTTTCAGCTGAGGAGATAACTTGAAACGCCCGTATCTTGGGCAAGGAAGGAGTGAGAGAGCTCACATTTCAGACACAGCATCCAGGCTGCAATGGCATCTATTTGTGTTATTTTGGGGCAAATTGGGGAATATTGTTTTTTTGGTGAAAAAGTTGACCCCGCGGTCAATGTTTTTTTCAGCTGAGGAGAACTTGAAACGCCCATATCTTGGATAAGGAAGGAGTGAGAGAGCTCACATTTCAGACACAGCATCCAGGCTGCAATGGCTTCAATTTGTGTTATTTTGGGGCAAATTGGGGAACATTGAATTTTTGGTGAAAATGTTGACCCCGCGGTCAATGTTTTTTTCAGCTGAGGAGAACTTGAAACGCCCATATCTTGGATAAGGAAGGAGTGAGAGAGCTCACATTTCAGACACAGCATCCAGGCTGCAATGGCTTCAATTTGTGTTATTTTGGGGCAAATTGGGGAATATTGAATTTTTGGTGAAAATGTTGACCCCGCGGTCAACGTGTTTTTTCAACTGGAGAAAACTTGAAACGCCCATATCTTGGACAAGGAAGGAGTGAGAGAGCTCACATTTCAGACACAGCATCCAGGCTGCAATGGCTTCAATTTGTGTTATTTTGGGGCAAATTGGGGAATATTGAATTTTTGGTGAAAATGTTGACCCCGCGGTCAACGTGTTTTTTCAACTGGAGAAAACTTGAAACGCCCATATCTTGGATAAGGAAGGAGTGAGAGAGCTCACATTTCAGACACAGCATCCAGGCTGCAATGGCTTCAATTTGTGTTATTTTGGGGCAAATTGGGGAATATTGAATTTTTGGTGAAAATGTTGACCCCGCGGTCAACGTGTTTTTTCAACTGGAGAAAACTTGAAACGCCCATATCTTGGGCAAGGAAGGAGTTAGAGTGTTCAAATTTTTAGACGCAGCATCCAGGCTGCAATGGCTTCAATTTGTGTTATTTTGGGGCAAATTGGGGAATATTGTTTTTTTGGTGAAAAAGTTGACCCCGCGGTCAATGTTTTTTTCAGCTGAGGAGAACTTGAAACGTCCATATCTTTGATAAGGAAGGAGTGAGAGAGCTCACATTTCAGACACAGCATCCAGGCTGCAATGGCTTCAATTTGTGTTATTTTGGGGCAAATTGGGGAATATTGAATTTTTGGTGAAAATGTTGACCCCGCGGTCAACGTGTTTTTTCAACTGGAGAAAACTTGAAACGCCCATATCTTGGATAAGGAAGGAGTGAGAGAGCTCACATTTCAGACACAGCATCCAGGCTGCAATGGGATGAATTTGTGTTATTTTGGGGCAAATTGGGGAATATTGAATTTTTGGTGAAAATGTTGACCCCGCGGTCAATGTTTTTTTCAGCTGAGGAGAACTTGAAACGCCCATATCTTGGGCAAGGAAGGAGTTAGAGTGTTAAAATTTTTAGACGCAGCATCCAGGCTGCAATGGCTTCAATTTGTGTCATTTTGGGGCAAATTGGGGAATATTGAATTTTTTGTGAAAATGTTGACCCCGCGGTCAATGTTTTTTTCAGCTGAGGAGATAACTTGAAACGCCCGTATCTTGGGCAAGGAAGGAGTGAGAGAGCTCACATTTCAGACACAGCATCCAGGCTGCAATGGCATCTATTTGTGTTATTTTGGGGCAAATTGGGGAATATTGTTTTTTTGGTGAAAAAGTTGACCCCGCGGTCAATGTTTTTTTCAGCTGAGGAGAACTTGAAACGCCCATATCTTGGATAAGGAAGGAGTGAGAGAGCTCACATTTCAGACACAGCATCCAGGCTGCAATGGCTTCAATTTGTGTTATTTTGGGGCAAATTGGGGAACATTGAATTTTTGGTGAAAATGTTGACCCCGCGGTCAATGTTTTTTTCAGCTGAGGAGAACTTGAAACGCCCATATCTTGGATAAGGAAGGAGTGAGAGAGCTCACATTTCAGACACAGCATCCAGGCTGCAATGGCTTCAATTTGTGTTATTTTGGGGCAAATTGGGGAATATTGAATTTTTGGTGAAAATGTTGACCCCGCGGTCAACGTGTTTTTTCAACTGGAGAAAACTTGAAACGCCCATATCTTGGACAAGGAAGGAGTGAGAGAGCTCACATTTCAGACACAGCATCCAGGCTGCAATGGCTTCAATTTGTGTTATTTTGGGGCAAATTGGGGAATATTGAATTTTTGGTGAAAATGTTGACCCCGCGGTCAACGTGTTTTTTCAACTGGAGAAAACTTGAAACGCCCATATCTTGGATAAGGAAGGAGTGAGAGAGCTCACATTTCAGACACAGCATCCAGGCTGCAATGGCTTCAATTTGTGTTATTTTGGGGCAAATTGGGGAATATTGAATTTTTGGTGAAAATGTTGACCCCGCGGTCAACGTGTTTTTTCAACTGGAGAAAACTTGAAACGCCCATATCTTGGGCAAGGAAGGAGTTAGAGTGTTCAAATTTTTAGACGCAGCATCCAGGCTGCAATGGCTTCAATTTGTGTTATTTTGGGGCAAATTGGGGAATATTGTTTTTTTGGTGAAAAAGTTGACCCCGCGGTCAATGTTTTTTTCAGCTGAGGAGAACTTGAAACGTCCATATCTTTGATAAGGAAGGAGTGAGAGAGCTCACATTTCAGACACAGCATCCAGGCTGCAATGGCTTCAATTTGTGTTATTTTGGGGCAAATTGGGGAATATTGAATTTTTGGTGAAAATGTTGACCCCGCGGTCAACGTGTTTTTTCAACTGGAGAAAACTTGAAACGCCCATATCTTGGATAAGGAAGGAGTGAGAGAGCTCACATTTCAGACACAGCATCCAGGCTGCAATGGGATGAATTTGTGTTATTTTGGGGCAAATTGGGGAATATTGAATTTTTGGTGAAAATGTTGACCCCGCGGTCAATGTTTTTTTCAGCTGAGGAGAACTTGAAACGCCCATATCTTGGGCAAGGAAGGAGTTAGAGTGTTAAAATTTTTAGACGCAGCATCCAGGCTGCAATGGCTTCAATTTGTGTCATTTTGGGGCAAATTGGGGAATATTGAATTTTTTGTGAAAATGTTGACCCCGCGGTCAATGTTTTTTTCAGCTGAGGAGAACTTGAAACGCCCATATCTTGGATAAGGAAGGAGTGAGAGAGCTCACATTTCAGACACAGCATCCAGGCTGCAATGGGATGAATTTGTGTTATTTTGGGGCAAATTGGGGAATATTGAATTTTTGGTGAAAATGTTGACCCCGCGGTCAATGTTTTTTTCAGCTGAGGAGAACTTGAAACGCCCATATCTTGGGCAAGGAAGGAGTTAGAGTGTTCAAATTTTTAGACGCAGCATCCAGGCTGCAATGGCTTCAATTTGTGTTATTTTGGGGCAAATTGGGGAATATTGTTTTTTTGGTGAAAAAGTTGACCCCGCGGTCAATGTTTTTTTCAGCTGAGGAGAACTTGAAACGCCCATATCTTTGATAAGGAAGGAGTGAGAGAGCTCACATTTCAGACACAGCATCCAGGCTGCAATGGGATGAATTTGTGTTATTTTGGGGCAAATTGGGGAATATTGAATTTTTGGTGAAAATGTTGACCCCGCGGTCAATGTTTTTTTCAGCTGAGGAGAACTTGAAACGCCCATATCTTGGATAAGGAAGGAGTGAGAGAGCTCACATTTCAGACACAGCATCCAGGCTGCAATGGGATGAATTTGTGTTATTTTGGGGCAAAGTGGGGAATATTGAATTTTTTGTGAAAAAGTTGACCCCGCGGTCAATGTTTTTTTCAGCTGAGGAGAACTTGAAACGCCCATATCTTGGATAAGGAAGGAGTGAGAGAGCTCACGTTTCAGACACAGCATCCAGGCTGCAATGGCTTCAATTTGTGTTATTTTGGGGCAAATTGGGGAATATTGAATTTTTGGTGAAAATGTTGACCCCGCGGTCAATGTTTTTTTCAGCTGAGGAGAACTTGAAACGCCCATATCTTTGATAAGGAAGGAGTGAGAGAGCTCAAATTTCAGACACAGCATCCAGGCTACAATGGGATGAATTTGTGTTATTTTGGGGCAAAGTGGGGAATATTGAATTTTTGGTGAAAATGTTGACCCCGCGGTCAATGTATTTTTCAGCTGAGGAGAACTTGAAACGCCCATATCTTGGATAAGGAAGGAGTGAGAGAGCTCACATTTCAGACACAGCATCCAGTTTTTTTCAGCTGAGGAGATAACTTGAAACGCCCGTATCTTGGGCAAGGAAGGAGTGAGAGAGCTCACATTTCAGACACAGCATCCAGGCTGCAATGGTTTCAATTTGTGTCATTTTGGGGCAAATTGGGGAATATTGAATTTTTGGTGAAAATGTTGACCCCGCGGTCAACGTGTTTTTTCAACTGGAGAAAACTCAAAACGCCCGTATCTTGGGCAAGGAAGGAGTTAGAGTGTTAAAATTTTTAGACGAAGCATCCAGGCTGCAATGGCTTTAATTTGTGTTATTTTGGGGCAAATTGGGGAATATTGAATTTTTGTTGAAAATGTTGACCCCGCGGTCAATGTTTTTTTCAGCTGAGGAGATAACTTGAAACGCCCGTATCTTGGGCAAGGAAGGAGTGAGAGAGTTCACATTTCAGACACAGCATCCAGGCTGCAATGGAATGAATTTGTGTTATTTTGGGGCAAATTGGGGAATATTGATTTTTTTGTGAAAAAGTTGACCCCGCGGTCAATGTTTTTTTCAGCTGAGGAGAACTTGAAACGCCCATATCTTTGATAAGGAAGGAGTGAGAGAGCTCACATTTCAGACACAGCATCCAGGCTGCAATGGGATGAATTTGTGTTATTTTGGGGCAAATTGGGGAATATTGAATTTTTGGTGAAAATGTTGACCCCGCGGTCAATGTTTTTTTCAGCTGAGGAGAACTTGAAACGCCCATATCTTGGATAAGGAAGGAGTGAGAGAGCTCACGTTTCAGACACAGCATCCAGGCTGCAATGGCTTCAATTTGTGTTATTTTGGGTCAAATTGGGGAATATTGAATTTTTGGTGAAAATGTTGACCCCGCGGTCAATGTTTTTTTCAGCTGAGGAGAACTTGAAACGCCCATATCTTGGATAAGGAAGGAGTGAGAGAGCTCACATTTCAGACACAGCATCCAGTCTGCAATGGCTTCAATTTGTGTTATTTTGGGGCAAATTGGGGAATATTGTTTTTTTGGTGAAAAAGTTGACCCCGCGGTCAATGTTTTTTTCAGCTGAGGAGAACTTGAAACGCCCATATCTTTGATAAGGAAGGAGTGAGAGAGCTCAAATTTCAGACACAGCATCCAGGCTACAATGGGATGAATTTGTGTTATTTTGGGGCAAAGTGGGGAATATTGAATTTTTGGTGAAAATGTTGACCCCGCGGTCAATGTATTTTTCAGCTGAGGAGAACTTGAAACGCCCATATCTTGGATAAGGAAGGAGTGAGAGAGCTCACATTTCAGACACAGCATCCAGGCTGCAATTGGATGAATTTGTGTTATTTTGGGGCAAATTGGGGAATATCGATTTTTTTGTGAAAAAGTTGACCCCGCGGTCAATGTTTTTTTCAGCTGAGGAGATAACTTGAAACGCCCGTATCTTGGGCAAGGAAGGAGTTAGAGAGCTCACATTTCAGACACAGCATCCAGGCTGCAATGGCTTCAATTTGTGTTATTTCGGGGCAAATTAGAGAATATTGAATTATTGGTGAAAATGTTGACCCCGCGGTCAACGTGTTTTTTCAACTGGAGAAAACTTGAAACGCCCGTATCTTGGGCAAGGAAGGAGTTAGAGTGTTAAAATTTTTAGACGCAGCATCCAGGCTGCAATGGCTTCAATTTGTGTTATTTTGGGGCAAAGTGGGGAATATTGAATTTTTGGTGAAAATGTTGACCCCGCGGTCAATGTTTTTTTCAGCTGAGGAGAACTTGAAACGCCCATATCTTGGATAAGGAAGGAGTGAGAGAGCTCACATTTCAGACACAGCATCCAGGCTGCAATGGGATGAATTTGTGTTATTTTGGGGCAAATTGGGGAATATTGAATTTTTGGTGAAAATGTTGACCCCGCGGTCAATGTTTTTTTCAGCTGAGGAGAACTTGAAACGCCCGTATCTTGGGCAAGGAAGGAGTGAGAGAGCTCACATTTCAGACACAGCATCCAGGCTGCAATGGTTTCAATTTGTGTTATTTTGGGGCAAAGTGGGGAATATTGAATTTTTTGTGAAAATGTTGACCCCGCGGTCAATGTTTTTTTCAGCTGAGGAGAACTTGAAACGCCCATATCTTGGATAAGGAAGGAGTGAGAGAGCTCACATTTCAGACACAGCATCCAGGCTGCAATGGCTTCAATTTGTGTCATTTTGGGGCAAATTGGGGAATATTGAATTTTTGGTGAAAATGTTGACCCCGCGGTCAACGTGTTTTTTCAACTGGAGAAAACTTGAAACGCCCGTATCTTGGGCAAGGAAGGAGTTAGAGTGTTAAAATTTTTAGACGCAGCATCCAGGCTGCAATGGCTTCAATTTGTGTTATTTTGGGGCAAAGTGGGGAATATTGAATTTTTGGTGAAAATGTTGACCCCGCGGTCAATGTTTTTTTCAGCTGAGGAGAACTTGAAACGCCCATATCTTGGATAAGGAAGGAGTGAGAGAGCTCACGTTTCAGACACAGCATCCAGGCTGCAATGGCTTCAATTTGTGTTATTTTGGGTCAAATTGGGGAATATTGAATTTTTGGTGAAAATGTTGACCCCGCGGTCAATGTTTTTTTCAGCTGAGGAGAACTTGAAACGCCCATATCTTGGATAAGGAAGGAGTGAGAGAGCTCACATTTCAGACACAGCATCCAGGCTGCAATGGGATGAATTTGTGTTATTTTGGGGCAAATTGGGGAATATTGAATTTTTGGTGAAAATGTTGACCCCGCGGTCAATGTTTTTTTCAGCTGAGGAGAACTTGAAACGCCCATATCTTGGATAAGGAAGGAGTGAGAGAGCTCACGTTTCAGACACAGCATCCAGGCTGCAATGGCTTCAATTTGTGTTATTTTGGGTCAAATTGGGGAATATTGAATTTTTGGTGAAAATGTTGACCCCGCGGTCAATGTTTTTTTCAGCTGAGGAGAACTTGAAACGCCCATATCTTGGATAAGGAAGGAGTGAGAGAGCTCACATTTCAGACACAGCATCCAGTCTGCAATGGCTTCAATTTGTGTTATTTTGGGGCAAATTGGGGAATATTGTTTTTTTGGTGAAAAAGTTGACCCCGCGGTCAATGTTTTTTTCAGCTGAGGAGAACTTGAAACGCCCATATCTTTGATAAGGAAGGAGTGAGAGAGCTCAAATTTCAGACACAGCATCCAGGCTACAATGGGATGAATTTGTGTTATTTTGGGGCAAAGTGGGGAATATTGAATTTTTGGTGAAAATGTTGACCCCGCGGTCAATGTATTTTTCAGCTGAGGAGAACTTGAAACGCCCATATCTTGGATAAGGAAGGAGTGAGAGAGCTCACATTTCAGACACAGCATCCAGGCTGCAATTGGATGAATTTGTGTTATTTTGGGGCAAATTGGGGAATATCGATTTTTTTGTGAAAAAGTTGACCCCGCGGTCAATGTTTTTTTCAGCTGAGGAGATAACTTGAAACGCCCGTATCTTGGGCAAGGAAGGAGTTAGAGAGCTCACATTTCAGACACAGCATCCAGGCTGCAATGGCTTCAATTTGTGTTATTTCGGGGCAAATTAGAGAATATTGAATTATTGGTGAAAATGTTGACCCCGCGGTCAACGTGTTTTTTCAACTGGAGAAAACTTGAAACGCCCGTATCTTGGGCAAGGAAGGAGTTAGAGTGTTAAAATTTTTAGACGCAGCATCCAGGCTGCAATGGCTTCAATTTGTGTTATTTTGGGGCAAAGTGGGGAATATTGAATTTTTGGTGAAAATGTTGACCCCGCGGTCAATGTTTTTTTCAGCTGAGGAGAACTTGAAACGCCCATATCTTGGATAAGGAAGGAGTGAGAGAGCTCACATTTCAGACACAGCATCCAGGCTGCAATGGGATGAATTTGTGTTATTTTGGGGCAAATTGGGGAATATTGAATTTTTGGTGAAAATGTTGACCCCGCGGTCAATGTTTTTTTCAGCTGAGGAGAACTTGAAACGCCCGTATCTTGGGCAAGGAAGGAGTGAGAGAGCTCACATTTCAGACACAGCATCCAGGCTGCAATGGTTTCAATTTGTGTTATTTTGGGGCAAAGTGGGGAATATTGAATTTTTTGTGAAAATGTTGACCCCGCGGTCAATGTTTTTTTCAGCTGAGGAGAACTTGAAACGCCCATATCTTGGATAAGGAAGGAGTGAGAGAGCTCACATTTCAGACACAGCATCCAGGCTGCAATGGCTTCAATTTGTGTTATTTTGGGTCAAATTGGGGAATATTGAATTTTTGGTGAAAATGTTGACCCCGCGGTCAATGTTTTTTTCAGCTGAGGAGAACTTGAAACGCCCATATCTTGGATAAGGAAGGAGTGAGAGAGCTCACATTTCAGACACAGCATCCAGTCTGCAATGGCTTCAATTTGTGTTATTTTGGGGCAAATTGGGGAATATTGTTTTTTTGGTGAAAAAGTTGACCCCGCGGTCAATGTTTTTTTCAGCTGAGGAGAACTTGAAACGCCCATATCTTTGATAAGGAAGGAGTGAGAGAGCTCAAATTTCAGACACAGCATCCAGGCTACAATGGGATGAATTTGTGTTATTTTGGGGCAAAGTGGGGAATATTGAATTTTTGGTGAAAATGTTGACCCCGCGGTCAATGTATTTTTCAGCTGAGGAGAACTTGAAACGCCCATATCTTGGATAAGGAAGGAGTGAGAGAGCTCACATTTCAGACACAGCATCCAGGCTGCAATTGGATGAATTTGTGTTATTTTGGGGCAAATTGGGGAATATTGATTTTTTTGTGAAAAAGTTGACCCCGCGGTCAATGTTTTTTTCAGCTGAGGAGATAACTTGAAACGCCCGTATCTTGGGCAAGGAAGGAGTTAGAGAGCTCACATTTCAGACACAGCATCCAGGCTGCAATGGCTTCAATTTGTGTTATTTCGGGGCAAATTAGAGAATATTGAATTATTGGTGAAAATGTTGACCCCGCGGTCAACGTGTTTTTTCAACTGGAGAAAACTTGAAACGCCCGTATCTTGGGCAAGGAAGGAGTTAGAGTGTTAAAATTTTTAGACGCAGCATCCAGGCTGCAATGGCTTCAATTTGTGTTATTTTGGGGCAAAGTGGGGAATAT
Organism: Genypterus blacodes; assembly: GCF_046128005.1. Lineage (NCBI taxonomy): Eukaryota > Metazoa > Chordata > Actinopteri > Ophidiiformes > Ophidiidae > Genypterus > Genypterus blacodes. The sequence goes on from NW_027466832.1 coordinate 1,134,919, forward strand.
TGAATTTTTGGTGAAAATGTTGACCCCGCGGTCAATGTTTTTTTCAGCTGAGGAGAACTTGAAACGCCCATATCTTGGATAAGGAAGGAGTGAGAGAGCTCACATTTCAGACACAGCATCCAGGCTGCAATGGGATGAATTTGTGTTATTTTGGGGCAAATTGGGGAATATTGAATTTTTGGTGAAAATGTTGACCCCGCGGTCAATGTTTTTTTCAGCTGAGGAGAACTTGAAACGCCCGTATCTTGGGCAAGGAAGGAGTGAGAGAGCTCACATTTCAGACACAGCATCCAGGCTGCAATGGTTTCAATTTGTGTTATTTTGGGGCAAAGTGGGGAATATTGAATTTTTTGTGAAAATGTTGACCCCGCGGTCAATGTTTTTTTCAGCTGAGGAGAACTTGAAACGCCCATATCTTGGATAAGGAAGGAGTGAGAGAGCTCACATTTCAGACACAGCATCCAGGCTGCAATGGCTTCAATTTGTGTCATTTTGGGGCAAATTGGGGAATATTGAATTTTTGGTGAAAATGTTGACCCCGCGGTCAACGTGTTTTTTCAACTGGAGAAAACTTGAAACGCCCGTATCTTGGGCAAGGAAGGAGTTAGAGTGTTAAAATTTTTAGACGAAGCATCCAGGCTGCAATGGCTTTAATTTGTGTTATTTTGGGGCAAATTGGGGAATATTGAATTTTTGTTGAAAATGTTGACCCCGCGGTCAATGTTTTTTTCAGCTGAGGAGATAACTTGAAACGCCCGTATCTTGGGCAAGGAAGGAGTGAGAGAGTTCACATTTCAGACACAGCATCCAGGCTGCAATGGGATGAATTTGTGTTATTTTGGGGCAAATTGGGGAATATTGAATTTTTGGTGAAAAAGTTGACCCCGCGGTCAATGTTTTTTTCAGCTGAGGAGAACTTGAAACGCCCATATCTTTGATAAGGAAGGAGTGAGAGAGCTCACATTTCAGACACAGCATCCAGGCTGCAATGGGATGAATTTGTGTTATTTTGGGGCAAATTGGGGAATATTGAATTTTTGGTGAAAATGTTGACCCCGCGGTCAATGTTTTTTTCAGCTGAGGAGAACTTGAAACGCCCATATCTTGGATAAGGAAGGAGTGAGAGAGCTCACATTTCAGACACAGCATCCAGGCTGCAATGGCTTCAATTTGTGTTATTTTGGGGCAAATTGGGGAATATTGAATTTTTGGTGAAAATGTTGACCCCGCGGTCAACGTGTTTTTTCAACTGGAGAAAACTTGAAACGCCCATATCTTGGATAAGGAAGGAGTGAGAGAGCTCACATTTCAGACACAGCATCCAGGCTGCAATGGCTTCAATTTGTGTTATTTTGGGTCAAATTGGGGAATATTGTTTTTTTGGTGAAAAAGTTGACCCCGCGGTCAATGTTTTTTTCAGCTGAGGAGAACTTGAAACGCCCATATCTTTGATAAGGAAGGAGTGAGAGAGCTCAAATTTCAGACACAGCATCCAGGCTGCAATGGGATGAATTTGTGTTATTTTGGGGCAAATTGGGGAATATTGAATTTTTGGTGAAAATGTTGACCCCGCGGTCAATGTTTTTTTCAGCTGAGGAGAACTTGAAACGCCCATATCTTGGGCAAGGAAGGAGTGAGAGAGCTTAAATTTCAGACGCAGCATCCAGGCAGGAATGGCATCAATTTGTGTTATTTTGGGGCAAATTGGGGAATGTTGAATTTTTGGTGAAAAAGTTGACCTCGCGGTCAATGTTTTCTTCAGCTGAGGAGATAACTTGAAACGCCCGTATCTTGGGCAAGGAAGGAGTTAGAGTGTTAAAATTTTTAGACGCAGCATCCAGGCTGCAATGGCTTCAATTTGTGTCATTTTGGGGCAAATTGGGGAATATTGAATTTTTTGTGAAAATGTTGACCCCGCGGTCAATGTTTTTTTCAGCTGAGGAGAACTTGAAACGCCCATATCTTGGATAAGGAAGGAGTGAGAGAGCTCACATTTCAGACACAGCATCCAGGCTGCAATGGGATGAATTTGTGTTATTTTGGGGCAAATTGGGGAATATTGAATTTTTGGTGAAAATGTTGACCCCGCGGTCAATGTTTTTTTCAGCTGAGGAGAACTTGAAACGCCCATATCTTGGGCAAGGAAGGAGTGAGAGAGCTTAAATTTCAGACGCAGCATCCAGGCAGGAATGGCATCAATTTGTGTTATTTTGGGGCAAATTGGGGAATATTGAATTTTTGGTGAAAATGTTGACCCCGCGGTCAATGTTTTTTTCAGCTGAGGAGATAACTTGAAACGCCCGTATCGTGGGCAAGGAAGGAGTGAGAGAGCTCACATTTCAGACACAGCATCCAGGCTGCAATGGCTTCAATTTGTGTTATTTTGGGGCAAAGTGGGGAATATTGAATTTTTGGTGAAAATGTTGACCCCGCGGTCAATGTTTTTTTCAGCTGAGGAGAACTTGAAACGCCCATATCTTGGATAAGGAAGGAGTGAGAGAGCTCACATTTCAGACACAGCATCCAGGCTGCAATGGGATGAATTTGTGTTATTTTGGGGCAAATTGGGGAATATTGAATTTTTGGTGAAAATGTTGACCCCGCGGTCAACGTTTTTTTCAGCTGAGGAGAACTTGAAACGCCCATATCTTGGGCAAGGAAGGAGTTAGAGAGCTCACATTTCAGACACAGCATCCAGGCTGCAATGGCTTCAATTTGTGTTATTTCGGGGCAAATTAGAGAATATTGAATTATTGGTGAAAATGTTGACCCCGCGGTCAACGTGTTTTTTCAACTGGAGAAAACTTGAAACGCCCGTATCTTGGGCAAGGAAGGAGTTAGAGTGTTAAAATTTTTAGACGCAGCATCCAGGCTGCAATGGCTTCAATTTGTGTTATTTTGGGGCAAATTGGGGAATATTGAATTTTTGGTGAAAATGTTGACCCCGCAGTCAATGTTTTTTTTCAGCTGAGGAGATAACTTGAAACGCCCGTATCTTGGGCAAGGAAGGAGTGAGAGAGCTCACATTTCAGACACAGCATCCAGGCTGCAATGGCTTCAATTTGTGGTATTTTGGGGCAAATTGGGGAATATTGAATTTTTGGTGAAAATGTTGACCCCGCGGTCAATGTTTTTTTCAGCTGAGGAGATAACTTGAAACGCCTGTATCGTGGGCAAGGAAGGAGTGAGAGAGCTCACATTTCAGACACAGCATCCAGGCTGCAATGGCTTCAATTTGTGTTATTTTGGGGCAAAGTGGGGAATATTGAATTTTTGGTGAAAATGTTGACCCCGCGGTCAATGTTTTTTTCAGCTGAGGAGAACTTGAAACGCCCATATCTTGGATAAGGAAGGAGTGAGAGAGCTCACATTTCAGACACAGCATCCAGGCTGCAATGGGATGAATTTGTGTTATTTTGGGGCAAATTGGGGAATATTGATTTTTTTGTGAAAAAGTTGACCCCGCGGTCAATGTTTTTTTCAGCTGAGGAGATAACTTGAAACGCCCGTATCTTGGGCAAGGAAGGAGTGAGAGAGCTCACATTTCAGACACAGCATCCAGGCTGCAATGGCATCTATTTGTGTTATTTTGGGGCAAATTGGGGAATATTAAATTTTTGGTGAAAATGTTGACCCCGCAGTCAATGTTTTTTTCAGCTGAGGAGATAACTTGGAACGCCCGTATCTTGGGCAAGGAAGGAGTTAGAGTGTTAAAATTTTTAGACGCAGCATCCAGACAGAAATGCCATCAATTTGTGTAAATTTGGAACGAATTGGGGAATATTGAAAATTTTCTAAAAATGTTGACCCGGGTCATCAGTTTTTGAAACTGGAGAAAAATTGAAAAGCTTGAAAAGCCCATATCTGTGACAAGGAAGGAGATAGAGAGCTAAAATTTCAGACGCAGCAACAGGCACAAATGCCATCAATGTGTGTAAATTTGGGGCAAATTGGGGAATATTGAACATTTTCTAAAAATGTTGACCCGCGGGTCATCGATTCTTGAAACTAGAGAAAACTTGAAAAGCCCACATCTGTGACAAGGAAGGCGATAGAGAGCTACAATTTCAGACGCAGCATCCAGACAGAGATGCCATCAATGTGTGTAAATTTGGGGCAAATTGGGGAATATTGAAAATTTTCTAAAAATGTTGACCCCCGGGTTATCGATTCTTGTAACAAGAGAAAACTTGAAAAGCCCATATCTGTGACAAGGAAGGAGATAGAGAGCTACAATTTCAAACGCAGCATCCAGGCAGAAATGCCATCAATGTGTGTAAATTTGGGACAAATTGGGGAATATTGAAAATTTTCTAAAAATGTTGACCCGCGGGTCATCGATTCTTGAAACTAGAGAAAACTTGAAAAGCCCATATCTGTGACAAGGAAGGAGATAGAGAGCTACAATTTCAGACGCAGTATCCAGGCAGAAATGCCATCAATGTGTGTAAATTTGGGGCAAATTGGACTATATTGAACATTTTCTAAAAATGTTGACCCGGGTCATTAATTTTTGAAACTGGAGAAAACTTGAAAAGCCCATATCTGTAACAAGGAAGGAGACAGAGAGCTAAAATTTCAGACGCAGCATCCAGGCAGAAATGCCATCAATGTGTGTAAATTTGGGGCAAATTGGGGAATATTGGAAATTTTCTAAAAATGTTGACCCCCGGGTCATCGATTTTTGAAACTGGAGCAAACTTGAAAAGCCCATATCTGTGACAAGGAAGGAGATAGAGAGCTACAATTTCAGACGCAGCATCCAGACAGAAATGCCATCAATTTGTGTAAATTTGAGACAAATTGGGGAATATTGAAAATTTTCTAAAAATGTTAACCCGGGTCATCAATTTTTGAAACTGGAGAAATCTTTAAAAGCCCATATCTGTGACAAGGAAGGAGATAGAGAGCTAAAATTTCAGAAGCAGCATCCAGGCAGAAATGCCATCAATGTGTGTAAATTTGGGGCAAATTGGGGAATATTGGAAATTTTCTAAAAATGTTGACCCGCGGGACATCGATTTTTGTAACTAGAGAAAACTTGAAAAGCCCATGTCTGTGACAAGGAAGGAGATAGAGAGCTACAATTTCAGACGCAGCGTCCAGGCAGAAATGCCATCAATGTGTGTAAATTTGGGGCAAATTGGGGAATATTGAAAATTTTCTAAAAATGTTGACCCCCGGGTCATCGATTTTTGAAACTGGAGCAAACTTGAAAAGCCCATATCTGTGACAAGGAAGGAGATAGAGAGCTACAATTTCAGACGCAGCATCCAGACAGAAATGCCATCAATTTGTGTAAATTTGGGACGAATTGGGGAATATTGAAAATTTTCTAAAAATGTTGACCCGGGTCATCAATTTTGAAACTGAAGCAAACTTGAAAAGCCCATATCTGTAACAAGGAAGGAGACAGAGAGCTAAAATTTCAGACGCAGCATCCAGGCAGAAATGCCATCAATTTGTGTAAATTTGGGGCTAATTGGGGAATATTGAAAATTTTGGAAAAAAGTTGACCCCCGGGTCAGCGATTTTTGAAACTGGAGAAAACTTGAAAAGCCCATATCTGTGACAAGGAAGGAGATAGAGAGCTAAAATGTCAGACGCAGCATCCAGGCAGAAATGCCATCAATGTGTGTAAATTTTGGGCAAATTGGGGAATATTGAAAATTTTGGAAAAAAGTTGACCCCCGGGTAATTGATTTTTGAAACTGGAGAAAACTTTAAAAGCCCATATCTGTAACAAGGAAGGAGATAGAGAGCTAAAATTTCAGACGCAGCATCCAGACAGAAATGCCATCAATGTGTGTAAATTTTGGACTAATTGGGGAATATTGAAAATTTTCTAAAAATGTTGACCTGGGTCATCAATTTTTGAAACTGGACTAAACTTGAAAAGCCTATATCTGTGACAAGGAAGGAGATAGAGAGCTTAAATTTCAGACGTTGCATCCAGACAGAAATGCCATCAATTTGTGTAAATTTGGGACAAATTGGGGAATATTGAAAATTTTCTAAAAATGTTGACCCGGGTCATCAATTTTTGAAACTAGAGCAAACTTGAAAAGCCCATATCTGTGACAAGGAAGGAGATAGAGAGCTACAATTTCAGACGCAGCATCCAGACAGAAATGCCATCAATTTGTGTAAATTTGAGACAAATTGGGGAATATTGAAAATTTTCTAAAAATGTTAACCCGGGTTATCAATTTTTGAAACTGGAGAAATCTTTAAAAGCCCATATCTGTGACAAGGAAGGAGATAGAGAGCTAAAATTTCAGAAGCAGCATCCAGACAGAAATGCCATCAATGTGTGTAAATTTGGGACAAATTGGGGAATATTGAAAATTTTCCAAAAATGTTGACCTGGGTCATCAATTTTTGAAACTGGAGAAAACTTGAAAAGCCCATGTCTGTGACAAGGAAGGAGATAGAGAGCTACAATTTCAGACGCAGCATCCAGACAGAAATGCCATCAAATTATGTAAATTTGGGGCAAATTGGGGAATATTGAAAATTTTGGAAAAAAGTTGACCCGGGTCATCAATTTTTGAAACTAGAGAAAACTTGAAAAGCCCATGTCTGTGACAAGGAAGGAGATAGAGAGCTACAATTTCAGACGCAGCATCCAGGCAGAAATGCCATCAATGTGTGTAAATTTGGGGCAAATTGGGGAATATTGAAAATTTTCTAAAAATGTTGACCCCCGGGTTATCGATTTTTGAAACTGGAGAAAACTTGAAAAGCCCATATCTGTGACAAGGAAGGAGATAGAGAGCTACAATTTCAGACGCAGCATCCAGGCAGAAATGCCATCAATGTGTGTAAATTTTGGGCAAATTGGGGAATATTGAAAATTTTGGAAAAAAGTTGACCCCCGGGTAATTGATTTTTGAAACTGGAGAAAACTTTAAAAGCCCATATCTGTGACAAGGAAGGAGATAGAGAGCTAAAATTTCAGACGCAGCATCCAGACAGAAATGCCATCAATTTGTGTAAATTTGGGACAAATTGGGGAATATTGAAAATTTTCTAAAAAAGTTGACCCGGGTCATCAATTTTTGAAACTAGAGAAAACTTGAAAAGCCCATGTCTGTGACAAGGAAGGAGATAGAGAGCTAAAATTTCAGACGCAGCATCCAGGCAGAAATGCCATCAATTTGTGTAAATTTGGGGCAAATTGGGGAATATTGGAAATTTTCTAAAGATGTTGACCCCCGGGTCATCGATTTTTGAAACTGGAGAAAACTTGAAAAGCCCATATCTGTGACAAGGAAGGAGATAGAGAGCTAAAATTTCAGACTCAGCATCCAGGCAGAAATGCCATCAATTTGTGTAAATTTGGGACAAATTGGGGAATATTGAAAATTTTCTAAAAATGTTGACCCGCGGGTCATCGATTCTTGTAACTAGAGAAAACTTGAAAAGCCCATATCTGTGACAAGGAAGGAGATAGAGAGCTACAATTTCAGACACAGCATCCAGGCAGAAATGCCATCAATGTGTGTAAATTTGGGGCAAATTGGGGAATATTGAAGATTTTGGAAAAAAGTTGACCCCCGGGTCATCGATTTTTTAAACTGGAGAAAACTTTAAAAGCCCATATCTGTGACAAGGAAGGAGATAGAGAGCTACAATTTCAGACGCAGCATCCAGGCAGAAATGCCATCAATGTCTGTAAATTTGGGGCAAATTGGGGAATATTGAAAATTTTCTTAAAATGTTGACCCGGGTCATCAATTTTTGAAACTGGAGAAAACTTTAAAAGCCCATATCTGTGACAAGGGAGGAGATAGAGAGCTAAAATTTCAGACGCAGCATCCAGACAGAGATGCCATCAATTTGTGTAAATTTGGGACAAATTGGGGAATATTGAAAATTTTCTAAAAATGTTGACCCGCGGGTCATCGATTCTTGTAACTAGAGAAAACTTGAAAAGCCCATGTCTGTGACAAGGAAGGAGATAGAGAGCTACAATTTCAGACACAGCATCCAGGCAGAAATGCCATCAATGTGTGTAAATTTGGGGCAAATTGGGGAATATTGAAAATTTTCTAAAAATGTTGACCCGGGTCATCAATTTTTGAAACTGGAGAACACTTGAAAAGCCCATATCTGTGACAAGGAAGGAGATAGAGAGCTAAAATTTCAGACGCAGCATCCAGACAGAAATGCCATCAATGTGTGTAAATTTGGGGCAAATTGGGGAATATTGAAAATTTGGGAAGAAAGTTGACCCCCGGGTCATCGATTTTTGAAACTGGAGAAAACTTGAAAAGCCCATATCTGTGACAAGGAAGGAGATAGAGAGCTAAAATTTCAGACTCAGCATCCAGGCAGAAATGCCATCAATTTGTGTAAATTTGGGACAAATTGGGGAATATTGAAAATTTTCTAAAAATGTTGACCCGCGGGTCATCGATTCTTGTAACTAGAGAAAACTTGAAAAGCCCATGTCTGTGACAAGGAAGGAGATAGAGAGCTACAATTTCAGACGCAGCATCCAGGCAGAAATGCCATCAATGTGTGTAAATTTGGGGCAAATTGGGGAATATTGAAAATTTTCTTAAAATGTTGACCCGGGTCATCAATTTTTGAAACTGGAGAAAACTTTAAGAGCCCATATCTGTGACAAGGGAGGAGATAGAGAGCTAAAATTTCAGACGCAGCATCCAGACAGAGATGCAATGAATTTGTGTAAATTTGAGACAAATTGGGGAATATTTGAAAATTTTGGAAAAAAGTTGACCCCCGGGTCATCGATGTTTGAAACTGGAGAAAACTTTAAAAGCCCATATCTGTGACAAGGAAGGAGATAGAGAGCTACAATTTCAGACACAGCATCCAGGCAGAAATGCCATCAATGTGTGTAAATTTGGGGCAAATTGGGGAATATTGAAGATTTTGGAAAAAAGTTGACCCCCGGGTCATCGATTTTTTAAACTGGAGAAAACTTTAAAAGCCCATATCTGTGACAAGGAAGGAGATAGAGAGCTACAATTTCAGACGCAGCATCCAGGCAGAAATGCCATCAATGTGTGTAAATTTGGGGCAAATTGGGGAATATTGAAAATTTTCTTAAAATGTTGACCCGGGTCATCAATTTTTGAAACTGGAGAAAACTTTAAAAGCCCATATCTGTGACAAGGGAGGAGATAGAGAGCTAAAATTTCAGACGCAGCATCCAGACAGAGATGCCATCAATTTGTGTAAATTTGGGACAAATTGGGGAATATTGAAAATTTTCTAAAAATGTTGACCCGCGGGTCATCGATTCTTGTAACTGGAGAACACTTGAAAAGCCCATATCTGTGACAAGGAAGGAGATAGAGAGCTAAAATTTCAGACGCAGCATCCAGACAGAAATGCCATCAATGTGTGTAAATTTGGGGCAAATTGGGGAATATTGAAAATTTGGGAAGAAAGTTGACCCCCGGGTCATCGATTTTTGAAACTGGAGAAAACTTGAAAAGCCCATATCTGTGACAAGGAAGGAGATAGAGAGCTACAATTTCAGACGCAGCATCCAGACAGAAATGCCATCAATTTGTGTAAATTTGAGACAAATTGGGGAATATTGAAAATTTTCTAAAAATGTTAACCCGGGTCATCAATTTTTGAAACTGGAGAAATCTTTAAAAGCCCATATCTGTGACAAGGAAGGAGATAGAGAGCTAAAATTTCAGAAGCAGCATCCAGGCAGAAATGCCATCAATGTGTGTAAATTTGGGGCAAATTGGGGAATATTGGAAATTTTCTAAAAATGTTGACCCGCGGGACATCGATTTTTGTAACTAGAGAAAACTTGAAAAGCCCATGTCTGTGACAAGGAAGGAGATAGAGAGCTACAATTTCAGACGCAGCGTCCAGGCAGAAATGCCATCAATGTGTGTAAATTTGGGGCAAATTGGGGAATATTGAAAATTTTCTAAAAATGTTGACCCCCGGGTCATCGATTTTTGAAACTGGAGCAAACTTGAAAAGCCCATATCTGTGACAAGGAAGGAGATAGAGAGCTACAATTTCAGACGCAGCATCCAGACAGAAATGCCATCAATTTGTGTAAATTTGGGACGAATTGGGGAATATTGAAAATTTTCTAAAAATGTTGACCCGGGTCATCAATTTTGAAACTGAAGCAAACTTGAAAAGCCCATATCTGTAACAAGGAAGGAGACAGAGAGCTAAAATTTCAGACGCAGCATCCAGGCAGAAATGCCATCAATTTGTGTAAATTTGGGGCTAATTGGGGAATATTGAAAATTTTGGAAAAAAGTTGACCCCCGGGTCAGCGATTTTTGAAACTGGAGAAAACTTGAAAAGCCCATATCTGTGACAAGGAAGGAGATAGAGAGCTAAAATGTCAGACGCAGCATCCAGGCAGAAATGCCATCAATGTGTGTAAATTTTGGGCAAATTGGGGAATATTGAAAATTTTGGAAAAAAGTTGACCCCCGGGTAATTGATTTTTGAAACTGGAGAAAACTTTAAAAGCCCATATCTGTAACAAGGAAGGAGATAGAGAGCTAAAATTTCAGACGCAGCATCCAGACAGAAATGCCATCAATGTGTGTAAATTTTGGACTAATTGGGGAATATTGAAAATTTTCTAAAAATGTTGACCTGGGTCATCAATTTTTGAAACTGGACTAAACTTGAAAAGCCTATATCTGTGACAAGGAAGGAGATAGAGAGCTTAAATTTCAGACGTTGCATCCAGACAGAAATGCCATCAATTTGTGTAAATTTGGGACAAATTGGGGAATATTGAAAATTTTCTAAAAATGTTGACCCGGGTCATCAATTTTTGAAACTAGAGCAAACTTGAAAAGCCCATATCTGTGACAAGGAAGGAGATAGAGAGCTACAATTTCAGACGCAGCATCCAGACAGAAATGCCATCAATTTGTGTAAATTTGAGACAAATTGGGGAATATTGAAAATTTTCTAAAAATGTTAACCCGGGTTATCAATTTTTGAAACTGGAGAAATCTTTAAAAGCCCATATCTGTGACAAGGAAGGAGATAGAGAGCTAAAATTTCAGAAGCAGCATCCAGACAGAAATGCCATCAATGTGTGTAAATTTGGGGCAAATTGGGGAATATTGAAAATTTTCCAAAAATGTTGACCTGGGTCATCAATTTTTGAAACTGGAGAAAACTTGAAAAGCCCATGTCTGTGACAAGGAAGGAGATAGAGAGCTACAATTTCAGACGCAGCATCCAGACAGAAATGCCATCAAATTATGTAAATTTGGGGCAAATTGGGGAATATTGAAAATTTTGGAAAAAAGTTGACCCGGGTCATCAATTTTTGAAACTAGAGAAAACTTGAAAAGCCCATGTCTGTGACAAGGAAGGAGATAGAGAGCTACAATTTCAGACGCAGCATCCAGGCAGAAATGCCATCAATGTGTGTAAATTTGGGGCAAATTGGGGAATATTGAAAATTTTCTAAAAATGTTGACCCCCGGGTTATCGATTTTTGAAACTGGAGAAAACTTGAAAAGCCCATATCTGTGACAAGGAAGGAGATAGAGAGCTACAATTTCAGACGCAGCATCCAGGCAGAAATGCCATCAATGTGTGTAAATTTTGGGCAAATTGGGGAATATTGAAAATTTTGGAAAAAAGTTGACCCCCGGGTAATTGATTTTTGAAACTGGAGAAAACTTTAAAAGCCCATATCTGTGACAAGGAAGGAGATAGAGAGCTAAAATTTCAGACGCAGCATCCAGACAGAAATGCCATCAATTTGTGTAAATTTGGGACAAATTGGGGAATATTGAAAATTTTCTAAAAAAGTTGACCCGGGTCATCAATTTTTGAAACTAGAGAAAACTTGAAAAGCCCATGTCTGTGACAAGGAAGGAGATAGAGAGCTAAAATTTCAGACGCAGCATCCAGGCAGAAATGCCATCAATTTGTGTAAATTTGGGGCAAATTGGGGAATATTGGAAATTTTCTAAAGATGTTGACCCCCGGGTCATCGATTTTTGAAACTGGAGAAAACTTGAAAAGCCCATATCTGTGACAAGGAAGGAGATAGAGAGCTAAAATTTCAGACTCAGCATCCAGGCAGAAATGCCATCAATTTGTGTAAATTTGGGACAAATTGGGGAATATTGAAAATTTTCTAAAAATGTTGACCCGCGGGTCATCGATTCTTGTAACTAGAGAAAACTTGAAAAGCCCATATCTGTGACAAGGAAGGAGATAGAGAGCTACAATTTCAGACACAGCATCCAGGCAGAAATGCCATCAATGTGTGTAAATTTGGGGCAAATTGGGGAATATTGAAGATTTTGGAAAAAAGTTGACCCCCGGGTCATCGATTTTTTAAACTGGAGAAAACTTTAAAAGCCCATATCTGTGACAAGGAAGGAGATAGAGAGCTACAATTTCAGACGCAGCATCCAGGCAGAAATGCCATCAATGTCTGTAAATTTGGGGCAAATTGGGGAATATTGAAAATTTTCTTAAAATGTTGACCCGGGTCATCAATTTTTGAAACTGGAGAAAACTTTAAAAGCCCATATCTGTGACAAGGGAGGAGATAGAGAGCTAAAATTTCAGACGCAGCATCCAGACAGAGATGCCATCAATTTGTGTAAATTTGGGACAAATTGGGGAATATTGAAAATTTTCTAAAAATGTTGACCCGCGGGTCATCGATTCTTGTAACTAGAGAAAACTTGAAAAGCCCATGTCTGTGACAAGGAAGGAGATAGAGAGCTACAATTTCAGACACAGCATCCAGGCAGAAATGCCATCAATGTGTGTAAATTTGGGGCAAATTGGGGAATATTGAAAATTTTCTAAAAATGTTGACCCGGGTCATCAATTTTTGAAACTGGAGAACACTTGAAAAGCCCATATCTGTGACAAGGAAGGAGATAGAGAGCTAAAATTTCAGACGCAGCATCCAGACAGAAATGCCATCAATGTGTGTAAATTTGGGGCAAATTGGGGAATATTGAAAATTTGGGAAGAAAGTTGACCCCCGGGTCATCGATTTTTGAAACTGGAGAAAACTTGAAAAGCCCATATCTGTGACAAGGAAGGAGATAGAGAGCTAAAATTTCAGACTCAGCATCCAGGCAGAAATGCCATCAATTTGTGTAAATTTGGGACAAATTGGGGAATATTGAAAATTTTCTAAAAATGTTGACCCGCGGGTCATCGATTCTTGTAACTAGAGAAAACTTGAAAAGCCCATGTCTGTGACAAGGAAGGAGATAGAGAGCTACAATTTCAGACGCAGCATCCAGGCAGAAATGCCATCAATGTGTGTAAATTTGGGGCAAATTGGGGAATATTGAAAATTTTCTTAAAATGTTGACCCGGGTCATCAATTTTTGAAACTGGAGAAAACTTTAAAAGCCCATATCTGTGACAAGGGAGGAGATAGAGAGCTAAAATTTCAGACGCAGCATCCAGACAGAGATGCAATGAATTTGTGTAAATTTGAGACAAATTGGGGAATATTTGAAAATTTTGGAAAAAAGTTGACCCCCGGGTCATCGATGTTTGAAACTGGAGAAAACTTTAAAAGCCCATATCTGTGACAAGGAAGGAGATAGAGAGCTACAATTTCAGACACAGCATCCAGGCAGAAATGCCATCAATGTGTGTAAATTTGGGGCAAATTGGGGAATATTGAAGATTTTGGAAAAAAGTTGACCCCCGGGTCATCGATTTTTTAAACTGCAGAAAACTTTAAAAGCCCATATCTGTGACAAGGAAGGAGATAGAGAGCTACAATTTCAGACGCAGCATCCAGGCAGAAATGCCATCAATGTGTGTAAATTTGGGGCAAATTGGGGAATATTGAAAATTTGGGAAGAAAGTTGACCCCCGGGTCATCGATTTTTGAAACTGGAGAAAACTTGAAAAGCCCATATCTGTGACAAGGGAGGAGATAGAGAGCTAAAATTTCAGACGCAGCATCCAGACAGAGATGCCATCAATTTGTGTAAATTTGGGACAAATTGGGGAATATTGAAAATTTTCTAAAAATGTTGACCCGCGGGTCATCGATTCTTGTAACTGGAGAACACTTGAAAAGCCCATATCTGTGACAAGGAAGGAGATAGAGAGCTAAAATTTCAGACGCAGCATCCAGACAGAAATGCCATCAATGTGTGTAAATTTGGGGCAAATTGGGGAATATTGAAAATTTGGGAAGAAAGTTGACCCCCGGGTCATCGATTTTTGAAACTGGAGAAAACTTGAAAAGCCCATATCTGTGACAAGGAAGGAGATAGAGAGCTACAATTTCAGACGCAGCATCCAGACAGAAATGCCATCAATTTGTGTAAATTTGAGACAAATTGGGGAATATTGAAAATTTTCTAAAAATGTTAACCCGGGTCATCAATTTTTGAAACTGGAGAAATCTTTAAAAGCCCATATCTGTGACAAGGAAGGAGATAGAGAGCTAAAATTTCAGAAGCAGCATCCAGGCAGAAATGCCATCAATGTGTGTAAATTTGGGGCAAATTGGGGAATATTGGAAATTTTCTAAAAATGTTGACCCGCGGGACATCGATTTTTGTAACTAGAGAAAACTTGAAAAGCCCATGTCTGTGACAAGGAAGGAGATAGAGAGCTACAATTTCAGACGCAGCGTCCAGGCAGAAATGCCATCAATGTGTGTAAATTTGGGGCAAATTGGGGAATATTGAAAATTTTCTAAAAATGTTGACCCCCGGGTCATCGATTTTTGAAACTGGAGCAAACTTGAAAAGCCCATATCTGTGACAAGGAAGGAGATAGAGAGCTACAATTTCAGACGCAGCATCCAGACAGAAATGCCATCAATTTGTGTAAATTTGGGACGAATTGGGGAATATTGAAAATTTTCTAAAAATGTTGACCCGGGTCATCAATTTTGAAACTGAAGCAAACTTGAAAAGCCCATATCTGTAACAAGGAAGGAGACAGAGAGCTAAAATTTCAGACGCAGCATCCAGGCAGAAATGCCATCAATTTGTGTAAATTTGGGGCTAATTGGGGAATATTGAAAATTTTGGAAAAAAGTTGACCCCCGGGTCAGCGATTTTTGAAACTGGAGAAAACTTGAAAAGCCCATATCTGTGACAAGGAAGGAGATAGAGAGCTAAAATGTCAGACGCAGCATCCAGGCAGAAATGCCATCAATGTGTGTAAATTTTGGGCAAATTGGGGAATATTGAAAATTTTGGAAAAAAGTTGACCCCCGGGTAATTGATTTTTGAAACTGGAGAAAACTTTAAAAGCCCATATCTGTAACAAGGAAGGAGATAGAGAGCTAAAATTTCAGACGCAGCATCCAGACAGAAATGCCATCAATGTGTGTAAATTTTGGACTAATTGGGGAATATTGAAAATTTTCTAAAAATGTTGACCTGGGTCATCAATTTTTGAAACTGGACTAAACTTGAAAAGCCTATATCTGTGACAAGGAAGGAGATAGAGAGCTTAAATTTCAGACGTTGCATCCAGACAGAAATGCCATCAATTTGTGTAAATTTGGGACAAATTGGGGAATATTGAAAATTTTCTAAAAATGTTGACCCGGGTCATCAATTTTTGAAACTAGAGCAAACTTGAAAAGCCCATATCTGTGACAAGGAAGGAGATAGAGAGCTACAATTTCAGACGCAGCATCCAGACAGAAATGCCATCAATTTGTGTAAATTTGAGACAAATTGGGGAATATTGAAAATTTTCTAAAAATGTTAACCCGGGTTATCAATTTTTGAAACTGGAGAAATCTTTAAAAGCCCATATCTGTGACAAGGAAGGAGATAGAGAGCTAAAATTTCAGAAGCAGCATCCAGACAGAAATGCCATCAATGTGTGTAAATTTGGGGCAAATTGGGGAATATTGAAAATTTTCCAAAAATGTTGACCTGGGTCATCAATTTTTGAAACTGGAGAAAACTTGAAAAGCCCATGTCTGTGACAAGGAAGGAGATAGAGAGCTACAATTTCAGACGCAGCATCCAGACAGAAATGCCATCAAATTATGTAAATTTGGGGCAAATTGGGGAATATTGAAAATTTTGGAAAAAAGTTGACCCGGGTCATCAATTTTTGAAACTAGAGAAAACTTGAAAAGCCCATGTCTGTGACAAGGAAGGAGATAGAGAGCTACAATTTCAGACGCAGCATCCAGGCAGAAATGCCATCAATGTGTGTAAATTTGGGGCAAATTGGGGAATATTGAAGATTTTGGAAAAAAGTTGACCCCCGGGTCATCGATTTTTTAAACTGGAGAAAACTTTAAAAGCCCATATCTGTGACAAGGAAGGAGATAGAGAGCTACAATTTCAGACGCAGCATCCAGGCAGAAATGCCATCAATGTCTGTAAATTTGGGGCAAATTGGGGAATATTGAAAATTTTCTTAAAATGTTGACCCGGGTCATCAATTTTTGAAACTGGAGAAAACTTTAAAAGCCCATATCTGTGACAAGGGAGGAGATAGAGAGCTAAAATTTCAGACGCAGCATCCAGACAGAGATGCCATCAATTTGTGTAAATTTGGGACAAATTGGGGAATATTGAAAATTTTCTAAAAATGTTGACCCGCGGGTCATCGATTCTTGTAACTAGAGAAAACTTGAAAAGCCCATGTCTGTGACAAGGAAGGAGATAGAGAGCTACAATTTCAGACACAGCATCCAGGCAGAAATGCCATCAATGTGTGTAAATTTGGGGCAAATTGGGGAATATTGAAAATTTTCTAAAAATGTTGACCCGGGTCATCAATTTTTGAAACTGGAGAACACTTGAAAAGCCCATATCTGTGACAAGGAAGGAGATAGAGAGCTAAAATTTCAGACGCAGCATCCAGACAGAGATGCCATCAATTTGTGTAAATTTGGGACAAATTGGGGAATATTGAAAATTTTCTAAAAATGTTGACCCGCGGGTCATCGATTCTTGTAACTGGAGAACACTTGAAAAGCCCATATCTGTGACAAGGAAGGAGATAGAGAGCTAAAATTTCAGACGCAGCATCCAGACAGAAATGCCATCAATGTGTGTAAATTTGGGGCAAATTGGGGAATATTGAAAATTTGGGAAGAAAGTTGACCCCCGGGTCATCGATTTTTGAAACTGGAGAAAACTTGAAAAGCCCATATCTGTGACAAGGAAGGAGATAGAGAGCTAAAATTTCAGACTCAGCATCCAGGCAGAAATGCCATCAATTTGTGTAAATTTGGGACAAATTGGGGAATATTGAAAATTTTCTAAAAATGTTGACCCGCGGGTCATCGATTCTTGTAACTAGACAAAACTTGAAAAGCCCATGTCTGTGACAAGGAAGGAGATAGAGAGCTACAATTTCAGACGCAGCATCCAGGCAGAAATGCCATCAATGTGTGTAAATTTGGGGCAAATTGGGGAATATTGAAAATTTTCTTAAAATGTTGACCCGGGTCATCAATTTTTGAAACTGGAGAAAACTTTAAAAGCCCATATCTGTGACAAGGGAGGAGATAGAGAGCTAAAATTTCAGACGCAGCATCCAGACAGAGATGCCATCAATTTGTGTAAATTTGAGACAAATTGGGGAATATTGAAAATTTTGGAAAAAAGTTGACCCCCGGGTCATCGATGTTTGAAACTGGAGAAAACTTTAAAAGCCCATATCTGTGACAAGGAAGGAGATAGAGAGCTAAAATTTCAGACGCAGCATCCAGACAGAAATGCCATCAATTTGTGTAAATTTGGGACAAATTGGGGAATATTGAAAATTTTCTAAAAATGTTGACCCGGGTCATCAATTTTTGAAACTGGAGAAAACTTGAAAAGCCCATATCTGTGACAAGGAAGGAGATAGAGAGCTAAAATTTCAGACGCAGCATCCAGACAGAAATGCCATCAATTTGTGTAAATTTGGGACAAATTGGGGAATATTGAAAATTTTGGAAAAAAGTTGACCTGGGTCATCGATTTTTGAACCTGGAGAAAACTTGTAAAGCCCATATCTGTGACAAGGAAGGAGATAGAGAGCTAAAATTTGAGACGCAGCATCCAGGCAGAAATGCCATCAATGTGTGTAAATTTGGGGCAAATTGGGGAATATTGAAAATTTGGGAAAAAAGTTGACCCCCGGGTCATCAATTTTTGAAACTGGAGAAAACTTGAAAAGCCCGTATCTGTGACAAGGAAGGAGATAGAGAGCTAAAATTTCAGACGCAGCATCCAGACAGAAATGCCATCAATTTGTGTAAATTTGAGACAAATTGGGGAATATTGAACATTTTCTAAAAATGTTGACCCGCGGGTCATCGATTCTTGAAACTAGAGAAAACTTGAAAAGCCCATATCTGTGACAAGGAAGGAGATAGAGAGCTACAATTTCAGACGCAGCATCCAGGCAGAAATGCCATCAATGTGTGTGAATTTGGGGCAAATTGGGGAATATTGAAAATGTTCTAAAAATGTTGACCCGGGTCATCAATTTTTGAAACTGGAGAAAACTTGAAAAGCCCATATCTGTGACAAGGAAGGAGATAGAGAGCTAAAATTTCAGACGCAGCATCCAGACAGAAATGCCATCAATTTGTGTAAATTTGAGACAAATTGGGGAATATTGAAAATTTTCTAAAAATGTTGACCCGCGGGTCATCGATTCTTGGAACTAGAGAAAACTTGAAAAGCCCATATCTGTGACAAGGAAGGAGATAGAGAGCTACAATTTCAGACGCAGCATCCAGGCAGAAATGCCATCAATGTGTGTGAATTTGGGGCAAATTGGGGAATATTGAAAATTTTCTAAAAATGTTGACCCGGGTCATCAATTTTTGAAACTGGAGAAAACTTGAAAAGCCCATATCTGTGACAAGGAAGGAGATAGAGAGCTAAAATTTCAGACGCAGCATCCAGACAGAAATGCCATCAATTTGTGTAAATTTGAGACAAATTGGGGAATATTGAAAATTTTCTAAAAATGTTGACCCGCGGGTCATCGATTCTTGAAACTAGAGAAAACTTGAAAAGCCCATATCTGTGACAAGGAAGGAGATAGAGAGCTACAATTTCAGACACAGCATCCAGGCAGAAATGCCATCAATGTGTGTAAATTTGGGGCAAATTGGGGAATATTGAAGATTTTGGAAAAAAGTTGACCCCCGGGTCATCGATTTTTTAAACTGGAGAAAACTTTAAAAGCCCATATCTGTGACAAGGAAGGAGATAGAGAGCTACAATTTCAGACGCAGCATCCAGGCAGAAATGCCATCAATGTGTGTAAATTTGGGGCAAATTGGGGAATATTGAAAATTTTCTTAAAATGTTGACCCGGGTCATCAATTTTTGAAACTGGAGAAAACTTTAAAAGCCCATATCTGTGACAAGGGAGGAGATAGAGAGCTAAAATTTCAGACGCAGCATCCAGACAGAGATGCCATCAATTTGTGTAAATTTGGGACAAATTGGGGAATATTGAAAATTTTCTAAAAATGTTGACCCGCGGGTCATCGATTCTTGTAACTAGACAAAACTTGAAAAGCCCATGTCTGTGACAAGGAAGGAGATAGAGAGCTACAATTTCAGACGCAGCATCCAGGCAGAAATGCCATCAATGTGTGTAAATTTGGGGCAAATTGGGGAATATTGAAAATTTTCTTAAAATGTTGACCCGGGTCATCAATTTTTGAAATTGGAGAAAACTTTAAAAGCCCATATCTGTGACAAGGGAGGAGATAGAGAGCTAAAATTTCAGACGCAGCATCCAGACAGAGATGCCATCAATTTGTGTAAATTTGAGACAAATTGGGGAATATTGAAAATTTTGGAAAAAAGTTGACCCCCGGGTCATCGATTCTTGTAACTAGAGAAAACTTGAAAAGCCCATGTCTGTGACAAGGAAGGAGATAGAGAGCTACAATTTCAGACGCAGCATCCAGGCAGAAATGCCATCAATGTGTGTAAATTTGGGGCAAATTGGGGAATATTGAAAATTTTCTTAAAATGTTGACCCGGGTCATCAATTTTTGAAACTGGAGAAAACTTTAAAAGCCCATATCTGTGACAAGGAAGGAGATAGAGAGCTAAAATTTCAGACGCAGCATCCAGACAGAAATGCCATCAATTTGTGTAAATTTGGGACAAATTGGGGAATATTGAAAATTTTCTAAAAATGTTGACCCGGGTCATCAATTTTTGAAACTGGAGAAAACTTGAAAAGCCCATATCTGTGACAAGGAAGGAGATAGAGAGCTAAAATTTCAGACGCAGCATCCAGACAGAAATGCCATCAATTTGTGTAAATTTGGGACAAATTGGGGAATATTGAAAATTTTGGAAAAAAGTTGACCTGGGTCATCGATTTTTGAACCTGGAGAAAACTTGTAAAGCCCATATCTGTGACAAGGAAGGAGATAGAGAGCTAAAATTTGAGACGCAGCATCCAGGCAGAAATGCCATCAATGTGTGTAAATTTGGGGCAAATTGGGGAATATTGAAAATTTGGGAAAAAAGTTGACCCCCGGGTCATCAATTTTTGAAACTGGAGAAAACTTGAAAAGCCCATATCTGTGACAAGGAAGGAGATAGAGAGCTAAAATTTCAGACGCAGCATCCAGACAGAAATGCCATCAATTTGTGTAAATTTGAGACAAATTGGGGAATATTGAACATTTTCTAAAAATGTTGACCCGCGGGTCATCGATTCTTGAAACTAGAGAAAACTTGAAAAGCCCATATCTGTGACAAGGAAGGAGATAGAGAGCTACAATTTCAGACGCAGCATCCAGGCAGAAATGCCATCAATGTGTGTGAATTTGGGGCAAATTGGGGAATATTGAAAATGTTCTAAAAATGTTGACCCGGGTCATCAATTTTTGAAACTGGAGAAAACTTGAAAAGCCCATATCTGTGACAAGGAAGGAGATAGAGAGCTAAAATTTCAGACGCAGCATCCAGACAGAAATGCCATCAATTTGTGTAAATTTGAGACAAATTGGGGAATATTGAAAATTTTCTAAAAATGTTGACCCGCGGGTCATCGATTCTTGAAACTAGAGAAAACTTGAAAAGCCCATATCTGTGACAAGGAAGGAGATAGAGAGCTACAATTTCAGACGCAGCATCCAGGCAGAAATGCCATCAATGTGTGTGAATTTGGGGCAAATTGGGGAATATTGAAAATTTTCTAAAAATGTTGACCCGGGTCATCAATTTTTGAAACTGGAGAAAACTTGAAAAGCCCATATCTGTGACAAGGAAGGAGATAGAGAGCTAAAATTTCAGACGCAGCATCCAGACAGAAATGCCATCAATTTGTGTAAATTTGAGACAAATTGGGGAATATTGAAAATTTTCTAAAAATGTTGACCCGCGGGTCATCGATTCTTGAAACTAGAGAAAACTTGAAAAGCCCATATCTGTGACAAGGAAGGAGATAGAGAGCTAAAATTTCAGACGCAGCATCCAGGCAGAAATGCCATCAATGTGTGTACATTTGTGGCAAATTGGGGAATATTGAAAATTTTCTAAAAATTTTGACCCGGGTCATCGATTTTTGAAACTGGAGAACACTTGAAAAGCCCATATCTGTGACAAGGAAGGAGATAGAGAGCTAAAATTTCAGACGCAGCATCCAGACAGAAATGCCATCAATGTGTGTAAATTTGGGGCAAATTGGGGAATATTGAAAATTTGGGAAGAAAGTTGACCCCCGGGTCATCAATTTTTGAAACTGGAGAAAACTTGAAAAGCCCATATCTGTGACAAGGAAGGAGATAGAGAGCTAAAATTTCAGACGCAGCATCCAGGCAGAAATGCCATCAATTTGTGTAAATTTGGGACAAATTGGGGAATATTGAAAATTTTCTAAAAATGTTGACCCGCGGGTCATCGATTCTTGTAACTAGAGAAAACTTGAAAAGCCCATGTCTGTGACAAGGAAGGAGATAGAGAGCTACAATTTCAGACGCAGCATCCAGGCAGAAATGCCATCAATGTGTGTAAATTTGGGGCAAATTGGGGAATATTGAAAATTTTCTTAAAATGTTGACCCGGGTCATCAATTTTTGAAACTGGAGAAAACTTTAAAAGCCCATATCTGTGACAAGGGAGGAGATAGAGAGCTAAAATTTCAGACGCAGCATCCAGACAGAGATGCCATCAATTTGTGTAAATTTGGGACAAATTGGGGAATATTGAAAATTTTCTAAAAATGATGACCCGCGGGTCATCGATTCTTGTAACTAGAGAAAACTTGAAAAGCCCATGTCTGTGACAAGGAAGGAGATAGAGAGCTACAATTTCAGACACAGCATCCAGGCAGAAATGCCATCAATGTGTGTACATTTGAGGCAATTGGGGAATATTGAAAATTTTCTAAAAATGTTGACCCGGGTCATCAATTTTTGAAACAGGAGAACACTTGAAAAGCCCATATCTGTGACAAGGAAGGAGATAGAGAGCTAAAATTTCAGACTCAGCATCCAGGCAGAAATGCCATCAATTTGTGTAAATTTGGGACAAATTGGGGAATATTGAAAATTTTCTAAAAATGTTGACCCACGGGTCATCGATTCTTGTAACTAGAGAAAACTTGAAAAGCCCAT
The DNA here is from genome assembly GCF_046128005.1 of Genypterus blacodes. NCBI lineage: Eukaryota > Metazoa > Chordata > Actinopteri > Ophidiiformes > Ophidiidae > Genypterus > Genypterus blacodes. The sequence goes on from NW_027466832.1 coordinate 1,157,492, forward strand.
GTCTGTGACAAGGAAGGAGATAGAGAGCTACAATTTCAGACACAGCATCCAGGCAGAAATGCCATCAATGTGTGTAAATTTGGGGCAAATTGGGGAATATTGAAAATGTTCTAAAAATGTTGACCCGGGTCATCAATTTTTGAAACTGGAGAAAACTTGAAAAGCCCATATCTGTGACAAGGAAGGAGATAGAGAGCTAAAATTTCAGACGCAGCATCCAGACAGAAATGCCATCAATTTGTGTAAATTTGAGACAAATTGGGGAATATTGAAAATTTTCTAAAAATGTTGACTCGCGGGTCATCGATTCTTGAAACTAGAGAAAACTTGAAAAGCCCATATCTGTGACAAGGAAGGAAATAGAGAGCTAAAATTTCAGACGCAGCATCCAGGCAGAAATGCCATCAATGTGTGTACATTTGTGGCAAATTGGGGAATATTGAAAATTTTCTAAAAATTTTGACCCGGGTCATCGATTTTTGAAACTGGAGAACACTTGAAAAGCCCATATCTGTGACAAGGAAGGAGATAGAGAGCTAAAATTTCAGACGCAGCATCCAGACAGAAATGCCATCAATGTGTGTAAATTTGGGGCAAATTGGGGAATATTGAAAATTTGGGAAGAAAGTTGACCCCCGGGTCATCAATTTTTGAAACTGGAGAAAACTTGAAAAGCCCATATCTGTGACAAGGAAGGAGATAGAGAGCTAAAATTTCAGACGCAGCATCCAGACAGAAATGCCATCAATTTGTGTAAATTTGAGACAAATTGGGGAATATTGAAAATTTTCTAAAAATGTTGACCCGCGGGTCATCGATTCTTGAAACTAGAGAAAACTTGAAAAGCCCATGTCTATGACAAGGAAGGAGATAGAGAGCTAAAATTTCAGACGCAGCATCCAGGCAGAAATGCCATCAATGTGTGTACATTTGTGGCAAATTGGGGAATATTGAAAATTTTCTAAAAATTTTGACCCGGGTCATCGATTTTTGAAACTGGAGAACACTTGAAAAGCCCATATCTGTGACAAGGAAGGAGATAGAGAGCTAAAATTTCAGACGCAGCATCCAGACAGAAATGCCATCAATGTGTGTAAATTTGGGGCAAATTGGGGAATATTGAAAATTTGGGAAGAAAGTTGACCCCCGGGTCATCAATTTTTGAAACTGGAGAAAACTTGAAAAGCCCATATCTGTGACAAGGAAGGAGATAGAGAGCTAAAATTTCAGACGCAGCATCCAGGCAGAAATGCCATCAATTTGTGTAAATTTGGGACAAATTGGGGAATATTGAAAATTTTCTAAAAATGTTGACCCGCGGGTCATCGATTCTTGTAACTAGAGAAAACTTGAAAAGCCCATGTCTGTGACAAGGAAGGAGATAGAGAGCTACAATTTCAGACGCAGCATCCAGGCAGAAATGCCATCAATGTGTGTAAATTTGGGGCAAATTGGGGAATATTGAAAATTTTCTTAAAATGTTGACCCGGGTCATCAATTTTTGAAACTGGAGAAAACTTTAAAAGCCCATATCTGTGACAAGGGAGGAGATAGAGAGCTAAAATTTCAGACGCAGCATCCAGACAGAGATGCCATCAATTTGTGTAAATTTGGGACAAATTGGGGAATATTGAAAATTTTCTAAAAATGATGACCCGCGGGTCATCGATTCTTGTAACTAGAGAAAACTTGAAAAGCCCATGTCTGTGACAAGGAAGGAGATAGAGAGCTACAATTTCAGACACAGCATCCAGGCAGAAATGCCATCAATGTGTGTACATTTGAGGCAATTGGGGAATATTGAAAATTTTCTAAAAATGTTGACCCGGGTCATCAATTTTTGAAACAGGAGAACACTTGAAAAGCCCATATCTGTGACAAGGAAGGAGATAGAGAGCTAAAATTTCAGGCACCGCATCCAGGCAGAAATGCCATCAATGTGTGTAAATTTGGGGCAAATTGGGGAATATTGAAAATTTGGGAAGAAAGTTGACCCCCGGGTCATCGATTTTTGAAACTGGAGAAAACTTGAAAAGCCCATATCTGTGACAAGGAAGGAGATAGAGAGCTAAAATTTCAGACTCAGCATCCAGGCAGAAATGCCATCAATTTGTGTAAATTTGGGACAAATTGGGGAATATTGAAAATTTTCTAAAAATGTTGACCCACGGGTCATCGATTCTTGTAACTAGAGAAAACTTGAAAAGCCCATGTCTGTGACAAGGAAGGAGATAGAGAGCTACAATTTCAGACACAGCATCCAGGCAGAAATGCCATCAATGTGTGTAAATTTGGGGCAAATTGGGGAATATTGAAAATGTTCTAAAAATGTTGACCCGGGTCATCAATTTTTGAAACTGGAGAAAACTTGAAAAGCCCATATCTGTGACAAGGAAGGAGATAGAGAGCTAAAATTTCAGACGCAGCATCCAGACAGAAATGCCATCAATTTGTGTAAATTTGAGACAAATTGGGGAATATTGAAAATTTTCTAAAAATGTTGACCCGCGGGTCATCGATTCTTGAAACTAGAGAAAACTTGAAAAGCCCATATCTGTGACAAGGAAGGAGATAGAGAGCTACAATTTCAGACGCAGCATCCAGGCAGAAATGCCATCAATGTGTGTGAATTTGGGGCAAATTGGGGAATATTGAAAATTTTCTAAAAATGTTGACCCGGGTCATCAATTTTTGAAACTGGAGAAAACTTGAAAAGCCCATATCTGTGACAAGGAAGGAGATAGAGAGCTAAAATTTCAGACGCAGCATCCAGACAGAAATGCCATCAATTTGTGTAAATTTGAGACAAATTGGGGAATATTGAAAATGTTCTAAAAATGTTGACCCGCGGGTCATCGATTCTTGAAACTAGAGAAAACTTTAAAAGCCCATATCTGTGACAAGGAAGGAAATAGAGAGCTAAAATTTCAGACGCAGCATCCAGGCAGAAATGCCATCAATGTGTGTACATTTGTGGCAAATTGGGGAATATTGAAAATTTTCTAAAAATTTTGACCCGGGTCATCGATTTTTGAAACTGGAGAACACTTGAAAAGCCCATATCTGTGACAAGGAAGGAGATAGAGAGCTAAAATTTCAGACGCAGCATCCAGACAGAAATGCCATCAATGTGTGTAAATTTGGGGCAAATTGGGGAATATTGAAAATTTGGGAAGAAAGTTGACCCCCGGGTCATCAATTTTTGAAACTGGAGAAAACTTGAAAAGCCCATATCTGTGACAAGGAAGGAGATAGAGAGCTAAAATTTCAGACGCAGCATCCAGGCAGAAATGCCATCAATTTGTGTAAATTTGGGACAAATTGGGGAATATTGAAAATTTTCTAAAAATGTTGACCCGCGGGTCATCGATTCTTGAAACTAGAGAAAACTTGAAAAGCCCATATCTGTGACAAGGAAGGAAATAGAGAGCTAAAATTTCAGACGCAGCATCCAGGCAGAAATGCCATCAATGTGTGTACATTTGTGGCAAATTGGGGAATATTGAAAATTTTCTAAAAATTTTGACCCGGGTCATCGATTTTTGAAACTGGAGAACACTTGGAAAGCCCATATCTGTGACAAGGAAGGAGATAGAGAGCTAAAATTTCAGACGCAGCATCCAGACAGAAATGCCATCAATGTGTGTAAATTTGGGGCAAATTGGGGAATATTGAAAATTTGGGAAGAAAGTTGACCCCCGGGTCATCGATTTTTGAAACTGGAGAAAACTTGAAAAGCCCATATCTGTGACAAGGAAGGAGATAGAGAGCTAAAATTTCAGACTCAGCATCCAGGCAGAAATGCCATCAATTTGTGTAAATTTGGGACAAATTGGGGAATATTGAAAATTTTCTAAAAATGTTGACCCACGGGTCATCGATTCTTGTAACTAGAGAAAACTTGAAAAGCCCATGTCTGTGACAAGGAAGGAGATAGAGAGCTACAATTTCAGACACAGCATCCAGGCAGAAATGCCATCCATGTGTGTAAATTTGGGGCAAATTGGGGAATATTGAAAATTTTCTAAAAATGTTGACCCGGGTCATCAATTTTTGAAACTGGAGAAAACTTGAAAAGCCCATATCTGTGACAAGGGAGGAGATAGAGAGCTAAAATTTCAGACGCAGCATCCAGACAGAGATGCCATCAATTTGTGTAAATTTGGGACAAATTGGGGAATATTGAAAATTTTCTAAAAATGATGACCCGCGGGTCATCGATTCTTGTAACTAGAGAAAACTTGAAAAGCCCATGTCTGTGACAAGGAAGGAGATAGAGAGCTACAATTTCAGACACAGCATCCAGGCAGAAATGCCATCAATGTGTGTACATTTGAGGCAATTGGGGAATATTGAAAATTTTCTAAAAATGTTGACCCGGGTCATCAATTTTTGAAACAGGAGAACACTTGAAAAGCCCATATCTGTGACAAGGAAGGAGATAGAGAGCTAAAATTTCAGACTCAGCATCCAGGCAGAAATGCCATCAATTTGTGTAAATTTGGGACAAATTGGGGAATATTGAAAATTTTCTAAAAATGTTGACCCACGGGTCATCGATTCTTGTAACTAGAGAAAACTTGAAAAGCCCATGTCTGTGACAAGGAAGGAGATAGAGAGCTACAATTTCAGACACAGCATCCAGGCAGAAATGCCATCAATGTGTGTAAATTTGGGGCAAATTGGGGAATATTGAAAATGTTCTAAAAATGTTGACCCGGGTCATCAATTTTTGAAACTGGAGAAAACTTGAAAAGCCCATATCTGTGACAAGGAAGGAGATAGAGAGCTAAAATTTCAGACGCAGCATCCAGACAGAAATGCCATCAATTTGTGTAAATTTGAGACAAATTGGGGAATATTGAAAATTTTCTAAAAATGTTGACTCGCGGGTCATCGATTCTTGAAACTAGAGAAAACTTGAAAAGCCCATATCTGTGACAAGGAAGGAAATAGAGAGCTAAAATTTCAGACGCAGCATCCAGGCAGAAATGCCATCAATGTGTGTACATTTGTGGCAAATTGGGGAATATTGAAAATTTTCTAAAAATTTTGACCCGGGTCATCGATTTTTGAAACTGGAGAACACTTGAAAAGCCCATATCTGTGACAAGGAAGGAGATAGAGAGCTAAAATTTCAGACGCAGCATCCAGACAGAAATGCCATCAATGTGTGTAAATTTGGGGCAAATTGGGGAATATTGAAAATTTGGGAAGAAAGTTGACCCCCGGGTCATCAATTTTTGAAACTGGAGAAAACTTGAAAAGCCCATATCTGTGACAAGGAAGGAGATAGAGAGCTAAAATTTCAGACGCAGCATCCAGACAGAAATGCCATCAATTTGTGTAAATTTGAGACAAATTGGGGAATATTGAAAATTTTCTAAAAATGTTGACCCGCGGGTCATCGATTCTTGAAACTAGAGAAAACTTGAAAAGCCCATGTCTATGACAAGGAAGGAGATAGAGAGCTAAAATTTCAGACGCAGCATCCAGGCAGAAATGCCATCAATGTGTGTACATTTGTGGCAAATTGGGGAATATTGAAAATTTTCTAAAAATTTTGACCCGGGTCATCGATTTTTGAAACTGGAGAACACTTGAAAAGCCCATATCTGTGACAAGGAAGGAGATAGAGAGCTAAAATTTCAGACGCAGCATCCAGACAGAAATGCCATCAATGTGTGTAAATTTGGGGCAAATTGGGGAATATTGAAAATTTGGGAAGAAAGTTGACCCCCGGGTCATCAATTTTTGAAACTGGAGAAAACTTGAAAAGCCCATATCTGTGACAAGGAAGGAGATAGAGAGCTAAAATTTCAGACGCAGCATCCAGGCAGAAATGCCATCAATTTGTGTAAATTTGGGACAAATTGGGGAATATTGAAAATTTTCTAAAAATGTTGACCCGCGGGTCATCGATTCTTGTAACTAGAGAAAACTTGAAAAGCCCATGTCTGTGACAAGGAAGGAGATAGAGAGCTACAATTTCAGACGCAGCATCCAGGCAGAAATGCCATCAATGTGTGTAAATTTGGGGCAAATTGGGGAATATTGAAAATTTTCTTAAAATGTTGACCCGGGTCATCAATTTTTGAAACTGGAGAAAACTTTAAAAGCCCATATCTGTGACAAGGGAGGAGATAGAGAGCTAAAATTTCAGACGCAGCATCCAGACAGAGATGCCATCAATTTGTGTAAATTTGGGACAAATTGGGGAATATTGAAAATTTTCTAAAAATGATGACCCGCGGGTCATCGATTCTTGTAACTAGAGAAAACTTGAAAAGCCCATGTCTGTGACAAGGAAGGAGATAGAGAGCTACAATTTCAGACACAGCATCCAGGCAGAAATGCCATCAATGTGTGTACATTTGAGGCAATTGGGGAATATTGAAAATTTTCTAAAAATGTTGACCCGGGTCATCAATTTTTGAAACAGGAGAACACTTGAAAAGCCCATATCTGTGACAAGGAAGGAGATAGAGAGCTAAAATTTCAGGCACCGCATCCAGGCAGAAATGCCATCAATGTGTGTAAATTTGGGGCAAATTGGGGAATATTGAAAATTTGGGAAGAAAGTTGACCCCCGGGTCATCGATTTTTGAAACTGGAGAAAACTTGAAAAGCCCATATCTGTGACAAGGAAGGAGATAGAGAGCTAAAATTTCAGACTCAGCATCCAGGCAGAAATGCCATCAATTTGTGTAAATTTGGGACAAATTGGGGAATATTGAAAATTTTCTAAAAATGTTGACCCACGGGTCATCGATTCTTGTAACTAGAGAAAACTTGAAAAGCCCATGTCTGTGACAAGGAAGGAGATAGAGAGCTACAATTTCAGACACAGCATCCAGGCAGAAATGCCATCAATGTGTGTAAATTTGGGGCAAATTGGGGAATATTGAAAATGTTCTAAAAATGTTGACCCGGGTCATCAATTTTTGAAACTGGAGAAAACTTGAAAAGCCCATATCTGTGACAAGGAAGGAGATAGAGAGCTAAAATTTCAGACGCAGCATCCAGACAGAAATGCCATCAATTTGTGTAAATTTGAGACAAATTGGGGAATATTGAAAATTTTCTAAAAATGTTGACCCGCGGGTCATCGATTCTTGAAACTAGAGAAAACTTGAAAAGCCCATATCTGTGACAAGGAAGGAGATAGAGAGCTACAATTTCAGACGCAGCATCCAGGCAGAAATGCCATCAATGTGTGTGAATTTGGGGCAAATTGGGGAATATTGAAAATTTTCTAAAAATGTTGACCCGGGTCATCAATTTTTGAAACTGGAGAAAACTTGAAAAGCCCATATCTGTGACAAGGAAGGAGATAGAGAGCTAAAATTTCAGACGCAGCATCCAGACAGAAATGCCATCAATTTGTGTAAATTTGAGACAAATTGGGGAATATTGAAAATGTTCTAAAAATGTTGACCCGCGGGTCATCGATTCTTGAAACTAGAGAAAACTTGAAAAGCCCATGTCTGTGACAAGGAAGGAGATAGAGAGCTACAATTTCAGACGCAGCATCCAGGCAGAAATGCCATCAATGTGTGTAAATTTGGGGCAAATTGGGGAATATTGAAAATTTTCTTAAAATGTTGACCCGGGTCATCAATTTTTGAAACTGGAGAAAACTTTAAAAGCCCATATCTGTGACAAGGGAGGAGATAGAGAGCTAAAATTTCAGACGCAGCATCCAGACAGAGATGCCATCAATTTGTGTAAATTTGGGACAAATTGGGGAATATTGAAAATTTTCTAAAAATGATGACCCGCGGGTCATCGATTCTTGTAACTAGAGAAAACTTGAAAAGCCCATGTCTGTGACAAGGAAGGAGATAGAGAGCTACAATTTCAGACACAGCATCCAGGCAGAAATGCCATCAATGTGTGTACATTTGAGGCAATTGGGGAATATTGAAAATTTTCTAAAAATGTTGACCCGGGTCATCAATTTTTGAAACAGGAGAACACTTGAAAAGCCCATATCTGTGACAAGGAAGGAGATAGAGAGCTAAAATTTCAGGCACCGCATCCAGGCAGAAATGCCATCAATGTGTGTAAATTTGGGGCAAATTGGGGAATATTGAAAATTTGGGAAGAAAGTTGACCCCCGGGTCATCGATTTTTGAAACTGGAGAAAACTTGAAAAGCCCATATCTGTGACAAGGAAGGAGATAGAGAGCTAAAATTTCAGACTCAGCATCCAGGCAGAAATGCCATCAATTTGTGTAAATTTGGGACAAATTGGGGAATATTGAAAATTTTCTAAAAATGTTGACCCACGGGTCATCGATTCTTGTAACTAGAGAAAACTTGAAAAGCCCATGTCTGTGACAAGGAAGGAGATAGAGAGCTACAATTTCAGACACAGCATCCAGGCAGAAATGCCATCAATGTGTGTAAATTTGGGGCAAATTGGGGAATATTGAAAATGTTCTAAAAATGTTGACCCGGGTCATCAATTTTTGAAACTGGAGAAAACTTGAAAAGCCCATATCTGTGACAAGGAAGGAGATAGAGAGCTAAAATTTCAGACGCAGCATCCAGACAGAAATGCCATCAATTTGTGTAAATTTGAGACAAATTGGGGAATATTGAAAATTTTCTAAAAATGTTGACCCGCGGGTCATCGATTCTTGAAACTAGAGAAAACTTGAAAAGCCCATATCTGTGACAAGGAAGGAGATAGAGAGCTACAATTTCAGACGCAGCATCCAGGCAGAAATGCCATCAATGTGTGTGAATTTGGGGCAAATTGGGGAATATTGAAAATTTTCTAAAAATGTTGACCCGGGTCATCAATTTTTGAAACTGGAGAAAACTTGAAAAGCCCATATCTGTGACAAGGAAGGAGATAGAGAGCTAAAATTTCAGACGCAGCATCCAGACAGAAATGCCATCAATTTGTGTAAATTTGAGACAAATTGGGGAATATTGAAAATGTTCTAAAAATGTTGACCCGCGGGTCATCGATTCTTGAAACTAGAGAAAACTTTAAAAGCCCATATCTGTGACAAGGAAGGAAATAGAGAGCTAAAATTTCAGACGCAGCATCCAGGCAGAAATGCCATCAATGTGTGTACATTTGTGGCAAATTGGGGAATATTGAAAATTTTCTAAAAATTTTGACCCGGGTCATCGATTTTTGAAACTGGAGAACACTTGAAAAGCCCATATCTGTGACAAGGAAGGAGATAGAGAGCTAAAATTTCAGACGCAGCATCCAGACAGAAATGCCATCAATGTGTGTAAATTTGGGGCAAATTGGGGAATATTGAAAATTTGGGAAGAAAGTTGACCCCCGGGTCATCAATTTTTGAAACTGGAGAAAACTTGAAAAGCCCATATCTGTGACAAGGAAGGAGATAGAGAGCTAAAATTTCAGACGCAGCATCCAGGCAGAAATGCCATCAATTTGTGTAAATTTGGGACAAATTGGGGAATATTGAAAATTTTCTAAAAATGTTGACCCGCGGGTCATCGATTCTTGAAACTAGAGAAAACTTGAAAAGCCCATATCTGTGACAAGGAAGGAAATAGAGAGCTAAAATTTCAGACGCAGCATCCAGGCAGAAATGCCATCAATGTGTGTACATTTGTGGCAAATTGGGGAATATTGAAAATTTTCTAAAAATTTTGACCCGGGTCATCGATTTTTGAAACTGGAGAACACTTGGAAAGCCCATATCTGTGACAAGGAAGGAGATAGAGAGCTAAAATTTCAGACGCAGCATCCAGACAGAAATGCCATCAATGTGTGTAAATTTGGGGCAAATTGGGGAATATTGAAAATTTGGGAAGAAAGTTGACCCCCGGGTCATCGATTTTTGAAACTGGAGAAAACTTGAAAAGCCCATATCTGTGACAAGGAAGGAGATAGAGAGCTAAAATTTCAGACTCAGCATCCAGGCAGAAATGCCATCAATTTGTGTAAATTTGGGACAAATTGGGGAATATTGAAAATTTTCTAAAAATGTTGACCCACGGGTCATCGATTCTTGTAACTAGAGAAAACTTGAAAAGCCCATGTCTGTGACAAGGAAGGAGATAGAGAGCTACAATTTCAGACACAGCATCCAGGCAGAAATGCCATCCATGTGTGTAAATTTGGGGCAAATTGGGGAATATTGAAAATTTTCTAAAAATGTTGACCCGGGTCATCAATTTTTGAAACTGGAGAAAACTTGAAAAGCCCATATCTGTGACAAGGAAGGAGATAGAGAGCTAAAATTTCAGACGCAGCATCCAGGCAGAAATGCCATCAATGTGTGTAAATTTGGGGCAAATTGGGGAATATTGAAAATTTGGGAAAAAAGTTGACCCCCGGGTCATCAATTTTTGAAACTGGAGAAAACTTGAAAAGCCCATATCTGTGACAAGGAAGGAGATAGAGAGCTAAAATTTCAGACGCAGCATCCAGACACAAATGCCATCAATTTGTGTAAATTTGAGACAAATTGGGGAATATTGAACATTTTCTAAAAATGTTGACCCGCGGGTCATCGATTCTTGAAACTGGAGAAAACTTGAAAAGCCCATATCTGTGACAAGGAAGGAGATAGAGAGCTACAATTTCAGACGCAGCATCCAGGCAGAAATGCCATCAATGTGTGTGAATTTGGGGCAAATTGGGGAATATTGAAAATGTTCTAAAAATGTTGACCCGGGTCATCAATTTTTGAAACTGGAGAAAACTTGAAAAGCCCATATCTGTGACAAGGAAGGAGATAGAGAGCTAAAATTTCAGACGCAGCATCCAGACAGAAATGCCATCAATTTGTGTAAATTTGAGACAAATTGGGGAATATTGAAAATTTTCTAAAAATGTTGACCCGCGGGTCATCGATTCTTGAAACTAGAGAAAACTTGAAAAGCCCATATCTGTGACAAGGAAGGAGATAGAGAGCTACAATTTCAGACGCAGCATCCAGGCAGAAATGCCATCAATGTGTGTGAATTTGGGGCAAATTGGGGAATATTGAAAATTTTCTAAAAATGTTGACCCGGGTCATCAATTTTTGAAACTGGAGAAAACTTGAAAAGCCCATATCTGTGACAAGGAAGGAGATAGAGAGCTAAAATTTCAGACGCAGCATCCAGACAGAAATGCCATCAATTTGTGTAAATTTGAGACAAATTGGGGAATATTGAAAATTTTCTAAAAATGTTGACCCGCGGGTCATCGATTCTTGAAACTAGAGAAAACTTGAAAAGCCCATATCTGTGACAAGGAAGGAAATAGAGAGCTAAAATTTCAGACGCAGCATCCAGGCAGAAATGCCATCAATGTGTGTACATTTGTGGCAAATTGGGGAATATTGAAAATTTTCTAAAAATTTTGACCCGGGTCATCGATTTTTGAAACTGGAGAACACTTGAAAAGCCCATATCTGTGACAAGGAAGGAGATAGAGAGCTAAAATTTCAGACGCAGCATCCAGACAGAAATGCCATCAATGTGTGTAAATTTGGGGCAAATTGGGGAATATTGAAAATTTGGGAAGAAAGTTGACCCCCGGGTCATCAATTTTTGAAACTGGAGAAAACTTGAAAAGCCCATATCTGTGACAAGGAAGGAGATAGAGAGCTAAAATTTCAGACTCAGCATCCAGGCAGAAATGCCATCAATTTGTGTAAATTTGGGACAAATTGGGGAATATTGAAAATTTTCTAAAAATGTTGACCCACGGGTCATCGATTCTTGTAACTAGAGAAAACTTGAAAAGCCCATGTCTGTGACAAGGAAGGAGATAGAGAGCTACAATTTCAGACACAGCATCCAGGCAGAAATGCCATCAATGTGTGTAAATTTGGGGCAAATTGGGGAATATTGAAAATTTTCTAAAAATGTTGACCCGGGTCATCAATTTTTGAAACTGGAGAAAACTTGAAAAGCCCATATCTGTGACAAGGAAGGAGATAGAGAGCTAAAATTTCAGACGCAGCATCCAGGCAGAAATGCCATCAATGTGTGTAAATTTGGGGCAAATTGGGGAATATTGAAAATTTGGGGAAAAAGTTGACCTGGGTCATCGATTTTTGAACCTGGAGAAAACTTGTAAAGCCCATATCTGTGACAAGGAAGGAGATAGAGAGCTAAAATTTCAGACGCAGCATCCAGGCAGAAATGCCATCAATGTGTGTAAATTTGGGGCAAATTGGGGAATATTGAAAATTTTGGGAAAAAGTTGACCCCCGGGTCATCGATTTTTGAAACTGGAGAAAACTTGAAAAGCCCATATCTGTGACAAGGAAGGAGATAGAGAGCTAAAATTTCAGACGCAGCATCCAGACACAAATGCCATCAATTTGTGTAAATTTGGGACAAATTGGTGAATATTGAAAATTTTGGAAAAAAGTTGACCTGGGTCATCGATTTTTGAACCTGGAGAAAACTTGTAAAGCCCATATCTGTGACAAGGAAGGAGATAGAGAGCTAAAATTTCAGACGCAGCATCCAGGCAGAAATGCCATCAATGTGTGTGAATTTGGGGCAAATTGGGGAATATTGAAAATTTTCTAAAAATGTTGACCCGGGTCATCAATTTTTGAAACTGGAGAAAACTTGAAAAGCCCATATCTGTGACAAGGAAGGAGATAGAGAGCTAAAATTTCAGACGCAGCATCCAGACAGAAATGCCATCAATTTGTGTAAATTTGAGACAAATTGGGGAATATTGAAAATTTTCTAAAAATGTTGACCCGCGGGTCATCGATTCTTGAAACTAGAGAAAACTTGAAAAGCCCATATCTGTGACAAGGAAGGAGATAGAGAGCTACAATTTCAGACGCAGCATCCAGGCAGAAATGCCATCAATGTGTGTGAATTTGGGGCAAATTGGGGAATATTGAAAATTTTCTAAAAATGTTGACCCGGGTCATCAATTTTTGAAACTGGAGAAAACTTGAAAAGCCCATATCTGTGACAAGGAAGGAGATAGAGAGCTAAAATTTCAGACGCAGCATCCAGGCAGAAATGCCATCAATGTGTGTAAATTTGGGGCAAATTGGGGAATATTGAAAATTTTGGGAAAAAGTTGACCCCCGGGTCATCGATTTTTGAAACTGGAGAAAACTTGAAAAGCCCATATCTGTGACAAGGAAGGAGATAGAGAGCTAAAATTTCAGACGCAGCATCCAGACACAAATGCCATCAATTTGTGTAAATTTGGGACAAATTGGTGAATATTGAAAATTTTGGAAAAAAGTTGACCTGGGTCATCGATTTTTGAACCTGGAGAAAACTTGTAAAGCCCATATCTGTGACAAGGAAGGAGATAGAGAGCTAAAATTTCAGACGCAGCATCCAGGCAGAAATGCCATCAATGTGTGTGAATTTGGGGCAAATTGGGGAATATTGAAAATTTTCTAAAAATGTTGACCCGGGTCATCAATTTTTGAAACTGGAGAAAACTTGAAAAGCCCATATCTGTGACAAGGAAGGAGATAGAGAGCTAAAATTTCAGACGCAGCATCCAGACAGAAATGCCATCAATTTGTGTAAATTTGAGACAAATTGGGGAATATTGAAAATTTTCTAAAAATGTTGACCCGCGGGTCATCGATTCTTGAAACTAGAGAAAACTTGAAAAGCCCATATCTGTGACAAGGAAGGAGATAGAGAGCTACAATTTCAGACGCAGCATCCAGGCAGAAATGCCATCAATGTGTGTGAATTTGGGGCAAATTGGGGAATATTGAAAATTTTCTAAAAATGTTGACCCGGGTCATCAATTTTTGAAACTGGAGAAAACTTGAAAAGCCCATATCTGTGACAAGGAAGGAGATAGAGAGCTAAAATTTCAGACGCAGCATCCAGACAGAAATGCCATCAATTTGTGTAAATTTGAGACAAATTGGGGAATATTGAAAATTTTCTAAAAATGTTGACCCGCGGGTCATCGATTCTTGAAACTAGAGAAAACTTGAAAAGCCCATATCTGTGACAAGGAAGGAGATAGAGAGCTAAAATTTCAGACGCAGCATCCAGGCAGAAATGCCATCAATGTGTGTACATTTGGGGCAAATTGGGGAATATTGAAAATTTTCTAAAAATGTTGACCCGGGTCATCGATTTTTGAAACTGGAGAACACTTGAAAAGCCCATATCTGTGACAAGGAAGGAGATAGAGAGCTAAAATTTCAGACGCAGCATCCAGACAGAAATGCCATCAATGTGTGTAAATTTGGGGCAAATTGGGGAATATTGAAAATTTGGGAAGAAAGTTGACCCCCGGGTCATCAATTTTTGAAACTGGAGAAAACTTGAAAAGCCCATATCTGTGACAAGGAAGGAGATAGAGAGCTAAAATTTCAGACGCAGCATCCAGGCAGAAATGCCATCAATTTGTGTAAATTTGGGACAAATTGGGGAATATTGAAAATTTTCTAAAAATGTTGACCCGCGGGTCATCGATTCTTGTAACTAGAGAAAACTTGAAAAGCCCATGTCTGTGACAAGGAAGGAGATAGAGAGCTACAATTTCAGACGCAGCATCCAGGCAGAAATGCCATCAATGTGTGTAAATTTGGGGCAAATTGGGGAATATTGAAAATTTTCTTAAAATGTTGACCCGGGTCATCAATTTTTGAAACTGGAGAAAACTTTAAAAGCCCATATCTGTGACAAGGGAGGAGATAGAGAGCTAAAATTTCAGACGCAGCATCCAGACAGAGATGCCATCAATTTGTGTAAATTTGGGACAAATTGGGGAATATTGAAAATTTTCTAAAAATGTTGACCCGCGGGTCATCGATTCTTGTAACTAGAGAAAACTTGAAAAGCCCATGTCTGTGACAAGGAAGGAGATAGAGAGCTACAATTTCAGACACAGCATCCAGGCAGAAATGCCATCAATGTGTGTAAATTTGGGGCAAATTGGGGAATATTGAAAATTTTAGGAAAAAGTTGACCCCCGGGTCATCGATTTTTGAAACTGGAGAAAACTTGAAAAGCCCATATCTGTGACAAGGAAGGAGATAGAGAGCTAAAATTTCAGACGCAGCATCCAGACACAAATGCCATCAATTTGTGTAAATTTGGGACAAATTGGGGAATATTGAAAATTTTCTAAAAATGTTGACCCGCGGGTCATCGATTCTTGAAACTAGAGAAAACTTGAAAAGCCCATGTCTGTGACAAGGAAGGAGATAGAGAGCTACAATTTCAGACGCAGCATCCAGGCCTAAATGCCATCAATGTTTGTAAATTTGGGGCAAATTGGGGAATATTGAAAATTTTCTTAAAATGTTGACCCGGGTCATCAATTTTTGAAACTGGAGAAAACTTTAAAAGCCCATATCTGTGACAAGGGAGGAGATAGAGAGCTAAAATTTCAGACGCAGCATCCAGACAGAGATGCCATCAATTTGTGTAAATTTGGGACAAATTGGGGAATATTGAAAATTTTCTTAAAATGTTGACCCGGGTCATCAATTTTTGAAACTGGAGAAAACTTGAAAAGCCCATGTCTGTGACAAGGAAGGAGATAGAGAGCTACAATTTCAGACACAGCATCCAGGCAGAAATGCCATCAATGTGTGTAAATTTGGGGCAAATTGGGGAATATTGAAAATTTTCTAAAAATGTTGACCCGGGTCATCAATTTTTGAAACTGGAGAAAACTTGAAAAGCCCATATCTGTGACAAGGAAGGAGATAGAGAGCTAAAATTTCAGACGCAGCATCCAGGCAGAAATGCCATCAATGTGTGTAAATTTGGGGCAAATTGGGGAATATTGAAAATTTTGAGAAAAAGTTGACCCCCGGGTCATCGATTTTTGAAACTGGAGAAAACTTGAAAAGCCCATATCTGTGACAAGGAAGGAGATAGAGAGCTAAAATTTCAGACGCAGCATCCAGACACAAATGCCATCAATTTGTGTAAATTTGGGACAAATTGGGGAATATTGAAAATTTTCTAAAAATGTTGACCCGGGTCATCGATTTTTGAAACTGGAGAACACTTGAAAAGCCCATATCTGTGACAAGGAAGGAGATAGAGAGCTAAAATTTCAGACGCAGCATCCAGACAGAAATGCCATCAATGTGTGTAAATTTGGGGCAAATTGGGGAATATTGAAAATTTGGGAAGAAAGTTGACCCCCGGGTCATCGATTTTTGAAACTGGAGAAAACTTGAAAAGCCCATATCTGTGACAAGGAAGGAGATAGAGAGCTAAAATTTCAGACGCAGCATCCAGGCAGAAATGCCATCAATTTGTGTAAATTTGGGACAAATTGGGGAATATTGAAAATTTTCTAAAAATGTTGACCCGCGGGTCATCGATTCTTGTAACTAGAGAAAACTTGAAAAGCCCATGTCTGTGACAAGGAAGGAGATAGAGAGCTACAATTTCAGACGCAGCATCCAGGCAGAAATGCCATCAATGTGTGTAAATTTGGGGCAAATTGGGGAATATTGAAAATTTTCTTAAAATGTTGACCCGGGTCATCAATTTTTGAAACTGGAGAAAACTTTAAAAGCCCATATCTGTGACAAGGGAGGAGATAGAGAGCTAAAATTTCAGACGCAGCATCCAGACAGAGATGCCATCAATTTGTGTAAATTTGGGACAAATTGGGGAATATTGAAAATTTTCTAAAAATGTTGACCCGCGGGTCAACGATTCTTGTAACTAGAGAAAACTTGAAAAGCCCATGTCTGTGACTAGGAAGGAGATAGAGAGCTACAATTTCAGACACAGCATCCAGGCAGAAATGCCATCAATGTGTGTAAATTTGGGGCAAATTGGGGAATATTGAAAATTTTCTAAAAATGTTGACCCGGGTCATCAATTTTTGAAACTGGAGAAAACTTGAAAAGCCCATATCTGTGACAAGGAAGGAGATAGAGAGCTAAAATTTCAGACGCAGCATCCAGGCAGAAATGCCATCAATGTGTGTAAATTTGGGGCAAATTGGGGAATATTGAAAATTTTGGGAAAAAGTTGACCCGGGTCATCAATTTTTGAAACTGGAGAAAACTTGAAAAGCCCATATCTGTGACAAGGAAGGAGATAGAGAGCTAAAATTTCAGACGCAGCATCCAGACACAAATGCCATCAATTTGTGTAAATTTGGGACAAATTGGGGAATATTGAAAATTTTCTAAAAATGTTGACCCGCGGGTCATCGATTCTTGAAACTAGAGAAAACTTGAAAAGCCCATGTCTGTGACAAGGAAGGAGATAGAGAGCTACAATTTCAGACGCAGCATCCAGGCAGAAATGCCATCAATGTTTGTAAATTTGGGGCAAATTGGGGAATATTGAAAATTTTCTTAAAATGTTGACCCGGGTCATCAATTTTTGAAACTGGAGAAAACTTTAAAAGCCCATATCTGTGACAAGGGAGGAGATAGAGAGCTAAAATTTCAGACGCAGCATCCAGACAGAGATGCCATCAATTTGTGTAAATTTGGGACAAATTCGGGAATATTGAAAATTTTCTAAAAATGTTGACCCGCGGGTCATCGATTCTTGTAACTAGAGAAAACTTGAAAAGCCCATGTCTGTGACAAGGAAGGAGATAGAGAGCTACAATTTCAGACACAGCATCCAGGCAGAAATGCCATCAATGTGTGTAAATTTGGGGCAAATTGGGGAATATTGAAAATTTTCTAAAAATGTTGACCCGGGTCATCAATTTTTGAAACTGGAGAAAACTTGAAAAGCCCATATCTGTGACAAGGAAGGAGATAGAGAGCTAAAATTTCAGACGCAGCATCCAGGCAGAAATGCCATCAATGTGTGTAAATTTGGGGCAAATTGGGGAATATTGAAAATTTTGGGAAAAAGTTGACCCCCGGGTCATCGATTTTTGAAACTGGAGAAAACTTGAAAAGCCCATATCTGTGACAAGGAAGGAGATAGAGAGCTAAAATTTCAGACGCAGCATCCAGACACAAATGCCATCAATTTGTGTAAATTTGGGGCAAATTGGGGAATATTGAAAATTTTCTAAAAATGTTGACCCGCGGGTCATCGATTCTTGAAACTAGAGAAAACTTAAAAAGCCCATATCTGTGACAAGGAAGGAGATAGAGAGCTACAATTTCAGACGCAGCATCCAGGCAGAAATGCCATCAATTTGTGTAAATTTGGGACAAATTGGGGAATATTGAAAATTTTCTAAAAATGTTGACCCGCGGGTCATCGATTCTTGTAACTAGAGAAAACTTGAAAAGCCCATGTCTGTGACAAGGAAGGAGATAGAGAGCTACAATTTCAGACGCAGCATCCAGGCAGAAATGCCATCAATGTGTGTAAATTTGGGGCAAATTGGGGAATATTGAAAATTTTGGAAAAAAGTTGACCCCCGGGTCATCGATTTTTGAAACTGGAGAAAACTTTAAAAGCCCATATCTGTGACAAGGAAGGAGATAGAGAGCTAAAATTTCAGACGCAGCATCCAGACAGAAATGCCATCAATTTGTGTAAATTTGGGGCAAATTGGGGAATATTGAAAATTTTCTAAAAATGTTGACCCGCGGGTCATCGATTCTTGAAACTAGAGAAAACTTGAAAAGCCCATATCTGTGAAAAGGAAGGAGATAGAGGCTTCTGTGTTCTTCTGATGAAGGCATCATGTAAATTGTGATATACATGAACTTGAGTGTAGTCATGTGTACACGGTGACTTGAACTGGGTCTGTCTCACCTATAAAGAGCCTCTGTGTGGCTGCGCTCCTCGTTTACGGCCATACCACTCTGAACACGGAAGTAAGAGGAGGTGTGTGTGAGCTCCAGGCGTGCGTGTATTTTGACTGATCCTGTGCGGCAACTTTGATTTTGAGTTTGAACTGTGGCGTTTCTTTAAGCCCAGATTTTTCGTTTCTTTGATAGCTCGGTTTTTGGAGCCACCCCCAGCAGTTTTGACTGTCTGGGGGACACTTTAAGTTATTTGTTTGTTTGGTTTGTGTTTTCCTGATGGAAAATAGTTTATACTGTGCTCCAAGTATGGTGAGAACCAGAGGAAAGGGAGCCAGAGTCGCTGCACCGGGCCCGGACCGGACGGCCGAGGCAATCGAGCCGATGGTGAAAGACGATCGGGCGTACAGGACCGTGGACGGTCAGAATATGACGGGAGAAATGGAGGACACACGTGCGGTGACAGCTCCTGACGTAGCCGAAAATGCGGAAGGAGGAAGAGGGCAGGAGAGAGAAATCATCAGAGAGGAAGAGATACGGATTATTAAGGATAAAGCTGAAGAGTTTCAGCAAAATTTAACGCTCGCCCTGGAGCTGATTGGAGAAGATAAAGTGACCGCAATGGAGCTGATCCAGGCAATACAAGACACT
The DNA here is from genome assembly GCF_046128005.1 of Genypterus blacodes. Lineage (NCBI taxonomy): Eukaryota > Metazoa > Chordata > Actinopteri > Ophidiiformes > Ophidiidae > Genypterus > Genypterus blacodes. The sequence goes on from NW_027466832.1 coordinate 1,176,799, forward strand.
TGTGGGAAAATCATGGCCTGCCGGTACACGGGCAGAAATAAATATGAGATCACAATGAATCACCTGAAGGGGAAAGAAAGACTATTGGACGGCATAAAAATTGGACAGACCGCGATCATGTCCAAGGAGTTATGTAATGATGAGCTGGTGGTCTCGTTTCTGGGGCTGCCGGCGTATATCACGGACAGCGTCATTCTGGGCAAGCTGAACAGCTGGGGAGTGAGTGCAGTATCCCCGATCATCAGGAGAATGTGGCCGGGAACTAGAATTGCTGACGGAACAAGATACGTGAAAGTTAAATTCACGGAGACGGTCCAATCACTTCCATATTCGACCAAGTTTGAGACGGCTTTTGGAGCAGAGTTCTTCAGAGTTTTGCACGACAAACAGGTGAAAGTGTGCAGACAGTGCATACAGACTGGTCATATCCTGAGGGACTGTCCAGATTTCCTTTGTAGAAAATGTGGAGAGCAGGGGCACTATGCAAGGGAGTGCATGGGCAGAGGGAACAAATGCCAGAGCTGCAAAAAGGAGAGCAGCAGATGTGTTTGTGAGGACGTTGATCATGCTCCAGGGACGGGAGGAAAGCAACGTGAGGAGCAGGAAGAATCGAGAGAGAATATCTCTGAGAGGGAGGAGACCGAGAAGGATCGTGCGGAGGGGGAAGCGGAGAAAGGAAGAGACATACTGGAGTCGGACGGAGAGCAAGGAATGGAGGTGAGAGGATCGACAGCTGAGGTGCCGGGACATGGAGACGCAGCAGAGGGGCAGAGTGTGGATACATCGGAGAGAAAGGAGAGGAAGGTGAAAATTGTTCAACTTCAGCGACCCCCAGAATCAGACTCAGAGATATGCTTGACGGGGTCTCAAGAGTCGGGGAACTCGGAGTCTGATATGGACCTCGGAAACAGCCAGGAGCTGGGGAAGAGAAGACTGCAATGGATGCTGAAGACAAGGGGATCAAAAAGAGGAAAAAGTAAGACGTGAACTGTAGCATAAAGATGATGGGCCTGATTTATCTCTATGTATTTACAATGTTAAAAATACTATCGCAAAACACAAACGGCTTAAGATGTATTAACAAGATGAGAGATGTTTTAAGGGTGGATACTTTTGACATCCTCTGTGTACAAGAGACTAAGTGGACAAGGGAGTGGAGAAGCTATCTGAGGGATACATGGGCTGGAAAAGTGTGGGCAAACAACGGTGTAAATGGACGAGCCGGAGTCGCTATTTTTGCTAAAGGAGATAAGATCCAAAATGTTAAGGAAATAGTGAAGGATGATGAGGGAAGGGTGATCGGTATTGAATTTATTTACAGGAATGTGCTTTACAAACTTTTGAATATTTATGCACCGAATGAGGACAACAAGCGTGGAATTTTCTTTGATCAACTAAAACCGCATTTGGGAGGGAACATTTGTGTAGTGGGGGATTTTAACTGTGCACTTACGAGATTGGATATATCAAGCAACAATACATACAAAAGTGATATAAGTAGGAAATCGCTAAATGAGCTTTTTGACTATTTCAACCTGGTAGATCTGTGGAGGGTGCGCAATATGGGAGAAAGGGGCTTTTCCAGACGACAGACGGTTCTGGGGAAACTTAAACAGTCCAGGATTGACTTATGTCTATTAGCATCTGGGCTGGAAAAAAAGATTTCAAAATGCTGGTATGAGTTCACAGGGTTTAGCGATCATGCAAGGTTATGGGTGGAGCTGGGGGAGAAAGAGCACAAAGGTGGAGGGTTATGGTGTTTAAATAACAGTGTTTTGCTGGATGGAAAATATAGGGAGAAAGTTGAAAATCTACTGAAAGAAAGAAAAAGAGAACTGCAGGGTGAGGGTTGTATAAATATGGGGGAGTGGTGGGAGGAGGTGAAATTGCACATCAAAAAAGTGACAATAAACTATTGTAAAAATAAAATGGAGAAGGAAAGAAGGACTGAGTATAGTTTAAGAGACCAGATTAATAAAGAGCTGGAAAGGTCGATTGCAGAGGAAAACTTCAACAATCTAAAATATCTCATGCTGAGAAAACAATTAGATGAGCTTGAGAAGAAACGGAGCAGAGGGGCAGCTATCAGATCAAGGATGAAGGATATTTTAGAAGGGGAAAAGAATACAAGTTTCTTTTTAGGGCTTGAAAAAAGACAGCAAAAGAAAGCTCATCTGCAAAACCTGAAAAATGAAGAGGGTAAGACAATGGAGAAGACAGGGGAAATGCTGGAGGTGGCTCATAAACATTTTAAAAAACTTTTTTCAAAGATGGAGGTAAACTCTACAGACCACAGTGTTTTTGAAGGGATAGAAAAAAAATTAGGGGAAGAGGACAGAGCAGACTGTGATAAAAACATAACAGAGGAAGAATTGGAAAGAGCAATAAATGGTTTGAATAAGAACCAAAGTCCAGGGCTGGATGGGTTATCGGGGGAATTTTACATCACCTTTAAACAGGTGATAAAGCCAATTCTCCTGAGAATCTTTCAATGCATGGAGCGGGAGGGGAAAGCATCTGGGGACTTCTTCACGGGGCTAATCCGAGTGGTGTATAAGAATAAGGGTGACAAAGGTGATTTGGGGAATTATAGGCCAATTAGTCTGCTAAATACAGATTATAAAATACTGGCTAAAATCCTGGCAAACAGATTGAAGGAGGTGATAGGCACAGTGGTGAATCCCTGTCAGTGTTATGGTGTGGTAGGGAGAGACATTAGTGACATCATCTTATCGATCCAGGACATCTTTGACAAAATGAATCAGAAGGGAGGGCTGTACATAGGGGTTGATTTAGAGAAGGCGTTTGATAGGGTGGATCATGATTTTTTGTTTAAAACACTGGGAAAGATGGGTTTCGGGGAAGGTTTCACTAAATGGATTAGGTTAATATATAGGAATGCCATCAGTAGGGTGAAAATAAACGGGAGGTTAACTGAGAGCTTCGCTCTGGAGAGGTCAATCAGGCAAGGATGCCCGCTTTCAGCTATGTTATACTCCATAGCGGCAGAACCCTTGTCTGCCCTCATTAGGAGGGACCCAGGGATTTTGGGGATTGAAATGGAAGATAAAACGGACACGAAAATCTACCAGTACGCAGATGACATAAGTATTACGGTTAGGGATGAGAGGAGTGTAGACAGGGTGCTGCAGCATGTAGAGTGCTATGAGAGGGCATCTGGGGCCAAAATCAATGGGGAAAAAACCGAGCTAATGGGCTTTGGTGATGGTTTCGATTGTGTAAATAAATGGAATTTTGTAAAGAGAAATGAAATGGTGAAGGTTTTGGGTGTATACGTAGGTAAGAATCGAGATGCAGCAACAAAACGTGGGGTGAAATAGAGGGAAAAATCAAAATGCGATTGGATTTCTGGTCCGGGAGGAAATTGAATCTAAGGGGTAAAGTGATAGTAACTAACGCCCTCCTCCTGTCCAAGTGTCAGTATGCGCTAAGAGTCTGTGAAATGCCGGACAGGGTAATAGGAAAGCTGAATGACATGATGAGTGCTTTCATCTGGAATAAAAAACAGCATTTGATAGCCAGGAAGGTGCTCATCAATGGGCAGAAGGAGGGCGGTTTGAAATTGGTGGACCTGAAAAGTAAAAAGCTTAGTGCACGGATTCGACTGTTAGGGAAATTTATGGGAAACGCAAAGATTTACGCGTGGCAGAAGTGCCTCGACTCTTGCCTACAGGGGTGGGATAATAGAGGAGTGTTTAATCTATGTAGGGAAACGGAGCAAAGGGAAAGAGCACAGGTTAATGCATTTACAGGGGAAATACTTGAAGCGTGGAATATTTTACTGGGGGATTTAAAGTTTAGATGTGAGACTGCGGAGCAGGTGTTACACCAACCAGTTTTCAGAAATCCGGCAATAAGGTGTCAGGGGAAGGTATTTTCAGGGAGGTACTTGGAGGAACTAGGTTTAAATCAGGTGAAGCACTTTATCCAAAGAGGTGGTGGATTTCTGCAGGAGGAAGTAATCCAGGAGGTCAGGGGAAGATTAGGGAAAGTGAGACCAATAGAGATCAAAAGACTATGCCAGAGAATTTTAGAGGGGTTACCTCGTAGCTGGGTGGCGCTGGTGAAGGGGAGGAGGGCAGAGAAGGCTCTGGAGTTGGTCAGTTTCTCCCTCATCCAAGGAGGGAAAGAGCATGACATACGATCAGTTAACTCCAAGATACTATATAGAGTGTTTTTGGGAAAGGAAAAGAAGAAAGCGGCAGCTGAGGAAGTATGGCTAAGGCAGTTCCATGGGCTTCAGAGGGAGCACATTTGGTCAGATCTAAATGTGAAGTTCATTTCATCAGAGTGCTTTGATACAAATTTCAGGCTCAGACACAATAGAATATTTGTCAGTTTGGTGCTAAACCAGATAAATAGACTCAACAGCAAGGTTTGTGATATATGTGAGGTGGAAGTGGAGACATTTAGGCACTTTATTTTTGAATGTAAGGAGTTAAAAGTGTTTTTTGAGAAACTGGACCAATGCTTTCAAAAATGTAGAGTCACAATCACGGAAAAGGAAAAATGGGAGAGGTTTTTTCTATTTGGGTATAAGGAAAGGAAAGCAGGGGTGAACAAATGGCTTATCAATTACATTCTGAGTTATGCCAAACATGTCATCAGACTTCGGAGAAACTATTCACATTTCGAGGACAAAAAAGTGAACATCTGGAGATTTTTCTGTAACTTTATGAAAAGGAATGTGAGTCTGCTGTGGGATGGTGGGGACAAGAATTTCAAACAAAAGGTGCTGGAAGATAACTGTCTATTTGTGTGTGGAAATCAGGGTGGGGTGCAAATGTCAATAGGTCAAGGGTGAGGGGTGATGGGTGAAGGAAAAAAAAAAAAAAGATGTGATGAATGGTGTTATGGATTGTTGGAAATAATTTGATTTGATTTGAAATGACTTGTATTTACTTGTGTAAAATGTATTTGTAAAAATATTTATTTTTTGATAATAAAAGAAAAAAAAAAAAAACATGCCTGATCTCGTCTGATCTAGGAAACTAAGCAGCGTCGGGCCAGGTTAGTACTTGGATGGGAGACCGCCTGGGAATACCCGGTGCCGTAAGCATTTTGGCCCTCTGAGCAGCAGGCCTCACCTGGTCCTCCTCCCTCATGTTTCACTCCCTCTGTGAACATGCAATTTCCCTCGGGAGAATAAAGTTGTATCTTAATTTATCTGAAATGTTAGTGTTCTTCTGATGAAGGCATCATGTAAATTGTGATCTACATGAACTTGAGTGTAGTCATGTGTACACGGTGACTTGAACCTGGTCCGTCTCACCTATAAAGAGCCTTTGTGTGGCTGCTCTCCTCGTTTACGGCCATACCACTCTGAACACGCCTGATCTCGTCTGATCTCGGAAGCTAAGCAGCGTCGGGCCAGGTTAGTACTTGGATGGGAGACCGCCTGGGAATACCCGGTGCCGTAAACATTTTGTCCCTCTGAGCAGCAGGCCTCACCTGGTCCTCCTCCCTCATGTTTCACTTCCTCTGTCAACACCCAATTTCCCTCAGGAGAATAAAGTTGTATCTTATCTTATCTTATATGAAAGCATACATTCAGAAAATGAGTATTGCACATGGGCATAATATGAGAAGATTGAATGCACATGAGAAGTGAAGTACACGAGCCACTGTGTGACAATGATGATGATGATGAGGATGAAAGTGAGCGTCAGAGATGTTAGTGGTCCCTCTGTATGTTCTATGTGATGATTATCAGTTTCATTAGGTAAGACTTCATTGTCCAGAAATGTGTGTTTCTGATGAAGGCATCATGTAAATTGTGATATACATGAACTTGAGTGTAGTCATGTGTACACGGTGACTTGAACTGGGTCTGTCTCACCTATAAAGAGCCTCTGTGTGGCTGCTCTCCTCGTTTATGGCCATACCACTCTGAACACGCCCGATCTCGTCTGATCTCGGAAGCTAAGCAGCGTCGGGCCAGGTTAGTACTTGGATGGGAGACCGCCTGGGAATACCCGGTGCAGTAAGCATTTTGGCCCTCTGAGCAGCAGGCCTCACCTGGTCCTCCTCCCTCATGTTTCACCCCCTCTGTCAACACGCAATTTCCCTTGGGAGAATAAAGTTGTATCTTATCTTATCTTATATGAAAGCATACATTCAGAAAATGAGTATTGCACATGGTCATAATATGAGAAGATTGAATGCACATGAGAAGTGAAGTACACGAGCCACTGTGTGACAATGATGATGATGATGATGAAAGTGAGCGTCAGAGATGTAAGTGGTCCCTCTGTATGTTCTATGTGATGATTATCAGTTTCATTAGGTAAGACTTCATTATCCAGAAATGTGTGTTTCTGATGAAGGCATCATGTAAATTGTGATATACATTACATTACATTACATTACGATCATTTGGCAGACGCTTTTATCCAAAGCGACTTACATTACATTACATTACCACCCTTCGCAGAGGGGGGAGCAATTGAGGGTTCGGTGCCTTGCTCAGGGGCACCTCGGCAGGGGCTCGAACCGGCGACCCTCCTCTATACATGAACTTGAGTGTAGTCATGTGTACACGGTGACTTGAACCTGGTCCGTCTCACCTATAAAGAGCCTCTGTGTGGCTGCTCTCCTCGGTTATGGCCATACCACTCTGAACACGCCCGATCTCGTCTGATCTCGGAAGTTAAGCAGCGTCGGGCCAGGTTAGTACTTGGATGGGAGACCGCCTGGGAATACCCGGTGCCGCAAGCATTTTGGCCCTCTGAGCAGCAGGCCTCACCTGGTCCTCCTCCCTCATGTTTCACTCCTTCTGTCAACACGCAATTTCCTTCTGGAGAATAAAGTTGTATCTTATCTTATCTGAAATGTTAGTGTTCTTCTTATGAAGGCATCATGTAAATTGTGATATACATGAACTTGAGTGTAGTCATGTGTACACGGTGACTTGAACTGGGTCTGTCTCACCTATAAAGAGCCTCTGTGTGGCTGCTCTCCTATTTTACAGCCATACCACTCTGAACACGCCCGATCTCGTCTGATCTCAGAAGCTAAGCAGCGTTGGGCCAGGTTTGTACTTGGATGGGAGACCGCCTGGGAATACCCGGTGCTGTTAGCATTTTGGCCCTCTGAGCAGCAGGCCTCACCTGGTCCTCCTCCCTCATGTTTCACTCCCTCTGTAAACACGCAATTTCCCTCGGGAGAATAAAGTTGTATCTTATCTTATCTTATATGAAAGCATACATTCAGAAAATGAGTATTGCACATGGTCATAATATGAGAAGATTGAATGCACATGAGAAGTGAAGTACACGAGCCACTGTGTGACAATGATGATGATGATGAGGATGAAAGTGAGCGTCAGAGATGTTAGTGGTCCCTCTGTATGTTCTATGTGATGATTATCAGTTTCATTAGGTAAGACTTCATTATCCAGAAATGTGTGTTTCTGATGAAGGCATCATGTAAATTGTGATATACATGAACTTGAGTGTAGTCATGTGTACACGGTGACTTGAACTGGGTCTGTCTCACCTATAAAGAGCCTCTGTGTGGCTGCTCTCCTCGTTTACGGCCATACCACTCTGAACACGCCCGATCTCGTCTGATCTTGGAAGCTAAGCAGTGTCAGGCCAGGTTAGTACTTGGATGGGAGACTGCCTGGGAATACCCGGTGCCGTAAGCATTTTGGCCCTCTGAGCAGCAGGCCTCACCTGGTCCTCCTCCCTCATGTTTCACTCCCTCTGTCAACACCCAATGTCCCTCGGGAGAATAAAGTTGTTTCTTATCTTATCTTATATGAAAGCATACATTCAGAAAATGAGTATTGCACATGGTCATAATATGAGGAGATTGAATGCACATGAGAAGTGAAGTACACGAGCCTCTGTGTGACGATGATGATGATGAAAGTGAGCGTCAGAGATGTTAGTGGTCCCTCTGTATGTTCTATGTGATGATTATCAGTTTCATTGGGTTATACTTCATTATCTAGAAATGTGTGTTTCTGATGAAGGCATCATGTAACTTGTGATATACATGAACTTGAGTGTGTTCATGCGTACACAGCGTCTGATCTCGGAAGCTAAGCAGCGTCGGGCCAGGTTAGTACTTGGATGGGAGACCACCTAGGAATACCCGGTGCCGTAAACATTTTGTCCCTCTGAGCAGCAGGCCTCACCTGGTCCTCCTCCCTCATGTTTCACTCCTTCTGTCAACACGCAATTTCCCTCTGGAGAATAAAGTTGTATCTTATCTTATCTGAAATGTTAGTGTTCTTCTTATGAAGGCATCATGTAAATTGTGATATACATGAACTTGAGTGTAGTCATGTGTACACGGTGACTTGAACTGGGTCTGTCTCACCTATAAAGAGCCTCTGTGTGGCTGCTCTCCTATTTTACGGCCATACCACTCTGAACACGCCCGATCTCGTCTGATCTCAGAAGCTAAGCAGCGTTGGGCCAGGTTTGTACTTGGATGGGAGACCGCCTGGGAATACCCGGTGCTGTTAGCATTTTGGCCCTCTGAGCAGCAGGCCTCACCTGGTCCTCCTCCCTCATGTTTCACTCCCTCTGTAAACACGCAATTTCCCTCGGGAGAATAAAGTTGTATCTTATCTTATCTTATATGAAAGCATACATTCAGAAAATGAGTATTGCACATGGGCATAATATGAGAAGATTGAATGCACATGAGAAGTGAAGTACACGAGCCACTGTGTGACAATGATGATGATTATGAGGATGAAAGTGAGCGTCAGAGATGTTAGTGGTCCCTCTGTATGTTCTATGTGATGATTATCAGTTTCATGAGGTAAGACTTCATTATCCAGAAATGTGTGTTTCTGATGAAGGCATCATGTAAATTGTGATATACATGAACTTGAGTGTAGTCATGTGTACACGGTGACTTGAACTGGGTCTGTCTCACCTATAGAGAGCCTCTGTGTGGCTGCTGTCCTCGTTTACGGCCATACCACTCTGAACACGCCCGATCTCGTCTGATCTCGGAAGCTAAGCAGTGTCAGGCCAGGTTAGTACTTGGATGGGAGACTGCCTGGGAATACCCGGTGCCGTAAGCATTTTGGCCCTCTGAGCAGCAGGCCTCACCTGGTCCTCCTCCCTCATGTTTCACTCCCTCTGTCAACACCCAATGTCCCTCGGGAGAATAAAGTTGTTTCTTATCTTATCTTATATGAAAGCATACATTCAGAAAATGAGTATTGCACATGGTCATAATATGAGGAGATTGAATGCACATGAGAAGTGAAGTACACGAGCCTCTGTGTGACGATGATGATGATGAAAGTGAGCGTCAGAGATGTTAGTGGTCCCTCTTTATGTTCTATGTGATGATTATCAGTTTCATTGGGTTATACTTCATTATCCAGAAATGTGTGTTTCTGATGAAGGCATCATGTAACTTGTGATATACATGAACTTGAGTGTGTTCGTGCGTACACAGCGTCTGATCTCGGAAGCTAAGCAGCGTCGGGCCAGGTTAGTACTTGGATGGGAGACCGCCTAGGAATACCCGGTGCCGTAAACATTTTGTCCCTCTGAGCAGCAGGCCTCACCTGGTCCTCCTCCCTCATGTTTCACTCCCTCTGTGAACACGCAATTTCCCTCGGGAGAATAAAGTTGTATCTTATCTTATCTGAAATGTTAGTGTTCTTCTGATGAAGGCATCATGTAAATTGTGATATACATGAACTTGAGTGTAGTCATGTGTACACGGTGACTTGAACTGGGTCTGTCTCACCTATAAAGAGCCTTTGTGTGGCTGCTCTCCTCGTTTACGGCCATACCACTGTGAACACGCCTGATCTCGTCTGATCTCGGAAGCTAAGCAGTGTCGGGCCAGGTAAGTACTTGGATGGGAGACCGCCTGGGAATACCCGGTGCCGTAAACATTTTGTCCCTCTGAGCAGCAGGCCTCACCTGGTCCTCCTCCCTCATGTTTCACTCCCTCTGTAAACACGCAATTTCCCTCGGGAGAATAAAGTTGTATCTTATCTTATCTTATATGAAAGCATACATTCAGAAAATGAGTATTGCACATGGTCATAATATGAGAAGATTGAATGCACATGAGAAGTGAAGTACACGAGCCACTGTGTGACAATGATGATGATGATGAGGATGAAAGTGAGCGTCAGAGATGTTAGTGGTCCCTCTGTATGTTCTATGTGATGATTATCAGTTTCATTAGGTAAGACTTCATTATCCAGAAATGTGTGTTTCTGATGAAGGCATCATGTAAATTGTGATATACATGAACTTGAGTGTAGTCATGTGTACACGGTGACTTGAACTGGGTCTGTCTCACCTATAAAGAGCCTCTGTGTGGCTGCTCTTCTCGTTTACGGCCATACCACTCTGAACACGCCCGATCTCGTCTGATCTCGGAAGCTAAGCAGCGTCGGGCCAGTTTAGTACTTGGATGGGAGACCGCTTGGGAATACCCGGTGCCGTAAGCATCTTGGCCCTCTGAGCAGCAGGCCTCACCTGGTCCTCCTCCCTCATGTTTCACTCCCTCTGTCAACACCCAATGTCCCTCGGGAGAATAAAGTTGTATCTTATCTTATCTTATATGAAAGCATACATTCAGAAAATGAGTATTGCACATGGGCATAATATGAGAAGATTGAATGCACATGAGAAGTGAAGTACACGAGCCACTGTGTGACGATGATGATGATGATGATGATGAAGATGATGATGATGAAAGTGAGCGTCAGAGATGTTAGTGGTCCCTCTTTATGTTTTATGTGATGATCATCAGTTTCATTAGGTAAGACTTCATTATCCAGAAATGTGTGTTTCTGACGAAGGCATCATGTAAATTGTGATATACATGAACTTGAGTGTAGTCATGTGTACACGGTGACATGAACTGGGTCTGTCTCACCTATAAAGAGCCTCTGTGTGGCTGCTCTCCTCGTTTACGCCCATAACACTCCCGATCTCGTCTGATCTCGGAAGCTAATCAGCGTCAGGCCAGGTAAGTACTTGGATGGGAGACCGCCTGGGAATACCCGGTGCCGTAAGCATTTTGGCCCTCTGAGCAGCAGGCCTCACCTGGTCTTCCTCCCTCATGTTTCACTCCCTCTGTCAACACGCAATTTCTCTCGGGAGAATAAAGTTGTATCTTATCTTTTCTGAAATGTTAGTGTTCTTCTGATGCAGGTGTTGCACACTTGAAGAAAGTAATACTCTCAACGGCGTGCTGGGAAAAGTTTTTCGTTTAATCCAAAGTTTCCACAATACAGCTCACTTTTTTTCACCATTTACATCTCCCGCCTTCCGTTCTCAGTGGCTACTTCTTCTCTCTCTCACCGTTATGCAACTGCATTATATCCCAGTACTACAGCGCCACTTCTGGCCAAAACATGCAACAACATCGTTACAAAAGAAAATAAAAGGCCACAACTTAATGGAAAAGGGACCAAAGAAAAGACTAAATGGGGGGTATGTCACACTCTCCCCTGCTTAACTAAATGTCGTCCCGACATTTCCCGTCTCAGTTCATCCTGTTTAAGACAATTTGATCACTTCCAGGTTAGAGTCCATTATTCAAGACACATATCTAATGACAGATTTCACATCACACTTATCTCCCCTTAATGTCATGTGTTAAACAGAGGAAGTCATTGTGCACTATGACAACTATCTATTTACTCCGCTGTGTTCACGGGCAGCTTGTCTTGACTGGAATAGGCGTGATCTTTGACCTGTAGCGAAATCACATAGAATCTCACACTTCATATATTCTAATAACTCTTTTCTTCATATCATTTCGTTATAAGAGTCTCTTTACAGTTAGTCTTTTCAACCATACTCCTGTAAATACAATATCTTACAACCACCATTTCCTCTTCAGTTATATTTGTGCGATTCTAAATGTGAGAACTGACTTTGTGTGGGCCTATATAAACTAAAAGTATTTTTTTTCTTTTAAACAACACATTAACATTTTCCATCCATCATATGACTTTGACATGAACTAACAAATTGTATTCATCTTAAAACTAGATGGCTTGAACTTACAACTTTAAAGTGCATCATATAATCTCATAACTTTAATTCAATTAACTGTGGGCTGCCCCAACCTATCATATGCGAGTGTTTTGGGTGCAGGTCTATTTCTGAAAGGATATCGTCTCGCAGGTGGTGAAGATGATGGATACTCTTCTCCCTCATTGCTTGCGGTCTCCAGCTCAGCCTCTTCTATATCCTCACTCAGGCCTGCTGTCACAGTCACTTCATTTTCCAGTCCAGTCCCGATCTGTTCTTCTTGCTCTCTGTCCGTGTCTGATGTCCACAGGGTCTGTTCTCCCATCACATCGTCTCCCTCAGGTGCTGGTGTTGCAGCCCGTGGCTGAAACTCTGTAGCCTCTGGTCTGAGGTTCCTTCTGGTTTGTGCTGCGGAGTCTCCTTGGGGCCATCTGGACATGCATCGCCAGTCATCCTCTTCAGAGTCAGATGAACACTCGGGTTCTGCATTCTGTTTTGTCGGTGTCTTTTTCTCTTTGTGTGGTCTCTCACCTCTTTTCTTTTCAGGCTTGTGTGACTCAACTGGCAGGAAGTCACAGGGGAGCAGCAGATTTCGATGAAGCACTCTGGTGCGGCCCTGGCCATCCTCTGGTTGTACTTCATAAACTGGACTTTCTGGGTGTTTTCTCTTGACCACTACATGGACTTTGTCTTCCCAGAATGACCTGAGTTTTCCGGGTCCACCTCTTTCAGTCAAGTTCCTAATGAGAACTCTGCAGCCAGGATACAGCTCTGCACCTTGAACCTTCCGGTCATACAGGTTTTTCCCCCTCTCTCCGCTTGCCTTCGCAGCCTTGGAGGCTAACTGGTACGCCTCCTCCATCCTCTGTTTCCATTTCTTGGCATAGTCATCATGAGATGCACTGCCATCACTGTGGGGGATACTGAACATGATGTCAATAGGCAATCTGGGGTTACGACCAAAGAGCAGGTAATATGGTGCCTATCCAGTGGACTCATTGCGCGTGCAATTGTAGGCGTGTATTACTTTGGCAAGAGAATTCTTCCAATCTGCTTTAGCTTGGTCATCTAGGTTACGCAACATGGCCAGCAGGGTGCGGTTGAAGCGTTCCACTTGACCGTTCCCCTGGGGGTGGTACGGGGTGGTGCGAGAACCTTGGATGCCAGAGTATTTTTGGAGCTCTGCAAACAACTTATTCTCTAATTCTCTACCCTGATCATGGTGTAATTTCGTGGGGAAGCCGAATTTGAGGACAAAGTCACCGAATATCTTCTCAGCTGCAGTTCGAGCACTGTTGTTAGTACATGCATACGCCTGAGCGAATCGTGTAAAATGGTCCATGACCACCAGAATGTACTCATATCCTCCTTTACACTTCTCTAGGTGCATGAAGTCAATTGAGACCAGCTCAAAGGGGTATGTTGTCACAATACTGGTAAGTGGTGCTCTTACTGCTTTCTGTGGTCTTTTCCGTTTCACACAGCTACAGACCTTGTTGATGTGATGCTCAACGTCTCTCTGCATATGAGGCCAAAAGAAACGCTCACGGATCAGATGGAGTGTCCGTTCAACGCCCAAGTGTCCCATCTCTTCATGCAGCTCTCTCAGGATGAGGGGACGGAACTTTGGAGGCACAACCAGTTGTGTGCGTGTTGCTGTCTGTCGCCGGAGAACATCCTCAGCATCAATCACCAACTTCGCTTTCTCCCTTGCAAACACTGCCAACTCACTGTGAGTGTCTTTCACCCTCGGCCACTGCTGTTGTGCGACCTGCTGTTTCACCTGCTTCAGCAGTAGATCCTCGTCTTGAGCGGCTCTCAGTGCTTGAGGGGCGATCTGCTTTGCTGCGTTCATCCGCGGCTCACTGCTCAGCTCTGCGATGGCTGTGGTGATGGTCACTGGACACAGCAACGGCTCTCTCTCCACCTGGTGAACTGACAACCCTTTGGAGACACTGGCCAAGATCTCAGACTGTATCTTTTGTGAACAGGTTAGCATATACTTCTCTATGTCAAGGGGCATTCTCGATAGCCCGTCTGCGTCAGAGTTAGACTTCCCTGGCCTGTACTTAATTGAAGTCTGCCAATTCAGCCACCCATCTCAGCAACGTGGCATTCAATTTAGCTGTTGTCAGCACATATGTCAGAGGGTTATTATCTGTATATACTACAAACGATGGAGTGTAATACAAATAATCCCTAAACCTCTCGCATATAGCCCATTTCATTGCTAAAAACTCTAGCTTACCAGAATGTAGATGGTAATTCTTCTCTGGAGCAGAGAGTGTGCGGGAGCCATACGCAATGACCTTTAACCTTCCCTCCTGTTTTTGATAGAGCACCGCTCCAAGTCCATCCTGGGACGCATCACAATGCATAATGAACGGTTCTTCAAAGTTTGGGTAGCCCAGCACAGGAGGACTGGAGAGGTAATCTATCAGCTGACTGAGAACTGTACTGTGTTCTTCTGTCCACCTGATACGTTGATGTGAGGGTACCTGGCTTTGCTTTGTCTTTCTCACCCCAGCCTTCTGCTTCTTTGTGCCTTTAGGGGTCTCACTGCCTGGTATCTCAGCGCACAGCAGTGCATAGAGAGGCTTAGCTATGCGAGAGAAGTTTGGGATATAGGCTCGGTAGTATGAGATGAATCCTAGCACTTTCCGCACCTCACCCACTGTCGCTGGCTTCCTCTGCTTCATCTCTTGCACTGGGGCTACTTCTGCAGGATCCATTGTGTAGCCTTCCTTCGATACGATCTTTCCCAGAAATCTGACCTGGTTCTTAAAGAGCTCACATTTCTTTGCAGTCAATTTCACCCCGTGCTGTTGGTAGCGCTGAAGCACTTTTCTCACATCTTTCAGGTGATTATCAAATGTTTGGCTATGAACCAGATTATCGTCTAGATATGGCTCGCAAATTTCATCTCTGAGTCCAGATAGACACTCCTCCATGCTGCGCTGGAATTCGGAGGGTGCTGTAGACAAGCCAAAAGGGATTCGGATCCACTCATATAGGCCCCAGGGTGTTATAAAAGCTGTGAGTGGTCTACTACTTTCTTCCACGAACCCCTGATGGTAGGCCTTGCCTTGATCTAACACTGAAAACCATGCACTCCCATGTAAACTATCTAGCATATCTTGAATGCGGGGAATAGGGTGGCGATCTGGCAGAGACTTACGGTTGAGTTCTCTGTAGTCACAGCACAGACGGAGGTTCCCATCTTTTTTCCGCACACAGACAATGGGAGATGAGTAATGTGACCTAGATTTTTGGATCCAGCCCCTATTTAACAAGTCTTCTAAGTACTGTTTTACTTCTTTGTGAAGTGGCTTAGGCACAGACACATAGGTACGTCTTACCGGTGTTGTATCTGTGAGTCTGATTTTCAGTTGTAGGGAAGGGATGTATCCCACATCATCATCGTCTCTGGCGAACGCTCTGCATTCCTCCCTCAACATCTGCTTCACTTGTCGCTGCTGAGCAAGGGGGAGGTGAATCAGTGTGATTGGTGGGTCCCACCTTTCCTCGTCCACCGCTGTCCTTCCATCAGGCTCAGGCTCATCCTCCCTGCTGACCTCTGGACGTTCGACTGGAGAAGCTGGTCGAGGAGTGACTGGCTTGGCGTCCACTGGATAGACAGCTTTGACCAGTTGAACCTGCCCCAACACTGTGCGTGGGCTCAGGGTGACATCATGACAGGTGTTATTGGTGATGGGCAGTGCTATGCGAGAATATGTCCCTTCGCTAAGAGTCATCATGCTCTCTGACATTCTCAGGCCATCTGGCCAGGGGGCATGTTCATCAGGCAGAAAAAGGGCTTCTTGACTGGACAGTAGAGGACCTGTTCTCACAGCACATTTTATAGTTCTCACCTGACCTGCTGGGATCACTTCCTTCTGCCTGCCCACTCTCACTAGGCCGTCACTGCACTCAGGGTCACTGTTTTGAATAATTTTCACTAACATTTCAGTCTTTTTACAGCTAAAAGAGAAAGCTGTGCTCACAGCCTGTGTTATTACTTCATGTGGACCCTCCACACCATTCTTTAACAACAGTTCAATTACATTGTAACCAATGATTGGCTCTTCTGCTGCTCCTTTCTCACCTGTCACGAGCATGGGCACCTGAAGCGTGAACTCTGGAGCATGTGATGGGTCTAGGTGGAACGTGACCTCCACCCAGCCTAGGAAAGGGATGTCGGTCTGGTTGACAGCTTTCCCCACAAAAGGACCAGGGCCGAGGAGTTCTTCAGTGCTCCGTACCTTCACCTCTGGGATGCAGTTCTTCCTCCAGGTCTCATTGATAAGGCAGACTTGCGATCCAGTGTCCCATAAGGCTTGAGTCTTCACCCCATCTAGGTAGCAACTCACCATGCACTTCTTTCCAATAAGTCTCAGCAGCTGTGAATGGTGACGAGGGGAGATGTGGCTAATATAAGCAGAACCTGCCAATCTTCCACCTGGGGAACACCTTTCTGCTCGCAGTCTCTCTTCTAATTGTACAATGCTTTCTCTAAGAATAGTAGGGGTGTTGAGTGACCTGCTATGCTGTTCTTGAGTGTCAGGGGAGGTACATTCTACAGTCTGTCCTTTGATATTAGCTGAATCAGTGTTGCCTCTTGAGTTCCTTTGGCCTCTGCATCCTCTTGAGAGGTGTCCACTCAGGCCACATTTGAAGCAGTGGTCACACTGTTCCTCTTCACCCCGGTCTTGACATCCTCTGCATGCCCTCTTCCCTCTGTTTTGGAACTGGTGAGATGGTCGTGCTGAGTACTGAACATTCTTCCTCAGCTCAGCCACTTCCTCTCTCAGCTGTTTCACTGCATCCATCAGTTCAGTTTCTGAAGAGCTTTTTGGAGTTTTTATCTTCTGACTTTTAACACTGGCCTTGACTGAAGTGCTGTGTTCAGATGGCTGGTCATTGTCTGTTTCCCTGTCACTATACAGCTGGTAAGTAGTTGTTTCTGTTTTTAGCTCATTTATTCTGGCTGGCTTATTTGGGATACTTTTCTTCAATTTCTGCTGTGTCTCCCAATCAACAGCAGCAGCATCATTCATTTTCTCTATCAATATCTCGTCAGTCACTCCTAGATCATCTAGGTGAGGTTTCAGCTGCATTTTAACATTATCACTCAGTAGTCCTGTACTGACTGACCTAAGAAACTTCTTCTGAATGAGGTCTGGGCTATACTGTACATCTGAGCTGGCATCTTCTGCAGCCGCCAGTAGCCTCTCTTTGAGTTCAACTGCACGAAAAAGAAAATTCTGAGGGGATTCTTTTGCATCTTGAGTTATGTTAATGAGTCTGTGGAACATATCTGTAGTGTTGTTTTCTTTGAAATGGGCTTTAAGAATCGTCTTCAACTGCACGAGTGTCAAATTATTTTTGGCTTCCAGCATATCACGTAAACTGAGCCCTGGTGTAGCAGCTTTTACTACGGCTTCAACAATTTCTACATCACTGTGGCCTTTACGTTTTTCAGAGTCTATTTGGTACATGAGGTTAGTGTATGATAACTTGTCTTTCTGCCCCAATTCACCTATCTGGCCATTAATCCGAAACTCGCGTCTGATAACCACTTCAGGGGCTCTGGAGAATGGGAGTTCTGGCGGGCTAGCCGTCCTGTTCATTTTTTCCCGAAGCCGACTCATTTCCTCCTCGAGCATTTTGGTCGACGTCTGGAATGTCAACTGCATTTCAGCATACTGTTTTTGTAGCTTTTGTAGCTCCTCTTCATTTTTATCATACCTCTCTGGTTTGGGCGCGTTTTCTCTCAATCGCTTAGCTGTAGCTAACAACTCTTGCCCAAATGTCTCTGCTACATCTTGTTCCTCCACTTCAAAAGCATTCTCTACTGACTCATTAATTGCTCGGATCAACGTGTGTTTCTTCTCCTTGTCTGATGAAACTTTGCTCGGATACACACTTCTTTTAGCTGTTCCACGTTTAGCCGACACAGTAGCTCCGTTAGCTGATCCTGTAACTGCTCCAGCTCCATTTTGCGTGTTCCAACATTCGTTCTTTTTTTTTTTCTTCAGACTTCTTTTTTGTATCACGTTGAGTCCCTGTTCGGGCGCCAATTTTGTTGCACACTTGAAGAAAGTAATACTCTCAACGGCGTGCTGGGAAAAGTTTTTTGTTTAATCCAAAGTTTCCACAATACAGCTCACTTCACCATTTACATCTCCCGCCTTCCGTTCTCAGTGGCTACTTCTTCTCTCTCTCACCGTTATGCAACTGCATTATATCCCAGTACTACAGCGCCACTTCTGGCCAAAACATGCAACAACATCGTAACAAAAGAAAATAAAAGGCCACAACTTAATGGAAAAGGGACCAAAGAAAAGACTAAATGGGGGGTATGTCACAAAGGCATCATGTAAATTGTGATATACATGAACTTGAGTGTAGTCATGTGTACACGGTGACTTGAACTGGGTCTGTCTCACCTATAAAGAGCCTCTGTGTGGCTGCTCTCCTCGTTTACGGCCATACCACTCTGAACACGCCCGGTCTCGTCTGATCTCGGAAGCTAAGCAGCGTCGGGCCAGGTTAGTACTTGGATGGGAGACCGCCTGGGAATACCCGGTGCCGTAAGCATTTTGGCCCTCTGAACAGCAGGCCTCACCTGGTCCTCCTCCCTCATGTTTCACTCCCTCTGTCAACACGCAATTTCCCTCGGGAGAATAAAGTTGTATCTTATCTTATCTGAAATGTTAGTGTTCTTCTGATGAAGGCATCATGTAAATTGTGATATACATGAACTTGAGTGTAGTCATGCGTACACGGTGACTTGAACTGGGTCTGTCTCACCTATAAAGAGCCTCTGTGTGGCTGCTCTCCTCGTTTACGGCCATACCACTCTGAACACACCTGATCTCGTCTGATCTCGGAAGCAAAGCAGCGTCGGGCCAGGTTAGTACTTGGATGGGAGACCGCTTGGGAATACCCGGTGCCGTAAGCATTTTGGCCCTCTGAGCAGCAGGCCTCACCTGGTCCTCCTCCCTCATGTTTCACTCACTCTGTGAAAACGCAAGTTCCCTCGGGAGAATAAAGTTGTATCTTATCTTATCTTATATGAAAGCATACATTCAGAAAATGAGTATTGCACATGGGCATAATATGAGATGATTGAATGCACATGAGAAGTGTAGTACACGAGCCACTGTGTGACGATGATGATGATGATGATGATGATGATGATGAAAGTGAGCATCAGAGATGTTAGTGGTCCCTCGTTATGTTCTATGTGATGATTATCAGTTTCATTTGGTTAGACCTCATTATCCAGAAATGTGTTCTTCTGATGAAGGCATCATGTAAATTGTGATTTACATGAACTTGAGTGTAGTCATGTGTACACGGTGACTTGAACTGGGTCTGTCTCACCTATAAAGAGCCTCTGTGTGGCTGCTCTCCTTGTTTACGGCCATACCACTATGAACACGCCTGATCTCGTCTGATCTCGGAAGCTAAGCAGCGTCGGGCAAGGTTAGTACTTGGATGGGAGACCGCCTAGGAATACCCATTGCCGTAAACATTTTGTCCCTCTGAGCAGCAGGCCTCACCTGGTCCTCCTCCCTCATGTTTCAATTCCTCTGTCAACACCCAATTTCCCTCGGGAGAATAAAGTTGTATCTTATCTTATCTTATATGAAAGCATACATTCAGAAAATGAGTATTGCACATGGGCATAATATGAGAAGATTGAATACACATGAGAAGTGAAGTACACGAGCCACTGTGTGACAATGATGATAATGATGATGATGAAAGTGAGCGTCAGAGATGTTAGTGGTCCCTCTGTATGTTCTATGTGATGATTATCAGTCTCATTAGGTAAGACTTCATTATCCAGAAATGTGTGTTTCTGATGAAGGCATCATGTAAATTGTGATATACATGAACTTGAGTGTAGTCATGTGTACACGGTGACTTGAAAAGGGTCTGTCTCACCTATAAAGAGCATCTGTGTGGCTGCTCTCCTCGTTTACGGCCATACCACTCTGAACACGCCCGATCTCGTCTGATCTCGGAAGCTAATCAGCGTCGGGCAAAGTTAGTACTTGGATGGGAGACCGCCTGGGAATACCGGGTTCCGTAAGCATTTTGGCCCTCTGAGCAGCAGGCCTCACCTGGTCCTCCTCCCTCATGTTTCACTCCCTTTGTCAACACGCAATTTCCCTCGGGAGAAAAAAGTTCTGTCATTTCTTATCTGAAATGTTAGTGTTCTTCTGATGAAGGCATCATGTAAATTGTGATATACATGAACTTGAGTGTAGTCATGTGTACACGGTGACTTGAACTGGGTCTGTCTCACCTATAAAGAGCCTCTGTGTGGCTGCTCTCCTCGTTTACGGCCATACCACTCTGAACACGCCCGATCTCGTCTGATCTCGGAAGCTAATCAGCGTCGGGCCAGGTTAGTACTTGGATGGCAGACGGCCTGGGAATACCCGGTGCCATAAGCATTTTGGCCCTCTGAGCAGCAGGCCTCACCTGGTCCTCCTCACTCATGTTTCACTCCCTCTGTCAACACCCAATGTCCCTCGGGAGAATAAAGTTGTATCTTATCTTATCTTATATGAAAGCATACATTCAGAAAATGAGTATTGCACATGGGCATAATATGAGAAGATTGAATGCACATGAGAAGTGAAGTACACGAGCCACTGTGTGACGATGATGATGATGATGATGATGATGATGATGAAAGTGAGCGTCAGAGATGTTAGTGGTCCCTCTGTATGTTCTATGTGATGATTATCAGTTTCATTAGGTAAGACTTCATTATCCAGAAATGTGTGTTTCTGATGAAGGCATCATGTAAATTGTGATATACATGAACTTGAGTGTAGTCATGTGTACACGGTGACTTGAACTGGGTCTGTCTCACCTATAAAGAGTCTCTGTGTGGCTGCTCCCCTCGTTTACGGCCATACCACTCTGAACACGGAAGTAAGAGGAGGTGTGTGTGAGCTCCAGGCGTGCGTGTATTTTGACTGATCCTGTGCGGCAATTTTGATTTTGAGTTTGAACTGTGGCGTTTCTTTAAGCCCAGATTTTTCGTTTCTTTGATAGCTCTGTTTTTGGAGCCACCCCCAGCAGTTTTGACTGTCTGGGGGACACTTTAAGTTATTTATTTGTTTGTTTGGTTTTGGTTTTTCCTGATGGAAAATAGTTTATACTGTGCTCCAAGTATGGTGAGAACCAGAGGAAAGGGAGCCAGAGTCGCTGCACCGGGCCCGGACCGGACGGCCGAGGCAAACGAGCCGATGGTGGAAGACGATCGGGCGTACAGGACCGTGGACGGTCAGAATATGACGGGAGAAATGGAGGACACACGTGCGGTGACAGCTCCTGACGTAGCCGAAAATGCGCAAGGAGGAAGAGGGCAGGAGAGAGAAATCATCAGAGAGGAAGAGATACGGATTTTTAAGGATAAAGCTGAAGAGTTTCAGCAAAATTTAACGCTCGCCCTGGAGCTGATTGGAGAAGATAAAGTGACCGCAATGGAGCTGATCCAGGCAATACAAGACACTTGTGGGAAAATCATCGCCTGCCGGTACACGGGCAGAAATAAATATGAGATCACAATGAATCACCCGAACGGGAAAGAAAGACTATTGGACGGCAGAAAAATTGGACAGACCGCGATCATGTCCAAGGAGTTATGTAATGATGAGCTGGTGGTCTCGTTTCTGGGGCTGCCGGCGTATATCACGGACAGCGTCATTCTGGGCAAGCTGAACAGCTGGGGAGTGAGTGCAGTATCCCCGATCATCAGGAGAATGTGGCCGGGAACTAGAATTGCTGACGGAACAAGATACGTGAAAGTTAAATTCACGGAGACGGTCCAATCACTTCCATATTCGACCAAGTTTGAGACGGCTTTTGGAGCAGAGTTCTTCAGAGTTTTGCACGACAAACAGGTGAAAGTGTGCAGACAGTGCATACAGACTGGTCATATCCTGAGGGACTGTCCAGATTTCCTTTGTAGAAAATGTGGAGAGCAGGGGCACTATGCAAGGGAGTGCATGGGCAGAGGGAACAAATGCCAGAGCTGCAAAAAGGAGAGCAGCAGATGTGTTTGTGAGGACGTTGATCATGCTCCAGGGACGGGAGGAAAGCAACGTGAGGAGCAGGAAGAATCGAGAGAGAATATCTCTGAGAGGGAGGAGACCGAGAAGGATCGTGCGGAGGGGGAAGCGGAGAAAGGAAGAGACATACTGGAGTCGGACGGAGAGCAAGGAATGGAGGTGAGAGGATCGACAGCTGAGGTGCCGGGACATGGAGACGCAGCAGAGGGGCAGAGTGTGGATACATCGGAGAGAAAGGAGAGGAAGGTGAAAATTGTTCAACTTCAGCGACCCCCAGAATCAGACTCAGAGATATGCTTGACGGGGTCTCAAGAGTCGGGGAACTCGGAGTCTGATATGGACCTCGGAAACAGCCAGGAGCTGGGGAAGAGAAGACTGCAATGGATGCTGAAGACAAGGGGATCAAAAAGAGGAAAAAGTAAGACGTGAACTGTAGCATAAAGATGATGGGCCTGATTTATCTCTATGTATTTACAATGTTAAAAATACTATCGCAAAACACAAACGGCTTAAGATGTATTAACAAGATGAGAGATGTTTTAAGGGTGGATACTTTTGACATCCTCTGTGTACAAGAGACTAAGTGGACAAGGGAGTGGAGAAGCTATCTGAGGGATACATGGGCTGGAAAAGTGTGGGCAAACAACGGTGTAAATGGACGAGCCGGAGTCGCTATTTTTGCTAAAGGAGATAAGATCCAAAATGTTAAGGAAATAGTGAAGGATGATGAGGGAAGGGTGATCGGTATTGAATTTATTTACAGGAATGTGCTTTACAAACTTTTGAATATTTATGCACCGAATGAGGACAACAAGCGTGGAATTTTCTTTGATCAACTAAAACCGCATTTGGGAGGGAACATTTGTGTAGTGGGGGATTTTAACTGTGCACTTACGAGATTGGATATATCAAGCAACAATACATACAAAAGTGATATAAGTAGGAAATCGCTAAATGAGCTTTTTGACTATTTCAACCTGGTAGATCTGTGGAGGGTGCGCAATATGGGAGAAAGGGGCTTTTCCAGACGACAGACGGTTCTGGGGAAACTTAAACAGTCCAGGATTGACTTATGTCTATTAGCATCTGGGCTGGAAAAAAAGATTTCAAAATGCTGGTATGAGTTCACAGGGTTTAGCGATCATGCAAGGTTATGGGTGGAGCTGGGGGAGAAAGAGCACAAAGGTGGAGGGTTATGGTGTTTAAATAACAGTGTTTTGCTGGATGGAAAATATAGGGAGAAAGTTGAAAATCTACTGAAAGAAAGAAAAAGAGAACTGCAGGGTGAGGGTTGTATAAATATGGGGGAGTGGTGGGAGGAGGTGAAATTGCACATCAAAAAAGTGACAATAAACTATTGTAAAAATAAAATGGAGAAGGAAAGAAGGACTGAGTATAGTTTAAGAGACCAGATTAATAAAGAGCTGGAAAGGTCGATTGCAGAGGAAAACTTCAACAATCTAAAATATCTCATGCTGAGAAAACAATTAGATGAGCTTGAGAAGAAACGGAGCAGAGGGGCAGCTATCAGATCGAGGATGAAGGATATTTTAGAAGGGGAAAAGAATACAAGTTTCTTTTTAGGGCTTGAAAAAAGACAGCAAAAGAAAGCTCATCTGCAAAACCTGAAAAATGAAGAGGGTAAGACAATGGAGAAGACAGAGGAAATGCTGGAGGTGGCTCATAAACATTTTAAAACACTTTTTTCAAAGATGGAGGTAAACTCTACAGACCACAGTGTTTTTGAAGGGATAGAAAAAAAATTAGGGGAAGATGACAGAGCAGACTGTGATAAAAACATAACAGAGGAAGAATTGGAAAGAGCAATAAATGGTTTGAATAAGAACAAAAGTCCAGGGCTGGATGGGTTATCGGGGGAATTTTACATCACCTTTAAACAGGTGATGAAGCCAATTCTCCTGAGAATCTTTCAATGCATGGAGCGGGAGGGGAAAGCATCTGGGGACTTCTTCACGGGGCTAATCCGAGTGGTGTATAAGAATAAGGGTGACAAAGGTGATTTGGGGAATTATAGGCCAATTAGTCTGCTAAATACAGATTATAAAATACTGGCTAAAATCCTGGCAAACAGATTGAAGGAGGTGATAGGCACAGTGGTGAATCCCTGTCAGTGTTATGGTGTGGTAGGGAGAGACATTAGTGACATCATCTTATCGATCCAGGACATCTTTGACAAAATGAATCAGAAGGGAGGGCTGTACATAGGGGTTGATTTAGAGAAGGCGTTTGATAGGGTGGATCATGATTTTTTGTTTAAAACACTGGAAAAGATGGGTTTCGGGGAAGGTTTCACTAAATGGATTAGGTTAATATATAGGAATGCCATCAGTAGGGTGAAAATAAACGGGAGGTTAACTGAGAGCTTCGCTCTGGAGAGGTCAATCAGGCAAGGATGCCCGCTTTCAGCTATGTTATACTCCATAGCGGCAGAACCCTTGTCTGCCCTCATTAGGAGGGACCCAGGGATTTTGGGGATTGAAATGGAAGATAAAACGGACACGAAAATCTACCAGTACGCAGATGACATAAGTATTACGGTTAGGAATGAGAGGAGTGTAGACAGGGTGCTGCAGCATGTAGAGTGCTATGAGAGGGTATCTGGGGCCAAAATCAATGCGGAAAAAACCGAGCTAATGGGCTTTGGTGATGGTTTCGATTGTGTAAATAAATGGAATTTTGTAAAGAGAAATGAAATGGTGAAGGTTTTGGGTGTATACGTAGGTAAGAATCGAGATGCAGCAACAAAACAAACGTGGGGTGAAATAGAGGGAAAAATCAAAATGCGATTGGATTTCTGGTCCGGGAGGAAATTGAATCTAAGGGGTAAAGTGATAGTAACTAACGCCCTCCTCCTGTCCAAGTGTCAGTATGCGCTAAGAGTCTGTGAAATGCCGGACAGGGTAATAGGAAAGCTGAATGACATGATGAGTGCTTTCATCTGGAATAAAAAACAGCATTTGATAGCCAGGAAGGTGCTCATCAATGGGCAGAAGGAGGGCGGTTTGAAATTGGTGGACCTGAAAAGTAAAAAGCTTAGTGCACGGATTCGACTGTTAGGGAAATTTATGGGAAACGCAAAGATTTACGCGTGGCAGAAGTGCCTCGACTCTTGCCTACAGGGGTGGGATAATAGAGGAGTGTTTAATCTATGTAGGGAAACGGAGCAAAGGGAAAGAGCACAGGTTAATGCATTTACAGGGGAAATACTTGAAGCGTGGAATATTTTACTGGGGGATTTAAAGTTTAGATGTGAGACTGCGGAGCAGGTGTTACACCAACCAGTTTTCAGAAATCCGGCAATAAGGTGTCAGGGGAAGGTATTTTCAGGGAGGTACTTGGAGGAACTAGGTTTAAATCAGGTGAAGCACTTTATCCAAAGAGGTGGTGGATTTCTGCAGGAGGAAGTAATCCAGGAGGTCAGGGGAAGATTAGGGAAAGTGAGACCAATAGAGATCAAAAGACTATGCCAGAGAATTTCAGAGGGGTTACCTCGTAGCTGGGTGGCGCTGGTGAAGGGGAGGAGGGCAGAGAAGGCTCTGGAGTTGGTCAGTTTCTCCCTCATCCAAGGAGGGAAAGAGCATGACATACGATCAGTTAACTCCAAGATACTATATAGAGTGTTTTTGGGAAAGGAAAAGAAGAAAGCGGCAGCTGAGGAAGTATGGCTAAGGCAGTTCCATGGGCTTAAGAGGGAGCACATTTGGTCAGATCTAAATGTGAAGTTCATTTCATCAGAGTGCTTTGATACAAATTTCAGGCTCAGACACAATAGAATATTTGTCAATTTGGTGCTAAACCAGATAAATAGACTCAACAGCAAGGTTTGTGATATATGTGAGGTGGAAGTGGAGACATTTAGGCACTTTATTTTTGAATGTAAGGAGTTAAAAGTGTTTTTTGAGAAACTGGACCAATGCTTTCAAAAATGTAGAGTCACAATCACGGAAAAGGAAAAATGGGAGAGGTTTTTTCTATTTGGGTATAAGGAAAGGAAAGCAGGGGTGAACAAATGGCTTATCAATTACATTCTGAGTTATGCCAAACATGTCATCAGACTTCGGAGAAACTATTCACATTTCGAGGACAAAAAAGTGAACATCTGGAGTTTTTTCTGTAACTTTATGAAAAGGAATGTGAGTCTGCTGTGGGATGGTGGGGACAAGAATTTCAAACAAAAGGTGCTGGAAGATAACTGTCTATTTGTGTGTGGAAATCAGGGTGGGGTGCAAATGTCAATAGGTCAAGGGTGAGGGGTGATGGGTGAAGGAAAAAAAAAAAAAAAAAAAGATGTGATGAATGGTGTTATGGATTGTTGGAAATAATTTGATTTGATTTGAAATGACTTGTATTTACTTGTGTAAAATGTATTTGTTAAAAATATTTATTTTTTGATAATAAAAGAGAAAAAAAAAAAAACACGCCCGATCTCGTCTGATCTCGGAAGCTAAGCAGCGTCGGGCCAGGTTAGTACTTGGATGAGAGACCGCCTGGGAATACCCGGTGCCGTAAGCACTTTGGCCCTCTGAGCAGCAGGCCTCACCTGGTCCTCCTCCCTCATGTTTCACTCCCTCTGTCAACACCCAATGTCCCTCGGGAGAATAATGTTGTATCTTATCTTATCTTATATGAAAGCATACATTCAGAAAATGAGTATTGCACATGGGCATAATATGAGAAGATTGAATGCACATGAGAAGTGAAGTACACGAGCCACTGTGTGACGATGATGATGATGACGATGATGATGATGATGAAACTGAGCGTCAGAGATGTTAGTGGTCCCTCTTTATGTTCTATATGATGATTATCAGTTTCATTAGGTAAGACTTCATTATCCAGAAATGTGTGTTTCTGATGAAGGCATCATGTAAATTGTGATATACATGAACTTGAGTGTAGTCATGTGTACACGGTGACTTGAACTGGGTCTGTCTCACCTATGAAGAGCCTCTGTGTGGCTGCTCTCCTCGTTTACGGCCATACCACTCTGAACACGCCCGATCTCGTCTGATCTCAGAAGCTAAGCAGCGTCAGGCCAGGTTAGTACTTGGATGGGAGACCGCCTGGGAATACCCGGTGCCGTAAGCATTTTGGCCCTCTGAGCAGCAGGCCTCACCTGGTCTTCCTCCCTCATGTTTCACTCCCTCTGTCAACACGCAATTTCACTCGGGAGAATAAAGTTGTATCTTATCTTATCATATATGAAAGCATACATTCAGAAAATGAGTATTGCACATGGTCATAATATGAGATGATTGAATGCACATTAGAATTGAAGTACACGAGCCACTGTGTGACGATGATGATTATGATGATGATGATGATGATGACAGTGAGCGTCAGAGATGTTAGTGGTCCCTCTTTATCTTCTATGTGATGATTATCAGTTTCATTAGGCAAGACTTCATTATCCAGAAATGTGTGTTTCTGATGAAGGCATCATGTAAATTGTGATATACATGAACTTGAGTGTAGTCATGTGTACACGGTGACTTGAACTGGGTCTGTCTCACCTATAAAGAGCCTTTGTGTGGCTGCTCTCCTTGTTTACAGCCATACCACTCTGAACACGCCCGATCTCGTCTGATCTCGGAAGCTAAGCAGCGTCGGGCCAGGTTAGTACTTGGATGGGAGACTGCCTGGGAACACCCGGTGCCGTAAGCATTTTGGCCCTCTGAGCAGCAGGCCTCACCTGGTCCTCCTCCCTCATGTTTCACTTCCTCTGTCAACACGCAATTTCCCTCCGGAGAATAAAGTTGTATCTTATCTTATCTGAAATGTTAGTGTTCTTCTGATGAAGATATCATGTAAATTGTGATATACATGAACTTGAGTGTAGTCATGTGTACACGGTCACTTGAACTTGGTCTGTCTCACCTATAAAGAGCCTCTGTGTGGCTGCTCTCCTGTTTTACGGCCATACCACTCTGAACACGCCCGATCTCGTCTGATCTCAGAAGCTAAGCAGCGTTGGGCCATGTTTGTACTTGGATGGGAGACCGCCTGGGAATACCCAGTGCCGTTAGCTTTTTGGCCCTCTGAGCAGCAGGCCTCACCTGGTCTTCCTCCCTCATGTTTCACTCCCTCTGTCAACACGCAATTTCACTCGGGAGAATAAAGTTGTATCTTATCTTATCATATATGAAAGCATACATTCAGAAAATGAGTATTGCACATGGTCATAATATGAGATGATTGAATGCACATGAGAATTGAAGTACACGAGCCACTGTGTGACGATGATGATTATGATGATGATGATGATGATGACAGTGAGCGTCAGAGATGTTAGTGGTCCCTCTTTATCTTCTATGTGATGATTATCAGTTTCATTAGGCAAGAATTCATTATCCAGAAATGTGTGTTTCTGATGAAGGCATCATGTAAATTGTGATATACATGAACTTGAGTGTAGTCATGTGTACACGGTGACTTGAACTGGGTCTGTCTCACCTATAAAGAGCCTTTGTGTGGCTGCTCTCCTTGTTTACAGCCATACCACTCTGAACACGCCTGATCTCGTCTGATCTCGGAAGCTAAGCAGCGTCGGGCCAGGTTAGTACTTGGATGGGAGACCGCCTGGGAATACCCGGTGCCGCAAGCATTTTGGCCCTCTGAGCAGCAGGCCTCACCTGGTCCTCCTCCCTCATGATTCACTTCCTCTGTCAACACGCAATTTCCCTCGGGAGAATGAAGTTGTATCTTATCTTATCATATATGAAAGCATACATTCAGAAAATGAGTATTGCACATGGTCATAATATGAGAAGATTGAATGCACATGAGAAGTGAAGTACACGAGCCACTGTGTGACGATGATGATGATGAAAGTGAGCGTCAGAGATGTTAGTGGTCCCTCTGTATGTTCTATGTGATGATTATCAGTTTCATTAGGTAAGACTTCATTATCCAGAAATGTGTGTTTCTGATGAAGGCATCATGTAAATTGTGATATACATGAACTTGAGTGTAGTCATGTGTACACGGTGACTTGAACTGGGTCTGTCTCACCTATAAAGAGTCTCTGTGTGGCTGCTCCCCTCGTTTACGGCCATACCACTCTGAACACGCCCGATCTCGTCTGATCTCAGAAGCTAAGCAGCGTTGGGCCAGGTTAGTACTTGGATGGGAGACCGCCTGGGAATACCCGGTGCCGTAAGCATTTTGGCCCTTTGAGCAGCAGGCCTCACCTGGTCCTCCTCCCTCATGTTTCACTCCCTCTGTCAACACCCAATGTCCCTCGGGAGAATAAAGTTGTATCTTATCTTATCTTATATGAAAGCATACATTCAGAAAATGAGTATTGCACATGGGCATAATATGAGATGATTGAATGCACATGAGAATTGAAGTACACGAGCCACTGTGTGACGATGATGATTATGATGATGATGATGATGATGACAGTGAGCGTCAGAGATGTTAGTGGTCCCTCTTTATCTTCTATGTGATGATTATCAGTTTCATTAGGCAAGACTTCATGATCCAGAAATGTGTGTTTCTGATGAAGGCATCATGTAAATTGTGATATACATGAACTTGAGTGTAGTCATGTGTACACGGTGACTTGAACTGGGTCTGTCTCACCTATAAAGAGCCTTTGTGTGGCTGCTCTCCTCGTTTACGGCCATACCACTCTGAACATGCCCGATCTCGTCTGATCTCGGAAGCTAAGCAGCGTCGGGCCAGGTTAGTACTTGGATGGGAGACCGCCTGGGAACACCCGGTGCCGTAAGCATTTTGGCCCTCTGAGCAGCAGGCCTCACCTGGTCTTCCTCCCTCATGTTTCACTTCCTCTGTCAACACCCAATTTCCCTCGGGAGAATAAAGTTGTATCTTATCTTATCTTATATGAAAGCATACATTCAGAAAATGAGTATTGCACATGGTCATAATATGAGAAGATTGAATGCACATGAGAAGTGAAGTACACGAGCCACTGTGTGACGATGATGATGATGAAAGTGAGCGTCAGAGATGTTAGTGGTCCCTCTGTATGTTCTATGTGATGATTATCAGTTTCATTAGGTAAGACTTCATTATCCAGAAATGTGTGTTTCTGATGAAGGCATCATGTAAATTGTGATATTGTGGTGATTATACATAATTCCCCCTCGGACTATGGTGTGGGTAGGTGTGTTCCCCACGGTGGTTAAAAGGGCGAGGACTTCCGGTCCGTAGGTGTTGTTGTTCTGCTGTATTGATTGTACGAGACGAGTGAATCCGCATGTCTATAAAGTGGACGTTAAAACTCAATACGCCGCCTCCGACTCCCGTCCTTCGGCACTACACTGGTGACCCTGACGCGAGTCTCGACGAAGTATCCGAGACTGGACTGAACATGGCCGTTTTTCTCAAATTGCCGGAGTTTTGGGAGACGTCCGCGGCGGCATGGTTCGCACAGACGGAAGCTCAATTCGCCCTCCGCGGGATAACGGATGACGACACACGCTATTTCCATGTCGTCTCCGCACTGGGGAGCTCTACAGCGGCCCGGACAGTGGGGTGTATTACTTCTCTTCCTGCCCTGGAGAAATATGCAGCATTCAAGACTCTCCTGCTCAAAACCTTCGAGCTGTCACGGCCGGAACGAGCCCGACGCCTGTTCGCTATTCACGGCCTCGGAGACAGTAAGCCCTCAGAGCACATGGAGATGATGCTGAACCTGCTAGGTAAAGAAGAGCCAAATTTCCTGTTCATGGAACTGTTCCTTCGGCACATGCCGCCACACGTGCAAACAGCCTTAACTAATACAACTATCACGGAGCCACGAGCTTTCGCCGAGGAGGCTGATCGCTTTTTCCTGGCTACCCAGCGTTTCGCCCCTGAGGTGCTAGCCCCGACGCGCAGCTACATGCCCCCCAGCAGAGGAATGCTAACTACAGGAGACCCTGTGACTGCTGACGGCCGCACAAATTCAGGCATGTGCTACTTCCATGCGCGTTTCGGCGCTAAAGCTAAGAGATGCCGGCCCCCTTGCAACTATGGACCGGCGGGAAACGACAGGGCCCACGTTCAGTTGTAGCCGTGAGCGTGGGTGCAACAAGCAGACTACTATTCATTAAGGACACCCTCTCCAGGCGTAACTTCCTCTGCGACACCGGAGCTAACAGGAGCATTTTGCCGGCCACGAGGAGTGACACCGCCAGCGGAGGCTACGGCCCCCCATTGACGTCTGCTAACGACACCCCTATCCGCACCTATGGCACAAAGACTGTGAACCTGTGTCTCGAGGGCCGGCAGTTTACGTGGGATTTTGTTACGGCCGACATTTCCTTCCCCATCCTCGGTGCGGATTTCCTGTGCGCTCACGGACTACTAGTGGACGTCAAGAACAGCCGCTTGGTAGACGCATTGACATTCTCCTCGCTTGCTTGTGTCCGCGGTGAGGCAACATACGGCGGACTCTCCAGCTCTCTTGCTGAGGGGGACAGATATCAACGCCTACTTGGTGAGTTTCCCAGCCTGACGAAGCCCACCTTTTCCGCCACTACCATCAAGCACGGGGTTGAACACCACATTGACACTAAGGGCCCCCCGGTCTACGCTAGGGCCCGGCGGCTCAATCCTGTCAGGCTGGCAGTCGCCAGGTCAGAGTTTGCCAACATGGAGTGCCTGGGCATTATCCACCGCTCTGACAGCCCATGGGCCTCACCCCTCCACATCGTCCCTAAACCAGATGGTGGTTGTCGTCCGTGCGGAGACTACCGCCGCCTTAACGACGCTACCACACCGGACCGCTACCCGGTCCCCCACATCCAGGATTTCTCCGCACATCTGGCTGGCAAACTGGTTTTCTCCAAAGTGGAGACATCCCCAAAACGGCGGTGGTCACGCCGTTCGGACTGTTTGAGTTCCTGCGGATGCCGTTTGGACTTAAGAACGCTGCACAGTCTTTCCAGCGGTTGATGGATTCGGCGCTAAGAGACATGCCGTTCATTTTCGTTTACCTAGACGATATTCTCGTTGCCAGCTCCTCGGAGGGAGAGCACCAAGTACACCTCCGGGATCTCTTCAAAAGGCTCGACCAGCACGGCTTGATTATCAACCCTGCGAAGTGCGTGTTCGGGTTGCCCTCCATCCAATTCCTCGGACATCTGGTGAGCAAAGAGGGGGCTGCCACCCTCCCGGCAAAGGTGGAGGCCGTGTCCGCCTTTCCAAGACCGCACACAGCTCGTGCACTCCGGGAGTTTCTGGGGATGGTGACCTTTTATCACCGGTTCATCCGCCGGGCCGCCCACACTATGCGCCCGCTATACGAGGCTCTTAAGGGTAAGTCCCCCGGTCAGGCCGTCGACTGGACGGCTGAGAGGGATGCCGCGTTCGATGCCACCAAAGCCGCCCTGAGCCAAGCCACCATGCTGGCCCACCCGTCGCACAAGGCCCCCATCGCTATCACCACGGACGCGTCTGATTATGCTGTGGGAGCGGTGCACGAGCAATGGGTCGACGGCGCCTGGCAGCCACTCGCCTTTTTCAGCCGCCAGTTGACCCCCAGGGAGCGCAAGTACAGTGCGTTTGACAGAGAGCTCCTCGGCCTCTGGTTGGCAGTCCGCCATTTCAGGTTCCTGCTGGAAGGTCGAGAGTTTACGGCATTCGTGGACCATAAGCCGCTCACGTTCTGCATGTCCAAGGTGGCCGAGCCGTGGTCGGCCCGCCAGCAGCGTCAGCTCTACTTCATATCGGAATACACCACGGACATCTGACACGTCGCCGGAAAGGACAACGTGGTGCTCTGTGTGGCTGCTCTCCTCGTTTACGGCCATACCACTCTGAACACGCCCGATCTCGTCTGATCTCGGAAGCTAAGTAGCGGCGGGCCAGGTTAGTACTTGGATGGGAGACCGCCTGGGAATACCCGGTGCCGTAAGCATTTTGGCCCTCTGAGCAGCAGGCCTCACCGGGTCCTCCTCCCTCATGTTTCACTCCCTCTGTAAACACGCAATTTCCCTCGGGAGAATAAAGTTGTATCTTATCTTATCTTATATGAAAGCATACATTCAGAAAATGAGTATTGCACATGGGCATAATATGAGAAGATTGAATGCACATGAGAAGTGAAGTACACGAGCCACTGTGTGACGATGATGATGATGACGATGATGATGATGATGATGATGAAAGTGAGCGTCAGAGATGTTAGTGGTCCCTCTTTATGTTCTATGTGATGATTATCAGTTTCATTAGGTATACTTTATTATCCAGAAATGTGTGTTTCTGATGAAGGCATCATGTAAATTGTGATATACATGAACTTGAGTGTAGTCATGTGTACACGGTGACATGAACTGGGTCTGTCTCACCTATAAAGAGCCTCTGTGTGGCTGCTCTCCTCGTTTATGGCCATACCACTCTGAACACGCCCGATCTCGTCTGATCTCGGAAGCTAAGCAGCGTCCGGCCAGGTTAGTACTTGGATGGGAGACCGCCTGGGAATACCCGGTGCCATAAGCATTTTGGCCTCTCTGAGCAGCAGGCCTCACCTGGTCCTCCTCCCTCATGTTTCACTCCCTCTGTCAACACGCAATTTCCCTCGGGAGAATAAAGTTGTATCTTATCTTATCTTATATGAAAGCATACATTCAGAAAATGAGTATTGCACATGGTCATAATATGAGAAGATTGAATGCACATGAGAAGTGAAGAACACGAGCCACTGTGTGACAATGATGATGATGAGGATGAAAGTGAGCGTCAGAGATGTAAGTGGTCCCTCTGTATGTTCTATGTGATGATTATCAGTTTCATTAGGTAAGACTTCATAATCCAGAAATGTGTGTTTCTGATGAAGGCATCATGTAAATTGTGATATACATGAACGTAAGTGTAGTCATGTGTACACGGTGACTTGAACTGGGTCTGTCTCACCTATAAAGAGCCTCTGTGTGGCTGCTCTCCTCGTTTACGGCCATACCACTCTGAACACGCCCGATCTCGTCTGATCTCAGAAGCTAAGCAGCGTCAGGCCAGGTAAGTACTTGGATGGGAGGCCGCCTGGGAATACCCGGTGCAGTAAACATTTTGGCCATCTGAGCAGCAGGCCTCACCTGGTCCTCCTCCCTCATGTTTCACTCCCTCTGTGAACACGCAATTTCCCTCGGGAGAATAAAGTTGTATCTTATCTTATCTGAAATGTTAGTGTTCTTCTGATGAAGGCATCATGTAAATTGTGATATACATGAACTTGAGTGTAGTCATGCGTACACAGTGACTTGAACTGGGTCTGTCTCACCTATAAAGAGCCTCTGTGTGGCTGCTCTCCTTTTTTACGGCCATACCACTCTGAACACGCCTGATCTCGTCTGATCTCGGAAGCTAAGCAGCGTCGGGCCAGGTTAGTACTTGGATGGGAGACCGCCTGGGAATACCCGGTGCCGTGAGCATTTTGGCCCTCTGAGCAGCAGGCCTCACCTGGTCCTCCTCCCTCATGTTTCACTCCCTCTGTCAACACCCAATGTCCCTCGGGAGAATAAAGTTGTATCTTATCTTATCTTACATGAAAGCATACATTCAGAAAATGAGTATTGCACATGGGCACAATATGAGATGATTGAATGCACATGAGAAGTGAAGAACACGAGCCACTGTGTGACGATGATGATGATGACGATGATGATGATGATGAAAGTGAGCGTCAGAGATGTTAGTGGTCCCTCTTTATGTTCTATATGATGATTATCAGTTTCATTAGGTAAGACTTCATTATCCAGAAATGTGTGTTTCTGATGAGGGCATCATGTAAATTGTGATATACATGAACTTGAGTGTAGTCATGTGTACACGGTGACTTGAACTGGGTCTGTCTCACCTATGAAGAGCCTCTGTGTGGCTGCTCTCCTCGTTTACGGCCATACCACTCTGAACACGCCCGATCTCGTCTGATCTCAGAAGCTAAGCAGCGTCAGGCCAGGTTAGTACTTGAATGGGAGACTGCCTGGGAATACCCGGTGCCGTAAGCATTTTGGCCCAATGAGCAGCAGGCCTCACCTGGTCTTCCTCCCTCATGTTTCACTCCCTCTGTGAACACGCAAGTTCCCTCGGGAGAATAAAGTTGCATCTTATCTTATCTTATATGAAAGCATACATTCAGAAAATGAGTATTGCACATGGGCATAATATGAGATGATTGAATGCACATGAGAAGTGAAGTACACGAGCCACTGTGTGACGATGATGATGATGATGATGATGATGATGATGATGATGATGAAAGTGAGCGTCAGAGATGTTAGTGGTCCCTCTGTATGTTCTATGTGATGATTATCAGTTTCATTAGGTAAGACTTCATTATCCAGAAATGTGTGTTTCTGATGAAGGCATCATGTAAATTGTGATATACATGAACTTGAGTGTAGTCATGTGTACACGGTGACTTGAACTGGGTCTGTCTCACCTATAAAGAGCCTCTGTGTGGCTGCTCTCCTCGTTTACGGCCATACCACTCTGAACACGCCCGATCTCGTCTGATCTCGGAAGCTAATCAGCGTCGGGCCAGGTTAGTACTTGGATGGCAGACCGCCTGGGAATACCCACTGCCGTAAGCATTTTGGCCCTCTGAGCAGCAGGCCTCACCTGGTCCTCCTCCCTCATGTTTCACTCCCTCTGTCAACACGCAATTTCCCTCGGGAGAATAAAGTTGTGTCTTATCTTATCTGAAATGTTAGTGTTCTTCTGATGAAGGCATCATGTAAATTGTGATATACATGAACTTGAGTGTAGTCATGTGTACACGGTGACTTGAACTGGGTCTGTCTCACCTATAAAGAGCCTCTGTGTGGCTGCTCTCCTCGTTTATGGCCATACCACTCTGAACACGCCCGATCTCTTCTGATCTCGGAAGCTTATCAGCGTCGGGCCAGGTTAGTACTTAGATGGGAGACCGCTTGGGAATACCCGGTGCCGTAAGCATTTTGGCCCTCTGAGCAGCAGGCCTCACCTGGTCCTCCTCCCTCATGTTACACTCCTTCTGTCAACACGCAATTTCCCTCGGGAGAATAAAGTTGTATCTTATCTTATCTTATATGAAAGCATACATTCAGAAAATGAGTATTGCACATGGGCATAATATGAGAAGATTGAATGCACATGAGAAGTGAAGTACACGAGCCACTGTGTGACGATGATGATGATGATGATGATGATGATGATGAAAGTGCGCAGCATCCAGGCAGAAATGCCATTAATGTGTGTAAATTTGGGGCAAATTGGGGAATATTGAAAATTTTCTAAAAATGTTGACCCTGGTCATCAATTTTTGAAACTGGAGAAAACTTGAAAAGCCCATATCTGTGACAAGGAAGGAGATAGAGAGCTAAAATTTCAGACGCAGCATCCAGGCAGAAATGCCATCAATGTGTGTAAATTTGGGGCAAATTGGGGAATATTGAAAATTTTCTAAAAATGTTGACCCGGGTCATCAATTTTTGAAACTGGAGAAAACTTTAAAAGCCAATATCTGTGACAAGGAAGGAGATAGAGAGCAAAAATTTCAGACGCAGCATCCAGGCAGAAATGCCATCAATGTGTGTAAATTTGGGGCAAATTGGGGAATATTGAAAATTTTGGAAAAAAGTTGACACCGGGTCATCGATTTTTGAAACTGGAGAAAACTTGAAAAGCCCATATCTGTGACAAGGAAGGAGATAGAGAGCTAAAATTTCAGACGCAGCATCCAGACAGAAATGCCATCAATTTGTGTAAATTTGGGACAAATTGGGGAATATTGAAAATTTTCTAAAAATGTTGACCCGGGTCATCAATTTTTGAAACTGGAGAAAACTTGAAAAGCCCATATCTGTGACAAGGAAGGAGATAGAGAGCCAAAATTTCAGACGCAGCATCCAGACAGAATTTGTGTAAATTTGGGACAAATTGGGGAATATTGAAAATTTTCTATCTGTGACAAGGAAGGAGATAGAGAGCTAAAATTTCAGGCGCAGCATCCAGGCAGAAATGCCATCAATGTGTGTAAATTTGGGACAAATTGGGGAATATTGAAAATTTTCTAAAAATGTTGACCCACGGGTCATCGATTCTTGTAACTAGAGAAAACTTGAAAAGCCCATGTCTGTGACAAGGAAGGAGATAGAGAGCTACAATTTCAGACGCAGCATCCAGGCAGAAATGCCATCAATGTGTGTAAATTTCGGGCAAATTGGGGAATATTGAAAATTTTGGAAAAAGGTTGACCCCCGGGTCAGCGATTTTTGAAACTGGAGAAAACTTGAAAAGCCCATATCTGTGACAAGGAAGGAGATAGAGAGCTAAAATTTCAGACGCAGCATGCAGGCAGAAATGCCATCAATGTGTGTAAATTTGGGGCAAATTGGGGAATATTGAACATTTTCTAAAAATGTTGACCCGGGTCATCGATTTTTGAAACTGGAGAAAACTTGAAAAGCCCATATCTGTGACAAGGAAGGAGATAGAGAGCTAAAATTTCAGATGCAGCATCCAGGCAGAAATGCCATCAATGTGTGTGAATTTGGGGCAAATTGGGGAATATTGAAAATTTTCTAAAAATGTTGACCCGCGGGTCATCAATTTTTGAAACTGGAGAAAACTTGAAAAGCCCATATCTGTGACAAGGAAGGAGATAGAGAGCTAAAATTTCAGACGCAGCATCCAGACAGAAATGCCATCAATTTGTGTAAATTTGAGACAAATTGGGGAATATTGAAAATTTTCTAAAAATGTTGACCCGCGGGTCATCGATTCTTGAAACTAGAGAAAACTTGAAAAGCCCATATCTGTGACAAGGAAGGAGATAGAGAGCTAAAATTTCAGACGCAGCATCCAGGCAGAAATGCCATCAATGTGTGTACATTTGGGGCAAATTGGGGAATATTGAAAATTTTCTAAAAATGTTGACCCGGGTCATCGATTTTTGAAACTGGAGAACACTTGAAAAGCCCATATCTGTGACAAGGAAGGAGATAGAGAGCTACAATTTCAGACGCAGCATCCAGACAGAAATGCCATCAATGTGTGTAAATTTGGGGCAAATTGGGGAATATTGAAAATTTGGGAAGAAAGTTGACCCCCGGGTCATCAATTTTTGAAACTGGAGAAAACTTGAAAAGCCCATATCTGTGACAAGGAAGGAGATAGAGAGCTAAAATTTCAGACGCAGCATCCAGGCAGAAATGCCATCAATTTGTGTAAATTTGGGACAAATTGGGGAATATTGAAAATTTTCTAAAAATGTTGACCCGCGGGTCATCGATTCTTGTAACTAGAGAAAACTTGAAAAGCCCATGTCTGTGACAAGGAAGGAGATAGAGAGCTACAATTTCAGACGCAGCATCCAGGCAGAAATGCCATCAATGTGTGTAAATTTGGGGCAAATTGGGGAATATTGAAAATTTTCTTAAAATGTTGACCCGGGTCATCAATTTTTGAAACTGGAGAAAACTTTAAAAGCCCATATCTGTGACAAGGGAGGAGATAGAGA
This sequence comes from Genypterus blacodes, assembly GCF_046128005.1. NCBI lineage: Eukaryota > Metazoa > Chordata > Actinopteri > Ophidiiformes > Ophidiidae > Genypterus > Genypterus blacodes. The sequence goes on from NW_027466832.1 coordinate 1,215,375, forward strand.
GCTAAAATTTCAGACGCAGCATCCAGACAGAGATGCCATCAATTTGTGTAAATTTGGGACAAATTGGGGAATATTGAAAATTTTCTAAAAATGTTGACCCGCGGGTCATCGATTCTTGTAACTAGAGAAAACTTGAAAAGCCCATGTCTGTGACAAGGAAGGAGATAGAGAGCTACAATTTCAGACACAGCATCCAGGCAGAAATGCCATCAATGTGTGTAAATTTGGGGCAAATTGGGGAATATTGAAAATTTTCTAAAAATGTTGACCCGGGTCATCAATTTTTGAAACTGGAGAAAACTTGAAAAGCCCATATCTGTGACAAGGAAGGAGATAGAGAGCTAAAATTTCAGACGCAGCATCCAGGCAGAAATGCCATCAATGTGTGTAAATTTGGGGCAAATTGGGGAATATTGAAAATTTTAGGAAAAAGTTGACCCCCGGGTCATCGATTTTTGAAACTGGAGAAAACTTGAAAAGCCCATATCTGTGACAAGGAAGGAGATAGAGAGCTAAAATTTCAGACGCAGCATCCAGCCACAAATGCCATCAATTTGTGTAAATTTGGGACAAATTGGGGAATATTGAAAATTTTCTTAAAATGTTGACCCGGGTCATCAATTTTTGAAACTGGAGAAAACTTGAAAAGCCCATGTCTGTGACAAGGAAGGAGATAGAGAGCTACAATTTCAGACACAGCATCCAGGCAGAAATGCCATCAATGTGTGTAAATTTGGGGCAAATTGGGGAATATTGAAAATTTTCTAAAAATGTTGACCCGGGTCATCAATTTTTGAAACTGGAGAAAACTTGAAAAGCCCATATCTGTGACAAGGAAGGAGATAGAGAGCTAAAATTTCAGACGCAGCATCCAGGCAGAAATGCCATCAATGTGTGTAAATTTGGGGCAAATTGGGGAATATTGAAAATTTTGAGAAAAAGTTGACCCCCGGGTCATCGATTTTTGAAACTGGAGAAATCTTGAAAAGCCCATGTCTGTGACAAGGAAGGAGATAGAGAGCTAAAATTTCAGACGCAGCATCCAGGCAGAAATGCCATCAATGTGTGTAAATTTGGGGCAAATTGGGGAATATAGAAAATTTTGGAAAAAAGCTGACCCCCGGGTCATCGATTCTTGTAACTAGAGAAATCTTGAAAAGCCCATGTCTGTGACAAGGAAGGAGATAGAGAGCTAAAATTTCAGACGCAGCATCCAGGCAGAAATGCCATCAATGTGTGTAAATTTGGGGCAAATTGGGGAATATTGAAAATTTTCTAAAAATGTTGACGCGGGTCATAAATTTTTGAAACTGGAGAAAACTTGAAAAGCCCATATCTGTGACAAGGAAGGAGATAGAGAGCTAAAATTTCAGACGCAGCATCCAGACAGAGATGCCATCAATTTGTGTAAATTTGGGGCAAATTGGGGAATATTGAAAATTTTGGAAAAAAGTTGAACCGCGGGTCATCGATTCTTGTAACTAGAGAAAACTTGAAAAGCCCATATCTGTGACAAGGAAGGAGATAGAGGGCTACAATTTCAGACGCAGCATCCAGGCAGAAATGCCATCAATGTGTGTAAATTTGGGGCAAATTGGGGAATATTGAAAATTTTCTAAAAATGTTGACGCGGGTCATCAATTTTTGAAACTGGAGAAAACTTGAAAAGCCCATATCTGTGACAAGGAAGGAGATAGAGAGCTGCAATTTCAGACGCAGCATCCAGGCAGAAATGCCATCAATGTGTGTAAATTTGGGGCAAATTGGGGAATATTGAAAATTTTGGAAAAAAGTTGACCCCCGGGTCATCGATTTTTAAAACTGGAGAAAACTTTAAAAGCCCATATCTGTGACAAGGAAGGAGATAGAGAGCTAAAATTTCAGACGCAGCATCCAGACAGAAATGCCATCAATTTGTGTAAATTTGAGACAATATGGGGAATATTGAACATTTTCTAAAAATGTTGACCCGCGGGTCATCGATTCTTGAAACTAGAGAAAACTTGAAAAGCCCATATCTGTGACAAGGAAGGAGATAGAGAGCTACAATTTCAGACGCAGCATCCAGGCAGAAATGCCATCAATGTGTGTAAATTTGGGGCAAATTGGGGAATATTGAAAATTTTGGAAAAAAGTTGACCCCCGGGTCATCGATTTTTGAAACTGGAGAAAACTTTAAAAGCCCATATCTGTGACAAGGAAGGAGATAGAGAGCTAAAATTTCAGACGCAGCATCCAGACAGAAATGCCATCAATGTGTGTAAATTTGGGACAAATTGGGGAATATTGAAAATTTCTCAAAAAGTGTTGACCCGCGGAACATCGATTCTTGAAACTAGAGAAAACTTGAAAAGCACATATCTGTGACAAGGAAGGAGATAGAGAGCTACAATTTCAGACGCAGCATCCAGGCAGAAATGCCATCAATGTGTGTAAATTTGGGGCAAATTGAGGAATATTGACAATTTTCTAAAAATGCTGACCCGGGTCATCAATTTTTGAAACTGGAGAAAACTTGAAAAGCCCATATCTGTGACAAGGAAGGAGATAGAGAGCTACAATTTCAGACGCAGCATCCAGGCAGAAATGCCATCAATGTGTGTAAATTTGGGGCAAATTGGGGAATATTGAAGATTTTGGAAAAAAGTTGACCCCCGGGTCATCGATTTTTTAAACTGGAGAAAACTTTAAAAGCCCATATCTGTGACAAGGAAGGAGATAGAGAGCTAAAATTTCAGACGCAGCATCCAGGCAGAAATGCCATCAATGTGTGTAAATTTGGGGCAAATTGGGGAATATTGAAAATTTTGGAAAAAAGTTGACCCCCGGGTCATCGATGTTTGAAACTGGAGAAAACTTTAAAAGCCCATATCTGTGACAAGGAAGGAGATAGAGAGCTAAAATTTCAGACGCAGCATCCAGCCACAAATGCCATCAATTTGTGTAAATTTGGGACAAATTGGGGAATATTGAAAATTTTCTAAAAATGTTGACCCGCGGGTCATCGATTCTTGAAACTAGAGAAAACTTGAAAAGCCCATGTCTGTGACAAGGAAGGAGATAGAGAGCTACAATTTCAGACGCAGCATCCAGGCCTAAATGCCATCAATGTTTGTAAATTTGGGGCAAATTGGGGAATATTGAAAATTTTCTTAAAATGTTGACCCGGGTCATAAATTTTTGAAACTGGAGAAAACTTTAAAAGCCCATATCTGTGACAAGGGAGGAGATAGAGAGCTAAAATTTCAGACGCAGCATCCAGACAGAGATGCCATCAATTTGTGTAAATTTGGGACAAATTGGGGAATATTGAAAATTTTCTTAAAATGTTGACCCGGGTCATCAATTTTTGAAACTGGAGAAAACTTGAAAAGCCCATGTCTGTGACAAGGAAGGAGATAGAGAGCTACAATTTCAGACACAGCATCCAGGCAGAAATGCCATCAATGTGTGTAAATTTGGGGCAAATTGGGGAATATTGAAAATTTTCTAAAAATGTTGACCCGTGTCATCAATTTTTGAAACTGGAGAAAACTTGAAAAGCCCATATCTGTGACAAGGAAGGAGATAGAGAGCTAAAATTTCAGACGCAGCATCCAGGCAGAAATGCCATCAATGTGTGTAAATTTCGGGCAAATTGGGGAATATTGAAAATTTTGAGAAAAAGTTGACCCCCGGGTCATCGATTTTTGAAACTGGAGAAATCTTGAAAAGCCCATGTCTGTGACAAGGAAGGAGATAGAGAGCTAAAATTTCAGACGCAGCATCCAGGCAGAAATGCCATCAATGTGTGTAAATTTGGGGCAAATTGGGGAATATAGAAAATTTTGGAAAAAAGCTGACCCCCGGGTCATCGATTCTTGTAACTAGAGAAATCTTGAAAAGCCCATGTCTGTGACAAGGAAGGAGATAGAGAGCTAAAATTTCAGACGCAGCATCCAGGCAGAAATGCCATCAATGTGTGTAAATTTGGGGCAAATTGGGGAATATTGAAAATTTTCTAAAAATGTTGACGCGGGTCATAAATTTTTGAAACTGGAGAAAACTTGAAAAGCCCATATCTGTGACAAGGAAGGAGATAGAGAGCTAAAATTTCAGACGCAGCATCCAGACAGAGATGCCATCAATTTGTGTAAATTTGGGGCAAATTGGGGAATATTGAAAATTTTGGAAAAAAGTTGAACCGCGGGTCATCGATTCTTGTAACTAGAGAAAACTTGAAAAGCCCATATCTGTGACAAGGAAGGAGATAGAGGGCTACAATTTCAGACGCAGCATCCAGGCAGAAATGCCATCAATGTGTGTAAATTTGGGGCAAATTGGGGAATATTGAACATTTTCTAAAAATGTTGACCCGCGGGTCATCGATTCTTGAAACTAGAGAAAACTTGAAAAGCCCATATCTGTGACAAGGAAGGAGATAGAGAGCTACAATTTCAGACGCAGCATCCAGGCAGAAATGCCATCAATGTGTGTAAATTTGGGGCAAATTGGGGAATATTGAAAATTTTGGAAAAAAGTTGACCCCCGGGTCATCGATTTTTGAAACTGGAGAAAACTTTAAAAGCCCATATCTGTGACAAGGAAGGAGATAGAGAGCTAAAATTTCAGACGCAGCATCCAGACAGAAATGCCATCAATGTGTGTAAATTTGGGACAAATTAGGGAATATTGAAAATTTTCAAAAAGTGTTGACCCGCGGAACATCGATTCTTGAAACTAGAGAAAACTTGAAAAGCACATATCTGTGACAAGGAAGGAGATAGAGAGCTACAATTTCAGACGCAGCATCCAGGCAGAAATGCCATCAATGTGTGTAAATTTGGGGCAAATTGAGGAATATTGACAATTTTCTAAAAATGCTGACCCGGGTCATCAATTTTTGAAACTGGAGAAAACTTGAAAAGCCCATATCTGTGACAAGGAAGGAGATAGAGAGCTACAATTTCAGACGCAGCATCCAGGCAGAAATGCCATCAATGTGTGTAAATTTGGGGCAAATTGGGGAATATTGAAGATTTTGGAAAAAAGTTGACCCCCGGGTCATCGATTTTTTAAACTGGAGAAAACTTTAAAAGCCCATATCTGTGACAAGGAAGGAGATAGAGAGCTAAAATTTCAGACGCAGCATCCAGGCAGAAATGCCATCAATGTGTGTAAATTTGGGGCAAATTGGGGAATATTGAAAATTTTGGAAAAAAGTTGACCCCCGGGTCATCGATGTTTGAAACTGGAGAAAACTTTAAAAGCCCATATCTGTGACAAGGAAGGAGATAGAGAGCTAAAATTTCAGACGCAGCATCCAGACAGAAATGCCATCAATTTGTGTAAATTTGGGACAAATTGGGGAATATTGAAAATTTTCTAAAAATGTTGACCCGGGTCATCAATTTTTGAAACTGGAGAAAACTTGAAAAGCCCATATCTGTGACAAGGAAGGAGATAGAGAGCTAAAATTTCAGACGCAGCATCCAGACAGAAATGCCATCAATTTGTGTAAATTTGAGACAAATTGGGGAATATTGAAAATTTTCTAAAAATGTTGACCCGCGGGTCATCGATTCTTGAAACTAGAGAAAACTTGAAAAGCCCATATCTGTGACAAGGAAGGAGATAGAGAGCTACAATTTCAGACGCAGCATCCAGGCAGAAATGCCATCAATGTGTGTGAATTTGGGGCAAATTGGGGAATATTGAAAATTTTCTAAAAATGTTGACCCGGGTCATCAATTTTTGAAACTGGAGAAAACTTGAAAAGCCCATATCTGTGACAAGGAAGGAGATAGAGAGCTAAAATTTCAGACGCAGCATCCAGACAGAAATGCCATCAATTTGTGTAAATTTGAGACAAATTGGGGAATATTGAAAATTTTCTAAAAATGTTGACCCGCGGGTCATCGATTCTTGAAACTAGAGAAAACTTGAAAAGCCCATATCTGTGACAAGGAAGGAGATAGAGAGCTAAAATTTCAGACGCAGCATCCAGGCAGAAATGCCATCAATGTGTGTACATTTCGGGCAAATTGGGGAATATTGAAAATTTTCTAAAAATGTTGACCCGGGTCATCGATTTTTGAAACTGGAGAACACTTGAAAAGCCCATATCTGTGACAAGGAAGGAGATAGAGAGCTAAAATTTCAGACGCAGCATCCAGACAGAAATGCCATCAATGTGTGTAAATTTGGGGCAAATTGGGGAATATTGAAAATTTGGGAAAAAAGTTGACCCCCGGGTCATCGATTTTTGAAACTGGAGAAAACTTGAAAAGCCCATATCTGTGACAAGGAAGGAGATAGAGAGCTAAAATTTCAGACGCAGCATCCAGACAGAGATGCCATCAATTTGTGTAAATTTGGGACAAATTGGGGAATATTGAAAATTTTCTAAAAATGTTGACCCGCGGGTCATCGATTCTTGTAACTAGAGAAAACTTGAAAAGCCCATGTCTGTGACAAGGAAGGAGATAGAGAGCTACAATTTCAGACGCAGCATCCAGGCAGAAATGCCATCAATGTGTGTAAATTTGGGGCAAATTGGGGAATATTGAAAATTTTGGAAAAAAGTTGACCCCCGGGTCATCGATTTTTGAAACTGGAGAAAACTTTAAAAGCCCATATCTGTGACAAGGAAGGAGATAGAGAGCTAAAATTTCAGACGCAGCATCCAGACAGAAATGCCATCAATGTGTGTAAATTTGGGACAAATTGGGGAATATTGAAAATTTTCAAAAAGTGTTGACCCGCGGAACATCGATTCTTGAAACTAGAGAAAACTTGAAAAGCACATATCTGTGACAAGGAAGGAGATAGAGAGCTACAATTTCAGACGCAGCATCCAGGCAGAAATGCCATCAATGTGTGTAAATTTGGGGCAAATTGAGGAATATTGACAATTTTCTAAAAATGTTGACCCGGGTCATCAATTTTTGAAACTGGAGAAAACTTGAAAAGCCCATATCTGTGACAAGGAAGGAGATAGAGAGCTACAATTTCAGACGCAGCATCCAGGCAGAAATGCCATCAATGTGTGTAAATTTGGGGCAAATTGGGGAATATTGAAGATTTTGGAAAAAAGTTGACCCCCGGGTCATCGATTTTTTAAACTGGAGAAAACTTTAAAAGCCCATATCTGTGACAAGGAAGGAGATAGAGAGCTAAAATTTCAGACGCAGCATCCAGGCAGAAATGCCATCAATGTGTGTAAATTTGGGGCAAATTGGGGAATATTGAAAATTTTGGAAAAAAGTTGACCCCCGGGTCATCGATGTTTGAAACTGGAGAAAACTTTAAAAGCCCATATCTGTGACAAGGAAGGAGATAGAGAGCTAAAATTTCAGACGCAGCATCCAGACAGAAATGCCATCAATTTGTGTAAATTTGGGACAAATTGGGGAATATTGAAAATTTTCTAAAAATGTTGACCCGGGTCATCAATTTTTGAAACTGGAGAAAACTTGAAAAGCCCATATCTGTGACAAGGAAGGAGATAGAGAGCTACAATTTCAGACGCAGCATCCAGGCAGAAATGCCATCAATGTGTGTGAATTTGGGGCAAATTGGGGAATATTGAAAATTTTCTAAAAATGTTGACCCGGGTCATCAATTTTTGAAACTGGAGAAAACTTGAAAAGCCCATATCTGTGACAAGGAAGGAGATAGAGAGCTAAAATTTCAGACGCAGCATCCAGACAGAAATGCCATCAATTTGTGTAAATTTGAGACAAATTGGGGAATATTGAAAATTTTCTAAAAATGTTGACCCGCGGGTCATCGATTCTTGAAACTAGAGAAAACTTGAAAAGCCCATATCTGTGACAAGGAAGGAGATAGAGAGCTAAAATTTCAGACGCAGCATCCAGGCAGAAATGCCATCAATGTGTGTACATTTCGGGCAAATTGGGGAATATTGAAAATTTTCTAAAAATGTTGACCCGGGTCATCGATTTTTGAAACTGGAGAACACTTGAAAAGCCCATATCTGTGACAAGGAAGGAGATAGAGAGCTAAAATTTCAGACGCAGCATCCAGACAGAGATGCCATCAATTTGTGTAAATTTGGGGCAAATTGGGGAATATTGAAAATTTGGGAAAAAAGTTGACCCCCGGGTCATCGATTTTTGAAACTGGAGAAAACTTGAAAAGCCCATATCTGTGACAAGGAAGGAGATAGAGAGCTAAAATTTCAGACGCAGCATCCAGACAGAGATGCCATCAATTTGTGTAAATTTGGGACAAATTGGGGAAAATTTTCTAAAAATGTTGACCCGCGGGTCATCGATTCTTATAACTAGAGAAAACTTGAAAAGCCCATGTCTGTGACAAGGAAGGAGATAGAGAGCTACAATTTCAGACACAGCATCCAGGCAGAAATGCCATCAATGTGTGTAAATTTGGGGCAAATTGGGGAATATTGAAAATTTTCTAAAAATGTTGACCCGGGTCATCAATTTTTGAAACTGGAGAAAACTTGAAAAGCCCATATCTGTGACAAGGAAGGAGATAGAGAGCTAAAATTTCAGACGCAGCATCCAGGCAGAAATGCCATCAATGTGTGTAAATTTGGGGCAAATTGGGGAATATTGAAAATTTTGGGAAAAAGTTGACCCCCGGGTCATCGATTTTTGAAACTGGAGAAAACTTGAAAAGCCCATATCTGTGACAAGGAAGGAGATAGAGAGCTAAAATTTCAGACGCAGCATCCAGACACAAATGCCATCAATTTGTGTAAATTTGGGACAAATTGGGGAATATTGAAAATTTTCTAAAAATGTTGACCCGCGGGTCATCGATTCTTGAAACTAGAGAAAACTTAAAAAGCCCATATCTGTGACAAGGAAGGAGATAGAGAGCTACAATTTCAGACGCAGCATCCAGGCAGAAATGCCATCAATTTGTGTAAATTTGGGACAAATTGGGGAATATTGAAAATTTTCTAAAAATGTTGACCCGCGGGTCATCGATTCTTGTAACTAGAGAAAACTTGAAAAGCCCATGTCTGTGACAAGGAAGGAGATAGAGAGCTACAATTTCAGACGCAGCATCCAGGCAGAAATGCCATCAATGTGTGTAAATTTGGGGCAAATTGGGGAATATTGAAAATTTTGGAAAAAAGTTGACCCCCGGGTCATCGATTTTTGAAACTGGAGAAAACTTTAAAAGCCCATATCTGTGACAAGGAAGGAGATAGAGAGCTAAAATTTCAGACGCAGCATCCAGACAGAAATGCCATCAATGTGTGTAAATTTGGGACAAATTGGGGAATATTGAAAATTTTCAAAAAGTGTTGACCCGCGGAACATCGATTCTTGAAACTAGAGAAAACTTGAAAAGCACATATCTGTGACAAGGAAGGAGATAGAGAGCTACAATTTCAGACGCAGCATCCAGGCAGAAATGCCATCAATGTGTGTAAATTTGGGGCAAATTGAGGAATATTGACAATTTTCTAAAAATGTTGACCCGGGTCATCAATTTTTGAAACTGGAGAAAACTTGAAAAGCCCATATCTGTGACAAGGAAGGAGATAGAGAGCTACAATTTCAGACGCAGCATCCAGGCAGAAATGCCATCAATGTGTGTGAATTTGGGGCAAATTGGGGAATATTGAAAATTTTCTAAAAATGTTGACCCGGGTCATCAATTTTTGAAACTGGAGAAAACTTGAAAAGCCCATATCTGTGACAAGGAAGGAGATAGAGAGCTAAAATTTCAGACGCAGCATCCAGACAGAAATGCCATCAATTTGTGTAAATTTGAGACAAATTGGGGAATATTGAAAATTTTCTAAAAATGTTGACCCGCGGGTCATCGATTCTTGAAACTAGAGAAAACTTGAAAAGCCCATGTCTGTGACAAGGAAGGAGATAGAGAGCTACAATTTCAGACGCAGCATCCAGGCAGAAATGCCATCAATGTGTGTGAATTTGGGGCAAATTGGGGAATATTGAAAATTTTGGAAAAAAGTTGACCCCCGGGTCATCGATTTTTGAAACTGGAGAAAACTTTAAAAGCCCATATCTGTGACAAGGAAGGAGATAGAGAGCTAAAATTTCAGACGCAGCATCCAGACAGAAATGCCATCAATGTGTGTAAATTTGGGACAAATTGGGGAATATTGAAAATTTTCAAAAAGTGTTGACCCGCGGAACATCGATTCTTGAAACTAGAGAAAACTTGAAAAGCACATATCTGTGACAAGGAAGGAGATAGAGAGCTACAATTTCAGACGCAGCATCCAGGCAGAAATGCCATCAATGTGTGTAAATTTGGGGCAAATTGAGGAATATTGACAATTTTCTAAAAATGTTGACCCGGGTCATCAATTTTTGAAACTGGAGAAAACTTGAAAAGCCCATATCTGTGACAAGGAAGGAGATAGAGAGCTACAATTTCAGACGCAGCATCCAGGCAGAAATGCCATCAATGTGTGTGAATTTGGGGCAAATTGGGGAATATTGAAAATTTTCTAAAAATGTTGACCCGGGTCATCAATTTTTGAAACTGGAGAAAACTTGAAAAGCCCATATCTGTGACAAGGAAGGAGATAGAGAGCTAAAATTTCAGACGCAGCATCCAGACAGAAATGCCATCAATTTGTGTAAATTTGAGACAAATTGGGGAATATTGAAAATTTTCTAAAAATGTTGACCCGCGGGTCATCGATTCTTGAAACTCGAGAAAACTTGAAAAGCCCATATCTGTGACAAGGAAGGAGATAGAGAGCTAAAATTTCAGACGCAGCATCCAGGCAGAAATGCCATCAATGTGTGTGAATTTGGGGCAAATTGGGGAATATTGAAAATTTTCTAAAAATGTTGACCCGGGTCATCAATTTTTGAAACTGGAGAAAACTTGAAAAGCCCATATCTGTGACAAGGAAGGAGATAGAGAGCTAAAATTTCAGACGCAGCATCCAGACAGAAATGCCATCAATTTGTGTAAATTTGAGACAAATTGGGGAATATTGAAAATTTTCTAAAAATGTTGACCCGCGGGTCATCGATTCTTGAAACTAGAGAAAACTTGAAAAGCCCATATCTGTGACAAGGAAGGAGATAGAGAGCTAAAATTTCAGACGCAGCATCCAGGCAGAAATGCCATCAATGTGTGTACATTTCGGGCAAATTGGGGAATATTGAAAATTTTCTAAAAATGTTGACCCGGGTCATCGATTTTTGAAACTGGAGAACACTTGAAAAGCCCATATCTGTGACAAGGAAGGAGATAGAGAGCTAAAATTTCAGACGCAGCATCCAGACAGAAATGCCATCAATGTGTGTAAATTTGGGGCAAATTGGGGAATATTGAAAATTTGGGAAAAAAGTTGACCCCCGGGTCATCGATTTTTGAAACTGGAGAAAACTTGAAAAGCCCATATCTGTGACAAGGAAGGAGATAGAGAGCTAAAATTTCAGACGCAGCATCCAGACAGAGATGCCATCAATTTGTGTAAATTTGGGACAAATTGGGGAATATTGAAAATTTTCTAAAAATGTTGACCCGCGGGTCATCGATTCTTATAACTAGAGAAAACTTGAAAAGCCCATGTCTGTGACAAGGAAGGAGATAGAGAGCTACAATTTCAGACACAGCATCCAGGCAGAAATGCCATCAATGTGTGTAAATTTGGGGCAAATTGGGGAATATTGAAAATTTTCTAAAAATGTTGACCCGGGTCATCAATTTTTGAAACTGGAGAAAACTTGAAAAGCCCATATCTGTGACAAGGAAGGAGATAGAGAGCTAAAATTTCAGACGCAGCATCCAGGCAGAAATGCCATCAATGTGTGTAAATTTGGGGCAAATTGGGGAATATTGAAAATTTTGGGAAAAAGTTGACCCCCGGGTCATCGATTTTTGAAACTGGAGAAAACTTGAAAAGCCCATATCTGTGACAAGGAAGGAGATAGAGAGCTAAAATTTCAGACGCAGCATCCAGACAGAAATGCCATCAATTTGTGTAAATTTGGGACAAATTGGGGAATATTGAAAATTTTCTAAAAATGTTGACCCGGGTCATCAATTTTTGAAACTGGAGAAAACTTGAAAAGCCCATATCTGTGACAAGGAAGGAGATAGAGAGCTACAATTTCAGACGCAGCATCCAGGCAGAAATGCCATCAATGTGTGTGAATTTGGGGCAAATTGGGGAATATTGAAAATTTTCTAAAAATGTTGACCCGGGTCATCAATTTTTGAAACTGGAGAAAACTTGAAAAGCCCATATCTGTGACAAGGAAGGAGATAGAGAGCTAAAATTTCAGACGCAGCATCCAGACAGAAATGCCATCAATTTGTGTAAATTTGAGACAAATTGGGGAATATTGAAAATTTTCTAAAAATGTTGACCCGCGGGTCATCGATTCTTGAAACTAGAGAAAACTTGAAAAGCCCATATCTGTGACAAGGAAGGAGATAGAGAGCTACAATTTCAGACGCAGCATCCAGGCAGAAATGCCATCAATGTGTGTGAATTTGGGGCAAATTGGGGAATATTGAAAATTTTCTAAAAATGTTGACCCGGGTCATCAATTTTTGAAACTGGAGAAAACTTGAAAAGCCCATATCTGTGACAAGGAAGGAGATAGAGAGCTAAAATTTCAGACGCAGCATCCAGACAGAAATGCCATCAATTTGTGTAAATTTGAGACAAATTGGGGAATATTGAAAATTTTCTAAAAATGTTGACCCGCGGGTCATCGATTCTTGAAACTAGAGAAAACTTGAAAAGCCCATATCTGTGACAAGGAAGGAGATAGAGAGCTAAAATTTCAGACGCAGCATCCAGGCAGAAATGCCATCAATGTGTGTACATTTCGGGCAAATTGGGGAATATTGAAAATTTTCTAAAAATGTTGACCCGGGTCATCGATTTTTGAAACTGGAGAACACTTGAAAAGCCCATATCTGTGACAAGGAAGGAGATAGAGAGCTAAAATTTCAGACGCAGCATCCAGACAGAAATGCCATCAATGTGTGTAAATTTGGGGCAAATTGGGGAATATTGAAAATTTGGGAAAAAAGTTGACCCCCGGGTCATCGATTTTTGAAACTGGAGAAAACTTGAAAAGCCCATATCTGTGACAAGGAAGGAGATAGAGAGCTAAAATTTCAGACGCAGCATCCAGACAGAGATGCCATCAATTTGTGTAAATTTGGGACAAATTGGGGAATATTGAAAATTTTCTAAAAATGTTGACCCGCGGGTCATCGATTCTTATAACTAGAGAAAACTTGAAAAGCCCATGTCTGTGACAAGGAAGGAGATAGAGAGCTACAATTTCAGACACAGCATCCAGGCAGAAATGCCATCAATGTGTGTAAATTTGGGGCAAATTGGGGAATATTGAAAATTTTCTAAAAATGTTGACCCGGGTCATCAATTTTTGAAACTGGAGAAAACTTGAAAAGCCCATATCTGTGACAAGGAAGGAGATAGAGAGCTAAAATTTCAGACGCAGCATCCAGGCAGAAATGCCATCAATGTGTGTACATTTGGGGCAAATTGGGGAATATTGAAAATTTTCTAAAAATGTTGACCCGCGGGTCATCGATTCTTGAAACTAGAGAAAACTTGAAAAGCCCATGTCTGTGACAAGGAAGGAGATAGATAGATACAATTTTAGAGGCAGCATCCAGGCAGAAATGCCATCAATGTGTGTAAATTTGGGGCAAATTGTGGAATATTGAAAATTTTCTAAAAATGTTGACCCGCGGGTCATCGATTCTTGAAACTAGAGAAAACTTGAAAAGCCCATATCTGTGACAAGGAAGGAGATAGAGAGCTACAATTTCAGACGCAGCATCCAGGCAGAAATGCCATCAATGTGTGTAAATTTGGGGGAAATTGGGGAATATTGAAAGTTTTCTAAAAATGTTGACCAGGGTCATCAATTTTTGAAACTGGAGAAAACTTGAAAAGCCCATGTCTGTGACAAGGAAGGAGATAGAGAGCTACAATTTCAGACGCAGCATCCAGGCAGAAATGCCATCAATGTGTGTAAATTTGGGGCAAATTGGGGAATATTGAAAATGTTCTAAAAATGTTGACCCGGGTCATCAATTTTTGAAACTGGAGAAAACTTGAAAAGCCCATATCTGTGACAAGGAAGGAGATAGAGAGCTAAAATTTCAGACGCAGCATCCAGGCAGAAATGCCATCAATGTGTGTAAATTTGGGGCAAATTGGGGAATATTGAAAATTTTGGAAAAATGTTGACCCCCGGGTCATCGATTTTTGAAACTGGAGAAAACTTTAAAAGCCCATATCTGTGACAAGGAAGGAGATAGAGAGCTAAAATTTCAGACGCAGCATCCAGACAGAAATGCCATCAATTTGTGTAAATTTGGGACAAATTGGGGAATATTGAAAATTTTCTAAAAATGTTGACCCGCGGGTCATCGATTCTTGTAACTAGAGAAAACTTGAAAAGCCCATGTCTGTGACAAGGAAGGAGATAGAGAGCTAAAATTTCAGACGCAGCATCCAGACAGAAATGCCATCAATGTGTGTAAATTTGGGGCAATTTGGGGAATATTGAACATTTTGGAAAAAAGTTGACCCGCGGGTCATCGATTCTTGTAACTAGAGAAAACTTGAAAAGCCCATGTCTGTGACAAGGAAGGAGATAGAGAGCTACAATTTTAGACGCAGCATCCAGGCAGAAATGCCATCAATGTGTGTAAATTTGGGGCAAATTGTGGAATATTGAAAATTTTCTAAATATGTTGACCCCCGGGTCATCCATTTTTGAAACTGGAGAAAACTTTAAAAGCCCATATCTGTGACAAGGAAGGAGATAGAGAGCTACAATTTCAGACGCAGCATCCAGACAGAAATGCCATCAATTTGTGTAAATTTGGGACAAATTGGGGAATATTGAAAATTTTCTAAAAATGTTGACCCGCGGGTCATCGATTTTTGAAACTGGAGAAAACTTGAAAAGCCCATATCTGTGACAAGGAAGGAGATAGAGAGCTAAAATTTCAGACGCAGCATCCAGGCAGAAATGCCATCAATGTGTGTAAATTTGGGGCAAATTGGGGAATATTGAAAATTTTGGAAAAAAGCTGACCCCCGGGTCATCGATTCTTGTAACTAGAGAAATCTTGAAAAGCCCATATCTGTGACAAGGAAGGAGATAGAGAGCTACAATTTCAGACGCAGCATCCAGGCAGAAACGCCATCAATGTGTGTAAATTTGGGGCAAATTGGGGAATATTGAAAATTTTCTAAAAATGTTGAACCGCGGGTCATCAATTTTTGAAACTGGAGAAAACTTGAAAAGCCCATATCTGTGACAAGGAAGGAGATAGAGGGCTACAATTTCAGACGCAGCATCCAGGCAGAAATGCCATCAATGTGTGTAAATTTGGGGCAAATTGGGGAATATTGAAAATTTTCTAAAAATGTTGACCCGCGGGTCATCAATTTTTGAAACTGGAGAAAACTTGAAAAGCCCATATCTGTGACAAGGAAGGAGATAGAGAGCTAAAATTTCAGACGCAGCATCCAGGCAGAAATGCCATCAATGTGTGTAAATTTCGGGGCAAATTGGGGAATATTGAAAATTTTCTAAAAATGTTGACCCGGGTCATCGATTTTTGAAAGTGGAGAAAACTTGAAAAGCCCATATCTGTGACAAGGAAGGAGATAGAGAGCTAAAATTTGCAGATGCAGCATCCAGACAGAAATGCCATCAATGTGTGTAAATTTGGGGCAAATTGGGGAATATTGAAAATTTGGGAAAAAAGTTGACCCCCGGGTCATCGATGCTTGAAACTGGAGATAACTTGAAAAGCCCATATCTGTGACAAGGAAGGAGATAGAGAGCCAAAATTTCAGACGCAGCATCCAGGCAGAAATGCCATCAATTTGTGTAAATTTGGGACAAATTGGGGAATATTGAAAATTTGGGCAAAAAGTTGACCCGCGGATCATCCATTTTTGAAACTGGAGAAAACTTGAAAAGCCCGTATCTGTGACAAGGAAGGAGATAGGGAGCTAAAATTTCAGACGCAGCATCCAGGCAGAAATGCCATCAATGTGTGTAAATTTGGGGCAAATTGGGGAATATTGAAAATTTTCAAAAAATGTTGACCTGCGGGTCATCGATTTTTGAAACTGGAGAAAACTTGAAGAACCATATCTGTGACAAGGAAGGAGATAGAGAGCTACAATTTCAGACGCAGCATCCAGGCAGAAATGCCATCAATTTGTGTAAATTTGGGACAAATTGGGGAATATTGAAAATTTTCTAAAAATGTTGACCCGCGGGTCATCGATTCTTGTAACTAGAGAAAACTTGAAAAGCCCTTGTCTGTGACAAGGAAGGAGATAGAGAGCTACAATTTCAGACGCAGCATCCAGGCAGAAATGCCATCAATGTGTGTAAATTTGGGGCAAATTGGGGAATATTGAAAATTTTCTAAAAAAGTTGACCCCCGGGTCATCGATTTTTGAAACTGGAGAAAACTTTAAAAGCCCATATCTGTGACAAGGAAGGAGATAGAGAGCTACAATTTCAGACGCAGCATCCAGACAGAAATGCCATCAATTTGTGTAAATTTGGGACAAATTGGGGAATATTGAAAATTTTCTAAAAATGTTGACCCGCGGGTCATCGATTTTTGAAACTGGAGAAAACTTGAAAAGCCCATGTCTGTGACAAGGAAGGAGATAGAGAGCTACAATTTCAGACGCAACATCCAGGCAGAAATGCCATCAATGTGTGTAAATTTGGGGCAAATTGGGGAATATTGAAAATTTTCTAAAAAAGTTGACCCCCGGGTCATCGATTTTTGAAACTGGAGAAAACTTTAAAAGCCCATATCTGTGACAAGGAAGGAGATAGAGAGCTACAATTTCAGACGCAGCATCCAGGCAGAAATGCCATCAATGTGTGTAAATTTGGGGCAAATTGGGGAATATTGAAAATTTTGGAAAAAAGTTGACACCCGCGGGTCATCGATTTTTGAAACTGGAGAAAACTTGAAAAGCCCATATCTGTGACAAGGAAGGAGATGGAGAGCTAAAATTTCAGACACAGCATCCAGGCTGCAATGGCTTCAATTTGTGTTATTTTGGGGCAAATTGGGGAATATTGAATTTTTGGTGAAAAAGTTGACCTCGCGGTCAATGTTTTTTTCAGCTGAGGAGATAACTTGAAACGCCCATAACTTGGGCAAGGAAGGAGTTAGAGTGTTCAAATTTTTAGATGCAGCATCCAGGCTGCAATGGCTTCAATTTGTGTTATTTTGGGGCAAATTGGGGAATATTGAATATTTGTGAAAATGTTGACCCCGCGGTCAATGTTTTTTTTCAACTGGAGAAAACTTGAAACGCCCATATCTTGGATAAGGAAGGAGTGAGAGAGCTTACATTTCAGACACAGCATCCAGGCTGCAATGGGATGAATTTGTGTTATTTCGGGACAAATTGGGGAATATTGAATTTTTGGTGAAAAAGTTGACCCCGCGGTAAATGTTTTTTTCAGCTGAGGAGAACTTGAAACGCCCATATCTTGGATAAGGAAGGAGTGAGAGAGCTCACATTTCAGACACAGCATCCAGGCTGCAATGGCTTCAATTTGTGTTATTTTGGGGCAAATTGGGGAATATTGAATTTTTGGTGAAAAAGTTGACCCCGCGGTCAATGTTTTTTTCAGCTGAGGAGATAACTTGAAACGCCCATATCTTGGGCATGGAAGGAGTGAGAGAGCTTAAATTTCAGACGCAGCATCCAGGCTGCAATGGCTTCAATTTGTGTTATTTCGGGGCAAATTGGGGAATATTGAATTTTTTGTAAAAATGTTGACCCCGCGGTCAATGTTTTTTTCAGCTGAGGAGAACTTGAAAAGCCCATATCTTGTTTAAGGAAGGAGTGAGAGAGCTCACATTTCAGACACAGCATCCAGGCTGCATTGGCTTCAATTTGTGTTATTTCGGGGCAAATTGGGGAATATTGAATTTTTTGTAGAAATGTTGACCCCGCGGTCAATGTTTTTTTCAGCTGAGGAGAACTTGAAAAGCCCATATCTTGTTTAAGGAAGGAGTGAGAGAGCTCACATTTCAGACACAGCATCCAGGCTGCATTGGCTTCAATTTGTGTTATTTTGGGGCAAATTGGGGAATATTGAATTTTTGGTGAAAAAGTTGACCCCGCGGTCAATGTTTTTTTCAGCTGAGGAGATAACTTGAAACGCCCATATCTTGGGCATGGAAGGAGTGAGAGAGCTTAAATTTCAGACGCAGCATCCAGGCTGCAATGGCTTCAATTTGTGTTATTTTGGGGCAAATTGGGGAATATTGAAGTTTTGGTGAAAATGTTGACCCCGCGGTCAATGTTTTTTTCAGCTGAGGAGAACTTGAAACGCCCATATCTTGTTTAAGGAAGGAGTGAGAGAGCTCACATTTCAGACACAGCATCCAGGCTGCAATGGCTTCAATTTGTGTTATTTTGGGGCAAATTGGGGAATATTGAATTTTTGGTGAAAAAGTTGACCCCGCGGTCAATGTTTTTTTCAGCTGAGGAGAACTTGAAACGCCCATATCTTGGGCATGGAAGGAGTGAGAGAGCTTAAATTTCAGACGCAGCATCCAGGCTGCAATGGCTTCAATTTCTGTTATTTTGGGGCAAATTGGGGAATATTGAATTTTTGGTGAAAATTTTGACCCCGCAGTCAATGTTTTTTTCAGCTGAGGAGATAACTTGAAACGCCCATATCTTGGGCAAGGAAGGAGTGAGAGAGCTTAAATTTCAGACGCAGCATCCAGGCAGAAATGGCATCAATGTGTGTAAATTTGGGGCAAATTGGGGAATATTGAAAATTTTGGAAAAAAGTTGACCCCCGGGTCATCGATTCTTGTAACTATAGAAAACTTGAAAAGCCCATATCTGTGACAAGGAAGGAGATAGAGAGCTACAATTTCAGACGCAGCATCCAGACAGAAATCCCATCAATTTGTGTAAATTTGGGACAATATGGGGAATATTGAAAATTTTCTAAAAATGTTGACCCGGGTCATCAATTTTTGAAACTGGAGAAAACTTGAAAAGCCCATATCTGTGACAAGGAAGGAGATAGAGAGCTAAAATTTCAGACGCAGCATCCAGACAGAAATGCCATCAATTTGTGTAAATTTGGGACAAATTGGGGAATATTGAAAATTTTGAAAAAGTTGACCTGGGTCATCGATTTTTGAACCTGGAGAAAACTTGTAAAGCCCATATCTGTGACAAGGAAGGAGATAGAGAGCTAAAATTTCAGACGCAGCATCCAGGCAGAAATGCCATCAATGTGTGTAAATTTGGGGCAAATTGGGGAATATTGAAAATTTTGTAAAAATGTTGACCCGGGTCATCAATTTTTGAAACTGGAGAAAACTTGAAAAGCCCATATCTGTGACAAGGAAGGAGATAGAGAGCTAAAATTTCAGACGCAGCATCCAGACAGAAATGCCATCAATTTGTGTAAATTTGGGACAAATTGGGGAATATTGAAAATTTTGGAAAAAAGTTGAACCCCGGGCTCATCAATTTTTGAAACTGGAGAAAAATTGAAAAGCCCATATCTGTGACAAGGAAGGAGATAGAGAGCTAAATTTTCAGACGCAGCATCCAGACAGAAATCCCATCAATTTGTGTAAATTTGGGACAAATTGGGGAATATTGAAAATTTGGGAAAAAAGTTGACCCCCGGGTCATCGATTTTTGAAACTGGAGAAAACTTAAAAAGCCCATATCTGTGACAAGGAAGGAGATAGAGAGCTAAAATTTCAGACGCAGCATCCAGACAGAAATGCCATCAATTTGTGTAAATTTGAGACAAATTGGGGAATATTGAACATTTTCTAAAAATGTTGACCCGCGGGTCATCGATTCTTGAAACTAGAGAAAACTTGAAAAGCCCATATCTGTGACAAGGAAGGAGATAGAGAGCTACAATTTCAGACGCAGCATCCAAGCAGAAATGCCATCAATGTGTGTAAATTTGGGGGAAATTGGGGAATATTGAAAATTTTGCAAAAAAGTTGACCCCCGGGTCATCGATTTTTGAAACTGGAGAAAACTTGAAAAGCCCATATCTGTGACAAGGAAGGAGATAGAGAGCTAAAATTTCAGACGCAGCATCCAGACAGAAATGCCATCAATTTGTGTAAATTTGGGACAAATTGGGGAATATTGAAAATTTTCTAAAAATGTTGACCCCCGGGTCATCAATTTTTGAAACTGGAGAAAACTTGAAAGCCCATATCTGTGACAAGGAAGGAGATAGAGAGCTACAATTTCAGACGCAGCATCCAGACAGAAATGCCATCAATGTGTGTAAATTTGGGGCAAATTGGGGAATATTGAAAATTTTGGAAAAAAGTTGACCCGGGTCATCAATTTTTGAAACTGGAGAAAACTTGAAAAGCCCATATCTGTGACAAGGAAGGAGATAGAGAGCTACAATTTCAGACGCAGCATCCAGGCAGAAATGCCATCAATGTGTGTAAATTTGGGGCAAATTGTGGAATATTGAAAAATTTCCAAAAATGTAGAACCGCGGGTCATCGATTCTTGAAACTAGAGAAAACTTGAAAAGCCCATATCTGTGACAAGGAAGGAGATAGAGAGCTACAATTTCAGACGCAGCATCCAGGCAGAAATGCCATCAATGTGTGTAAATTTGGGACAAATTGGGGAATATTGAAAATTTTCAAAAAGTGTTGACCCGCGGAACATCGATTCTTGAAACTAGAGAAAACTTGAAAAGCACATATCTGTGACAAGGAAGGAGATAGAGAGCTACAATTTCAGACGCAGCATCCAGGCAGAAATGCCATCAATGTGTGTAAATTTGGGGCAAATTGAGGAATATTGACAATTTTGTAAAAATGTTGACCCGGGTCATCAATTTTTGAAACTGGAGAAAACTTGAAAAGCCCATATCTGTGACAAGGAAGGAGATAGAGAGCTAAAATTTCAGACGCAGCATCCAGACAGAAATGCCATCAATTTGTGTAAATTTGAGACAAATTGGGGAATATTGAAAATTTTCTAAAAATGTTGACCCGCGGGTCATCGATTCTTGAAACTAGAGAAAACTTGAAAAGCCCATATCTGTGACAAGGAAGGAGATAGAGAGCTACAATTTCAGACGCAGCATCCAAGCAGAAATGCCATCAATGTGTGTAAATTTGGGGGAAATTGGGGAATATTGAAAATTTTGCAAAAAAGTTGACCCCCGGGTCATCAATTTTTGAAACTGGAGAAAACTTGAAAAGCCCATATCTGTGACAAGGAAGGAGATAGAGAGCTACAATTTCAGACGCAGCATCCAGGCAGAAATGCCATCAATGTGTGTAAATTTGGGGCAAATTGGGGAATATTGAAAATTTTGGAAAAAAGTTGACCCCCGGGTCATCGATTTTTGAAACTGGAGAAAACTTTAAAAGCCCATATCTGTGACAAGGAAGGAGATAGAGAGCTACAATTTCAGACGCAGCATCCAGACAGAAATGCCATCAATTTGTGTAAATTTGGGACAAATTGGGGAATATTGAAAATTTTCAAAAAGTGTTGACCCGCGGAACATCGATTCTTGAAACTAGAGAAAACTTGAAAAGCACATATCTGTGACAAGGAAGGAGATAGAGAGCTACAATTTCAGACGCAGCATCCAGGCAGAAATGCCATCAATGTGTGTAAATTTGGGGCAAATTGAGGAATATTGACAATTTTCTAAAAATGTTGACCCGGGTCATCAATTTTTGAAACTGGAGAAAACTTGAAAAGCCCATATCTGTGACAAGGAAGGAGATAGAGAGCTACAATTTCAGACGCAGCATCCAGACAGAAATGCCATCAATGTGTGTAAATTTGGGGCAAATTGGGGAATATTGAAGATTTTGGAAAAAAGTTGACCCCCGGGTCATCGATTTTTGAAACTGGAGAAAACTTTAAAAGCCCATATCTGTGACAAGGAAGGAGATAGAGAGCTAAAATTTCAGACGCAGCATCCAGACAGAAATGCCATCAATGTGTGTAAATTTGGGACAAATTGGGGAATATTGAAAATTTTCTAAAAATGTTGACCCGGGTCATCAATTTTTGAAACTGGAGAAAACTTGAAAAGCCCATATCTGTGACAAGGAAGGAGATAGAGAGCTAAAATTTCAGACGCAGCATCCAGACAGAAATGCCATCAATTTGTGTAAATTTGGGACAAATTGGGGAATATTGAAAATTTTGGAAAAAAGTTGACCTGGGTCATCGATTTTTGAACCTGGAGAAAACTTGTAAAGCCCATATCTGTGACAAGGAAGGAGATAGAGAGCTAAAATTTCAGACGCAGCATCCAGGCAGAAATGCCATCAATGTGTGTAAATTTGGGGCAAATTGAGGAATATTGACAATTTTCTAAAAATGTTGACCCGGGTCATCAATTTTTGAAACTGGAGAAAACTTGAAAAGCCCATATCTGTGACAAGGAAGGAGATAGAGAGCTGCAATTTCAGACGCAGCATCCAGGCAGAAATGCCATCAATGTGTGTAAATTTGGGGCAAATTGGGGAATATTGAAAATTTTGGAAAAAAGTTGACCCCCGGGTCATCGATTTTTTAAACTGGAGAAAACTTTAAAAGCCAATATCTGTGACAAGGAAGGAGATAGAGAGCTACAATTTCAGACGCAGCATCCAGACAGAAATCCCATCAATTTGTGTAAATTTGGGACGATATGGGGAATATTGAAAATTTTCCAAAAATGTTGACCCGGGTCATCAATTTTTGAAACTGGAGAAAACTTGAAAAGCCCATATCTGTGACAAGGAAGGAGATAGAGAGCTAAAATTTCAGACGCAGCATCCAGACAGAAATGCCATCAATTTGTGTAAATTTGGGACAAATTGGGAAATATTGAAAATTTTGAAAAAGTTGACCTGGGTCATCGATTTTTGAACCTGGAGAAAACTTGTAAAGCCCATATCTGTGACAAGGAAGGAGATAGAGAGCTAAAATTTCAGACGCAGCATCCAGGCAGAAATGCCATCAATGTGTGTAAATTTGGGGCAAATTGGGGAATATTGAAAATTTTCTAAAAATGTTGACCCGGGTCATCAATTTTTGAAACTGGAGAAAACTTTAAAAGCCAATATCTGTGACAAGGAAGGAGATAGAGAGCTACAATTTCAGACGCAGCATCCAGACAGAAATGCCATCAATTTGTGTAAATTTGAGACAAATTGGGGAATATTGAACATTTTCTAAAAATGTTGACCCGCGGGTCATCGATTCTTGAAACTGGAGAAAACTTTAAAAGCCAATATCTGTGACAAGGAAGGAGATAGAGAGCTACAATTTCAGACGCAGCATCCAGACAGAAATGCCATCAATGTGTGTAAATTTGGGGCAAATTGGGGAATATTGAAAATTTTGGAAAAAAGTTGACCCCCGGGTCATCGATTTTTGAAACTGGAGAAAACTTTAAAAGCCCATATCTGTGACAAGGAAGGAGATAGAGAGCTAACATTTCAGACGCAGCATCCAGACAGAAATGCCATCAATGTGTGTAAATTTGGGGCCAATTGTGGAATATTGAAAAATTTCCAAAAATGTAGAACCGCGGGTCATCGATTCTTGAAACTAGAGAAAACTTGAAAAGCCCATATCTGTGACAAGGAAGGAGATAGAGAGCTACAATTTCAGACGCAGCATCTAGGCAGAAATGCCATCAATGTGTGTAAATTTGGGGCAAATTGGGGAATATTGAAAATTTTGGAAAAAAGTTGACCCCCGGGTCATCGATTTTTGAAACTGGAGAAAACTTTAAAAGCCCATATCTGTGACAAGGAAGGAGATAGAGAGCTAAAATTTCAGACGCAGCATCCAGACAGAAATGCCATCAATTTGTGTAAATTTGGGACAAATTGGGGAATATTGAAAATTTTCAAAAAGTGTTGACTCGCGGAATATCGATTCTTGAAACTAGAGAAAACTTGAAAAGCACATATCTGTGACAAGGAAGGAGATAGAGAGCTACAATTTCAGACGCAGCATCCAGGCAGAAATGCCATCAATGTGTGTAAATTTGGGGCAAATTGAGGAATATTGACAATTTTCTAAAAATGTTGACCCGGGTCATCAATTTTTGAAACTGGAGAAAACTTGAAAAGCCCATATCTGTGACAAGGAAGGAGATAGAGAGCTACAATTTCAGACGCAGCATCCAGGCAGAAATGCCATCAATGTGTGTAAATTTGGGGCAAATTGGGGAATATTGAAGATTTTGGAAAAAAGTTGACCCCCGGGTCATCGATTTTTTAAACTGGAGAAAACTTTAAAAGCCCATATCTGTGACAAGGAAGGAGATAGAGAGCTAAAATTTCAGACGCAGCATCCAGACAGAAATGCCATCAATGTGTGTAAATTTGGGACAAATTGGGGAATATTGAAAATTTTCTAAAAATGTTGACCCGGGTCATCAATTTTTGAAACTGGAGAAAACTTGAAAAGCCCATATCTGTGACAAGGAAGGAGATAGAGAGCTAAAATTTCAGACGCAGCATCCAGACAGAAATGCAATCAATTTGTGTAAATTTGGGACAAATTGGGGAATATTGAAAATTTTGGAAAAAAGTTGACCTGGGTCATCAATTTTTGAACCTGGAGAAAACTTGTAAAGCCCATATCTGTGACAAGGAAGGAGATAGAGAGCTAAAATTTCAGACGCAGCATCCAGGCAGAAATGCCATCAATGTGTGTAAATTTGGGGCAAATTGGGGAATATTGAAAATTTGGGAAAAAAGTTGACCCCCGGGTCATCAATTTTTGAAACTGGAGAAAACTTGAAAAGCCCATATCTGTGACAAGGAAGGAGATAGAGAGCTAAAATTTCAGACGCAGCATCCAGACAGAAATGCCATCAATTTGTGTAAATTTTAGACAAATTGGGGAATATTGAACATTTTCTAAAAATGTTGACCCGCGGGTCATCGATTCTTGAAACTAGAGAAAACTTGAAAAGCCCATATCTGTGACAAGGAAGGAGATAGAGAGCTACAATTTCAGACGCAGCATCCAGGCAGAAATGCCATCAATGTGTGTGAATTTGGGGCAAATTGGGGAATATTGAAAATTTTCTAAAAATGTTGACCCGGGTCATCAATTTTTGAAACTGGAGAAAACTTGAAAAGCCCATATCTGTGACAAGGAAGGAGATAGAGAGCTAAAATTTCAGACACAGCATCCAGACAGAAATGCCATCAATTTGTGTAAATTTGAGACAAATTGGGGAATACTGAAAATTTTCTAAAAATGTTGACCCGCGGGTCATCGATTCTTGAAACTAGAGAAAACTTGAAAAGCCCATATCTGTGACAAGGAAGGAGATAGAGAGCTAAAATTTCAGACGCAGCATCCAGACAGAAATGCCATCAATTTGTGTAAATTTGAGACAAATTGGGGAATATTGAAAATTTTCTAAAAATGTTGACCCGCGGGTCATCGATTCTTGTAACTAGAGAAAACTTGAAAAGCCCATGTCTGTGACAAGGAAGGAGATAGAGAGCTACAATTTCAGACACAGCATCCAGGCAGAAATGCCATCAATGTGTGTGAATTTGGGGCAAATTGGGGAATATTGAAAATTTTCTAAAAATGTTGACCCGCGGGTCATCAATTTTTGAAACTGGAGAAAACTTGAAAAGCCCATATCTGTGACAAGGAAGGAGATAGAGAGCTAAAATTTCAGACGCAGCATCCAGACAGAAATGCCATCAATTTGTGTAAATTTGGGACAAATTGGGGAATATTGAAAATTTTGGAAAAAAGTTGACCTGGGTCATCAATTTTTGAACCTGGAGAAAACTTGTAAAGCCCATATCTGTGACAAGGAAGGAGATAGAGAGCTAAAATTTCAGACGCAGCATCCAGGCAGAAATGCCATCAATGTGTGTAAATTTGGGGCAAATTGGGGAATATTGAAAATTTTCTAAAAATGTTGACCCGCGGGTCATCAATTTTTGAAACTGGAGAAAACTTGAAAAGCCCATATCTGTGACAAGGAAGGAGATAGAGAGCTAAAATTTCAGACGCAGCATCCAGACAGAAATGCCATCAATTTGTGTAAATTTGAGACAAATTGGGGAATATTGAACATTTTCTAAAAATGTTGACCCGCGGGTCATCGATTCTTGAAACTAGAGAAAACTTGAAAAGCCCATATCTGTGACAAGGAAGGAGATAGAGAGCTACAATTTCAGACGCAGCATCCAGGCAGAAATGCCATCAATGTGTGTGAATTTGGGGCAAATTGGGGAATATTGAAAATTTTCTAAAAATGTTGACCCGGGTCATCAATTTTTGAAACTGGAGAAAACTTGAAAAGCCCATATCTGTGACAAGGAAGGAGATAGAGAGCTAAAATTTCAGACACAGCATCCAGACAGAAATGCCATCAATTTGTGTAAATTTGAGACAAATTGGGGAATATTGAAAATTTTCTAAAAATGTTGACCCGCGGGTCATCGATTCTTGAAACTAGAGAAAACTTGAAAAGCCCATATCTGTGACAAGGAAGGAGATAGAGAGCTACAATTTCAGACGCAGCATCCAGGCAGAAATGCCATCAATGTGTGTGAATTTGGGGCAAATTGGGGAATATTGAAAATTTTCTAAAAATGTTGACCCGGGTCATCAATTTTTGAAACTGGAGAAAACTTGAAAAGCCCATATCTGTGACAAGGAAGGAGATAGAGAGCTACAATTTCAGACGCAGCATCCAGACAGAAATGCCATCAATTTGTGTAAATTTGAGACAAATTGGGGAATATTGAAAATTTTCTAAAAATGTTGACCCGCGGGTCATCGATTCTTGAAACTAGAGAAAACTTGAAAAGCCCATATCTGTGACAAGGAAGGAGATAGAGAGCTAAAATTTCAGACGCAGTATCCAGGCAGAAATGCCATCAATGTGTGTACATTTGGGGCAAATTGGGGAATATTGAAAATTTTCTAAAAATGTTGACCCGCGGGTCATCGATTCTTGTAACTAGAGAAAACTTGAAAAGCCCATGTCTGTGACAAGGAAGGAGATAGAGAGCTACAATTTCAGACACAGCATCCAGGCAGAAATGCCATCAATGTGTGTGAATTTGGGGCAAATTGGGGAATATTGAAAATTTTCTAAAAATGTTGACCCGCGGGTCATCAATTTTTGAAACTGGAGAAAACTTGAAAAGCCCATATCTGTGACAAGGAAGGAGATAGAGAGCTAAAATTTCAGACGCAGCATCCAGACAGAAATGCCATCAATTTGTGTAAATTTGAGACAAATTGGGGAATATTGAAAATTTTCTAAAAATGTTGACCCGCGGGTCATCGATTCTTGAAACTAGAGAAAACTTGAAAAGCCCATATCTGTGACAAGGAAGGAGATAGAGAGCTAAAATTTCAGACGCAGCATCCAGGCAGAAATGCCATCAATGTGTGTACATTCGGGGCAAATTGGGGAATATTGAAAATTTTCTAAAAATGTTGACCCGGGTCATCGATTTTTGAAACTGGAGAACACTTGAAAAGCCCATATCTGTGACAAGGAAGGAGATAGAGAGCTAAAATTTCAGACGCAGCATCCAGACAGAAATGCCATCAATGTGTGTAAATTTGGGGCAAATTGGGGAATATTGAAAATTTGGGAAAAAAGTTGACCCCCGGGTCATCGATTTTTGAAACTGGAGAAAACTTGAAAAGCCCATGTCTGTGACAAGGAAGGAGATAGAGAGCTACAATTTCAGACGCAGCATCCAGGCAGAAATGCCATCAATGTGTGTAAATTTGGGGCAAATTGGGGAATATTGAAAATTTTCTTAAAATGTTGACCCGGGTCATCAATTTTTGAAACTGGAGAAAACTTTAAAAGCCCATATCTGTGACAAGGAAGGAGATAGAGAGCTAAAATTTCAGACGCAGCATCCAGGCAGAAATGCCATCAATGTGTGTAAATTTGGGGCAAATTGAGGAATATTGACAATTTTCTAAAAATGTTGACCCGGGTCATCAATTTTTGAAACTGGAGAAAACTTGAAAAGCCCATATCTGTGACAAGGAAGGAGATAGAGAGCTACAATTTCAGACGCAGCATCCAGGCAGAAATGCCATCAATGTGTGTAAATTTGGGGCAAATTGGGGAATATTGAAAATTTTGGAAAAAAGTTGACCCCCGGGTCATCGATGTTTGAAACTGGAGAAAACTTTAAAAGCCCATATCTGTGACAAGGAAGGAGATAGAGAGCTAAAATTTCAGACGCAGCATCCAGACAGAAATGCCATCAATGTGTGTAAATTTGGGACAAATTGGGGAATATTGAAAATTTTCTAAAAATGTTGACCCGGGTCATCAATTTTTGAAACTGGAGAAAACTTGAAAAGCCCATATCTGTGACAAGGAAGGAGATAGAGAGCTACAATTTCAGACGCAGCATCCAGGCAGAAATGCCATCAATGTGTGTGAATTTGTGGCAAATTGGGGAATATTGAAAATTTTCTAAAAATGTTGACCAGGGTCATCAATTTTTGAAACTGGAGAAAACTTGAAAAGCCCATATCTGTGACAAGGAAGGAGATAGAGAGCTAAAATTTCAGACGCAGCATCCAGGCAGAAATGCCATCAATGTGTGTAAATTTGGGGCAAATTGGGGAATATTGAAAATTTGGGAAAAAAGTTGACCCCCGGGTCATCAATTTTTGAAACTGGAGAAAACTTGAAAAGCCCATATCAGTGACAAGGAAGGAGATAGAGAGCTAAAATTTCAGACGCAGCATCCAGACAGAAATGCCATCAATTTGTGTAAATTTGAGACAAATTGGGGAATATTGAACATTTTCTAAAAATGTTGACCCGCGGGTCATCGATTCTTGAAACTAGAGAAAACTTGAAAAGCCCATATCTGTGACAAGGAAGGAGATAGAGAGCTACAATTTCAGACGCAGCATCCAGGCAGAAATGCCATCAATGTGTGTGAATTTGTGGCAAATTGGGGAATATTGAAAATTTTCTAAAAATGTTGACCAGGGTCATCAATTTTTGAAACTGGAGAAAACTTGAAAAGCCCATATCTGTGACAAGGAAGGAGATAGAGAGCTAAAATTTCAGACACAGCATCCAGACAGAAATGCCATCAATTTGTGTAAATTTGAGACAAATTGGGGAATATTGAAAATTTTCTAAAAATGTTGACCCGCGGGTCATCGATTCTTGAAACTAGAGAAAACTTGAAAAGCCCATATCTGTGACAAGGAAGGAGATAGAGAGCTACAATTTCAGACGCAGCATCCAGGCAGAAATGCCATCAATGTGTGTGAATTTGGGGCAAATTGGGGAATATTGAAAATTTTCTAAAAATGTTGACCCGGGTCATCAATTTTTGAAACTGGAGAAAACTTGAAAAGCCCTTATCTGTGACAAGGAAGGAGATAGAGAGCTAAAATTTCAGACGCAGCATCCAGACAGAAATGCCATCAATTTGTGTAAATTTGAGACAAATTGGGGAATATTGAAAATTTTCTAAAAATGTTGACCCGCGGGTCATCGATTCTTGAAACTAGAGAAAACTTGAAAAGCCCATATCTGTGACAAGGAAGGAGATAGAGAGCTAAAATTTCAGACGCAGCATCCAGGCAGAAATGCCATCAATGTGTGTACATTTGGGGCAAATTGGGGAATATTGAAAATTTTCTAAAAATGTTGACCCGCGGGTCATCGATTCTTGTAACTAGAGAAAACTTGAAAAGCCCATGTCTGTGACAAGGAAGGAGATAGAGAGCTACAATTTCAGACACAGCATCCAGGCAGAAATGCCATCAATGTGTGTGAATTTGGGGCAAATTGGGGAATATTGAAAATTTTCTAAAAATGTTGACCCGCGGGTCATCAATTTTTGAAACTGGAGAACACTTGAAAAGCCCATATCTGTGACAAGGAAGGAGATAGAGAGCTAAAATTTCAGACGCAGCATCCAGACAGAAATGCCATCAATGTGTGTAAATTTGGGGCAAATTGGGGAATATTGAAAATTTGGGAAAAAAGTTGACCCCCGGGTCATCGATTTTTGAAACTGGAGAAAACTTGAAAAGCCCATGTCTGTGACAAGGAAGGAGATAGAGAGCTACAATTTCAGACGCAGCATCCAGGCAGAAATGCCATCAATGTGTGTAAATTTGGGGCAAATTGGGGAATATTGAAAATTTTCTTAAAATGTTGACCCGGGTCATCAATTTTTGAAACTGGAGAAAACTTTAAAAGCCCATATCTGTGACAAGGGAGGAGATAGAGAGCTAAAATTGCAGACGCAGCATCCAGACAGAGATGCCATCAATTTGTGTAAATTTGGGACAAATTGGGGAATATTGAAAATTTTCTAAAAATGTTGACCCGCGGGTCATCGATTCTTGTAACTAGAGAAAAATTGAAAAGCCCATGTCTGTGACAAGGAAGGAGAAAGAGAGCTACAATTTCAGACGCAGCATCCAGGCAGAAATGCCATCAATGTGTGTAAATTTGGGGCAAATTGGGGAATATTGAAAATTTTGGAAAAAAGTTGACCCCCGGGTCATCGATTTTTGAAACTGGAGAAAACTTTAAAAGCCCATATCTGTGACAAGGAAGGAGATAGAGAGCTAAAATTTCAGACGCAGCATCCAGACAGAAATGCCATCAATTTGTGTAAATTTGGGGCAAATTGGGGAATATTGAAAATTTTCTAAAAATGTTGACCCGCGGGTCATCGATTCTTGAAACTAGAGAAAACTTGAAAAGCCCATATCTGTGAAAAGGAAGGAGATAGAGGCTTCTGTGTTCTTCTGATGAAGGCATCATGTAAATTGTGATATACATGAACTTGAGTGTAGTCATGTGTACACGGTGACTTGAACTGGGTCTGTCTCACCTATAAAGAGCCTCTGTGTGGCTGCGCTCCTCGTTTACGGCAATACCACTCTGAACACGGAAGTAAGAGGAGGTGTGTGTGAGCTCCAGGCGTGCGTGTATTTTGACTGATCCTGTGCGGCAACTTTGATTTTGAGTTTGAACTGTGGCGTTTCTTTAAGCCCAGATTTTTCGTTTCTTTGATAGCTCGGTTTTTGGAGCCACCCCCAGCAGTTTTGACTGTCTGGGGGACACTTTAAGTTATTTGTTTGTTTGGTTTGTGTTTTCCTGATGGAAAATAGTTTATACTGTGCTCCAAGTATGGTGAGAACCAGAGGAAAGGGAGCCAGAGTCGCTGCACCGGGCCCGGACCGGACGGCCGAGGCAATCGAGCCGATGGTGAAAGACGATCGGGCGTACAGGACCGTGGACGGTCAGAATATGACGGGAGAAATGGAGGACACACGTGCGGTGACAGCTCCTGACGTAGCCGAAAATGCGGAAGGAGGAAGAGGGCAGGAGAGAGAAATCATCAGAGAGGAAGAGATACGGATTATTAAGGATAAAGCTGAAGAGTTTCAGCAAAATTTAACGCTCGCCCTGGAGCTGATTGGAGAAGATAAAGTGACCGCAATGGAGCTGATCCAGGCAATACAAGACACTTGTGGGAAAATCATGGCCTGCCGGTACACGGGCAGAAATAAATATGAGATCACAATGAATCACCTGAAGGGGAAAGAAAGACTATTGGACGGCATAAAAATTGGACAGACCGCGATCATGTCCAAGGAGTTATGTAATGATGAGCTGGTGGTCTCGTTTCTGGGGCTGCCGGCGTATATCACGGACAGCGTCATTCTGGGCAAGCTGAACAGCTGGGGAGTGAGTGCAGTATCCCCGATCATCAGGAGAATGTGGCCGGGAACTAGAATTGCTGACGGAACAAGATACGTGAAAGTTAAATTCACGGAGACGGTCCAATCACTTCCATATTCGACCAAGTTTGAGACGGCTTTTGGAGCAGAGTTCTTCAGAGTTTTGCACGACAAACAGGTGAAAGTGTGCAGACAGTGCATACAGACTGGTCATATCCTGAGGGACTGTCCAGATTTCCTTTGTAGAAAATGTGGAGAGCAGGGGCACTATGCAAGGGAGTGCATGGGCAGAGGGAACAAATGCCAGAGCTGCAAAAAGGAGAGCAGCAGATGTGTTTGTGAGGACGTTGATCATGCTCCAGGGACGGGAGGAAAGCAACGTGAGGAGCAGGAAGAATCGAGAGAGAATATCTCTGAGAGGGAGGAGACCGAGAAGGATCGTGCGGAGGGGGAAGCGGAGAAAGGAAGAGACATACTGGAGTCGGACGGAGAGCAAGGAATGGAGGTGAGAGGATCGACAGCTGAGGTGCCGGGACATGGAGACGCAGCAGAGGGGCAGAGTGTGGATACATCGGAGAGAAAGGAGAGGAAGGTGAAAATTGTTCAACTTCAGCGGCCCCCAGAATCAGACTCAGAGATATGCTTGACGGGGTCTCAAGAGTCGGGGAACTCGGAGTCTGATATGGACCTCGGAAACAGCCAGGAGCTGGGGAAGAGAAGACTGCAATGGATGCTGAAGACAAGGGGATCAAAAAGAGGAAAAAGTAAGACGTGAACTGTAGCATAAAGATGATGGGCCTGATTTATCTCTATGTATTTACAATGTTAAAAATACTATCGCAAAACACAAACGGCTTAAGATGTATTAACAAGATGCGAGATGTTTTAAGGGTGGATACTTTTGACATCCTCTGTGTACAAGAGACTAAGTGGACAAGGGAGTGGAGAAGCTATCTGAGGGATACATGGGCTGGGAAAGTGTGGGCAAACAACGGTGTAAATGGACGAGCCGGAGTCGCTATTTTTGCTAAAGGAGATAAGATCCAAAATGTTAAGGAAATAGTGAAGGATGATGAGGGAAGGGTGATCGGTATTGAATTTATTTACAGGAATGTGCTTTACAAACTTTTGAATATTTATGCACCGAATGAGGACAACAAGCGTGGAATTTTCTTTGATCAACTAAAACCGCATTTGGGAGGGAACATTTGTGTAGTGGGGGATTTTAACTGTGCACTTACGAGATTGGATATATCAAGCAACAATACATACAAAAGTGATATAAGTAGGAAATCGCTAAATGAGCTTTTTGACTATTTCAACCTGGTAGATCTGTGGAGGGTGCGCAATATGGGAGAAAGGGGCTTTTCCAGACGACAGACGGTTCTGGGGAAACTTAAACAGTCCAGGATTGACTTATGTCTATTAGCATCTGGGCTGGAAAAAAAGATTTCAAAATGCTGGTATGAGTTCACAGGGTTTAGCGATCATGCAAGGTTATGGGTGGAGCTGGGGGAGAAAGAGCACAAAGGTGGAGGGTTATGGTGTTTAAATAACAGTGTTTTGCTGGATGGAAAATATAGGGAGAAAGTTGAAAATCTACTGAAAGAAAGAAAAAGAGAACTGCAGGGTGAGGGTTGTATAAATATGGGGGAGTGGTGGGAGGAGGTGAAATTGCACATCAAAAAAGTGACAATAAACTATTGTAAAAATAAAATGGAGAAGGAAAGAAGGACTGAGTATAGTTTAAGAGACCAGATTAATAAAGAGCTGGAAAGGTCGATTGCAGAGGAAAACTTCAACAATCTAAAATATCTCATGCTGAGAAAACAATTAGATGAGCTTGAGAAGAAACGGAGCAGAGGGGCAGCTATCAGATCAAGGATGAAGGATATTTTAGAAGGGGAAAAGAATACAAGTTTCTTTTTAGGGCTTGAAAAAAGACAGCAAAAGAAAGCTCATCTGCAAAACCTGAAAAATGAAGAGGGTAAGACAATGGAGAAGACAGGGGAAATGCTGGAGGTGGCTCATAAACATTTTAAAAAACTTTTTTCAAAGATGGAGGTAAACTCTACAGACCACAGTGTTTTTGAAGGGATAGAAAAAAAATTAGGGGAAGAGGACAGAGCAGACTGTGATAAAAACATAACAGAGGAAGAATTGGAAAGAGCAATAAATGGTTTGAATAAGAACAAAAGTCCAGGGCTGGATGGGTTATCGGGGGAATTTTACATCACCTTTAAACAGGTGATAAAGCCAATTCTCCTGAGAATCTTTCAATGCATGGAGCGGGAGGGGAAAGCATCTGGGGACTTCTTCACGGGGCTAATCCGAGTGGTGTATAAGAATAAGGGTGACAAAGGTGATTTGGGGAATTATAGGCCAATTAGTCTGCTAAATACAGATTATAAAATACTGGCTAAAATCCTGGCAAACAGATTGAAGGAGGTGATAGGCACAGTGGTGAATCCCTGTCAGTGTTATGGTGTGGTAGGGAGAGACATTAGTGACATCATCTTATCGATCCAGGACATCTTTGACAAAATGAATCAGAAGGGAGGGCTGTACATAGGGGTTGATTTAGAGAAGGCGTTTGATAGGGTGGATCATGATTTTTTGTTTAAAACACTGGGAAAGATGGGTTTCGGGGAAGGTTTCACTAAATGGATTAGGTTAATATATAGGAATGCCATCAGTAGGGTGAAAATAAACGGGAGGTTAACTGAGAGCTTCGCTCTGGAGAGGTCAATCAGGCAAGGATGCCCGCTTTCAGCTATGTTATACTCCATAGCGGCAGAACCCTTGTCTGCCCTCATTAGGAGGGACCCAGGGATTTTGGGGATTGAAATGGAAGATAAAACGGACACGAAAATCTACCAGTACGCAGATGACATAAGTATTACGGTTAGGGATGAGAGGAGTGTAGACAGGGTGCTGCAGCATGTAGAGTGCTATGAGAGGGCATCTGGGGCCAAAATCAATGGGGAAAAAACCGAGCTAATGGGCTTTGGTGATGGTTTCGATTGTGTAAATAAATGGAATTTTGTAAAGAGAAATGAAATGGTGAAGGTTTTGGGTGTATACGTAGGTAAGAATCGAGATGCAGCAACAAAACGTGGGGTGAAATAGAGGGAAAAATCAAAATGCGATTGGATTTCTGGTCCGGGAGGAAATTGAATCTAAGGGGTAAAGTGATAGTAACTAACGCCCTCCTCCTGTCCAAGTGTCAGTATGCGCTAAGAGTCTGTGAAATGCCGGACAGGGTAATAGGAAAGCTGAATGACATGATGAGTGCTTTCATCTGGAATAAAAAACAGCATTTGATAGCCAGGAAGGTGCTCATCAATGGGCAGAAGGAGGGCGGTTTGAAATTGGTGGACCTGAAAAGTAAAAAGCTTAGTGCACGGATTCGACTGTTAGGGAAATTTATGGGAAACGCAAAGATTTACGCGTGGCAGAAGTGCCTCGACTCTTGCCTACAGGGGTGGGATAATAGAGGAGTGTTTAATCTATGTAGGGAAACGGAGCAAAGGGAAAGAGCACAGGTTAATGCATTTACAGGGGAAATACTTGAAGCGTGGAATATTTTACTGGGGGATTTAAAGTTTAGATGTGAGACTGCGGAGCAGGTGTTACACCAACCAGTTTTCAGAAATCCGGCAATAAGGTGTCAGGGGAAGGTATTTTCAGGGAGGTACTTGGAGGAACTAGGTTTAAATCAGGTGAAGCACTTTATCCAAAGAGGTGGTGGATTTCTGCAGGAGGAAGTAATCCAGGAGGTCAGGGGAAGATTAGGGAAAGTGAGACCAATAGAGATCAAAAGACTATGCCAGAGAATTTTAGAGGGGTTACCTCGTAGCTGGGTGGCGCTGGTGAAGGGGAGGAGGGCAGAGAAGGCTCTGGAGTTGGTCAGTTTCTCCCTCATCCAAGGAGGGAAAGAGCATGACATACGATCAGTTAACTCCAAGATACTATATAGAGTGTTTTTGGGAAAGGAAAAGAAGAAAGCGGCAGCTGAGGAAGTATGGCTAAGGCAGTTCCATGGGCTTCAGAGGGAGCACATTTGGTCAGATCTAAATGTGAAGTTCATTTCATCAGAGTGCTTTGATACAAATTTCAGGCTCAGACACAATAGAATATTTGTCAGTTTGGTGCTAAACCAGATAAATAGACTCAACAGCAAGGTTTGTGATATATGTGAGGTGGAAGTGGAGACATTTAGGCACTTTATTTTTGAATGTAAGGAGTTAAAAGTGTTTTTTGAGAAACTGGACCAATGCTTTCAAAAATGTAGAGTCACAATCACGGAAAAGGAAAAATGGGAGAGGTTTTTTCTATTTGGGTATAAGGAAAGGAAAGCAGGGGTGAACAAATGGCTTATCAATTACATTCTGAGTTATGCCAAACATGTCATCAGACTTCGGAGAAACTATTCACATTTCGAGGACAAAAAAGTGAACATCTGGAGATTTTTCTGTAACTTTATGAAAAGGAATGTGAGTCTGCTGTGGGATGGTGGGGACAAGAATTTCAAACAAAAGGTGCTGGAAGATAACTGTCTATTTGTGTGTGAGGGGTGATGGGTGAAGGAAAAAAAAAAAAAAGATGTGATGAATGGTGTTATGGATTGTTGGAAATAATTTGATTTGATTTGAAATGACTTGTATTTACTTGTGTAAAATGTATTTGTAAAAATATTTATTTTTTGATAATACAAGAAAAAAAAAAAAAACATGCCTGATCTCGTCTGATCTAGGAAACTAAGCAGCGTCGGGCCAGGTTAGTACTTGGATGGGAGACCGCCTGGGAATACCCGGTGCCGTAAGCATTTTGGCCCTCTGAGCAGCAGGCCTCACCTGGTCCTCCTCCCTCATGTTTCACTCCCTCTGTGAACATGCAATTTCCCTCGGGAGAATAAAGTTGTATCTTAATTTATCTGAAATGTTAGTGTTCTTCTGATGAAGGCATCATGTAAATTGTGATCTACATGAACTTGAGTGTAGTCATGTGTACACGGTGACTTGAACCTGGTCCGTCTCACCTATAAAGAGCCTTTGTGTGGCTGCTCTCCTCGTTTACGGCCATACCACTCTGAACACGCCTGATCTCGTCTGATCTCGGAAGCTAAGCAGCGTCGGGCCAGGTTAGTACTTGGATGGGAGACCGCCTGGGAATACCCGGTGCCGTAAACATTTTGTCCCTCTGAGCAGCAGGCCTCACCTGGTCCTCCTCCCTCATGTTTCACTTCCTCTGTCAACACCCAATTTCCCTCAGGAGAATAAAGTTGTATCTTATCTTATCTTATATGAAAGCATACATTCAGAAAATGAGTATTGCACATGGGCATAATATGAGAAGATTGAATGCACATGAGAAGTGAAGTACACGAGCCACTGTGTGACAATGATGATGATGATGAGGATGAAAGTGAGCGTCAGAGATGTTAGTGGTCCCTCTGTATGTTCTATGTGATGATTATCAGTTTCATTAGGTAAGACTTCATTGTCCAGAAATGTGTGTTTCTGATGAAGGCATCATGTAAATTGTGATATACATGAACTTGAGTGTAGTCATGTGTACACGGTGACTTGAACTGGGTCTGTCTCACCTATAAAGAGCCTCTGTGTGGCTGCTCTCCTCGTTTATGGCCATACCACTCTGAACACGCCCGATCTCGTCTGATCTCGGAAGCTAAGCAGCGTCGGGCCAGGTTAGTACTTGGATGGGAGACCGCCTGGGAATACCCGGTGCAGTAAGCATTTTGGCCCTCTGAGCAGCAGGCCTCACCTGGTCCTCCTCCCTCATGTTTCACCCCCTCTGTCAACACGCAATTTCCCTTGGGAGAATAAAGTTGTATCTTATCTTATCTTATATGAAAGCATACATTCAGAAAATGAGTATTGCACATGGTCATAATATGAGAAGATTGAATGCACATGAGAAGTGAAGTACACGAGCCACTGTGTGACAATGATGATGATGATGATGAAAGTGAGCGTCAGAGATGTAAGTGGTCCCTCTGTATGTTCTATGTGATGATTATCAGTTTCATTAGGTAAGACTTCATTATCCAGAAATGTGTGTTTCTGATGAAGGCATCATGTAAATTGTGATATACATTACATTACATTACATTACGATCATTTGGCAGACGCTTTTATCCAAAGCGACTTACATTACATTACATTACCACCCTTCGCAGAGGGGGGAGCAATTGAGGGTTCGGTGCCTTGCTCAGGGGCACCTCGGCAGGGGCTCGAACCGGCGACCCTCCTCTATACATGAACTTGAGTGTAGTCATGTGTACACGGTGACTTGAACCTGGTCCGTCTCACCTATAAAGAGCCTCTGTGTGGCTGCTCTCCTCGTTTATGGCCATACCACTCTGAACACGCCCGATCTCGTCTGATCTCGGAAGCTAAGCAGCGTCGGGCCAGGTTAGTACTTGGATGGGAGACCGCCTGGGAATACCCGGTGCCGCAAGCATTTTGGCCCTCTGAGCAGCAGGCCTCACCTGGTCCTCCTCCCTCATGTTTCACTCCTTCTGTCAACACGCAATTTCCTTCTGGAGAATAAAGTTGTATCTTATCTTATCTGAAATGTTAGTGTTCTTCTTATGAAGGCATCATGTAAATTGTGATATACATGAACTTGAGTGTAGTCATGTGTACACGGTGACTTGAACTGGGTCTGTCTCACCTATAAAGAGCCTCTGTGTGGCTGCTCTCCTATTTTACAGCCATACCACTCTGAACACGCCCGATCTCGTCTGATCTCAGAAGCTAAGCAGCGTTGGGCCAGGTTTGTACTTGGATGGGAGACCGCCTGGGAATACCCGGTGCTGTTAGCATTTTGGCCCTCTGAGCAGCAGGCCTCACCTGGTCCTCCTCCCTCATGTTTCACTCCCTCTGTAAACACGCAATTTCCCTCGGGAGAATAAAGTTGTATCTTATCTTATCTTATATGAAAGCATACATTCAGAAAATGAGTATTGCACATGGTCATAATATGAGAAGATTGAATGCACATGAGAAGTGAAGTACACGAGCCACTGTGTGACAATGATGATGATGATGAGGATGAAAGTGAGCGTCAGAGATGTTAGTGGTCCCTCTGTATGTTCTATGTGATGATTATCAGTTTCATTAGGTAAGACTTCATTATCCAGAAATGTGTGTTTCTGATGAAGGCATCATGTAAATTGTGATATACATGAACTTGAGTGTAGTCATGTGTACACGGTGACTTGAACTGGGTCTGTCTCACCTATAAAGAGCCTCTGTGTGGCTGCTCTCCTCGTTTACGGCCATACCACTCTGAACACGCCCGATCTCGTCTGATCTTGGAAGCTAAGCAGTGTCAGGCCAGGTTAGTACTTGGATGGGAGACTGCCTGGGAATACCCGGTGCCGTAAGCATTTTGGCCCTCTGAGCAGCAGGCCTCACCTGGTCCTCCTCCCTCATGTTTCACTCCCTCTGTCAACACCCAATGTCCCTCGGGAGAATAAAGTTGTTTCTTATCTTATCTTATATGAAAGCATACATTCAGAAAATGAGTATTGCACATGGTCATAATATGAGGAGATTGAATGCACATGAGAAGTGAAGTACACGAGCCTCTGTGTGACGATGATGATGATGAAAGTGAGCGTCAGAGATGTTAGTGGTCCCTCTGTATGTTCTATGTGATGATTATCAGTTTCATTGGGTTATACTTCATTATCCAGAAATGTGTGTTTCTGATGAAGGCATCATGTAACTTGTGATATACATGAACTTGAGTGTGTTCATGCGTACACAGCGTCTGATCTCGGAAGCTAAGCAGCGTCGGGCCAGGTTAGTAC